>NC_141672.1:89956189-90556189 GCF_028749965.1 Puma concolor | reverse complement strand
GGACGGGCAGCTCTTCCCACCACAGCGTGTCCAGACCATTTCCGCCCCTCACTGTGAAAGACCCGCTTCCACACCCCACTCTTGCTAACTCGGAGGTCGGGATCCTGGTGGGGTTTTGCCCGGTTCCGCTGTACCTCTTACAACTTTTCAGTGTATTGTGCAGGCGGCGTTTCTAGGATCTATGGTATTTCTTTACTGCCGCCGAGGTTTTCTTTGAATAGGAGGCAGTCAGAATTAGAAAGCCGGTCCTCCCTCTCTCTCCAGTGTCTTCCGTGTTCACTGCGTGTTGGCCACATTGGTAAAGCCCAACAAACTGATTCGTAACCGCGGGCTGAGCTCCATGATAATAATAGTAGCTAATACTCCAAACTTACTGTGCGACAGCTACTATTATAGACGTTTTGTAAGAATTGGCTCCTTTCTCTGTAAGGTAGATGTGTATTATCCCCGTTTTACAGATGAGGCAACCAAGTTACAGAGAGGTTAAGTATCTTCCTCGAGACCAGCTCTTAATGCAGCTAAAAAGTGGCAGTTAGGGTTAGAACCATGTAGACTCCGCTAAGCCAAACCCACTGTAATAACTGCCTGTGGGACCCTAGAATAAATCCTGCTGCAACTCAAGAAGCAACTTTTGAGACTTACCTCTTCCTCTGAATCAGGTCTAGAAAACATGGAGGAGGAAGGGTGAGGATGGGCAAGGCCAAGAGATTCTTTGTTTTGGCTCTATGTTCTCTAAATTGCTTGGTGCATTGGAGGATAAGGTGGATTCATTACGTGGATATACAGTGTATGGATATCCTTTTGAAATCATTCTTTAAAGGTAACTTACTAAAATATTAAGGGGTAAAAACTATTAAATGATCTTTTATTAAAATGGGAAAAACGGGGCGCCTGGGTGGCGCAGTCGGTTAAGCGTCCGACTTCAGCCAGGTCACGATCTCGCGGTCCGGGAGTTCGAGCCCTGAGTCAGGCTCTGGGCTGATGGCTCGGAGCCTGGAGCCTGTTTCCGATTCTGTGTCTCCCTCTCTCTCTGCCCCTCCCCCGTTCATGCTCTGTCTCTGTCTGTCCCAAAAATAAATAAAAACGTTGAAAAAAAAATTTTTTTTTAAATAAATAAAATGGGAAAAACATAGTAAAGAGTTTTAAGGTGCAGGATATTCTTTAGGGGGTTATAAATAGTATTTTTGTTTCTGTATTAATATTTAAAGAGATATATAGTAGCTGTGCAAATGTTGGGGCAGGGGGGAGGCTTGCCCATTAAGGTTATATGTACCTTTCAAATGATTGAGTAGTCACATAATAGTCACATAAATCTCAGCTCACTTGTCGAAATTCCAGAAGCAGAGCTTTTCTCCACAAGTACTATTACTCATCATACCACATTACATCATATAATTTATAGAATGACTTCCAGGAACAAAAATGTCAAAAATTTATTTGATATGATATTTATCATTTCAAAAATAAGTTCAGGGAAAGTCCATAGACAATTTCAAATATTATTATTCAGTAAGTTTTCCTTATTAAGATACAGTGAACAAGATAAACATTTTTATTAAAGATCTTGGTAAGTTGATTGTAGAGTAGGAATTTAGTTAGCTTTACCAATAAAAAGGTAGTCTGAATAAGGAATGGTGCAGAAATGGATCAGTCTTAGGCACAGTAGTCTACTTAACCACTGAACTCATTTCCACTTAAGGACTAGAAAATGATGGTGATCTTTGGAGAATACTGAAATGAAAAGGCAGAGGAATACATAGCCGTTCAATTAAAACAGAGCAACAAAACTGTGTCAATAATGTTATGTAGCCAGAGGGGAAGCCTTTAGCAATGACTGAGTAAAAATGTATTTTTCCTTTCATACCTCAAGTTACACCAGTAAGGAACTTTGGAAGATGTGTTAGGAGAACTAGTTTCTTTCCTGTCTTCTTCCATGCTTCATACTTAACTCTGCCGCTGTTGGGATGCTTTGGTTCATGCTTTGCCAAGTAATTTCTTTGTGGGCCTCCATCATAAAAGTTGAGTTAGGTATCCTCAGGTCTCTTTACTTTTGAGGGAGAGAAGATAGAGACTGAGGCTTAATGTCTAGTATTGATGGATTGGGTAAAAGTTCTTCCTTCAGATTCTGAATATTAATGGCCTTCATTATGGAGACATAGGCAAATAGTTAATTCTGGTTCTGAAGGAAGTGATATAGAAACACTGCATTTTTTTAAAGTTTATTTATTTTCAGAGAGAGACAGAGAGCATGCAAGGGAGGGGCAGAGAGAGAGGGAGAGAGAGAATCCCAAGCAGGCTCTGCATTGTCAGTGAGGAATCTAACTCAGGGCTCGAACCCACGAACCACAAGATCATGACCTGAGCTGAAATCAAGAGTCAGATTCTCAACCAACAGCCACCCAGGCTCCCTGAAACACTGCATTTTGTTCATTTGGGCATAATATACATGAACGACGTGACTATCACTGTGAACAAAATGGCTATTTTTATATTATTCTTTTACTACATTTGGCCCTAATTTTGACACAGAGCCACAATAGGATCAACAGAAGAAAAAAAGAAAAAGAAAAAAAAAAGGCCAGGTCAAGATTATCCAGCTCAGAATTCTAACAATGGACCAAAAGGACTGAATTGGAGAACTAGATTGCCTTCCCTGATGTTAACTTGGAAATTCAATAGGATAGCATCCTATAACTTTACATGTATAGAGCCAGGATAGTGAACATGATACCTCTATTGTGACTGTCATTTATTTGCTGTTGGCTCAAAAATCTACATCTTCAGCTCTGATTTCCTATCCTGAACTCTAAACTGCAATGGTCTTTATCTCTACCTGGATGTCCTGGGTATCCCACAAGCATCTCCAGTCCCACCTGTCCAAAACTGAATTAACTCATCTCCTCCCTCACCCACCCCAGAACGATGCTTTGGTGAATGAATAGTACCCCTTTAGACTCAAGCCAAAATTAGAGAACATTCCAGATCTTTTCCTCCCCTCACCCTTCCTTCTCACTCATCTAATTAGTGGCCAATCATACCTGGTCAATTCTACTTGGTTCAATGTATCAGGCACCTACATCCTTATAAACAATTAATACTGGTTGTCTTAGGTCTGGTTCCCTAGCAGGAGAGTCTAGAAGAGGATTTGGGATGCACGTGATCTATTGAGGGAATGAGTTTCAAGAAAAACCTACTACAAGGGAGGGATAGAAGCAGACTAGGGAAAGGAAAAGAGCCCGACAAGCAGGTAGTCTCAGGTAAAATCTAGTTTGGCCTGATCCACAGGTAAGGTACTTGAAGCATTAACCACACAGCAGAATTATGCCCCTGAAGGCAAGGGGGCCAATCTCTTATACCCCTCTAGCAGTCATTGACTGAAGGCAGTCGTTGGCAGGGGGTGGGCATCATAGTTTGTTTTCTGGGTGAGGTGGCTGCAGTCAGTGGTGGGTAATTCTCTAGAGAAAGGGTCAGCTATGAGTTGTTAGCATCCACAGTCACTGCTGGGGATGGGGGCTCCCACTTGGTGACAGGTGATCCGGGCAGGACACCACATTGTCTACCACACCAGCCCTTATCATCTCTCATTTGAACTACTACAGTAGCCTTCTTGTTGGAATTTCTACTTCTAGACTTAATTATTTTTAATTCACTATCCAACCAAAATGATTTTTCCAAAAAGAAAATCTTATCATGAAGCTATTCAAAAGTATAGAGGAAAAAAAGCAAAACTCATGAACATTTCACATCAACCCTTCATGTTAAAACCTTATACCACCTTCCTAGTCTTACTTCCTAGAACTCTTCATCCACCTACACTTCATGACTATCTCACACTTGCGCACACACACACACACACACACATGCAAGTCTTGCACACATGCACACACTAACCTTTGCTCTAGAAATATCAAATGCAAACACTTCATACTTTCTCATGTTACCATGCTTTTACACTGTTGCTTGATCTGTCTAGAAGATCTTTCTCTCCCTATTGCCACTTAGCTACCTGAGAAATTCTGGTTCCTTTCCAGAAATAAGTGTAGCAACACCTATAAATTTATTTCGCCAGACCCAGCCAAAGCTCTCATGGTACCAAATTATGGCATGTGTCTCACTGTACTGTAATTGTGTACTTAAGCACATGTCTTTCCAGTTAAAAATAAGCTCTTCATTTTACCTCTTGGGACTGGCTTGAGGCTAAGGCTCAATAAATGTCACTTGTTGATCTTTCAGCTTTATCACCCCTTGAATAACATGTTCCATTAGTTTAACACTCACTGTTTCATGTGATCCTACCTCACACGCCCCCAAACTGTCTTCTTGAGGCTCCATGACATATCCCCTTCTTTTAACATTGTCGAATTTGGTAGGCAAGCCCATGGTCACTCATGATTTTACTAACTTCAATGTCATTTTTCATGAGTCTTATGCATTTCTAACTAATAATTTATATTTGAGCTGAGTAAGTTTTAAAAACTGAGTACAATTCCTATAGATGAGGAATGAGAAAGTATCCTTCAAGACTTAAGAACCAGCATGGACAAAGGCAAAGGAATGAGAGTACTGGTCAATCAGAGCACTAACTACAGTGTCAGGAGGACAGAGGGGTGTGATGGAGAAGAGACTAGAGACCAGTGGGTGTGGAGCCTTGAATGCCTCCCTGACTGAGATGCAGGGCACAACTGTGTAGTCAGAGGGTGCTTAAGTCCTGGCTCTGCCACCTCTTAGCTGGTTGATCTTAGGTAAGCATCTTAACCTCTCTGAGCATTGCTTTCCTCATTTGTAAAATGACAATGCTATGAAAACCTTTAAAAATATGTAAAACCCAATTAAAATTTTCTGACTGAATGCTAGCGGGGGGTGGCTGGCAGAAGGGAAAGAGAGAAAGACCAATTCCAAAGAAGGGGAAGAGCTGGCTGGGACCTGGGAGGACTCTGTCACAGCTGTCCGTGGCCCTCCATGGGCAGATAGAAGCAGAAGGATGGAACTGATTCCTTGGTCAGACTGAAACATCAAAAAATGACTCAAAAGCGGCTGTATACTAAGGCCCAGCTATTGCCCAAGCAGATTAACTTCCTTATTTTTTTGATGTTTATTTTTTGAGAGAGAGAGAGAGAGAGAGCGCAAGTGGGACAGAGAAAGAGGGAGACACAGAATCCGAAGCAGGCTCTAGGCTCTGAGCTGTCACCGATGCGGGGCTCAAACTCTTGAACCATGTGAGATTGTGACCTGAGCCCAAGTCCGCCACTCAGTGGACTGAGCCACCCAGACGCCCCAAGTAGATTAACTTCTTAGGAGAAGTTTCCCATGTGGGCTGAGAAATAGAAAAGTGGGCCTTTCCCAACTGGGAATCAGTTTGGGGGAGGTGATCCAGTGGTTCTGGCTCTGTACCTGGCACAGAGTTGCTTGCCTGAGAGCTGACAGCACATGCAAATAGTGAATAAGCAGTACCAACCCCAAGAGCATTCACACCCATGGTAAGAATAACACATTGGTCTCTGTGGATGGTAGGACCAGAGAAGAGGAAATCCCAGGCCACTGCATGGCTCAGATGCACACCAAGATAATTGAGGAGCTCCTAGGGCAACCTACCAACACCTGAAAAACAAGAGTTTCCTCAAAACAAGACTTTTGAGGGATAGCACTTATGTTCAGTCTTTGTGTTTCCAAGTAGAAAGACTTACACTAGAAAGAGGTTCCCCCTGCTCACTCCTCTTTTGGGGTTTTATATTTGAGATGTGCTAGCCAGACACTCATGTGAATGATGAGTTTGGGAGAAGGGACAGGAAATATAAGGCTCAGCCTCTAACTTCATCCTCTTTGGGACCCAGCCTGATCTCAGTATGCAAATATTTTAGTCTGTAAAGACACTGTTCCTGCAAGGAAAGGCCTGAGGTTGTCCTCAGCTCTTTGCCCTGGGCTGAAAAGTGCTATATGTTCTTCAACTTAGCTTTCCTCAGTTGAAAGAAAGCAAAAAGAAAAGAAAAGTAAAGAAAAGTAAAAAAAAAAGAGAGGAAGGAAAGAAAGAAAAAGAAAATAAAAGGAAGGAAGGAAAGAAAGAAGAGAAAGAAAGAAAAAGGAAAAAAGCTGACATTCCTTTTAATTTTTTAAATAACTTTTGAAATGGATAAATTACTAACTTTGTTGAAAATTAATTTGATTTTATTTTCAAACTATGAGAATATTTTTAAATATTCCCCTCACCCAGATTTCTAATTATAAACATCTTATCACATTTGCTCCATAACTGTGTGTGTACATGCAATATAAATTTATTATGTTTATATATTATATATAATTATATACATGTATAAAATAATTAGCTGTGTTCTGAACCTTTTTTTTTTTATTTTTTTTAACGTTTATTTATTTTTGAGACAGAGAGAGACAGAGCATGAATGGGGGAGGGTCAGAGAGAGAGGGAGACACAGAATCTGAAACAGGCTCCAGGCTCTAAGCTGTCAGCACAGAGCCCGACGCGGGGCTCAAACTCACGGACCGTGAGATCATGACCTGAGCCAAAGTCGGCGGCTTAACTGACTGAGCCACCCAGGCGCCCCTGTTCTGAACCTTTTGAGAACAAGTTGTGTCCATGATGCCCTGTCACCCCTAAATACTTCAGTGTGTATTTCCCCAAATCAAGGACACTTTGCTGCTTACCTACCATATAACCCCCCAACATTAATAAAACATCATCATCTAATTCATAGACTTGTGTGTCTCCCCCCTCCCCCATTCAAATCTCACCAACTTCCCCAACAACTTTTCTTCCTTTCCGGCACACTGTCCCTTCCAGGAGCACACGCTGCTGTTGTCAAATCTCTTCAGCCTCCTAGTCTGAAACTGTTCTCCCTTTTCCCTGCCTTTCATAGCCTCAGCAGTTTTACCTCTTATGTCTGTGACAGTTTTAAAGAGTACAGGTTGCGGGGCCCCTGGGTGGCTCAGTCGGTTAAACATCCGACTTCGGCTCAGGTCATAATCTCACAAGTTTGTGAGTTCGAGCCACACATCGGGCTCTGTGCTGACAGCTCAGAGCCTGGAGCCTGCTTCGGATTCAGTGTCTCCCTCTCCCTCTCTGCCCCTCCCCCACTCATGCTCTGTCTCTCAAAAATAAACAAACGTTAAAAATAAATAAATATAAATACATAAATACATAAATAAGAACACAGGTCGTATACTCTGGAGAGATGATCCTTAACCTTAGTCAGTTTGATGTTTCCTCACCACCACACTTGGGTCTGGCTTTCTTGGCAGGAATTCCTCAGAAATGATGCCATGTACTTTTTAAGGGTTGAGACGGGGCATGTGTTGTTAATCCATCTCACCACTGGTGGTGTTACTGTGAATCATCTGGTTATGTTGGCATCTGCAGTTTTCCCTTTGTAGCTGACTAGTACTTTGTGAGGATGTGTTGCAAAACTATGCCATCAAATCTCCAATTAACAATCCTAGCCTTCCCGGACAATGAACCGCTACCTCATCTGAATGTTGATCTGAGTGTTCCTGCTACATGCATAACTGCTGCATTTATTTGTTGATAGCCTCCTGTAAAGAGTTTTCTCTCCTCCCCACTTATGCTTTCATTTACTGATATCAGTTTGGAGCCGTGGTTTTCTACTTTATTCACTGGTTATAATAAATTGCTATCATTATTTTCATGCATAAGTTGATCCACGTTGGGCTGATGGGATTTCCATTAAGGGGCTGCTATGATCTTTTGACATGTCTTCATCATTTTGTGAATACTTTCTTGCTTTGTGAAACAAGATATTCCAGGATTTTCTTGTCCAACGTTCCCTTCCCCAGCCCTGGAGTCAACCATTTCACCAAGGAGTCCTGGTATTTTAGAGAAGAATGGTATTTGAAAACAAGATCTGGCTACTAGAAGTGCTCATTGCTACTAGACTGTCATGGCTTCTAGACTTCTCAGTAGGCAGACTTAGGAAGCGTATATATGTATATACATATCCCCGAATTTAAAGGGTTTTTTTAAATGTTTATTTATTTTTGAGAGACAGAGTGCAAGCAGGGGAGGAGCAGAGAGAGAGGGAGACCCAGAAGCAGGCTCCAGGCTCCAAGCTGTGAGCACAGAGCCCGATGCAGGGCTGAAACTCATGAACTGCGAGATCATGACTTGAGCCAAAGTCAGACGCTTAACTGACTGAGCCACCCAGGTGCCACAACATATCCCTGAACTTATACCAATACTTCTAATGCCAGTACATTTCAGAGTTCTTTCAAACGTTGCCTCTTTCCATGTTTTACCTTCTCCAATGGTGAGAAACCTGGCTCTCTAATCCTGAACGTATTTAATTATTTGCTCAATCAATTTTCTTATTTGCTCATTGTAAACAGTCTCCCAACCATGTGGGTTGTCTCCTCTGCCTAACTGCTGTGTACACCATCTCTTCATTCTTGGGCACCAGTGGGCACGACATCGATGTGCTTCTATGCAGCTTCTTCCCTTCCACGTCAGTGTGCTGTGTCCTTGGGTGTGAGTGAGCATGCTGTCAAATCACCTCCAAGCAGCTCACCACACCACTCCCCACCTCACTACCTCTCTGCCAGGGAGGAAAGAAAATGACACGGAGGAGAAGATGGGAGGAGAAGGGACAACTGAAGGAGAATGGCAGATTTTCTCTCATATTAAAGATATCCATCTGACCAACTCCTTTGTCTTTCAGTTGACTCTGAACTGGGGCGGGGAATGAAATGTTTTTTATAGACACCCTCCCTTCACTGCATGCAAAAGTCCAACAATGGAATTTAATTCCCTGAGAGGCAAAGATTGATTTATTTTATATTTGGCTATTCCCCCACAGAGACCAGTCGCATTTTCGCAAACTGCTTGAAATTCAATGTAACTTCATTCATTCTCCTGCTGGCTGAAGCTCACTTCCTCACCTTAGAAGGCACTATCTATCCTGATCAAACTACTAGCCAAAGTAGGTCTCTATAATGTGGGAGGGTGCTTGGGTGCTTTAAGTGTTTATTTGAGCTGAAGTGACATCCCTGACAGACAGAATTGGGTTGGTCAAAAGGCCAACGGGAGTTGGAAAACCAGGGAAGGAAGGGGAGAGATGCAAGGGGTGGGCATGGGCAAACAGCAGACAGCCTGGACTAAATCGAAGTGAGGCTGGGTGCAGCTGGGGTAAGGAGTACTGAGATCACCAGCCAGGGCTGTGAATGAAGAGGAAGGCTGAGCCACAGGTAGGAGCTTTGTGCACTGCTGTGATGCTCTGGAAAAGGACCCCCAGGCCTTCACACACAGCACTCAGCTTTCTGTTTAATGTTTGCTTCAGACTATAGCAAACCTGTCCTTGTAAGCTAGTGATGGAGTTCAGTGTCAGAGGTCCACAAAGGCCAGTAGGTACTTTTGGTGGTGGGCCTCTTAGCAGGCCCCGCCACCCACCTCACCTCCTTGATGCTAGAACAGTGCTGCCCTTGTCTCTCCAAGGTAGGGAGTGCTGGTGGAGTCAGCCAGGGAGTTTTGCCACTTGAATTCTTGGTAAGCTGTCCTCCCTCAAGAAGGAGGGTGGGACAAAGCCTTCGCTGGCTCTTTTCAATCCAAGCCTATGGTTATTGGTAGAAGAGATTCTTCTGGATTTTTAGTTTGTAGATGATTCCAACCTTAGTTGTTGTTTTAAAAATATTTTTAAATGTTTATATTTGAGAGAGGAGGGGGGAGGGGCAGAGAGAGAGGGACACACAGAATCCGATGCAGGCTCCAGGTTCTGAGCTGTCAGCACAAAGCCAGATATGGGGCTTGAATTCATGAACTGCAAGATTATGACCTGAGCCAAAGTCAGCCACTTAACCAACTAAGCCAACCCAGGCACCCCTCTCCAACCTTAGTTTTCAGTAGTGACAAATTATTTACCCCTATATCCATGCTCTATTGATTATTTCAGTGGACTTTTGGGAGGGAATTAAGTGGCTTCCCTACTCTACCACTGTCCTGCTCAGAAGAGTTATACATGAGGAACAGGCAGAAGAGTCTTAGAAGGAGCAGTCAGAGAAGTAAGAGGAAACCGGAAGAGGTCAGTGTCACAGAGTTCAACGTGAAGAGGAGTGCTCAGCAGTTTCAAATACATCAGTAAACAATAGACTGAACCTGGCAATCAGGAGATGACTGAAGACAGTTGAAAGTACTATTTCAAAAAACTTACTGGAGCATAAGCTGAGTCTTACATGGAGAAATGGAAACAGCAAATGTGACTACCTTTTAAAGACATTTGTCAATAAACAGACAAGGAGAGTGATGGGATACAGGTTGAGAGGGAGTAAGGTGGAGAGAAGGTTTTGTAGGGTTGAGCCGATGGAGGCAGGTGTGGATCCCAGTGTTGGCAAGCACCCGAGGCTCGCTGATCCCAGATCCCCACTGCTGCATAGCACAGTTTGCTTCATTCCTACTTCCAGGTTGCGGAGTAGGACCTGGGAAGGCAGGTCACCTAGGAGAGATCACCCTGATGTCCCCTCCAGGCTTTGTGACTTACAAATGTAACCTAGACCACATTGCATCTTGCAAATCATGGCCGGTAGTGCAACTGAGGGCCCAAAGAGTGGCTCTACAGAAGTCCTAGCAACAATGACAACAAACTAACATGTTGAATACATACAGTAGACCTCAACTGTCCTAGGTTTGTATACCTCATCTGTTCCTCACAACCTCTCTTTCATGTGGGGGTATTAGGACTCACATTTTATAGATGAGAAAACTCAGGTTAGGAAAGTTAAATTAGTTGTCCCAGGCATAGGGTTGGTAAGCAAGGAAGCTGAGGTTCAAAATTAGATCTTTCTGATTCCAAAGGCTGTACTTTTTCTCCTTGGGCACCTGAGGCCAAAATACAAGTGACAAGCAACATGAAACCTAAGGACAGACCACGAGTAGCCTAGATTCACAGAGAGTATTGAAATATAGGACCAAATAGAGAGAAGTTAGGGCCAGAGAGGTTTGCCAGATAAAATACAGGATGTCCAGTTAAATTTGAATTTCATATAAACAGCAAATAAATTATTAGTATAATTGCATCCCAAATATCACATGTGATATACTTACACAAAAAAAATTTTTTTATCTAAAACTCAAAATTAAGGGTCCCTGGGTGGCTCAGTCCATTAAAGCATCTGACTCTTGATTTCGGCTCAGGTCATGATCTCACAGTTCATGAGATGGAGTCCTATATTGGACGCCATGCTGAGGGTACAAAGTCTGCTTGGAATTCTCTCTCCCTGACCCTCCCTTGTGCTCTCTCTCTCTCTCTCAAAAATAAATAAACCTTAAAAAGTAAATTCTTTAAAAAATTAAATAAATTCAAAATTAATTGGGCATCGTGTATTTTTATTTGCTACATCTGGCAACTATGTGGCCAAATGTGAAATTACTAAAAAATTTAGGCTTTATTTCATAGCGAATATAGACCCATGGAGGATTTTGGCACAAAGGAGTGACATTGGTAAAATGGTACTTAAGACCAGCCAGACAACAATGAAATTCCAAAATATAAGAGTAGGATGGTGGAAGAAGGGAACAATGCTGATTAAGTATGGACAGATGAAGAATAAAGAGAAATCTAGTATGACAGGTTTTTGGTCTGGATGACCAAAAAAAATGACAGCTACTGATGGAAAGAGACATATCTAGAGGAGGAATTGCTTTGAAAATAAGTAAAAATGGACTTTGAGTTGATGCTTATATATCTAAGTGAATTTGACAACAGGAAAAGTAATTAATTTAGCTTTTCTTCAGCACCTTCTTCCAAGTACCGCAGAGATGGGATGTTACTCCTCAACCTCACAGCCACCCCCCCAGGTCCCTGTGAGGACCGAAATTTTCTAACAGACAAAACTGGCACCACCAGCAGGTGGCAGCATCAGGATTTGAAGTACCAGGCCTCGTGAATCAAGTCTGGGCTTATTTCCACTACTCCACACTGCCTCGGATTAGAGATCTAGAGCCATCCCCAGGGAAATTGCGGGGGAAGCCCTGACGGCTGAGACTTGAGAAGTAGGAGCTGAAAGAGAGGATACATTTGCTAAGAAAACATGGAGGACGGGGGGTGGGAGAGAACTTTAGAGCATCTCTGGCAGAGGACACAGAATGGGAAATGACTGGGAAGCTTGAGTGAGCCTAGCATTTTGAAAACAGCAGCATAATATGATGTTTCAAGAAAACAGGGAGAATGAGGATGGTGAAGCAGAATACAGGAAAGGCATATAGGTGCCATGTCAGACAGGGCCTTCTGTGCCACGCCCAGGATCTTAGAATGATCCTATAGGCAACGGAGAGTCACTGAGCATTTTGAGCAAGGGGTCTGCATGACCAGATTTGTCTTTCAGAAGGACCATCCTGGTGGAGGTGGTGTGGGAGGTGGACTAGAGGCCAATTAGGAGGCAGCTGTGACAGTCCAGGGGCAAAAAAGTGAGAAGAAAAGGCAGAGGAAATAGATGTTTGAGACAATCAAGGACATGGAGAGGAAAGAGATGTGAGGTGACCAAGAGGCCTTTCCCAGGGTGACTGGGAACAGTGATAATATTTATAAAACGTAGAGGGTGCAGGAGGAAGAGCATTTTGGGAAGGAAGTGTGAAGTTATTCATCTTTGTATACCTACAACATAACTTAGAGCTGACAGAGTAGACAAGCATGTTGATTTGAGTTTGATTTTGGACATATTTAGTTTGAGATATCAATGGAACACACAGGTGGAAATGTTTGGCAAACTGTTAGAAATATAGTTTCGGAAGCTTTGAAGAACAATGAAATCCTGTGGATTAGCTTTTTAAAATCAAGATATAAATAATGGAGTAAGAAAAGCCCATTGACAAAATCCCTGAAAATACTTAACACATAAAGAGCAAGTGAGGGGAAAAACAAAAACAAAAACAAAAACAACCAAATGAAGCAAACAGAGAATAGGCCGCCAGAGAGGTAGATGAACAAGAAAGTTTGGCATAATGGAAACTCCTACTTCTTTCCAAAGACACTCAAAACTAGACCATTGGTTTTAACTGATGGATAAGCCCCATTCTATCCCCCATACTTATTATCTCCTTTTTCTCTTAATTCTATGTCCCTGACACACCTTCCCCAAATGCCCACTAAAATAATGAAAGTCCTTGTGCATATCAGTTCATGCCCACAGCTTACCAAAGTGCTATTACTTTTCCACAGATTCTCTAAACTGCCAATTTCTGAATACATTTGGAGATCAGTTAAGACACCCCTCTATAGAATGATGGAGTTGATGAATCTCCCACCTAAACACCATTTGGTGGGGGATTCACTCCTGGGTTATTTTCCTACAATGTACATTATTCAAAAGAACGTGACATCAGAGATTATCTCAATCTTCTATCCTACCTAGAACCAAAGTCTTTTCAAATCTGGCTCTGCTTCACTTTTGTCAAGTTCCTTCCTGTATTATTCTGATCCCCACATATTCTCAATTATAATTCTTTTGGAATGTAGGTGAATCCCTTCTGCCTAGGACCTGCACTTCCCTGCTCAGGCTGTGCAGAGCTCTAACACCAGTTATCAGACTGAAGGCAAAACCGGTGATGGAGGCATGTCTTGAGGAAAACAAGCATCATCTTGCAATGAATGAATCTATTTCAGGTGAGTTCATACATGGTCTCCAGGCATGGGGAGGTTGTTTTCCTCTGTTAAGAGGAAATGGTCTGCTTCTTTTGGCTAAGAAGATTTAGGTACAATTGGGAGCTCAAAGTTCTGAGGCTCATCCACCCATATATTTCTTGGCCAGGTGTTAAGGTCTCACATTTTTCCTATCTGGAAAAGACTTTGACACGGAAGACCTATTGAAACTATGCATTCAATCTCTTTTGCAGCTCTGCCACGCTAGATCTTGAACTTAATTTTCAACAGTGTCCAACTTACTGCTGCAAGAGATGGGAGTCTCCTTTATGTTTGCCACAGAAGTCCTCTGGCTTTCATAATGTTCTTACATTGGCGATTAGCTGCTTCAAGCTGTTGTTGTTGTTTTGCAAGACTTCTAATGCTATTAAAAGCAACCAGTCTATTCCTCAGTTCTTATCATTATCATTTTTCCCATACCAGTCAGGTACAGCATCTACTTGGTACCCCAATGCCTTATCTTCCACCTGCACCTCATCTCACCTTTACTGTAGGTGAAAAGCTTGGTTACAGTAATGCATGCCACCACATAGCAGGAATTATTATCTCACTTGCCATCAAGAAAACCATTCCTATTGCTTTCAGATAGGTTATGAGGGTCTGGTCTTTTTTTTTTTTTTTTAACATTTATTCATTTTTGAGAGTGAGAGAGACAGACCATGAGCAGGGTAGGGGCAGAGAGAAAGAGGGAGACACAGAATCTGAAGCAGGCTCCAGGCTCTGAGCTGTCAGCACAGAGCCCGACACGGGGCTTGAACTCACAGACTGTGAGATCATGACCTGAGCTGAGGTCAGACGCTTAACTGACTGAGCCACCCAGGCACCCCTGAGGGTCTGCTCATAAAGACCACTCCTGGTACGAGCATTTTTAACTGAGGTTCTAAGAAAATAAAGCTGGAAACAAAAGATTATGTGCAAATGTTTTATTGATGGATGCAATTCCCCCAGGGAAGTACATGTGAGAGAAAACAGAAGTGAAGTAGTGAAAAAGCAAAAACAAACATAAGGGATGTATTACCAAGATGGACATAGCTCCATTGCAAACAAAGCTGATTGTTTCATCTTACAGGGCATCTCCAGAGAGTACTTACAAAGCTACTGCTTCTCACAACCATCCACCACACAGGAGGCAGCGTTTACAATGCTGGCTTCTTTCTGTCTCCAATCTCATTGGTTAAGGTTTACCACACCCCCAGACTTTAACTCCTCAACACTTCTGGATTGTTTTACCCAGCCCCATCAGGTAGCTTCTTGAGAAGCTAGAGCCTCTGCAGTCTATTCTGGCCAATTTTCAGGTGCTTTGGTCCCTCCTCCTAGTCAGTTCTACATGTGGGGGCCAAATAGCAGCAGGGGCTATGGCTATGGCTTTATGACAATTGGATGCCTCATAGGGTTTTTGTGAGGACTGTCAGGCAATACCCAGTATAAGTGGCTACCCATAGCTCAGCAAATGTTACTGTTATTATTAATAGTAATTGAGATTTTTGTGTGTGACTATTATGTGATATGACTGTTATGAGCATTTCTCCTACCCCTTCTAAGACTTTATTAAACACCGCTGGACTCAGTCAGCACTTTGATACAGAGCCAGACACATGTGAGTGGTTCAACAATGCCATGGGCTGTTGTCTACAGCAGTAGGAGACAGCCAAGCAGCCAAATGCATTTACAACAAATTCATAATAATGGTGGCCACCAGCCAGGCGGGATGCAGTTATGCAATGCAGCTGAGCATTTTGCCCTTATAAAAACATGACTATCATAATGCCTTCCATTGTCTAGCTACTCTAAAAAATTATTTTAAACATCTAACTGGTCTCTGAAATCCACTAAGGAAATAAATTGGTATTGTTTTTTGTTCTGTAAGTTATAGCCATGTAGCTGAAGGATAATTTCCCCATTCACAGAGTCATACTTTGCTTCTAAAACCATGAATACAGGAGCCCTCCATTGTAAAATATCTGAAGGATAATATGTTCTTTGGGAAATTTCCTGCATCATCCTGAGTTTGGTTAATCATAAATGAATATCCTTCACTTAATGAATAATTCAAATCAGTCTTGTCACCATGGAAAAGGGGTTACCCTCCTCTAATGTTTCTTTATGAGGCATTCAGTGCCACAGACATAAATGTTTACTTCCCCTGAGGGAATGACAGCTCTTGACAAGTAGAAATATGATTTCAGCAAAGAAATTACTGTTCTCTAAGTTAAAAATGGCTTCAATATTCCTGTTTGGATTCCTGCTTAAAATATATGGAAAGGATTTTTATAGTCAAAGTAAATCTCTGTACTTTTGAATGTGATAAACATGAGCCGTCTTTGAGACAGTGAAAAAGTGAATTTGGGGAATTCAAAAATATGCCTTTGCCTTTCTGGAAGCAAGAGTTGAGTTTTTAAAAATAAAAACTGATAGAAGTTACTCAGTCTAATGAAAAAGGTAAGCTTCTTATGTCATGTAATTCTTCTAATGTAATTTCTTATGTCATGCTCTTCTTGTTGATGACTAGTGTTTACCATGAATGTCTCGTATTTGTTTTGAATTCATTTGATGACCTAGTTGTCTCTTTTCCCTGATCTACATCATCCCCATCACCTAAGAACAGATTTGGTTTCATCAGTTCTGATCTTTGGCCTTGTGCCCTAAACATGGCAGGAGGCTCCTGTCTGGATGCTTCAAGCCATCCCGAGCAGCCTCTAGCTACCAGCCTCTGGCCCCTTCTGAGACTATCTTTGGTCCCAGGAAGAGTGGTAGGACTTGCACAGGATATGGAATCAGGTGTCATCAAAGTTGCAGAGAAATATAAGGAATATATGGTAGAATTCTGCAGGAAGTATTGAACTTTAAGTTGGAAGATATTAAAGAGAAAGAAAGCCAGGGAACCAAGGAGAGAACATTCTTTAAACATCTTTATGTTCCAAGTGCTTTAAGGTTAAGACATTTAATCTCCACAACAACACTTTAACAAAGCCATTATTATCTTCATTTGCATAACTGAGAACAGAGGCTCTGAGAGGTTAGGTGCCTTTTCCAAAGTCACTTAGGTATAGATTTCTTAGGGAAAGTCAATAGTTCTGTGTGGTGATCATGTACTTGGACAGGTGGCATGAGACAGTGGTAAGAAGGAGATTGGAAAGCTAGATATCATCCAGAGAGTGAAAATCCTTAATAAGGCATGTCCTTTTTCACAATACAAGGCTGGCTTAGGTCCTTGTTAGCTTTGTAACCAAAAGCAAGTATTTAACCTCTGTCTGCCTGATTGTCCTTGTCTTTAAAATGGAGGGGGGCTGGACCATGACACCATCACACCTACCACAAAAGGTTTTGTTAATTTCAGTGAGTTAGTGTAAAGAAAAGAAATTCAAACATAGAAAAGTGCCATACAAATTCTACTCATTTCTTGTCATTTCTAGTTGCAAAAATTTACAATCCAGCTGGGAGGACATGACATACATACAATGTACACAGAATAAATAGAATAACCACAGAAGTGTAACTTTAGGTTTAGCTGTCTTGATGTCCCAAAAGTCATCCACTGGAGAATCTCCCATCCTATAAGACTTAATGGAAATGGTTTTGCACCAGCATCCTAAATGAGAATCTCTGTTGACTGGACTGCCTATACCACACCATCAACACTGCACACCCTCTGAATTCTTGAATTCTCCAAAATATTGGAGGTATTCTCCAAAATACCACTGGCAGTGGAATATATAGAGAGTGGACTTTTATTGAAGATTTGAGGGCAAAACTGTTGGGGTTAAGGCAGGGTAGATATTAGGTACCTTTGTTTTCTCTTTTTTTTTAAATGTATATTTATTTTAAGAGAGAGAGAAAGACAGCATGAGCAGGGGAGGAGCAGAGAGAGGGAGAGAGAGATTCCCAAGCAAGCTTCATACTGTCACTGCAGAACCCAATGCAGGGCTCAATCCCATGAACCATGAGATCATGAACTGAGTGGAAACCAAGAGTCAGACACTTAACTAAGTGAGCCATGCAGGTGCCCCGGTATCCTTGTTCTTAAATGCCCTTTGTCCTATTCTGCCTATGAGAAGTCCTCACTGGCCATCTCTTCACAAATAGCCCTAGCCCAGTATCATTTTGCTCCATTTCTTCCTTTTTTTTTTTTTTTTTTTTTGCCTTCCCATTTTCTACCTTTCCACAAACCTATTCATATTATACTTATGTAGCAATAATAACTAACATGGATTTAAAATCCTATTTTGGGAGTGCCCAGGTGTCTCAGTCAGTTAAGCTTCTAACTCTTGATTTTGGCTCAGATCATGATCTCATGGTTGGCAAGTTCAAGCCCTGTATCGGGCTCTGAGCTGATAGCACAGAGCTTGCTTGGGATTTTCTCTCCCTCCCTCTCTCTCTGCCCCTCCCCCACTCACGTTCTCAATCTCTCTCTCTCTCTCAAAATAAATAAGTAAACATTTAAAAAATAAAAAATGTTACTTTGTACCAGGAAGTATAAGTGCTTTATCTGTGTTCTTTGATTTGGCAGACATTTCCTCTCCTTTTGTTGTGTCCCAGGTATTCAAGCCCAAACCCTTGGAGTTTCATCTTCTTTGTTCTTCACAAATATTAAACAACTTGTGTGTGTGTGTGTGTGTGTGTGTGTGTGTGTGTGTGTGTGAGGCACAGTGCTAGCTCCTACGGCTTTGGTAACAAAACAGATTTGCTCTCTGCTCCTATGAAGCTCCACACTCAGAGAGCTGATAAAAGCAACTTGTTGAATGAAGACAATTCTGTCTTTGAGGGAATTGCTAGCTTGAATAGCAATCATTTTTTTACTTGCTGCAACAGAAGCCAACAGTAAGACAAATAGCAAAATGAGACAAAAATACAAAAGATGCCACACAGCAGGACATGATTGGCACACAAGTAGTTCAGAAAGTATAAATACTTTAGAAACTGATGGGATCATTTGGGTTAAACCTGTGGGCCTGGAATGGAGAAGGAAGGAAGGCAGGAAGGGCTGAGATGTTATAAGAGTGGACATAGTGATTAAGAGTAAGGCCTTTAATTTTTTTTTTAATGTATATTTATTTTAGAGACAGAGCACAAGTGGGGAAGGGGCAGAGAGAGCTGGAGACAGAATCTGAAGCAGGCTGCAGGCTCTGAGCTGTCAGCACAGAGCACGATGCAGGGGCTCAAACCCACAAGCCATGAGATCATGACCTGAGCCGAAGTCGGACACTCAACCGACTGAGCCATCCAGGCGCCCCAAGAGTAAGGGCTTTAGAATCAGTCACACCTGGGCTCAAATCCCAGCTCTGTCACTTACTATGTGACTGTAGGGAGCAAGTTAATTTAATTAATTAAGCAACTTAATTTAAGCCTATCTTTCCTCCTTTGAAAAGGAGGAAACTCGGAAAAGGGCACCTGGGTGGCTCAGTCAGTTGAATGGCTGACTTTGGCTCAGGTTAAGATCTCGTGGTTTGTGAGTTCAAGCCCCATGTCGGGCTCTCTGCTGTCAGTGCAGAGCCTGCTTCAGATCCTCTGTCTCACTCTCTCTCTGTACCTCCCCTACTTATGCTTTCTCTCTCAAAAATATACAAACATTAAAAAAAGAAAAAGGAAAACTGGGATAATACTAGTACCTTCTTCAAAGGGTTGTTGTATGGATTAAATGGAGGGAAAAGAAAAAAAAATGTAAATCTTGTTAAGCAATGCCAGGAGTGATAAGTACCAAGCAAATGTTCATGTATAAAGAAACAAAGCCTCTCTATATAAGGTCCTTACACTTTACTTGTGAAAAGAATATCTGGGGCACCTGGGTGGCTCAGTGGGTTAAGCATCCGGCTTTGGCTCAGGTCATGATCTCACAGTTTGTGGATTCAAGCCCCATGTTGGGCTCTGTGCTGATAGCCCAGATCCTGGAGCCTACTTTGGATTCTGTGTCTTCCTCTCTCTCTGCCCTTCCCCTGCTCTCACTGTCACTGTGTCTTTCAAAAATAAATAAACATTTAAAAAATTTAAAAAAAAAGAATATCTTTGGAGCACCTTACCATTTACACAATATGGTTTTTTCACATGCATTAATTCAAATTTCTAGCAGCTTGTAAGGTACATATGATTATCATCACATTCAATATGCAGAAATAGAACTAGACTAAGACCACTTACATGGCTGCATAGGGACTCTGGTCAGGACTCCAGATCTTCTGGCTCCTAATCTTTGTATTCCTGTCTTAAAAGGCAATTATTCCCACAGAGGCGATAGCCCTTTAAATGCTTGACAACCACTAGCTTAGCCAAGGGCTTTCACTAAGGGTAGATCAGGAATCTAAAGGTGAGTCAGAAGTGGGAGTCAAACACAAACTTTGCCTACCTCAAGTCTCTAGAAATAACTGGCCAAATATAAGCCAATCTAAATGTCCATGCATAAGGAAACACATACCTTAGCGTACCTCCTTATATGTAATAAATACCATGTAGCCAATAAAATAAACGAGGGAGATCTGTATGTACTGGCCTAGAAAGACGGCCCCACACATAAGCAAAGACGTCAGGCTGTGGAACAATATGCACGAGACGCTTTCCAGTGGTTAGAAATCCGACTCCACCCATTCAGTGACCCAGTCTGCCACTCTCCTCCTTTCCTCAAGCCCAAGGTCTCCTTTCCACACTGATACCCCACATCCCACCAGAGGCCCCCTTCCACAAACCCCACTTCTCCGGTCCTCTTTTCTCTTGCCCGCTCTCCCTTAGCCTCCACCCTTTTCTGCTTGAGAATCCTGTACCTGAGCTGCGGGTGTGGGGTACGGGGAAAGGGTGAGACTTCCATGCGGAAACCTGCCGCAGGCGCTCTGGCGCTTCCCAGGACGCCGAGTGGCACGTTTGCCCCGCCCCCAGGAAGGAGCCCGAGAGCGTTTGGTCTCCGTTGCGCGCCTCCCAGGAAGCACTGCGCCGCCCAGTCTTCTTCTGACCAAATTACTTTAGCCTTCTGAGGGTGCCTCTTAGCCCTAGGGGTCGGCGTAGCATTTGCTGAGTTCAGTACCAGATTTGCTGAGTTCAGTACCAGATTTTCCTGCTCGCTCCTCCCGCTTGTGAGACTGTTTTTGCAGGTGATGGTGTTGTCAGGCTTCCTGCTATTGCAGTGCGGTCCTATATGTGCGAGAGTTTAGACCAGATTTTCTTTAAATAGGAAACGGAGAATCAGAAAGCAGGCCCTTACCTATGCAAGGAGATATAGAGCTTTCTCCGTCCCGCATTCTTCCCTGTGTGGGCTAAATTGCATACATAACTCAAATCAATAGTCGTGAACTCAGTTCTTTAAGTAGTAATAATAGTAGTTAACCCTTACATTGGGCTTAACAGTGAGCACTATTTTGATCCCTTTAAAACCCCACCTAGGTAAAACCTTTACCTAGAATGCAGGTTCCATTATCCCCATTTTATAGACAAGGATGCCAAAAACTCAGGAAGTTAAGGAACTTGGCCAAGATCACCCAGGGGTAAGTGGCAGAGCCCCAGTCAGAACCCGGCCTACTGTCCAGTACCACCCACCACTGCACTGCACTGCCTCTCAGAAAGAAACCAGGCTAGGGTAAAATTGTTATTGTTCAGGTCAAGAAGCAGTTTATTGGGGCTTCGTTTTGTTTTATGTCAAGTTTGGAAAATATGGGAGAAGAGAGAGGAGTGGAGACTGGAAAGAAGACCAGGAGGTTCTGAGCTCAGATAATTGTAAAGGAGAAGAAAGTAGATTAGCTATGGGAACATACAAATACCCATATCCATGTTTAATATATCTATATCTAGATAGATAGATAGATAGATAGATAGATAGATGTGTATGTGTGTGTGTGTACTTTATTGAGGAGAAATTCACATACCGTAAAATTATTTTAAAGTGAAAAATAAGTGATATTTAGGGCGTTCACAATATTGTGAATATTGACAACATTTCCACCATCCCAAAGTAAAACTTAACATTCTTTGAATAGTCATTCCCTATTCCTCCCTTCCCCCAGTCCTTGGTAACCACCAATCTGTATTCTGTCTCTATGGATTTATCTATTCTGAATATTTCATATAAATGGAATCATACAAAATAGAATCACACAATAATAAGACTTGTGTCTGGCTTCTTTGAATTAACATAACGTTTTCTAGGTTACATCATGTAGCATATATATCAGTACTTCATGCTTTTTTATGGCTGAATAAAATTCTATTGTATGTATATAACACCATTTGTTTATCCATTCAGCAATTGATGGACATTTGGATTGTTTCCACATTTTGACTATTATGAATAGTGCTGCTATGAACGTGCCTGCACATGTACTTGTTTGAATACCTGTTTTCAGTTCTTTTGGGCATATACCTAGGTAGGAGTGGAATTGGGGGGCCATGGGATAATTCTATGTTTAACTTTTTAAGGAACCCCTGCATCCTTCTGAAACTCATTCTTAAGGCTATAGTATTATTCATATTATAAATAATATTAGATATATGAAATATATTAAACATTTTAAATCAGAGTATATCAGACTTGGCAATGTTGATAATAAGATCAGAGAATTCTTTGTTGTGGGGACTGACTTGTGCATTTGAAGATGTTTAGCAACAATTCTGGCCTTTACCCAGTAGATGTCAGTAGCATTCCCCAAGTTGTGGCAACTAATAAGGTCTCAAGATATCACCAAATGTCCTCTGCGTGGCAAAATTTCCCCCTCTTACCACTGAAACCCATTGTTTTAAAGGATTCTCTGTATACGTGAAGCAAGTTTGTCACTAAAACAAAACACTCAAAGTAAAGGCCTTTAAGAAATGTATGTTCCTTGCAAGTTTGCATACAGGAGATATTTTTTGTTTACTGTGTAATAATGTTAAGGAGTTTGCAGGTTTACATACAAATGTGTGACAACCAGAAAATTGTATCATTAAATATTCATGTAACTTTCATATGTACCGTTTGTACCATAAACTCAGCTCATCCACAGAACTCTAAGAAATATAGCTTTTTATCTCAGTATGTTATATACCAAACCACATTTACAGCACACTGTGTCACATAATTTTTAAGTTCTAGGCAATCACCATTCTGCTTTCTGATTCTCTGCTGGACTTTTTTTTGTTTTAGATTCCACATATAAATGATATAATGCAGTATTTGTCTTTGTCTAGCTTATTTCACTTAGCATAATTGTTTATCCATGTTGTTGCAAATACCAGGATTTTCTTCTTTTATAAGGAAGAATAATACTCCATTGTGTATATATACCACATTTTCTTTATCCATTCATCAGTCAGTGGACATATATGTTATTTGCATACCATGGCTACCGTGAATAATGCTGCAATGAACGTGGGAGTACAGATAGTGATTTCATTTCCTTTTAGATGTACACCCAGAAGTGGGATTGCTGGATCATATGGTAATTCTATTTTTAATTTCTTCAGCAACCTCCATACTCTTTTCCATAGAGGCTGTACCATTTTACATTACCATCAATAGGGTATAAGGGTTTCCTTTTCTCCACATCCTTGCCAGCATTTGTTACCTCTTGTCTTTTTGATAATAGCCATCCCAGCAGGTATAAGGTGATATCTCATTGTGGTTTTGAGTTTAATTTTCCTGCTAATTAGTGATGTTGAGCACCTTTTCATGTACCTGTTGGTATGTCTTCTTTAGAAAAAATGTCTATTCCTCTGCCCATTTTTTAATTGGATTATGGTTTTTTACTATTGAGTTGTATTGCTTGCAAATATTTTCTCCCATGCTGTAGGTTGACTTTTCATTTTGTTGATAGTTCTCCTTTGTTATGCAGAAGCTTTTTAATTTTATGTGGTCCCACTTGCTTATTTTTGCTTTTGTTGTTGGTGCTTTTGGCATCATATCAAAAAACTCGTTGCCAAGATCAATGTCAAGGAGCTTAACCCACTATGTTTTTTTCTGAGAATTTTAAGGTTTCAGGTCTCATGTTCAATTCTTTAATCCATTTTGAGTTGATTTTTGTCTATGATGTAAGATAGGAATTCAGTTTCATTCTTTTGCATGTGGATATACAGTTTTTCTGGCACCATTTATTGAAGAGACCATCGTTTCCCCATTGTATGTTCTTCGCTCCTTTGTCAAAAATGAATTGACCATACATGCATGGGTTTATATTTCTGGGCTGTCTATTCTGTTCCATTAATCTATGTGTTTGTTTTTATGAGAATCACTATAGTGATTACTATAGATTTGTAATATAGTTTGAAATCAGGAAGTGTGATGCCTCCAGCTTTGTTTTTTCTCAAGATTGTGTTGGCTAGTTAGGATCTTTTGTGGTTCCACATGAATTTTAGGATTTTTTCTCCATGAAAAAGAAATGCCAGTGGAATTTTGATAGGGATTTCATTAATTTGTAGATCACTTTGGGTGGTATGGACATTTTAACAATATTAATGCTGCTAATCCATGACCACAGAGCATCTTTCCATTTATGTCTTCTTTAATTTCTTTCATCAGTGTTTTATAGTTCTTAGTGTACTGATCTTTCATCTCCTTGGTTAAATTTTTTCCTAAGTATTTTATTATTGATGCCTTTGTAAATGGGATTTTTTTTTTATTTTTGTAAATGGGATTTTACAATCCCATTTCTTTTTCCGATAGTTCATTATTAGTGTATAGAAAAACAACTGATTTTTATATATTGATTTTATATCCTGAACTTACTAAATTCATTCATTAGGTCTTAACAGTTTTTTGGTGGAGTCTTTAGGGTTTTCTATACATAAGATCATGTCATTTCTACAAGCAGAGACAATTTTACTTCTTTTCTGATTTAGGTGTTTTTTTTCCCTTGCCTAATTGCTCTGGCCCTGACTTACAGTACTGTGTTGAATGAAAGTGATGAAGGTGGGAATCCTTGTCATATTCCTGATCTTAGAGGAAAAGTGTTCAGCTTTTCACTGTTGAGTACGATGTTAGTTGTTGGTTTGTCATATATGGCTTTTATTATGTTGAGGTACATTCCATTTGTCCCAATTTGTTGGGAGTTTTTATCATGAAAGGATACTGAATTTGTTCAGTGCTTTTTCTGCATCTATTGAGATGATATGATTTTTATCCTTCATTTTGTTAAACTGGTATATCACATTTATTGATTTGTGTATGTTGAACTATCCTTGCAGCCCAGAAATATATCCCACTTTATGTGAATGATCCTTTTAATGTCCTGTTGAATTTAGTTTGCTAATATTTTGTTGGGAAATTTTGCATCTATATTCATCAGGAATATTAGCCTATAACTTTCTTTTCTTGTGGTGTCCCTGTCTGGCTTCAGTATCAGGATAATGCTGGCCTCATAAAATGAGTTTGGAAGTGTTCACTCCTCTTATGTTTTTTGGAAGCATTTGAGAAGATGGGTATTAAATCTTTTTTAACTGTTTGATAGAAATCACCAGTGAACCCATCTGATCCTGGGCTTTTATTTGTTGGGAGGATTTTGATTACCAATTCAATCTCCTTCCTAGTAATCAATCTTTTTAGAATTTCTGTTTCCTCCTGACTCAGTCGTGGTAGGTTGTATGTTTCTAGAAATGTGTCCACTTCTTCTAGGTTATCTAGTATGTTGCAGTATAATTGTTTGTAGCAGTTTGTTATGATCCTTAGTATTTCTATGTTATCAGGTGTGATATCTCCTCTTTTATTTCTAATTTTGAGTCTTCCGTCTCTCTTTCTTAGCTGAAATTTTGTCCATTTTGTTCATCTTTTTTTTTTTAAAAATCCAGCTCTTAGTTTCACTGATCATTTCTATTGTCTCTTTTGCCTCTATTTCATTTATTTCTGTTCTGATTTTGTTCTTTCCTTTGTGCTTAGTTTGTTCTTCTTTTCTAGTTCCTTGAAGTGTTAAATATGTTTATTTTGAGATCTTTCCTTTTTAATAATGTATAAACTTTAATGTATAAACTTTATTAATGTATAAAAGCTATAAACTTTCCTCTTAGAACTGCTCTTGCTCCATCTCCTAAATTTTGGTGTGCGGTGTTTCCATTTTCATTTGTCTCAATAGTTTTCTCAAATATTCGCCCATTTTACTTAAATATAATTAACATATAACACTGTATAGATATAAGGTATGCAACATAATACTTTGATGTATGTATATATTGTGAAATGATTACCATGATTAAGTTTAGTTAACATCCATCATCTCACATAGCTACAATTTTGTTTCCTTGTTATGAGTCAAGATATTTTAATTTCTTTTTTGATTTTTTTGTTTTGACCCACTATTCAGGAGTATGTTGTTTAATCTCCACATACTGGGCAGTTTACCAGTTTTTTTCCTTGTTCTTGATTTCTAGTTTCATAGCATTGTGGTCAGAAAAAAATGCTTGATATGATTTCAACCTTCTTTAATTTATTAAGATTTGATTTGTGACCTAACATATGATCTATGAGATAATCTCCCTGTATAACTGAGAAGAACATGCATTCTGCTGCTGTTGGGTGGACTGTTCTGTAAATGTCTGTTAGGTCCATCTGGTCTAACATGTAGTTTAAATTCCCTGGTGGATTTTCTGTCTGGATGATCTATCCATTGTTGAAAGTAGAGTACTGAAGTCCACTACTATTATTGTATTGCTATTTCTCTCTTCAGATCTGTTAGTATTGGTCTTATATCTTTAGGTGCTCTATGTTAAGTGCATAAATATTTATGATTATTATAGCTGCTTAATGAATTGACCCTTTTATCATTATATAATGTCTCTTGTTACAGTTTTTAGCTTAAAGTCTATTTGTCTATTGTAAGTATAGCTACCTCTGCTTTCTTTCGGTTTCCATTTTCATGGAATATTTTTTCCCATCCTTTCACCTTCAGTCTGTATGTCTTTGAAGCTGAAGTGAGTCTCTTAGAGATAGCATATAGTTAGGACTTTTTTTTCTTTTTAATCCATTCAGCTACTCTATCTCTTTTGATTAGAAAACTTAGTCCACTTACATTTAAAGTAATTATTGATAGGTATGGACTTACTATTGAAAATTTGTTGTTTTCTGGCTCTATAGTAGTTTCTTTGTTTCCTTCTTCGTCTCTTTCTCTCTTCCTTTATGAATTGATGGTTTTTCTTTTTCTTTTTTTTTAAGTTTACTTATTTATTTCGAGAGAGAGAGAGAGAGAGAGCATGCATGTGAGTGAGGCAGGGATAGAGAGAGAGAGAGGAAAGAAAGAATCCCAAGCACTGCCAAATCTTTACCTACAACCTATCTATATTCCAGTCACATAAATACAGTACCTTCTTCTCAGGGAAACCACCCTTCCTTACTTCTTCCTCTGGCCCTCCACTTCTCAGTACCCTACCAATACAGGTAAAATCTGTCACTTATGCATACTAGAGCTACTACTGAGGATGCACCTAATGAGAGAAAGGGACACAAATCTAGACTACCACATATACCAATCTCTTTTCATATACTATATTAGCATCCACATGATTATCGAGACCTTATTTCTCCCCACTCCCAGAAAATTCCTGAGTGGAGAATAGAGTACAAGAGAAGGGAGCAGGAATCTTGGTGCTCACTCAACTCCGAAAGAGGTCTTTGCAGCACACATAGGCCTTGTAGGTGCTACTGGTGAAACCTGTGTTTAGGAAGGAGACACAGTCAGTTTCAGCTCCCTGGGGACATAGAAGATTCCTACATAAGGAAGACAGAATTACTAAGAAAAAGACTTTACACATATTCCTTAAGGCTCTTAATTCTTGGGTGTGAATTGAGAATGTTGTTTAGATGCCTTTTCTATGCATCTTTGAGATGGATGGTTAAATCAATATTCTCAGAGAGATTTTTTTTGGGATCTAGGTAAGGGATTTCTGCCAAGAGACTAAGCTGAGGTGCCTACGTGCCACACAGGCAGCGATAAAGGATACATAGGCCCCTGTGAAGAGGGCACTGACCTCAACCTTGGAAACAAGTCACTCTTCTGGTGGAGTACCATTGATGCTATAGACAACAAAACACAATAACTTGATCTCTTCCCCACCAGGCAATCAGGTATACCCAGTGAGCACCCACCTAGAAGAATGCAGAGGAACAAACACAGCAGATGAATACGATCCCTACCACTGACCACCAGAAGCCAGCCAATGGTACCCCAACAAGTGTGTTTTATACATTAATCCTGATGGGTCACTAACTCAGAAATGCCCTAGGTCAAGGATTTGTATATGACCCTAACTTCATTGCTTCTGTGAACATTCCTAAGATGTATATGGATCAAGCAAAGCTCTTCATTGCTGCAGGCAGGCACAGATCCTTGGGTGTTCACTAGATGAGATCTGCATTCTTAAGCCAGGACCAGAATTAGATGGACTGCTTTGAGCCAGAGGGATAAGGAAGGCAACATTCACCTAAACCTCAGCCACATGATTCATTTCCCACTACTGGATGGCAATTGCAGTCAGACAGTAACCAGGCATCAGGATTAGAATCCAGCCAGTTGTTTAACAGAAAGGAAAAGATAAACTGAAATGAAATTGTTTCACTTTTAAGTTGTTCAATCAGCTACCAAATAAATCAATGTAATGGTTCTATTCCAGAATATGAGTGCCATAAAAAATGGACACACTGAAGTGTATTTCTTTTTATACATTATTTCTAACCTGGAACTTCTAAACTCTTAGAATGCTAGTCATTCTCCCTACTGCTACCCTCAGAGACAATTCCACTTTCCTCATATCATTTTCTGGCAATCATCACCCACATTCAGCAATATCTTCAGTAGTCTAACTGTATCTGTGCCTGCTTTACATACTTACACCTCCTACACCTGATGACCTGTAGCTTTTAATCCAACGCTTCATACCACTTGGACTTCCTGTCTATCTGCCTTATGTGTGCACTGTTTTTATTTGTATTTTGATTCCTTGTGCAACTTCTATTTCTATGAAGGTAGCTGGTGAGTACCCTAATTTCCAAAGGGACTTTTGCTACTGAATAGAACCCCAAATATCTTTACTTATATATCCACTATGCCCATTTAATGGCAAAAGAAAAATGTATCATTACAATCTTCCTCATAGAAAAAAATAAAAATAAAATTGGTCTTTTGGACCTCCAGTCAAAAGGGAAAAAAGTCACAAAAATTAACATTGTAAATCCAGATGGGATCCATGCATAGCCCAGTATCATGGTTGCCTTAACTCCAAATTAACTGCTGCCTGAGAGGGCCCATTTCACATCAGCTTCTCTATCTGGTCTCAAGTTGTACTGAAGTACCAGTAGTGCCCACTGGGATCTGGTTGGCTTATTGGGTAGTTGGGAAAATGAATTAACTCATTCAACCCTCCCAGTATGATTCCTATGGAACTGAGATTAGCAAATCCACAGTGTGAAAATATAATGATTTCAGCTGTCACTTAGGGAAATAAAAATAAATAAGTAAATAAACTCAGTCCCTTGTGTGCACTCATATAATCAGGATAAAAGTTCCAGAGTACTTAGAACCCCAATCTAGTCCACATTACCCTAAAGAATGTGGAAAGGATGCTCAGAAAATAATCAGTTCCTGAGTTGTTACAGGGATAATTACATGGAAACGACCATGGGCCTCTTTGCCCAACACTCTTCTTGTTGAAGCCTGTGAATAAGGAGAAGGCCTAGGAATGATAACGATCAAGAAGGGAAAGACAGAGGGAGAGAGAGAAAAGGAGATCAATTTATGGCAACTTAAACTTATAAATGAAGAAGGGACCTTAGACCATCAGTGTCCACCCTGGACTGCCCCGACTGTGAAGACCCAACAATTAATTACATTACAGAGAGAGGCTGGGTCAGACAGTGTTGGAAGAAGACCTCAGGGAAGCTTGGGTATTGGAGCTAAGTGTAAAGTTATGCTTGCTTTCTGGTTAGGGCTGGGACACTGGGAAGGGATCTGCAAGTATGAAACAAGCTTTTGTTTAACATGTTCTTTCTGCCCACAGACTATTTGTGCTTTTCAGGATTCTCACTTACAGAAATCCACTGTTTCTCTCCCCCAATCCACTCTTCTGCAGAAAGATGTTTGTTCTTATATTGAGACAGTTGCTGACAAGCCACCAACTCATTTGTGAAGAACTTGATCTCCACCATCATACTCACAGAATAGTCTGCCCCACTCTACACCCATCATGAAAACCATGGGCTTTAGTATGTAGGAGCAGTTGACCCGGGTGAAAGAAAGAGATATCCAAGGAAAAGGAGTCCTGGAGCCAAGGACTCTCTCTGGAGTCTTGACTCTGTCTCCTCCACCCTTCTCCTATCCATGTTCTCTCTTAGCTCACTAAGGGGCAGGGTATGTACAGTTCAAAGCACTACTTAACCACAACTAGAGGGATAGCCCAACAAATGTAACCCTTTATCTGGAAAGGGAGTTTCTGAATGTCTACCAATTCTCCTAGCCAGGAGAGGGCAACATTGATGTAGGACAACACGCCCATTAAAAGGCAATGAGGATAGCTGCTACATTACCAAAATGGTCTATGGCATCCATGGTTCATTACTGATAGCTTCCAGGACATTCTTCTCCTTCCTGTGGTTATTGGGCCTAAGGGAAGAATATGGTGTCTAGAGTAGTCTCAGCCCCTCAGAGAAGAGAAATTCCATGGTCCCTGCAGTCCAGGAACACAGGAGGAGAGGCAAGACCAGCTTAAGAGGTGAAAGGGGTTTGGTGGCAATCACAGTGAAACAATATCTGACTGAATTGCCATGAAATTATACTGACATCAAGGATAGAGGATAATGGCATGTAGAAGATAGAGGCTGGTGGAAGTATTAAATAAAAGAGGGAAATCAACATGGTTAGCTAGAGGCAGAGGTAGACAAGAGGGGATATGTAATCATTTTATTACTTCTCCAAGAGACTTGAAGCCTCTGCCATCACACCACTCTTGACCCTGCACTTGACCTCACCACCCCCTCAAATTATATGCTTCATTGGACTCATGCATAGGGTGATTTTACCTCCTCCATATTCTTGAACTTGGACTCATCCAAGTTATCAGTTTGACAAGGCAAGAGCAGAAGGAGCAGCCATCATAGAGGCAGAAATCAAGCAAGGATGATGCATCAATCAGTAAGGCCAAACTTAGGAATCAGTATCTGTAGAACCCAGACTAAAGCTCAGCAGGGTGTCATCAGACTATGCCTGCCCCGAAGGATTTGGAGGATCCCAACACAATGCCCAAAATGGTGGCAAACCTTCCAGTCATCACTGCATGGATTTCAGAGGGCATCGTGTCTGCAAGACATAGCAGATGAGCAGGGGTGCCTCTGTCATTAAACAAGGAGAGCTGTGTCAGATTCAGGAGGGTGTGGCTCCCCAGCCCCAGAGTGCCCACCCCATACCCCGGGATACATCCCTCCAGTGTGAGTGCCCTTTCAGCACTCAGCTCTGCTGTCAGACCTTCCCAGTGTCTGTCTCACTCCTTCTGGCACCTACTCATATCCTGGCTGGCATTGTTCTCATGTTTTCACATGAGTTTGTCTCATCAATTTAAATTTTAAAAAGCTATAGAAAGGAAATGGTATCTTTCTTGTGTATGCTCTCAGTGTCTAAAGCCATATACTTAATGAATGACCTTATGGAGTACATATTAGCTGCTTAAAAAGTACTTATTAAATGAATTGCAAATAGATTATTAGAGCCCGGTGTTGATGAAAGAATCAAAAGAAACCATGTTTGTCGTTACACTGTGTGTCAATTATACTTCAATTTAAAAGGCTGTGAAAATGTTGTGAAAGTATGAAGACCTAACTATATGCCTACTGCTGTACAAGATAATAGGGATATTAATATGACTAAGGCAAAGTTCCTGCTGTTAAGAGTCTAGCAGAAGAAACTAAGCTGATAATACATAATTGCAGCAAAATGTGAAGTGCTATGGTAGAAGTGTGCAGAAGTACCCTAAGAACATTTCAGAAACAGTTAATTAGCCTAAGCTTTGGGAGACAAAGACCTCAATACTAACTTCATGCCAATTTGACAAGCTATCGTCCCAGGCATTGAGCTGAGCAGTCAATAATAGCATATGCTGAGCACCTACTCCATAGAGACAAATGTATCAAATAAGTATTATGGGAGAGAGACTTCATGTTAGCCCTGAGCAAGGTAAGCTATTGCCTCATTAGAGATACTGGAAAACAAGGGTCTCAGAGAGAAACCAGAATATAGGGCAAATATCTGTCATAGTCCCCAAAGAAGGAGAAAAGTTGGACCAGGACATTTCCATGCATTCCTGTGTAAAAAGATGGGTCAGTGGTTAAGGATATCCAGAATAAGGGTGCCCAGATAAGTTTGAAGTATGAAGGCATGAAGTGTGAAAGCAATGAGCAGAGTTCCCTTGGAGCTTCTGAGTTTTCTTTTATCAGTGATTGGCTGCCCATACAGTCCTCATCTATTTGACTTACCAGAAAGCATACTTTCTCTCAATCTGTTTTCTGCTCCACTTTGTGTTCCCCAAAGAAAAGAAGATCAAAATGCCTTCGAGTGCTTACCAACCCCTCAAAGATGTTTCCTGCCACAGCCAGGGTATCTGTGACAAGTGGTACTCATGGTGATTTGCAAAAACCAGGTGACCTAAAGGAATATAAAGACCTAAAGCATTAACATTAGCAGGAATGTTAGAGAGTCTCCAGCAAAACCCCTCCTCCATTTTATTGGTAAGGAAACTAAGGTTTAGAGAAGTAGAGTGACAAGCTTAAGACCACAAAGCAAGTTACAAGCAGAGCCTGGACCAGAACTCAGGACTCTTGGCTTCCAGAACAAGTATATTAAAATAAATTAATTATGAAATAGTAGTCCAGCCTATTTTCTGTCCCTGCTCTGACCCTCAGCCTACATAGGGCCTGGACCTGACCATCTGAAATCAGGTATGCTTGAAAGGGTTTGCCTCTTCACATTGGGTTTACCACTCTACATCCTACATATGAGCATTTTTCCAGAATAAGTGTCAAAAGTGTCATTTCTTTTTTTTTAAGTTTTTTTTTTAATGTTTGTTTATTTTTGACAGAGAGGGACAGATCACAAGTGGGGGAGGGGCAAAAAGAGAGGGAGACACAGAATTCGACACAAGCTCCAGGCTCCAAGCTGTCAGCACAGAGCCCGACGTGGGGCTCAAACCCACAAACCATGAGATCATGACCTGAGCCGAAGTTGGAGTCTTAATTAACTGAGCCACCCAGGTGCCCCAAAAAGTGTCATTTCTTTGCCTCTTGACAGATCACAAGATGAAAGCCCACCCTGAGTGGTATAGGAGATGACTCACCTTCTGTAACACCCAGGTAGTAGAGAATGGGCATCATGCATCCAAAGAAAGGGATGATTGGTAAGGTCCATAAAAAGAATGACAGGGCATCTGGTGAGATGTTACACTGAATGTGTTCATGTATGCCATAAGTGAACTTCATTGCAGGCCTCTGAATTAAGCTCTTAGCATCCCAAGGATAGCTGATACAGTGTAGGTACTCAGTAGATATTTAAACACAGGCTATTTCAGGAATACATTTAAATGTACTACAAATCTATTATCCCATCAGTACTAAGCCACAAGGGGTCTTCTGAGCCTTCCTCCCCAACCCCTATTTCATTCCAATTTCCAAATATAATAATCAATGGGCAAGAGATTGATGCTGTTTCCTTTACTGATGGGATCAAATTCTCTTCTTAGAGTCAAACTGACATATATACTGGCTCATCTCTTGGACTCACATTTTCATCCTCTACACCTCTCCCAACACTGACACTCTCATTCCTCCCCATGAAAATTTATATGAGCTGAAAAGCAATGATATTCTTCACTGACATATCAAAATTGGAGCCAGCCACAGTATAGTTCAGGAAAATTTGAAAGAAAGAAAGAGTAAACAAAAGTGAAGCCAGGAAGGATGCAAGGGAGAGGGGATTGGCCTCATGCATGATTAGGACCTACTGCCGCTACTAAGTGGAGGGAGGGCTATGTCCTTATGAGCTGCTCATTTAATGACATAGGACTCAGCTGTTCAGTTCCCTTTATGCATATGGTTAGTTGTACCCCAGTGTACTTTTTACTTTCCTACCAGATCTCCTACTACCATCATTAACAAGACACAGCCCAACCTGCTCATGCTTCCCCTAAATTTCCTTTCTCTAGGGTTATAAAAGAGCAGAACCCTCACATTCAGTCTCTCATACCTGAACCTGGTCTCCCAGCCATTGAAGTGCATTAAATTGAGGATCAGTTCTGATGACCAAAATCCCAAAGGCAAGTTGAAGACCCAGGCCCAAAGCACTGCCCTCCAGGACACCTAGGACCAATTAGAACATTATTCCAATGTGAGTCTTGAATCCTAGTTGTCCATTACCTGGTTGGGGTTTTAAACATGAGTACATGTACTCTGGAACCAACCTAAGATATTCATAGTAAATCTGGGGTGATATAGAGTAGGGAGCAGGGGGAAACAGGTTAGTAATATATAAAGAGCCACATATGTCCATATGTTTTTTTTTTAAACTGTCTACAGGGTAGATGTCACACTTACATACATACAAATAAAAGCATCATAAATAAATACTTTAATATTATTATGTGCAATGTGGATTCTCTCTTGTATTCTATTTTCTTTCTTTCCTTCTTTATTTTTTTTTGTTTGTTTGTTTGTTCTTTCTTTAACACTGGCCTAGATCCACAAATTGACATCAAGATTCACTAATGGATCAGAACCTACAGTTTGAAACTAAGTGATCCAAGGCCTCTAAGAACTTTAAAATTTCTCTTAGGAGCAAAACTGTCACAGAAGCAAATTCCACAGATTGTTAAGAACTTAGTTCTGTGCCTTTGCAATCAATAATTAGTAACACATGGTCTTTGGCTATGTGTTGTTATACTTATCCTGCATACCCAAAACTCTGCATTGTGGAGTTTGGAGGAGGCAGAGGTAAGGATGAACATGCATATTCCTGCAAAGGAAAGACACAACTGCTCTGTGGGCTGTGTCTAGGGCAAGACATAGGATAGGGCCAACCAAGAAGACTCCTGCAAACACCCTGAAGAGGTAATGCCAAGACTATGTCACCAACTTAGTGAATGGATAACAAATAATTAAATTTACCATTGAAAAATAGAAGTTCACCCCAAGGGTAAGTGAAATAATTCAACAGATCAGACACAGAGACTTATCTTGAGAATTTTCATCTGGTAGTTTTCTGGTTACCATCTCTCTCCCCCGACTCTTACAGAATTAGGACACAAATCACATGACTTCTTTTTCTTCAAGTTTTGGTATCAGTAAGATGTAATACAAAGGTTTATTCTGTAAGATTGTTCTAATGAATAATCAAAATGTTTTTTAAGGGGGAAAAGTATACTTGGTTCTCCCATGGAACTCCACCCGATATCCAACCACTCCCAGGGCAAGAGCAAAGGCTAAGCCATAGATCAACTACTTTATGGTCCCTTGATGTACCAGATATGTCTGATCAATACACACACTGGTTTCCTCATGTCTGAGTGTTGGACAAGGACAGAGAATTAGAAGAGAGGTCACATATGAAAAGAAAACAAAAAGAGCATGTTGCTCATTAAGATGCCTCAGAAACAACAATGACAAAAAGCATCACAGGTCAACAGAGTTTCATTTCAGAGCTGTTCATGTTGTGAACTCATTGTACTTAAAGTGAATCAGATCTGGCTTCCAGAATCCATCCTCCTAATGAATGCGGTCTTTTTAGCTCTATCTCCTCAGTGCCAAATAAGTCAAGGATACAAAATTTAGGTTGTAGTCTTGGTGGGTTTCTCCAATTTCTCACTGTTGCAAACATTCTTAACACCTATTTTCTGTGCATCCATTTGGAGAACAGGCAGAAAAGAGGAACTTGAGAGAGAGAGTCTGGAAGTTACTCTCTCCCCCTAGGCCTGTTACCAGAGGACATGTACATGCTATAGTCAGATGAGCTGTGGCTGCTACAGAATCCAGTTCAGCATACACTGAACAGGAAGTTTGCTCCTTAAACTGTAAGGAATTGTAAAAGACACCAGTGGGTGCAGGAAGTTGGGAGGACAGGAGGGGAAAAAAGCATAAAAAGTATCAGGGAAGTAAAGGGAGACACATACGACCACCAAATCAATTCGATAGCTTAATGCAGCTGCAAGTCTCTTTGTTATGATCACTTTGATGAAAAGGAGTATGGTTTTTCTCATTTCTGACACAAGCCCTGATGATAAACAGACTGAAACTCTTCTCTGAAACATAACCCCTTCTGCCCCCTAGCAATGTTGAGACACGAGGCTACAAGAAACTGGACTAAAGTCCAGGGCACAGAAGTTTGTTGCTATTTTGCTCCCTGAGCCTTGGGTTTGTAAGTACAGAGGTGGGGGTTGAGAGACAGCTCAGGAACTGTCCAAGAAGAAAAAGGAAAGAGAACAGAGTTCGGGACAAGTTATGGAAACTGGGATACTGAAATTTTTATCTTTCTCATCATTTCATCCAAAGCTTCCGGCAGGAATTTTTAAAGGGCTTTAGACATCTTGTTAGTTTTTTACCAAAGAATCTTTTTCAAAAAGTGGTGAACCAGGATCAAGAGCAGCAAACAGGTGGGGTGCCTGGGTGGCTCAGTCGGTTAAGTGTACGACTTCGGCTCAGGTCATGATCTCACAGTTCGTGAGTTCAAGCCCTGCATCAGGCTCTGTGCTGACGGCATGGAGCCTGGAGCCTGCTTCGGATTCTGTGTCTCCCTCTCTGTTTCTACTCTTACCCCACTCATGGTCTGTGTGTGTGTGTGTGTGTGTGTGTATGTGTGTGTCTCAAAAATAAATAAATAAATAAATAAATAAATAAATAAATAAATAAACATTAAAAAAAAGAGCACCAAACAGGTAAGGACAGACAAGGCCAGAGCTCTCTGGAAATCCACAAGGCAGGCTGCCAGGCAATAAGCAACATAAAAGAAAGTACAGAGTAAGGTTCAGCAAACGGGGCTCCTCGGGGGCAAATGAAGCTCTAGTCATGAATGTTGGAAATAAAACAAGAAAAACCCTCCCACGACCTTGCTACCCAGCCCTAATTGTCAGACTGAGCTGTCATTCTCAAGGCCAGGATAGATGGCTGTTTTCTTCTTGAGGATTCCCAGGGAGAGTTCAGCTTAGTTTGAATACTACATTTTTTCACTTACCTCTAGTGAAATCTCACTCTCTTCTAATTTATCTGATATCCTCTTTCTGTCCCCTGGAGTAGATTTGATCAGTATCTACCACTAGACTCTTCAAAAGTCATCTGTTCTCAAAACTGTACAATCCCAGTCATTTTAACCTTTCCTCTGGAATAAAACCAAGTAAACAAGGCTACTAATAGGAAGTATAGCCATATAGTTCTCACCTCATGGATCCCTGACTCACCCCAAAATAAAAATTTTCTTTTCACTACTCCAGCTCTAACATTGTCATCAAAGTCCCATACATCACCGACAGTATATTTTAAACATGTTTTCTGTCTTTTTCAAATATTTTATATCATTTATCTTATGAATAAACCAGGAAATAAGTAACAAATACTAGGCTTCTCTTGTAAAGCCTATAAGAACCATGCCCTGCATGGTTATCAGATATAGGTAATTGAGAGAAGAAAAAATCATCTTTATCACCATGTAACTGAATCAATTCAAAAGGCTGCTTTAGGATCTCAAGAAACAAAAAAGAGACAAACCCAGATTCTCTCAAATATTTAAGTCTATCAAATAGAAAAGTTTCAAAAAATAGTTGATTCTCAGATTTTACCTATTCCTGGAAGTGCAATTCAATAAATTATGATTCACTTATAAGTAATTAAGATTTATACATCAAATAGCTCTTTAGATCAATTTGTGAATAGAGTTGCTTTCTATCTAGTAATTGTCTTGACACAAGGTCACTTTCCTAAAACAACTGTGTCTCTGGCCCCCATGAATTCTCACCCAAACAGGCCCAGCAGGATCTTCCTGAATAAGCCAGCGCATGTTCTGCAGAAACTTCTTGCCCTGGTGAAAGGTTATGTGTCCCTCCTGATAAGAACCCAAAAATTAAGTTACAAAAGTTACTCCATCCCATTTACATCAATTCCCAGAACTTAGATTATCTGGCCTGAGAAAGAATTTTCTGTTTCTCAATAAGGACAATTATTCAGCCAGAGGACGACTGATAATGTTGTGGCAGTGGCAAAAAAGCCAGATCAAATCTTGCCAAGGAGCAGCAGGTCAGAATAACCCTACCCTGCCTGGACTAGCAGTATCCCCAGTAATCTCTTACCACACAGGTAGACACTAGTTCCATCAGGAGAGACTCTTGGGACTTACTCCTTCCTTGCTCCTCAGGAACAAGGGATTGTTTAGCTTCCAGATTCAGTAAAGGGCCTATTCTGAAAGGCAGCTTTGACCATTCCTAAAAACCACACGAACCCATAATCCTGAGCAGTCAATCAGATATGCACTGACAGACTAGAAGGAAAACACCGCCACCCTCAAGAATCTCTGGTGGGCAGGGCCTGAGAGAAGATGCCCAGCAAGTAGAGCTATTCAAATGTGATTTAACATTTACAGTGTGCTTTCTATATGTGGGGCTCTTTGTAGGAACTTTACAAGTAGTAAGTCCTCCCAAGAATTCTTGAGGTGATTACTGTTATCTTTTCCATTTTGCAGATGTGGAAACTAGAATACAGAAGTTAAATAACTCTCCCAAGGTCATGGAAGCTATAAAGAGCAGACAGAATGTAAACTCAGGCAGCCTGGCTTCAGAATCTGAGCCCTCAATAATCATCCCATGCTGCATCTCACCTGGCCTCCAGACTTACCCGTCTCTGCCATTCCTAAGTATCCTCAGCACACTAAAGTCATGTAAGTAAAAACTTGAATTCTCAAACTCTTGGGAATTTCAAAGAAGGTGAGCCCAGCAAGAAGGCCCCAATTGGCCATTATGCTGAGTCAGAAATGCTTGGCCAGAGCTGGTGGGGCCAGTCGCTAAGCTCAAATGCCCAGGGGTCTTGGTTCACAGATTTCCATGACTTTCTCCACTGCTGTCTCTGCCATCTGAGATGTTCCCTCTTCCTATACATAGCCTTTCTTTTCCCTCTTCCCTCCTCCTCCCCTTCCTCCTCATTTCCCTTTGGCAGGGAGTCCAACCCTGTTGGACTGAGAAGAGTGTATATTATCAGATATAGGTAATCTGAGAGAAGAAAATATCATCTTTATCACCATGTAACTGAATCAATTCAAGAGGCTGCTTTAGGATCTCAAGAGCTCTTTTGCCTTTCCATGCTTAATAGAGAAAGTGTAAGTAAAAAGGATTGTTTAGAGGTGTCAGTATACCTGAAAGGGCATCATTATCTCCGGAACATCATTCACAAAGTGTGTCAAGGAATTGATTTAATTTTAATCCTAGACTTCTTGTGTGTGTCAGGTACCTTTGGTTTGCTTCTCCAGACCCACTCTCCACCTTTCTCTATACCCTAGGACCCTGACCCTGTTGACTCTGTCAATGGGCTCCTATGCCCTTTAGCTCCGCTAGTTGGGTTCTACCAGGGTGACTCAGAAGGAGATCAGAGTATATGAAAAGTCAGTGTATTGAGGAGCTCTTTATCTGACTTTCCTCCTCACTTCTCTTACGTCTTGTCCCTTCAGGCCTAGGAATAGCAAGAGTTCACTGCTTACAGGTTCTTGCACTATCCTTTCTTGTGGCTCCACCACATCTTGCACACATCTTTGTAATGGTCTCTTTGTAAATAAACCCTCCTGTAATTATCTGAATTTAAGTATGCCATCTGTTTCCTATTGGGACCCAAACTGATACACTAGGTGAAGCTGATTTAAAATTATACTCGGTCAAATGCCAGTTCAGTAAAGCCACTGCAAAATTAGAGGGGGCGCACTAGTCTAAAAATAAATATAAACCACATGCCCAGAAATGATTTCTGTCATCACTTCGCAAGCACATTCTACCATTTCCTGGGAAAGTTCAGTGGGTACCACAAGAAATCAGTTAAGAACAGTCACTTTAGGGGGCGCCTGGGTGGCCCAGTGGGCTGGACGTGGGCGCGGACTTCAACTCAGGTCATGACCTTAGGAGGCATGAGTAGGAGCCCCGCGTCGGGCTCTGTGCTGACAGCCTGAAGCCTGCTTCGGATTGTGTCTCCCTCTCTCTCTGCCCCCTCCCCCCACTTGCATTCTGTCTCTCCCTTAAAATAAAATAAAGACATAAAAAAATTTTTTTAACAGAACAATCACTTTAGTGGTGCCTGGGTGGCTCAGTCAGTTAAGCATCCAACTCTTGATTTCAGCTCAGGTTCATGATCTTGAGGTTTGTGAGTTTCAGCCCCAGTTGGGCCCTGCACTGACAGCACAGAGCCTGACTCTCTCTTTCTATGTCTCTCTCTGTCTCTGTCTCTGTCTCTCTCTCTCAATAAATAAACTTTAAATTTTTTTTTAAAAATAAAAAAAGGAGGGGCGCCTGGGTGGCGCAGTCGGTTAAGCGTCCGACTTCAGCCAGGTCACGATCTCGCGGTCCGTGAGTTCGAGCCCCGCGTCGGGCTCTGGGCTGATGGCTCAGAGCCTGGAGCCTGTTTCCGATTCTGTGTCTCCCTCTCTCTCTGCCCCTCCCCCGTTCATGCTCTGTCTCTCTCTGTCCCAAAAATAAATAAACGTTGAAAAAAAAATTTTTTAAATAAAAAAAGGAACAATCACTTTAGCAAAATCCATTAACAACCTGATCCTAGAATATCAAATTGAAACCAGACCTCTGTTGCAAAACATTAAAATTAAAAAACAAGAAAGCCATAAGGGGCATTGCAAAGGAAAGAAAAAACAAACTCTCACACCTTTTAAACCAACTGAGAAGCAGTACGTAGAATCACGTGAGTTCACTGTCTTGGTATCCTGTTTGGCTTGGGATCTAATACTATCAAGCTCTTTACATAATGGTACAATTTGAGGGTTAGTAACTGTGTTATATCTGGAAGCTGAATTGAGAAAAAAATCTATCTGATAAATGTGGAACATAATAGCTTGGCCATAACTTGCTGTGAAGTATGTACCCTCTGATAACTTCTCCAGGTATGTGTATGGGGGCTTTTCAGATATGGACTAACAATAATCCTTTCACGTGCCTACTGCCCGCAGCTTCAACTGACAAAGCGAGAAGAGAGTAGGGTAAAGATGATAGGTAGTGTTAGCGAAATAGAGCATTAGTGGTCACTACAGGTCAGGCTTAGCAGCAAAGGTGTTTGTGCATTTTCTCAATGGCCTTATCTATAGGATGTGGAAACTCCCAACTAACACAGACAAAGCTATGGAAACTCCCAGAGTCTGGGGTATTTGCATTTAGCAGTTAGGGTGGAAAGCTTAGGACAACTTTCAGAAAATCCATCTCTAGTGACTGTTGACATTGTGGCCGGGTTGATTCTTTCCTGCTCTAGCTTAAAGTAAGAATGACTGAGTCTAAGAAACAAAAAGGTTATCCATAAGCCACAGTGGAAAGCTAAATAGGAGCTGGAAAATCACAGAAGGCAAAAGAAAGCTCTATCAGATGGAGGCCAGCAAACTTACATTGAAGGAAGAAACTCCATGAACCTGGGGATGACCAGTTCTGAGAGCCATCAGCCCAGGTATAATGAGAAGGGAACCTAAATCAGAACATGGTCAGGTGCTTAACTGCTGAGTTGTGATGGATGTATTACCTTAGAAGAGAACTCTTTCTCCACAGAGCACCCACATCTGTTTCATGTGCCCATTTCAGACAACAGAAAACATCAGACCTTCTTCACACTAATGGTGGAGATCTAACGCCAAAGATCCACAAAGACAGTCAAGACCTATGGTGTGAAATATCCAAATGGCCCTTCAACCCACCCTCAACTTCTTCCTTATAGAACTCTTACCTCTCTGAGTTAGAGGTAGCACTGGTTCTGATGGGCAGTAAAGTCTTTCCCAAATAAGGTGCTCTCTCTCACTGGGGAGAATCATGACTTTAACTCCAGGGGCCTTTTTAAGCCAAGCCCTACGTTCTGTCGTTAGCAAAAGTTTCTCCTGGTTTCTAGTATAAACTTAATGCTGATCACTGACTTCCTGTGCTGATGCAATTTGCCCTTGTTTATACATTCTTTTCATGATTTCAGTAGGAATTTGAGGACACAAAAGCTCTAGCTCCTTCAGATGCAGATAGCAGGCTCAGGCCCTAATGAGAAAAAAAATGGAGGTGGGGAAGGAGCTCCTACCAAGGATGGGCTGCCTAAAATTCTTCACTTAGGATTTGCATTGACATGTAACATAGTCAGGCTGGAGACATTCTTCCAGACCTCCTCCCTGGTAACTTGTCCAGATCATACTCACCCACCTACCTTGCTATCCCCACCCAACCCTGCCAGGCTTACCCCCATTCTCCCAGGAAGTCAGAACAGTTGCTCTGATAGGACAGCCAGAAGAAAAGCAGACAGTAGAATCAGTTGGAGAGCTAGGAGGAAAAGTGAAAAAGAGAGATAATCTGTAAGAAGGAGGAGAGGTCAATGATATTCAGTGATGTATACAATCAGGTAGCATGACAAATGAGAAGATTCTAGATTTGGTAGTGAAGAAGTGACTGGTTCTGTTTGAGAGAGCTGTTTACAGGAGAGCCAAGGACGATACCAAGTACTAATGAGTTTTCAGAGCAACTGTAATTCTCATAAATTGGTGGTGGGAATGATTTACGCAAGAACAGGCAAAAACAAAATACAAAAATCGACGGTGTTTCTATGAAACAAAAAATGAAGTTTAACGAAAGATACTTTAACATATAATTTTAAAAATAGTGTATCTTCAAATATTTTTTGTTTCCCCATCTATCCTCTCTTCTAGGACTCTAGTTATATGTATATTAGGCCATTTGATGATATCCCACAGATCACTATTAGTATTCTCTCTCTCTCTCTCTCTCTCTCTCTCTCTCTCTCTCTCTCTCAGTCTTTTTGCCCTTTCTGTGTTTTATGTTGGGTAGTTTCTATTGCTATGGCTTCAAATTTACTAATCTTTTCTTCTGCAATGTCTAAGCTGCTATTAATCCCATTCAGGTATTTTCCATTCCAGAAGTTGTATTTTCATTTCTAGAAGTTCAATTTCAAACTTTTTTATAGTTGTTTAAACTGTCTACAGATTAGATTAACACACAAAAGGCCTTCCTGCTCCTGTCTCACCTTCAGAAAGATTCCATTCTCTTCTGTGGTGTCCTCAGCCATCTGTCTAAAGCTTCTATCACAGCCCAGTAATCTAGGTGAAACACACAAACCAACCAAAACACTCATTGCTCATAACTCTAATGCATACTGCTTCCTAGGGCTGTTACACAGAAGGCACTTGAGAGATACTTGTTGGATAGCGAATAATGAAGAACAACTCAATACCAAAAATAAAAAATAAAAAAAAGTCCAAATACAAAATGGGGAGAGGACCTGAATACCTTTCCAAAGAAGATATATAGATGGCCAACAAACACATGAAAAGATGCTTAACATGACTAATCATCAGGAAAATGCAAATCAGACCACAATGAGATATCACCTCACACCTGTCAGAATGGCTAAAATCAAAAAGACAAGAGAGAACAAGTGTTGATGAAGATGTGGAGAAAAAGGAATGCTCATGCATTGTTGGTGGGAATGCAATTGGTGCATCCACTATGGAAAACAGTATGGAGTTTTCTCAAAAAATTAAAAAGGGAAATACCATATGATCCAGTAATTCTGCTACGAGGTATTTACCCAAAGAATACAAAAAACACTAATTCAAAGGGATACGTGCACCCCTATGTTTACTGCAGTATTATTTATAATAGCCACGATATGGAAGTAGCCCAAGTGTCCATCAATAGATGAATGGGTAAAGAAGATGTGTTATACACACACACACACACACACACACACACACACACACACACAGGATTATTACTCAACCATAAAAAAGAATGAGATCTTGCCATTTTCAATAACATGGATGGACCTAGAGGATATTATGTGAAGGGAAATAACTCAGAGAAAGACAAATACCATATGATTTCACTTATATGTGGAATATACAAAAACAAAACAAATGAACAAACAAAACAGAAACAGACCCATAAATACAGAGTACAAACTGATGGTTGCTAGAGGGGAGGGGAGGAGAAGGGAGGGATGGGTAAAATGGGTGAAGGGGAGTGGAAGGTACAGTCTTCCAGTTGTGGAATGAATAAGTCACAGGGATGAAGGGTACAGATTAAAGAATATAGTCAATGATATTGTAATAATGCTGTATGGTGACAGGTTGGAGGTACACTTATGGTGAACATAGCATAACACATACAGCGGTCAAATCACTATGTTGTACACCTGAAACTAGCCCTGTGTATCAACTAAGCTTCAATTTAAAAAAAAAAAAGGAAAAAAATTTTAAAATAACGAAGACAGAAGAAATCATGCTGTAAGGAAAGGAGCTAGATACCTTTGAACATCAGGATCATCCTGGCACTCCTGAAATCTTTCTATGTGGTTAACCCCTTCTTGAGCTCTAACGTTGGGTCTGCCAGTGTTAATGCAGTGCTGAAGTCATTTAGCCACCTCTGGAGAAAATGCTGAAAATTTGTTTAAATGAAGGAGTTATATTAAGAGGAAAGGCAGAGAGCCAAGAGACTGAAAACTCCAACTTTTTAATCAGGAGAATTAAAAATCAGGAGATTTTAATCTCCTCCTGATTTAATTAGGCTGAGCTAATGTTGAGTGGTTATATTATCTTGCTATCAGCTAAGAGAACAGACCTAGAAATTATCCTGCTTCCAAGAGAATGACTGAAGAAATCAAAGTACCAAGAAGGAGTAGTTGGAGGCCCTCCTGTTCCTCAATTCCATTTCTTACTCAATTCCATTTCAATTCCTTGGCGTCAGCCAGAGTCATAAAATAGCTGTTATCTGGGAGTGTCAAACAGATTATCTTGTAGAATTATATAGATTTGTAGAGCAAAATGGACCCTTAAGATCTTCCTGCTAACCACAACTACACTGATTGTAGATCATCCAAATCATCAAGTCACATGCAGTTGCCTGCTGGCCATGGCATAAGGACTCTGCTCTGCTGGCTGTGCACTCAGGCCCTCAGTGAACTCACAGCCTATTACACCTCCCACTTCATGGAGAGGACATCCAGTTCCTCTCTCTAACCCTGACCTTAAGAAGTTTCCTTCCACACTCCTGTCTTCCCCAAAACCTGAAGGTTATTTCCACTTAGATGACCCACTGATGTCTCAGCACCAGTGTGTTCCACACAATAACTTTCTGTATCTTCTCAGATACCATCTACTCCCAGTTCCCCTCTGTTAGGTAAAGCACTCCTTATACTTGCTTCTCTCCTCCTGTGTCCACCTACCCCCATGCCCCACTGGCACTTTCCCTCACTTGGCCTTAAGTTAAGCATGGGTTAGGTTAGATGAGGTCTGAGAGTGGGGCCCTCATGGTGGGATGTGAAGCAAGTATGTGTTAGAGCTAGGGCCTTTGTTCCCTTTCTCCAGAGGGGAAGTTCTTTGAGGGAAGTGTTGGTATTTGGAGTTGAAGCCCTAACCCCCAATATGATGGTATTTGGAACTGAGCTGAATTTAGCCAATGGGAATCAATGGCAACCAATGGCAGGAGACTTGGTATCTTTCAGTCTATTTCATCAACTACCCCAGCACTTGTTCAATGGACTCATAAACAAAGTGGCCATGATAGCAGGGGTGGAAGTTTTGCATAGGCTCTACAACAGGAACTTCTTCTTACCAAGGATAATCTGGCCTCTGCTGGTGGTGATTGCTGAATATACCAAGATCAAAGACCAATGCTAAATCTATAGTATGGCATCATTCTTCAGGGACACTAGCCAGTCACCTGGGACAGATTGATTATGTTGTCCCATCATGGATGGGGCAGCAATTCCTCAGTGAATTTAACATTTATTCTGGATATGGTGTCCCTTAATATGTTTATGTCCCACAGTAAAAGTTAAGGGAAGACTTTAGCAATATAGTTCAGGACCACAAATAGTTCATACACCTAACAGTAAAGGTTTGAGTTATCAGATAAAGAATCAGTAGTTGAAGTACTGGCTGAGGGCATAGGGCATGTGATTTGGGCAGGGGAAGAAGGAGATTATAAATACCAACTACTAAAAAAATTAAATAAACAAACATCAATTACTGTCTTGATTACCAATTAAGAAAAAAAGGTCTTAGTAGCTAGGCATATTTTTTCCTTGGTTTATCCTGTATATATTTACATTTGTTAGTTTCTTTCTTCTCCTCCTTTTTTCCCTTCCTGTACTCTTCCATATAGGATGGAAACTAAATTTTAGTAAAATGGTATATATGGATACTGGGTACCTGAAATAATGAACTGCACCAGCCTGTCTACTGGCAATTCAGCGGTGCTTCTGTACTTCTTTGCTTCCCCAAGAGTTAAGAAGACTAGAAAATATTTCTTAGAATCCCTTTACAGCCATTTTCCATATCAGATTCCACAAATGAGAGGCACTTGTATGAAATTTGAAGAACAGAAAAGAGGCAGCTTCTTCTAGACTATTCAGACTTTAGTACAACATCTATTCATGATTTTTAAAAAAACCCTCTGCAAATTAGGTCTAGAGCAAACATACCTCAACAAAATAAAGGCCTTCTATGAAAAATCCATAGCTAACATTATACTCAATGGTGAAAAACAGAGAGCTTTTCTCCTAAGTCCAAGAAAAAGACAAGGATGTCCACTCTAACCACTTTTATTCAATACAGTACTGGAAGCCCTAGCCACAGCAATCAAACATAAAGAAATAAAGGGCATCCAAATTGGTAAGGAAGAAGTAAAACACTCCCTATTTTCAGGTGAAATAATACTATATATGGAAAACCCTAAAGACTCCACAAAAGCTACTAGAAGTGATAAATGAATTCAGTAACATTGTAGGATACAAAATCAATGTACAGAAATCTGTTGCATTCCTATACATTAATAATGAAGCAGCAGAAAGTGAAACTCAGAAAACAATCCCATTTATAATTGTGCCAAAACAATAAAATATCTAGGAATAAACTTAACCAGAGGTGAAAGACCTATAATCTAAAAACTATAAAACACTGATGAAAGAAACTCAAGATGATGCAAAGAAATGGAAAGACATTCCATGCTCACGGGATGGAAGCACAAATATTGTTAAAATGTCTATACTACCGAAAGCAATCTACAAATTTAATGCAATGCCTATCAAAATACCAACAGCATTCTCCACAGAACTAGAACAAACAATCCTAAAATTTGTGTGGAACTACAAAAGGCTTCAAATAGCCAAAGCAATCTTGAAAAAGAAAAACAAAACTTGGAGGTTATCACAATTCCAGACTTCAAATTATATTACAAAATGGTAGTAATAAAACAGTATGGTACCAGCACAAAAACAGATACATAGATCAATAGAATAAAATAGAAAACCAGAAATAAATCACAATTACACAGTCAATTAATCTTTGACAAAGGAGGAATGAATATACAATGGGAAAAAGAAAGTCTCTTCAACAAATGGTGCTAGAGAAAGCTGGGCAGCTACATGCAAAAAAGAAACTGGACCACTTTCTTACATCATACACAAAAATAAAGTCCAAATGGATTAAGGACCTAAATGTGAGACCTGAAACCATAAAAACCCTTGAAAAGAGCACAGGTAGTTTCTCTGACATTGGCTATAGCAACATTTTTCTAGATAAGTCTCCTGAGGCAAGGTAAATAAAAGCAAAAATAAACTATTGGGACTATATCAATTTGTCATCCTTGCACAGGGGTCATACTAATCTCTGTATTGTTCCAATTTTAGTATATGTGCTGCCAAAATGAGCACGTTCTTGGGACTACATCAAAATAAAGTTTCTGAAGAGTGAAGGAAACAACAAAACTAAAAAGCACCCTAATGAGTGGGAGAAGATATTTGCAGATGACATATCCAATAAAAGATTGGTATCCAAAATATATAAAGAACTGATACAACTCAATGTCCAATCTTATTAAATGGGCAGAAGACATGAACAGATATTTCTCCAAAGAAGACATACATATGGCCAACAGACACATAAAACAATGCTCAACATCATTCATCAACAGGGAAATGCAAATCAAAACTACAATGAGATATCACCTAATACCTGTCAGAATGGGGAAAAAAAAAAAGAAAAAAAAAACTCACAAGAAACAAGAAGGGTTGGTAAAGATGTATAGAAAAAGGAACCCTGTGCATGATTTGTGGGAATACAAACTGGTGCAGCCACTGTGGAAGACATTATGGAGGTTCTTGAAAATATGAAAAATAGAACTACCCTACAATCTAGTAATCACACTACTCGGTATTTATCCCCAAAATACAAAAACACTGACTCAAAGTGATACATGCACCCCTGTTTATTGCAGCATTACTTACAATAGCCAAACTATAAAAACAGCCAAGTGTGCATCGATAGATAAATGGATAAAGAAGATGTGGTGTGTGTGTGTGTGTGTGTGTGTGTGTGTGTGTGTGTGTGTGTGATTGAATATTATTCAGCCATAAAACAGAATGAAATCTTGCCATTTGCAACAACATGGATGGAGCTAGAGAGTATAATGTGGCACAAAATAAGTCAGTCAGAGAAAGACAAATACAATATGATTTCACTCGTGGAATTTAAGAAACAAAACAAGCAAAGAAAAAAGAGAGAGAGAGAGGCAAACCAAAAATTGACTCAACTATAAAGAACAAACTGATGGTTACCAGAAAGGAAGTAGGTGGGAGAGATTGATGAAATAGGTGATGGGGATTAAAGAGTACACTTACCATAATGAAGGCAAAAAAAAAAAAAAAAAAACCAAAAAACAAAACAACCATTCAGACTTTCCCTAACACTTTCCTCAAAGTTCTTCTAATGTCTGCCCGGTTCCAAAGCCACTTTCATATTTGGGTTTTTATGTTATGGCAATGCCCCATTTCTAGGTAATAAACTCGGTATTAATTATCACAGTGTAACTAATTACCTGAAATTTTAACAGCTTAAGATGATGAACATTGATTATCTCAGTTTCTTAATTCAGGAATTTGGAAGTGACTTAGCTGAGTGGTTTAGGTTCAGAGTTTCTCATAAAATTTCAAGTCAAGATGTCAGCCAGGGTACAGCCATCTGGAGGTTTGATACTGATGCTGGAGGAACTGCTTCCAAGATGGCTCACTCACATAGCTATCAGTTAAAGATCTCGTTTTGTTGTTAGCAGGAACCCTCAGTTCCTCAACTCATGGGTTTCTCCACAGGGTTACTTGAGTGTCCTCATGACACAGTAGCTGGCTTCCTCTGGAGGTAGTGATCTGTAGGTGCCAAGGACAGGCTGCCCCAATATAGACCACTTTGACGTGAACATATTTTGAGCTAAAAACAATCAAAATCCAGTAGATTCAGGAAAAGCTCTTTACGTCCCCCTCAGCTGCCTGCTTGTACTAGGAAGAGAGCTATTAACAGATTCCTCTTTACCTAAGGAACTTATCTACATCATAGGGTAACCTTTTTTTCCCAAACATCTCCTTTCATCTTCCTGCTAATAGTCTTTCTCCCCTTTGTATCCTCAGATTCCTATCCTTCCCCTTAGCTCATATAAGCATCATGTTACCTCACTGTCTTTGGAATTTCCATGTCTATGTGGATTCCCTGTGCATACGCTATTAAATTTGATTTTCTACTGTTAATCTGTCTCATGTCAATTTGATTTAGTCTAGCTAGAAGGACGTTGTAAATTATTCCTCCCCGGCAGATCCAAGAGAGAGAGCAAACAGGAAGCCACAATGCACTTTATGACCTCTTCTCAGAAATGGCATACTATCACCTCTACTTTATTCATTTGAAGATGTCACTAAGTCTAGCCCTCACTCCAGGGAGAGAAAAGAAGCCCTACTTCTGGGAGGAGTATCAAAAAAATTTGTGAACGTATTTTAAAACCACAAGTTTTCTTAGAGCATTTAATCTAAAGAGATTTAAGGAGGAAAGGAGTTCTTAGCAGTTTTGATGATATGGTAAGAAAGTCATCCAGACTCAGGATGAGGCCAGTGAACCAAAAGGTAGTCATGATGCAGAAGTATTTTGACCCTGAAATTTAGGAGAAATTGGGAAAAGAGTTGAGTCAGTTTTTTGCAACTTTTACATGTGTATCTCCCTTTTAACTTAAAATTACATTTGAAATTTGGATATTCTGTCATTCATGTCAGATTCTCAATACTAACAATGATATTAGGGTAACACAGATACATCTATTTTCATACTATTTTGACTGCCACGACCCCAAAAGTATTCCACACTTGATATTGGAGGTTCCTCTCAACCTCACATCCATTTCCTTCATCCATCATGTCCATCCCCTTACCTCTGGGCTAAAGAGCCTTTGAGCTCACTGCCCTCTGATCATACACCTATGGGAAGGAAGAGTGTGAGGGAAGAGTCCTTCCTTCACCTCCAGATTAGTCTCCAAGCCCCAACCTCAAAAACCAGACCAGGAAGCTGAAATTCTCTTCTGTCTCTCCTTTGAATTAAGACTTTGTCAATAATCACCCATTTACACCTCACCTTTCTAAAATACAGATGTGATTATGTTCCTCTTCTGCTTAAAAATGGACACAAAAATGGTCCCCCAATGCCTATAACAAAGTCTATAAATGTCCTTCAGGAAATTGGTGTATTCCTGATATTTTTGTGATAGGTACGTCATTTGGAGAACAAGCCTATAGTTTTAAGAGAATCCCCCAAATAGGAAGTTACCACAAAATGCCAGGAACCACTGACCTCCAGGGAAAAGGCCTGACTCAACAAGGAGCAACAGAATCATCACAATTTGGCTTCACCCTTACCCTCCCTTCTGTATCTTATGTCACAGCTCTGACTTGTCTTTCCCAATGCTACCTGTATGTTCATGCTTCCTTGCCTTTGTTTCTGCCTTTGTCTCTGCCTAGAATACCTTCCCTCCTTTCTGCCAGGAAAATTACTATACATGCCTTGGAACCCAGCTCAAATATCATATCCTGGGGGAATGAGTGATCTAAGCTGTAACGCAGTTCGTATATACTTCTAACATAATTGTAATTGTTTCTTCCCCCTTTTGATTAACCCTGGACTGAAATTATAATCTCAGAGTAATAATGACTCTTATTTACATTTAAATCTCAATGCCTAGCATAGATCATACTAGGACCCACTGTTTGTTGTGTAGGTGGATGGGTGTTGGCTTGGACTACTGACTGACAGAACAGGGACACCTCCCTCTGAGCATTTCTCTGCAGACTCCCTATAAACTGAAGACCATTTCTTCCCGGCCTAATGCTTTGCTCTGTAATGAGCTTTGTACTTTTAGATTTTACTCATTTGTAAAATTGCAAAAATAATTTTGGAGATCAACATAGGCTTGCCAATTTTTAATTTTCCAAGCAAAGACTTAAAAAATGATCAGTTCTCCATCAGGTAATAAAAGCAAAGCCACTTTAACACCTCAAAAGTATGAAGGACATAATCTCAGCCTAGAAGACAGTCTTTTAAATTAAATACATTCAGCCTTTCGAAAAGCTTACCACATTGACCTTATTTTCTCTTATTCCATGATGAAAACTTCATCCCTGTTTATGAGTTCTAGAATAATGTTTGGAAACCACTGATTTAAACCTTTGCTTCTGAGAGGCAGCTCCTGCATTCTTCCTCAGGAATGAGATTTAGGCCTCATGACAGGACTAGTCCTGCTGGATCTACCCATGGGTTTCTTTTTGAGGAAACAGAAGAACCTAGAAACAAGAGACCAACGAAGCATACTGAGCACTTACTGTGTGCAACTTCTGTGCTGGTCACTTGGCATTGTGTATTAGGTGCACCACTCAGTTAAAAACTCAAGAATACAAGCAATGCAACTTTATCTCTTTTTCTTACTGAATTTATTTTTTATTTGAATATGTTCCACTAGGTGACAACTATGATCTTAATTCAGGGTCTCTCTCCCTTTCTTTCCCTGAGGGTTGCATCTTTGATCCAGGGGACTGACTTAGTGCACAAGCAGGGCTAGATTAAACCTCCCAAGGTCTTAAGCAGTGAAAAGATTATGATGAGTCATATGTAATTGAAAAAAATTTAAATACTTACAGTTAATTATTCCCTAACAAAGTTCAGTCAGGGTTTTTTTTTTCCCCCCTCTCCTGAAATTATCACGTCAGTGCTTTTTATTCTTTCAAAAGAACTGTCTTACATTCTTGGGTAGATGCTTTGTTTTCCTGGGGCCCTTGATAAGTTCTTGGCCTACCAGAGGGTTCATCTGGTTTTGTTCATTGGCCCTTAGCATCCACTTGGATGGATTGGATTTTATTGTGGGTCCATGCAGATCACCATGGACTCCTCCTCACCCTGTCCACATAAGACTGCCTCCAATCTGAAGGCTCTTTATGCCACATCTGGGCCACTCAGAGTTAGACTTTATCTCTTCAGTATAAATTTTGATCCCTTTTAAAATGCAACACTTACTATTATCGGTCATCATACTCTGTACAGACAAAGGAACTGAGGGAATAGAAGGGTGGACAATAGGCAGGGAACAGTATCACATTATCTGTATCACATTACTTCCATTGGCTCAAATTCTCCTATTTATTTTTTGTTCAGCTTTCTTTTCTGATGTCTGCACTAGACTACAGTTCTATGAGAACAACACATCTGTCTTATTCATTACTATAACCCCAGAACCTAGAACAGTGTCTGGCACATAGGCCCTCAATAAATATTGTTGCTCTAATGACTGAGAATAAATGAGATAAGAATAACACAAAGAGGTGGAAGGGTGTCAGAGTGAGGGGGCTGGAAGTGCTAAAAATAAACTTCAATTATTTTACAATTATGGTGAAAGTTTATGTCAGCTTTCCCTTGGAAAAGTTTTGTTCCACTGCAGAAGGAAATGCCTCTTCATTCTACCATTTCTTGTGCTGTTTTCTGGTTTTTGTTTCTGGGCTTTCTCTTGGCTGGAAAACTAAAGTATTTTGGGTCAAGAGTATCAGTATATACCTTTGGAGCTCCCCAAAGGTATATACCTCTCTTTTAGAGATAAAAGATGCTAGTTTACTGAATGAATGAAGAATGAATGAATAAATGAAACTTGAGTCCCGAATATCCAGAGAATCCCTGAGGAATGGGCTCCCTATTGGGGATTAAGTCCAAAGTGGTGTCTTCTAGACTGAGTCTTATCCAGCCTCAGCATTCCACATCCACTTCTGGGGTGTAGCACCTCCTAGTGGAAGTCCAGGGGTGCTGCCTCTTCCCAAGCCATCCCTCAATATGGGCCTCTTGGTGACTCCCTCCCAGACCACCATCTTTTCATCCTCAAAACCTTAATGTTACTCCCCTGGATGAGGCCCAGTAGACTCTGGCGGGTCCCCTCTAGTCACCCCAAATACTGACAAGGTGAACAATGAAGGCCTCCATTCCAGCCAAGTGGTTCTAGGCAACAGCAGCACTTCTCAAACTTGAATGTGCAGATGAATCACCTGGGGAGGATCTTAATAAAATGAAGATTCCAATCTAGTGGTTTTGGGTTGTGAACCAAGATTCTGAATTTTGAATCAGAAAATATTCAAAAATTTTTTGCAGGGATCTTTTGCAGAAAATATTTTGCAGGGATCTTGCCTAAAACATTTTTGGAATTGCTGTTGAAGCTTATTGCACCTTTAAAACTCAGTGGTGACATCTTTTTCTTTGAAGGTGAATTTGAAAAGCAGTCAAAAAACATTTCAAAATAAAATGTGATTATAAATATTGAGATGGATTTACTTACATGGCTTATAAATTAGCCCTGAAAGTTATCCCCAAACAACAGTTCCAAAAATATTTGGGGCAGCTGGTTGGAGAAAGGGGAATGTTTACTTTGAAACATTCAGATGCTTAAGTGTCACTGTGTCCATTTTTAAGGAGTTAATTTTATTACTAGTTTATTTAAGTAAAACTTAAATAGGGCTTGATGAGTGGCAGGCACTGTTGCTTTACAAGTATTATCTCATTTAATTCTCATAAGCCTGCTTTTATTCCCATTTTACAAATGAGAAAACTGAGGCACAGAGACAATATGTGGCTTACCTAAAGTCACCCAGCTAATTAATGCAAGAGTCAGGTTCAAACCCTAGGCAGCCTGCTTCCAGGTGTCATGGGATTAATTATTAAGCTATGCTAACTTTAAACAGTGTTAGGAATAGCCTAAAGAAAGAGTGTCAGCTACTATGGAGTCTATCAGAAGGAAAAGAAAGAAATTAAGTGACTTAGAGTGGAGACTGGAAGCCTACAGAAAATAAATCCATCCCCAAAACAGAAACAGCTGGAGCTGGAATGTGTGACTAGAGAGTTCTTACAGCCTCTACCCCTTTCCTGGTTCTGATGCCTAGAAAAGACCTCAAGATGGAAGAGAAAGCAAGTTCTCAGGTTCACCTTCCACCATTCTATTCTCTCATGGTCTTAGTTGTCCTGTTTTGTAGCTTTAAACTCATCAAATTTAGGGAACTGGGAGCCCGAAGACCCAGGGAAATTGCAGCATGCAGCATTGTCTTGCTTTTTACATGCTGTTCAGTGAGTTTTTGCTGATGGATTGTGAGTAAAGGGAGCACCCCACCGAAATGTCCCAACTCTTCCAGAAATGATTCCTGACTTGCCTTGCCACCCTCAGGTCCCCTGAGAGGAGCTGGAGAGGCCCATTCTTCACTAACGATCTGACCATTAACAGAGGCCAAATGAGGAAAGAGAAAGTACCCCCAACAGAACGTCCTAAAACACACAGCGGGCAAGATGGAGAGTGGGCCGATTCGCTAGCACTTCTAGAATTAGAAAGAGGAAGTAAAGTCCCAGAACTTCAATTTCGGCACTAACCTAATATTAAGGAGCAGCGGGGCACAGTCACGGAGTACAATGTGGCTTCCCCAACTTAAAAAGGCGCCCTAGCCGTGCCATTGTTCCCACAATGCCGTGACTCGGATTCGAACCGAGGTTGCTGCGGCCACAACGCAGAGTACTAACCACTATACGATCACGGCGCGCTACCGGAACGCCACAAGAAACCATGCTTCCAAGTATGGATCTTCTAGTCTAGCTGGCCGGCCGCCCTGGCCTTCCGAAGTCGCCCACGGTGTGCCAGGCCCTTCTGGCACTCGCGCTGACCCCTAAGCGGAGTAGGGGCGCCGAGGACTCTCCAGCAGGTCTCAGCCGGTCGTGCGTACGGATCGTAAAAGAAAGAACTCCTATGAGGCCGTTATGCTCACGTCTAGCCTGTACGGACGTGATGCCCCGGGGTCGCCCGAACGGTAGGTCCGTTTCACACCCCCATGCCCTGGCGGTCACGCTATCTGAGTGGACTCCGGCTGGGAACCGGGTTGTCTCTAGAATTCCACAAGAAGGAAATACAGTTCCGACGCACCCGCACAACTTCCTTCGAGGTGCGGGGCGGGGTGGGGGGACGGAAACCTGGAGCGCAGCCTTCAAACTGGTGAAGCAGTGGGGTCTGACCCCCGGGCGAGTGTGGACAGAAATCAAAAAAGCAGGGAAACGAGGGCGTCGGTGTTCTCACAGCTAGAGGCTAAGTTGGAGATCAGCAGGTACAGACCGTGACGTAACAAGGGGGCGGGGCTTTCAATAGAGAAGAACTCAGGCGAGGAAACCGAAGGCCAAGTCCCCAGTAGCTCGCCGTGATCGTATAGTGGTTAGTACTCTGCGTTGTGGCCGCAGCAACCTCGGTTCGAATCCGAGTCACGGCATTGCGAGAGCAGTGGCACGGCAGGGGATTTGGTTTTTATTGCTGTCCTCCATTTTTATTTAGAGTTTGTAACAACATTCTCGAAAATGGATCCCAGTCCCCTGTGCCAGTTGGAAACGACGTTTACGTCATGCCAGCTCTGGCTAAATTGGACCTCGGAAGAATATAGGCTTCCTGTTACCGCGGCTACGCGCTATACCGTTCACTGGAGACAAAGCACAGAGCACTCACAAGGCTAATAAGTGTTGTCATAGGCATATATATGAATTTCCATAGCAGCCCTGGAAGAGGACTCCCGATAATAATAGGAAGAGAAGTCTTCACAGAGGAGGTGATTTTTGAAGTAGCTCTTAAAGTCAGAAAAGGAATTTTCCGAGCAGCCAGGATAATCTCGTGTGCACAGGTATGATGGAGGTCTCAAAAAGGAACTGTGGCAATTACTCTATAAATCCTACCTCTTCCCCACCCTCACTTCTAAAGGACCTGTTGAGTGAATGAATGCGAGTAATTAGGGAATGGGAAGCGACACTGAGGGAGGGCCAAGGATGGGCTGCAAAAGGTGGACGAATTTCCTACAGTCTGTGGGTGGGGGTGAGGGGTGGAGGAGTGAAAGGATTCAGCTTGTATTTAGTAATATCCCTCTGGTGACTCTGCAGGCGGTGAGGGTGATGATTAGAGCAGACAGGTGGCCACCCTGGATTCTCTTGTTAGAACTAGTGGCACGTTCTCAGTTTAGCAAAAATCCTCTGCCTACTGTGGACTCGGCCTGGTTCTAGGCGCGGTGGGGCGGGAACACTGATGGACAAGAAGAAAAATCGCACCGGCCCCTGCTGCTGCCTAGGGCACAACCGAGGTGGCCACCGGTACCGGCGGGAGTACCGCGGAAGAAGTCAGGATCGTTGCGGCAGTAGCAGAAGCTGCAAGGAAGTTGGTGGGGAGCGGGTAGGCAGGGTGAGATGCATTCATTGAGTCCCTTACATGTGTACAGTCAGGCGTGGGGGAGTCCATATCCTCCGCGGCGGCGACATTGGGTCACTCCTGGGGGAATCAGCAGGGACTATAACCCCTTAGGAGCGCCCCCTTCAGATCCGGGGTCGCTGCAAAGATCTCTCAGGCACAGGAGATGGGCATCCTAGGAATGGTGGTTACACAACTTGTGGACACTGAGTTCCGGACGGTCCCGTCCCTGGATGCCCAAATGGTCCCCCTAAACGCCCACCTCATTCACACGGAACCCACCATTCCCCACTCCAACATCAACACTTTCTGTAGCTAATGGACCAAAACCCGAGAGAGCGAGAGCGACTGGCGAGAGCGCACTGCGCCTGCGCATTCCCAGAATCTGTGTTACGCTGGAACTCCGCCCTATAGGTGGATCTTTTGGTGACGTGCAGAGCGGGAAGGCCTATGACTGTTGAAGAGGACAATCAGAAGGCGATCCTTACAGGTCCCCGGTAGCTCGCCGTGATCGTATAGTGGTTAGTACTCTGCGTTGTGGCCGCAGCAACCTCGGTTCGAATCCGAGTCACGGCATTGTGGGAACAATGGCACGGCAAGGGGCTTGTCCTTTTAGTTTTTTTTTTTTCTTTTTGTGGATAACGTTTTATATTGATCACAACTCGCTTTCTTGAAGTGAATCACCGAGTCTTTCCACCTTGAAAACTGAGCCGGCCCTAAGACCACCACCTCCAGTAATTCTCATTTAATGCTCTGAATACGGTTTCACATGAGTTAGAATCCCTCCCTGCCCGAAAAAATTGGAAATGGTGTCTAAATCACTCTACAGCAGCAAAACCGCGCCCTTGTGACCTTCCAATTTTTTTTCCTTTTCATGAATTTTTAAAACTTGAGTTGTATGTTTAAATAGAGAATACATGCGCACAAGTCCAATGAACAGTAAGTCTCCCTATCTTCACCTCACCCACCAATTATTAGTTTCCCTCATCTTTCCATGACAGTCCTTGTATAAACAAATATTTATATATGCATATTTGCATAAAAGTATAACCCCCATCTCTGCTTCTTACATAACACAAATGACCTCTTCCCTTCCTCGCTTTCACCCCCAGAAGTCAGACAGGACTTGAGGTAACAAATATGCAGATAGGCATACTCCCTTTACAAAGAAGAGTACACATACCAGGAGGGAATATCCACCACGGATCCTGTCCTTTTTCTCCCCAGGTCCTGGATGCTGGCTGGGGCAAGTGAAGGCTGGCTGGGTTGGTGAGATATAGGGGAAAGGGATCCCTCATTGTGTTTATAAAAACCATTGGATGGTAGCCTGGGCTCTGCTGAGAAGCAGCCCTAATTCGATTGCATGTTGGAAGGGCAGGGTAGTATCCTAGTTTTGGAGTTGGGAAGAGGGACTTGGTAGTCCATTTGGAGACCCTTCACTTCCATCTCTCTGCTATCTTATCAGGATCAAACTTAAATTACAGACCACTAAAGTTAAAAAATTCAGGTTAATGAAAGGTAAAACTGAATCTTACTATGTGTATATTCCAAGCATACAGCATCTCCATAAATATTTGAAGAGAGGTTTCTTATGGAGTCCAAAATTGAGGCAAGTGGCCCAGTTTACTTCATTGCATCTCAGGTTGTATTCTTTCAAAACAAAATCATGTTATTTTCATATCAAATAGAAAACTTGGCCCAAATGAAACTCCATCTACATCTAGAATCTCAAAGTACAGAGTGCATATCTAAGCATACTAAGATGTTTGTTCTCTCAAGTTTGTGTACAGAGATGGGCCTGAGGCAAGGCTGGAGACAAAAGGCAAGCACCAGTCTTAAAAGACAAAACCCAGAAGGGATCAGAGCTCCGGAGAGGACTGGGCATCCAAGGTCAGACAAACAGAAGGGAGGACACCCCCACTCAGTACCCACTAAGAAAAGTGAGGGCTAAGGACCAGGCCTTGAGACAGGCACAAATTTAGGAGGTTAAAGGAGGAAGAGGGTATAGCCTGAAAGAAAGGAGGAGAATGATAACAGTGTCATTTAAGGAAAGTTTGGGAGAAGGTTTCAGGGATGGAGGTCGGCACATTCAGGTGCTGCAAAGGAGAAAGAGGAATAAGATAAAATCTTTGGGCTTGACACTTAGAAGTCATTGTTGATTTTAAAAACCTTCCATGAGAGCAACTAGGCAATGTTTATCAAGAATCAGAAAAAGAAAAGTACACCTTTGCCCCAATAATTCCATTTCTGGGAAACTTACTATAGGAAATAATCCTAAACTTGGAAAAGTTATGTGCATAAAGATGTTTATTACAGGGCTATTTAGAAGGGAAGAGAGTGTAAATAGCCTGACTGCTTAACAAATAAGGTAATATTGAACTAAACTAAAATATGTTCATTTGATGATATATTGAATTGTCATTTTTAAAGTATCAAAAGTACATATATGAAGTATTAAGTCAGCTTTTAAATACCATTTCCAACTAAAAAGAATGAAGTTCCTTTTTAAAAAATGACTGATTACAAGTCTACAGAAGGGGAAGTGTAAATCTAGAATATTTTCTGTAAGAAAGCAAGTTAACTGCTTAAATATTGAGGGGACCAAGTCAAAAGGACACAGAAGCCTCTTTAAAGAGCTTCTGTTGGCCAAATTTGAGACAATTGGAGCATCAAAGAATAATAACGGTAAGAATGCAAGCTGGTGCAGCCATTCTGGAAAACAGTATGGAGGTTCCTCAAAAAACTAAAAATAGAACTACCCTACCACCCAGCAATTGCACTACTAAGCATTTATCCAAGGGATACAGGTGTGCTGTTTCGAAGGGACACATGCACCCCCATGTTTATAGCAGCACTATCAACAATAGCCAAAGTATGGAGACAGCCCAAATGTCCATCGATGGATGAATGGATAAGAAGATGTGATATATATATATATATATATATATATATATATATATATATATATATATACACACAATGGAGTATTACTCGGCAATCAAAAAGAATGAAATCTTGCCATTTGCAACTACGTGGATGGGACTGGAGGGTATTATGCTAAGTGAAATTAGTCAGAGAAAGACAAAAATCATATGACTTCACTCATATGAGGACTTTAAGAGACAAAACACATGAACATAAGGAAAGGGAAACAAAAATAATATAAAAGCAGGGAGGGGACAAAACATAAGAGACTTAAATATGGAGAACGAACTGAGGGTTACTGGAGGGGTTGTGAGAGGGGGGATGGGCTAAAAAGGTAAGAGGCATTAAGGAATCTACTCCTGAAATCATTGTTGCACTATATGCTAACTAATTTGGATGTAAATTTTAAAAAATAAAAAATAAAACAAGTTTAAAAAAAGTAATAACAGTAATAATGATAATGGATTATATCTCATTTGATAGATAGATAGATAGATAGATAGATAGATAGATAGATAGATAGATAGGTAATTTTTGAGATGATGGAGATGAGAGAGAGAAACAGAGACAAAGAGACAGAGATAGGAGCAACAGCAGCTCTTCTTTACAAAAGAATGCCAGATAATAAATGCAGAAGAAATGACAGGGTTAGAGTCACCATTTTTTGCAATCCTCAGTGTAATAACAAATACAAGCAGAGATCATCAATGGAAGTAAAAACCGCTAGGTAAAACATTATTGGGAGCAAATAATCAAAGATCTTAGGCTATCACACCACAGCTTACTTTAAATTGCAAAGGAAAGATCTGATGGACTCCATGTTAACCAAGTGATCTAGCCTAGTTTCACCAATAAAGGGACAAATGTGCATTACTGGCCTGCCAGTGTAACACAGTGGGAAGTACACAACATCCTCTATGTAGCGGTCTTTTCCAAAATGTCTGGACTGAATCTAATAAACTATGGAAAGATCCAGAATGTGGGACATTCTACGTAACAACTGCCCTGACACTTCATAATGATCAATGTCATGAAAAACAAAGTGGCAATGATAAAATGGGGACCTGTTCAAGATTTCGAAAGATTAAAGAAACTTAACAAACAAATGCAATGGAGGGGTCCTGATTAAATCCTGAATCAGGACAAAAATATATATGTAAAAGACATTTTGAGGGAAAAATGGGAAAAATTTAATATGGACTGCATAATAGACAACACTGTTGTGGATGTGTTCATATGGCCCTCTAGAAGAATTCTTTATTTTTAGGAAATGAGTGTTGAATTATTTAGAGCGAAAGTGTCATGATATTTGCAAATTGCATCAAACATTTAAGGAAAGAAGAGAAAGGGATAGAGTAAATATGGCAAAATGATAAAAAGTAGTGAATCTAGGGAAAGGGCACACAGATTTCCACTGTACTTTCTTTGAACTTGTCTGTAGGTTTGACATTATTTTTTAAAAATGGAAGAAAATAAAGCTTACATAATAAAAATGGGGAAATTATGCAATGTTAAGTGAAAAAAATAAGGACATAAAATTGTGTATACCACAATTATAGCTATATAAAAATAAGAACAAGAGAAATTATCTTTATTCATTTCAACATTTGTTAAGCTCCTGCCACATGACAGGCTCTGCACTAAATGATGAGAGTACCCTGCTCCCCTACAGACTCCTGATTTTATGGTGTAATGCTTAAAATGCAAGACTTTGAATCTGGCAAACCTCACCCAAGTCTCAGAGAGCTTGCTGTGATGACCTCACCTCCATATCCTTGGTTCATAGCAAGTTCCTTGGCTTCTACGAGGTGCTCAACAGCCTGCTTCCAGGAGTCCGTACCCTGGTGACGGAAGAAAGTGCATTAACAGATCAATTAAAACAACAGGAACTGCAGGGTGCACAAAAGGTAGTTTTAAAATTATCATTTAAAGGCTACCTTTATCATAACCTCTCCCCTCCTCATCTAGCATTTATTCGCGTTCTTCACCACCATGAATCCTCTCTCTTATGCTGCTTCCTACCCCATCACCTTTGCTCAGCTCATGCTGACCTCGTAGCTTAGAGTGACCTTTCACTCTTTTGCTTCATCTGTCCAAATCCTACCCAGCTCAGGTCTACCTCCCCCAAGAAGACTGCATCTTCTGTGTAAACTTGATTGATTCCATTCCCCTGAGCTGTCAGCAGGTTAACTCCATACTTTTTAAACATATGGGCCTTCATGTGACACCTACCATTGTAAGCATTTTTTTACAGGTTTCAGAGCATGTTCATTATCCATCATCTCCCCAATCCTCACACAACAATTATGCCCTTTGCAGATACAAGGGAAATGAGGATCAGTTGCACTGAGTATCTTGCCCAGAAATCTGGCTAGAGCCCACAACTATTGGACTCCTTAGTGTCTCCCACAGCCAAGTGTGTGTATGTTTGGGGGTGGGGTGTGGAGACCAGCAGCATCTGGATAAACGGTGAGCCTGTTAAAACTACAGTCTAGGACCCCACCCCAGCTAGACCTGCAGAATCAGAAACTGCAGTTTATCAAGTTCCCTAGGTGTTTCACGTTCACATTAAAGTTTGAGAAGCGCTGTCCTATAATGCCAACCAGAATATGCACAAAGCAGAAAGCCAACAAATATTTCCAAACCTGGGCCCTGGGATTCCGAGGGGACTCGCAGGTTTGCCATCACATCCTTTTCTACTACCCCACCTTTGAGCCCCCTTCCCTTTGGGGCCTCATGTGGCTCTTTGCTCCCTCACATGGCAGATGTAAGCCCAAGGGTGAGAGAGAGACTGAGGCAGTGCCAGGGGGGATGGATGATGATGAGGTGAAGCTGCTACCTTCCCAGCAGAACCAAAAGCAAATATTGGTGTTGGCTTCAGGGCTACATTATTTCTGTGCAGAAACTGGCTTTATTTCTAAGACAAAAATGCCTATCGCTCGAGCATCTGAGCCTCCAGAGGATAAGGGGTTTGTGATAGACAACATTGGAACTGTTTCTAGACTTGATTTATTGACTTGTCTGTTTCTATTCTGTCACTAATCTGATTGACAATGAAACCCGGGATTTGATTGAAGGGATTTCTGCGTGTGTACGCGTGAGGCCGTCAGGGCCGAGTGGGCCTGCTCCAAGCTGGTGCGCCCGTGGATGGGAGACGTTTGCGTGAGAGCTGTTTGCATGTGAGGAAGGCGTGTGTGGAAACGACACGGGAGAAGTGGGTGTCACTAGGGAGTTGATTATCTATGATGTGAGATGTGTCTGCCTGGATTGGGAAGCAATGCAGTGGGAGCATTCGGATGGGAGGAGGTAGGTGGGGCTCCCATGGTACACAGAAGAGAGGCGGTTGTTAAAGACACATCTTATGGAACAGCCCCTTCTCTCGCCCTCCCTAGCTTTACCTCCTGGGATATTTTCCAGTTAGGAGGCCTTGGGGGAAGGGAGGGGAGGGACGGGAGGCGTCCAAGGGCCAGGTCCCCAGGAGTGTGAGACGCCGCTCGTGAGCTGGGAGCTGGGGAGGGGGAACAGATGGAGACAGGTGCGCCCCCACAGGGGCACGTGTGGGGACACGTGGAGGTTTCACCTTCAGTCCAGGATTCGCATCCCCTGCCCTGGGGACGCGCACTTACTTCTCGTGCGTCCACACCGGCTGGAAACCCGCACCCCCTCTTCTCCTCCCTGGCGAGGGGCGGGGGGGGTCGACCCCGAGAGCCAACGGAACCCCGCCCCTCCCTTGTTACTGAGGAGCCCCGCCCCCTCCCGCCGCCCGGCGGAGCTCCGCCCCCGCCCCGCTCCGGCCCCCGCCCCCCGCCCGGCCACCAAGCTCCCCTCGCTTAGTCTGGTTGGCCCCATGTTACTGAGCGGAGCTCCTCCCGCGGGCTCCGGCCCGGGGCAGCGGGCGCAGGGAAGCTCGGGGAGCGGCCCGGGGGGGTCGCGCCGAGGCGCCGGGGGAGCGGGAGCCGGCCCAGGAGGGGGCGGCAGTGGCGGAGTGGCCAAGTGGCTCCGGGAGCACCTGGGCTTCCGCGGAGGGGGCGGCGGCGGAGGTGGGGGCAAGCCGGCGCCCCCGGAGCCGGACTACCGTCCCCCCGCACCCTCCCCGGCCGCGCCCCCTGCGCCACCCCCGGACATCCTGGCCGCCTACCGGCTGCAGAGGGAGCGCGACTTCGAAGACCCGTACTCTGGGGGGCCGTCCAGCTCCGCTGCTGCCCCAGCCACCCCCGCCGTCCCCGGCCCCACGCCGCCCCCGCGCCACGGCTCGCCTCCCCACCGCCTTATTCGGGTTGAGACCCCTGGCCCCCCAGCGCCCCCTCCCGAGGAGCGGATCTCTGGACCCCCCGCCAGCAGCGACAGGGTGAGTGCTGCGCCGGGCGGGGGTGGCCGAGAAGAGAGGTGGTAGGAGGTCTGGGGCTTTCAAGAGGGACAAAGGTGGCCTGGCCGGGGCTGGGCCCCTCAGTGTCACAGTTCCTGGCGGACACGATCTGAATCCTTGACCCGGGGGCTTGGAGCCTTCACCCACCTTTGTTCAAATTCTCGACCGACTAATCTGGGACGGGCGCCCCAAACTCTGCTTCTGTCCCTGTTACCGCGCAAGACTAGTGACCCTCTTCATCTCGGGCTCTGCTCTCCTCATCTCAGTCTCCCCGCCTACCCCCCTCGCCCGGGGACCTAATCAGCTAGGTTTTTTCTAACTGGATCTGCGCACACCACTCCCCAGCCCCTTCACCAGTTTATGGCCTTTCTGCCCTCCAGGAGCAGCAGCTCCCTGCCCTTTGATCTCTGACCCTCCCCCCCCCCCCCCCCCCAGGGCAGAAGCAACACAAAGCTCCATTCCTCCTCCTCGGGGAGCCCAAGCATCCTTGCAGGTGCTGAAAGCCCCAGGAAGGTGAGGGCTGGGGGTTCTCCCTGTGGATAGAGCAAGAGCTGGCCTTTGCCTTACCCAGTGGTACTGGAGCCAGGTGGACTGTTGTTCTCAGGAAGCCGAACAGGCAGTATGTAGCTCTTCACCGAGGATACTGACCACTGAGGTCCAGCCAGGCAGGCCCACTCCTGCACTCCTTCCCTTGTCCCCCCAGGTATGGGGGCAATCAGTGCTTAGAACTTGTTGCCCAGAAGGGGATGAACAGCGGATCCCACTTCTCCCCTCCTGGCCTCCCCTTTCCTAGGTCCATTCTGAGGGAGGCTAGAGCCTTTAGTGGACCTGCAGGCATGGGATGAAAGGAGAGCTGGGCATTCACTGTTCTAGAGAACATCCACTCTGCATCAGAGGCCCTCGGTGGAGAAGCCATCCCCTATCTTACCCCATTTTGGCCTTATCCCTCCTTGATAGCTTGAAAGCCATCCCCAGGTCTCTGTAGCTCTAAATTCCATGACAGTGACTCTGGGCTGCCCTGGCTTTGTTGTCCCCTCCTCACACATCCATGGGAGCTCAGCTCTAGGATTTAATCCCTTAGCAGAGAACACAGTTTTATTTGATTGGAGAGCAAAGTTGCTGTCTCAATCTATTGGCTCCAATGTTGAGGCTTTCAGTGGAGAGAGCGACATTCTGCCTGATTCCCTGGATAAGATAGATGTGTCAGGGTCACAGCAGAAGCCTCAGGAATGTGAATTATTTTTCCCGTAGTTCCTGCCATGGGGCATGACTGCCCATCCTGGGCCAGGATCCTTAGCCTGCAAAAGAAGGCAGTGCTTTCATCACATGTCCTTTGGCTCCGCTCCTTCCTTGTCCCCTTCTACTGGGTGATGTGATGGTGGTGGTGGCAGTGAGGCAGAGGGAGCATTAGGCCTTGTTATTACTATTGACCAGTTAGTTTCCTCCCTGACCATTGGCACGTGGGCCTTAGTTGTCCCTGGCCTTCCTCTCTGCAATGTCTTGGAATGTCCTAACAGGCTGCGTCCCAAGCCAGGGGCTCCTCTAGGACAAGGATGGTGTCCTCCTCATATCTATATCTCCCAAGTGCCTGACATACGCTTGGCATAAAAAAGGGTGAATGAGGGGAGCCTGGTTGGCTCAGTCAGGTAAGCAGCCGACTTCGGCTCAGGTCATGATCTCGTGGTTTGTGGGTTTGAGTCCCTTGTCAGGCTCTGTTCTGACAGCTCAGAACATGGAGACTGCTTCAGATTCTGTGTCTCCCTCTCTGCCCCTCCCTGACTCGCACTCTGTCTCTCTCTGTCTCTCAAAAGTAAATAAATGTTAAAAAAAAAGGGGGGGGGGCAGAGTGAATGAAATATGTCCATTGAACAGTAACTGTCCATTGCTAGGGTGACCTGAAGGTCAGAGACTCCCTTGACTATAGCTCCCTTTTGTACATTCCCCCCACAGAGACCCCCAAGGAAGGGGCTGCATCCACACAACGATGTGGAGACCCATAGCCTCTCACTGAGGGCATCCATGCCTCAACCTGGGTCAGCTCTATGATCTGTGGGCTATTCAGACCTTAGGGGCCAAGAGTGTCTGACTCCTTTGTCAACTACAGGGACAGGAATGAAATCCAGCAGGATCTCCCAGGAGCCACACAATCTGTGGTTTCTTTAGTGGGTGTGATGAGAGGGATTCAGGGTGCCATCCAAGCTGGCTCAGGGGCAGGGACATTGCTCTGTGGGCCCTGACCTGGAGCTTCCCACCATTGAGAGAGAGCAGCTCCACTCATCTAGGAGCAGACTTTGGGGGATCCTAGAGTCTTACCTTAGGAAGAGTCCAGGCTAGGTACCTAAACTCCTTATCCTAAACCTAAGTGTTCACATAGACCTGCAGAGCTCACACAGAGTTGCTGTCCCTAAATGGTGAGCCTGCCTGTCGAGCTGGAATTTCTGTTCTGTGAGGCTGTTTTCGCCCTATTCTCTGTTCCTCTCCTCTCAGCCATGCAGGTCTTCTTGGCTTGTTGCTTTTGGGTTCCTTCCTGAGGTGAGATGGGGACTATGGACCAGGGTGTGCCTTGGGCTGGTCCATTTTCCTCCTCCTGGAGCCCAGTGGTTGGTGCTGGGTGGGTTAGAACCCTCTGAGAGGGCCTGGGTTGTGAGGTTTGATGAAATGGGTGGAAATGCTTCTGTGATGAGAAGATTGAGGGGGAAATGAGCCCTGTGGGAAGTGAATGTGGGGGCAGGAAATAATGGGGATTTGGACAGAACCCTGAGAGGCCAAGGGGGCTTAGGACCAGTAATGTCTCCCCATGCAGGGCTCTGGCTACTGGCTCTCCCTGAGACCCACCGCTGCATTTGGCAAGGGGGCAAGGGTGGCCATCTGGGTAGGCCTGGCAGGGCAGGTGTGGGAGCAGCAGGAGCCGCACCCTGAAGCAGGCAGGCAGGGCCTTGCCATCTGGCCATAGGAAGAACTCCCTCATGGTGCTGGGCCCTGTCCGGCCTCCAGGCCATGCTCTGTTAGAGGGGTTAGAGAGCTGGGCCTTCCTTACTTTGTTCCCTTTTCTCAGACCTGCAACAGGAGAATCCTGGTCTAATTAGGAAAGGGGGATGGGTATAGGAAAGTGGCCCTGATTGGATGAAGCTTTGAGCTGCCTGTGACCATCTGCACAGTGTGTCCTTTGCCTTGATCCTGCCAAGATTGTGTGTGTGTGTGTGACAGAGAGACAGAGAAAGAGATGATGTGAACAATAAGACAGGCACCCTGTAGGAGTTGAAACTAGGGCTCTTGTTCTTAGCTCATGAGGGGCTTCTGCGGTTCATGAACCTTCCAGAAATTGTGGGCAAATATTTGGGTGCATGAGCATTTTTCTCCCAGATTCTCATAGGGGTTCCTAGGACCCAAAATATTAAGAACTTTTAAAATAGGTATACCTTATACATGGTGTCCACAGGGACTTTGATCCTCCAGGCCCAAACTTGGAAACAAGTGAAAAGACAGGTGGAATGAGGAAAGGGAAGGAGACGTTCAGGGGGTCTGAAGTCAAGCAAGACATCCCTGCCCTGGGGTTAGGAAGGCAGGTGGGGGCTGCTACTGCAGGACCCTGCTTTAGCCCGTGTTCACTGAGGGTCTGTATATCATTAAGTGACACTGGCCTGGGCGCTGAAAGGGACTCACCACCTAGAAGATCTACCTGGTCCTTGCCTTTTTGGAGTTCATTTGCTTTAATTTTCCTTCTATGAGTTCCACAGAGGCTGGAGTTTGATCTGCTTATGTTGCAAATGTCCTCTGATGGAGGCAGAGGGAGGGAAGAAGGGCCCAGGTGAAGGGACCTTTGTAGACTGGTTAGACCTCTTAACCCTTTGGGGCCTGGGCTGCCCATCTGTGCTGCCATTGGTTTGCTGAGGCCTGTAGCTACCCTGGGATTTTATGGTAGGCCTATCCACTCTTCCCAGTGTCGCCTCCTCACATGGTGACACTCCTTTGGGAAGACACCTGCAGCTTGTTGGCTTGGCCAGTGACTCGGTGACACCTCAGTCAGCCATGGCACTCCACCTGTTGGGAGCTGGGAACAGCTGGGGCCCTGTGGACCATGGGTGGGAGCAGCTGACTGGGGCCTGGGGCTTGGAGGGGTAGCTGCTGCCCTCTCCAATTTGCCCTCCCCACAGAACCACTGTGATGTTATGTGAAAGCAGAGGTGGAGCCCAGTCCCAGCACGCTGCCTGATGCCCAGCCGTGGGGCTTCACAGCACCTCAAGGTGCCACACTCGTTTTGGAGCTTGCTTTGTGGCTGTCACCGTGAGCTCCTGGAGGACCCAGAAATTTGGTCTTTTCGTCTTTAATGATATAATGGCAGATATTTGCTGAGTCCTTACCTTGTGCCTGGTACCATTTTGAAGCGGCTGATACGTTTTAGACCAGTTGATTCTTACAACGACCTTACGAGAAAATTCTGTTATTATCCCCAGGTTCTATCTAGGGAAACTGAAGCACAGCAATGTTGAGTCACACTTGCATGGTTTCACAGCTAGTAAGGAGAGCCCAGGTTCACAACCAGGCAGCCTGACTACAGACTGGCTACCAATGCCAGGCCCTGGGACCTTGCACCTGAGAGGGGCCCTGCAGACAGGAAGCATTCACTAAGTATTTGTTAATGAACAAGGGGAAGGAGACTCAGAGAAGGAATGAAGAGTGCATTCTGTGCTGAGTTCGCCATTACCTGAATGCTGAAGGCCAGCACTTGCCACCAAATCCAGGGCCACAGATGTTGTCAACATCGATTGTATGTCTGTGACATTTGAATGTTTTACAAGCATGGCATTTCTCTGTAATTAGAAAAAGATGATATAACAAATTCATTGCATGTGAATGAGTTTCCATGGCAGATAAAACTGGGAAGGCTATTCCAAGAAGTGGGAACAGAGGGTGCAAAAAGTTTGATCTTGAGAAAGGTAAATGGTATACCTTTTCCTAAACTGACAGACTTTCAGTGGAAAAAGGACTTCACGGTTAAATACTTTGAAGAAATGCTGAGTTAAACAAAGTTAGCTGTCATGAGTTTTAAGGTCTTATTTATTTATTTGGGAGAGACAGAGTGAGCAGGGAAAGGGTAGACAGAGAGGGAGAGAGAATCCCAAGCAGGTTCTGTGCTGCCAGAGCAGAGCCTGATGCGGGGCTTGAACCCACGAAAGCGTGAGATCATGACCTGAGCCAAAACCAAGAGTCTGGTGCTTAACTGATTGGGCCACACAGGCACTCCCATGCTAAAGTGTATTTTAAATCTACAAGCAGCAGAGAGAAGATGCTACATTTCCTAAATTCTCTGGAAAATCTGCAGCAAGGCACTGAGAGTCAGGACACCTGGGTGTCTCTACTGCTGCAGGCCATGCACCCCACCAAGCACCTAAACTGTGGGCTGTAGTGTCTGAATATAAGAGATCATCATCAGGGCTAACATTTGCTGAACACTGACTCCATTCCAGCTTCTGAACTAAGGATTTCTATATTCATTTTCCTCTTCCCAATCCTCTGACATAGGAACTAATACCATCCCCATTCTACAGGTAAAAAACCAGGGGCTCCCAAACATTAAGTGTCAACAAGAAATGGAGGAAAGGGGGCAGTGGTAGACTTTGGGGACCTTGCAGAGCCCAAATCCTGTGACACATGCCCCCCCCCCACCCTTGCTCCACTTGGACGCGCAAGCTCCATGGACATGGTCAGGAACTCATAGCCAGCTCCAGCTGCAGAGCGGAAGGTCAAGCCAGATGGTGGGCCTAACAGCCACCAGGAGAGGCTTAGGCAGGAAGGAGAGTGAAAGCATGACAGCTGCTGTGGGAGGGGTGCTGCCCAATTGGAACAGGCACAAGAGCTGGGTCTGGAGGCACCCTGCTGGATGGCAGGAGGGAGGGGATCTGGTTGGCAGGAGGCAAAGGGGGCCCTTTGGGCAGCAGCTACTTGCCTACTAGTTTGGAAGTATTTCAGCATTTCGGTAGCATTCTGTCTACCACAGTGTTTGCCGAAATATTAGCCCTGTTTTTAGATACCTTCCCTGCCAGTTCTTTCACCTCTGCCCTTGAATCAGAGGCTTGGATTCCCTTTCAAATGTCGATTCTCCTGACAGCCTGCTCCTACAGCTGCTACCGGTTGGTCAGAATGGTCAGAGTTGGGGCAATTGGGGATCTGAGAGTCTGTGTCACCCCAGAAGATAGAGTCTGAGGAGAGGGAGGCCTTTCGAGCATCCAGTAAATGTGCATTGAGCACCTACCGTGTGCCAGGCCCTGTGATGGATGTGGTATACAATAGTAAGTACAGCAGAGTCAGGTAAAGGTCCTATAAACAAAATAAATCATGGTAGAGCAAAGGTGTCAGAAGCCTGCAGAGGCAGCTTTTCCCCGCTGAGCAGTTTTGCCTCTGCACATGATCTAGAAGCCACTGGGAAGGCAGGCCTGGCCTCTGACAGGGATCCTCTGTGCCCAGGATGGGTGTCCATCTTGCCAACCTTTCCAGCAGGAGTTTCTGCCTCTGCTCCTGACTCCCAGCCCTGTGGGTGGCTTCTCTGGGTGACCCGCCCAGGGTGGGGGGCTAGGTTTTCCTGGAGCAGGGTGTGGAGTCAGGGATGGAACAGAGGAGCCATTGAGCTGCCTACAGAGCTGCCACCTGGGTGCCCACAGGCACCGTGGGCTGGCACTGGGGAGGCCCACGCTGGCTGGGAGGGGTCACAGCTCGAGCACCAGCCAGGATTCCAGTGGGAAGGGCACTGGCTTGGGAGGGAAGGGCTAGGGTGCTCTGTAAAGTTGGGGTTGCTGGGCTTGGCCAGGTACTTCTCACTGAGCAGTTTCCCAGGATTCAATGCCCCCCTCCCCAACCAGATTCGTGATTCCTTTCTTTTCCTAATAAACCAGGAAAAGTGGTTCCTTTGTCCATTCTTCCTGTTTTATGTGAACTAATTTAACAAGTATCTACTAAATACTTTCAGGCGCAGGGAATTTAGCAGTAAACGTGTTTCCTACCCTCAGGAAGCTCACAGTCTGTAGGAAGAAGATAAGTGTTTACGACACAATAATAGCCCAGCACAGAGGCACCTAAGCATACCTGCGGGGAGAATGGAAAGGCTTTCTGAAGAAAGAAAATAATCCAATCCGGGCAGAGGGAAAGTAAGAAACAAAGCATAGAGCTTTCAGGTAACAAAGTAATCTATGGTGGGTAGGGAGAAAGGTAAGAGGAAAATAGAATCTTTAAATCCCTTTAACTTTGGGCTTTTTTTTTTTTTCTCTTTAATAATTATTTAATTTTGAGAGAGAGAAAGAGCATAGGGCAGGGGAGGGGCAGAGAAAGAGGGAGGCCCAGAATCCAAAGCAGGCTCTAGGCTCTGAGCTCTCAGCACAGAGCCCAACGCAGGGCTTGAACCCACAAACTACAAGATCATGACCTGAGCCAAAGATGGCTGCTCAACTGACTGAGCCACCCAGGTGCCCCTACTTTGGGCTTTTTCTTGTGGGCATTACACGGTTTAAGGATAACACGTTCATTGATTCAGTTACTAAGTAGCTGCCACATAGAAGCATGAGGCTGGGTGCCAACTGCCAACTCCAGAGTCCCCTTTAGTCAGGCGGGTGGGACTGTGAGTGCTAGTTGGCCTAGGAGGAAGCAGCTTGGGGTGGGAGTGGATTTCTTGTCTCTACTTCACGGAGGAAAGAGGACTAGGGGTAGAGGGCTCCATGGGGAGATAGGCAGTGATCTAGTAGAAACATTTTTCTAGTACCTACTGTGTGCCAGATGCTACAGCTGGAGAGACAGAAACAGGAAAGAACTCTAAGCTAGTGGATGATATGGTGGTGGGGATGGGATGACCTGAGATGGTGGTCTTCTCAGACGCAGGTAGAGATTTGAGGGAGGTGAAGTTGTTAGGGGGCTTGGGTGGAACAAGATAGAACAAGGTGGGAGCTGAGGAACCGAAGGAAGAGATGGTAGGAGTTGTTCGGGATGTGCTTCAGAGACCCCTACAGGGCTCGTACAGGGCTCAAGAAACATGCAGGAGTGGTCTCTGTAGTAGGCAGTTTCCTTTCTCCATCTCTGCCTTGCTAGGATCCTAGATCCACTGACCCAGGGCAGGGGGTCACCCCACAGCGTCCCTGCTCAACTGGCTCCCAGAGTCCTGGTCTGGCCCAGACCCAAAGCCTACACTGAGAATGGGGGAGAGGCAGGATTGGCCCCTCCTTGTGCCGCAGGCCCCAGAGCCACCTCTTGTCAATGCCTGTCAACTCAGTGTGCAGTGCTTCCCCTGAGGTGCTGGCAGCCCTGGGTGGGCTGGGCTCTGTCCCCGCCTCAGCCTCCCCCCTCCCAGAAGCCTGTGCCCAGCTTGGAGAAAGGCTCTATTGTCCTCAGCTGCACCCCGCCCTGAGCACCTTGAGCTCTTACTAAGGGTGTGTGGCTTACAGTTCACTCTGCCTTGACTAGGAGCAGGTACAGAGGGGTAGTCATGAGCCACTTGTAGGGGAGACAGGAGCAGTGTGGGATGTGGTGGGCCAAGGCAACACCTTTCCTGTTCCTGTCATCCAGGAGCCAGGAGATTTCAGAAAAGCCCAAATCCTGGCTTTCCTCAGGGCTGTCCTATAAAGTGGCCTCTCTCCCAGGATGGCCAACTTGCCCACTGGTGGCAGGTTGGCAGCATAATTTTGCACAATCCTGGTTCCTCCACTTAAGAGAAATGGTCTTGGGCATGTTGTTCCCTACCTGCCCTGAGCCTCCATTTCCTTAAAATGAGGATAATAATACCCACATGGCATTGTGATGGATGTTGTGAGGATAAACCAACAGATATGTGCCATAAAGTGAGTAGCCTTTCTTTTCTCGATGGTCAGCAAATTTTTCTTTGTTCAGCATCTGGGAATGAACTTCTAGGCATGGACCATGAGTCCATGGTCCTCTGAGTCACCTGCTGCTCCCTGCTTGTTCTTTGAATTCCCCCACCACCTTTGTAACCAGCTCTCTGATTTAATTCCTTCTGTTGAACCACCTGGTGTTGAACACCTCTGTTGCCCTTCCTGGACCCTGACTGAGGCAGGCCTTAAGGCCCAGAGATTCATCCTGGCAATGTAACCTAAGGAATGGCCCAGGAGCACAAAATTAACAAAAAAGAAAGATCTCCCACTCTGTTGGCAGCCTAGTACGGGAGCCCTGTAAAGGAAGATCCAAAGCTTGTCCCCATCTAAGCTCAGAGCCTTCCCCTGGATGCCTCAGGCTCTGTGTCTAAGACATTCTGCCCAGGAGTCATTCCCATGGACATAGCATCTGGGGAGAAGCAGATGTCTCTCAGATGTCTGAAGTCTGCTCTTCTCACTGTCTTCCCACAGTTGGCAATCCTAGAAGACTATGCGGACCCATTTGACGTTCAGGAGACTGCTGAAGGCCCAGCAGGAGCTTCAGGAGCTCCAGAGAAGGTCCCTGAAAATGATGGCTACATGGAGCCCTATGAGGCCCAAAAGATGATGGCTGGTGCGTGATGGAGTCAGGAGTGGGGGATTGCTCCCTGAAGCCTGGGTATTTGTACAACAGGCCCTGGGACCTACAAGTTTAAGGACCGATCCTATGGTCCCTTTACTGGGTCCTTGGGGACCATGGGTCCACTATGGACCCCCTTGGGTCCTTGGCCACTGCCTTCAAGAGAGTCACTTTGGAGAAGGAGCAGTGACGTGTGATGCCTGATACATGAAGCGGTAGGGAAGGCCACACACCAAAGGTCAGACAGATAGAACTAGGATAGTTAGGAAGGGAAAGATAATGGTGTGGGCTGGGGGTCATGGAACCCAAAAAGAAAATCATTAGGTTTAGGGAAGGTAGTGAGTTTGAGATGATGTGATGTTGACGTGAAACATCTTTATGGCAGTTGGAAACACATGGCTAGAGAAGCAAATGCAATGCATGTGAGACTGGGCAAGCATGTGGAGAAATGGGCATAGGGAGCAATGAATAAGACCTGGCCCTGGGGAACAGAGCAGAAGTCAGGAGACGATCCAGGGAAAGAAATGAATGGGGGTGATCAGAGAGGAGAACAGGGGTGAGTCAGGCCAAGCCAAGGTCCCAAGGCAGGATGAAAGGAAGGTTTGTTCAAGAGCAGATAGTTTTAGTGTTGGGCATACCAGAGAGCCAAGATGAGAGTGGCCAAGAGGGGCAGTGAAGGGCTTCAAAGGCTGGAATGAGGCATTTGGACTTGCTCCAGAAGAGGAGGGGAACCATTGTGGATTCTTAAGCAAGAAAGAAATAGGACAAATATGGCGTGTAAGGGGATTACTGAGGCTTCGGTGTACAGAACACACTAGAAGAACTGGGCATCAGAAAGATGAGTTAGTAGTTGTAGAAATTGTTGAGGCTTTAAGGGACCAACAACACCACTTTCCTCCTCTCCTGAGCTTGGAAATAATTGAGAAATAAGATTAAGGAAACAGATGAAGATGAGAATGTCAGTTTTATTCCTGATAAAGTAGACTGGAGAACACAACTCAATTCTGTCTCCACAATGAGCTTCTTAATACCTCACAGAATTAAAATGGGGCTTGGGCTTGCTCAGGCTTGTGCCATGCAGGACAGCTATAGGCCCCTTCACGGGGCAGGAGGAGAAAGAACCAGAAGGCAGAGCTGAGAAAGAGAGCGAGCATCCACTGGTGATCAGATAAGCTACTCCCCTCCTTGGGAGAGGGGGGAGGGGTGGAGCTGTCAGCAGTGTTATTCCACGGAGCTCATGGAAACGTGAGCCTGTAGAGTAGAGGTTCACCCTAGTCAGGGGTGAGAGTCATCAGGTACTGGTGGTGAACACATGGGATTTAGAGAGATGAAGGAAGACCAGGACCATGGAGAGCAGTGTAGTGGACAGGAATGAGGAAAGTGGGAGTGGGAGGGTGGCTACCCTATTTAGGTCAGAGAGGTGAGTACCCCTAGGAGGCCCACAAATGCCCTGGTATTGGATGTGAAAATGAGCACATTTTTCTGGGGGAGTAGCTCCATGGCTTTTATTCAGTTTTCACTGGGGTCAGTGATCCCAAAAAGAAAATCACAGAACAGACCAGACTAGAAGAACTGGGGAAAGAGAAGAATTTGAAATGCTGAAATGAAAAATCTTGATGGCAACTGGAAGTGTGTAGGTTGCCATGAAACAGACAGGGCAAGGAGTGAGGGCGGGAAGAGATGAAGACCTGGTTCCGGGGAACAGAGACCAAGAGAGGGTCCACGGAAAGAGACCTAACGGGTGATCAGAGAGGAGAACCATGAAAATTACTTATCAAAAGAGACAGTTTCAAGGAGGGAGTGATCAGCAGTGTCTGAGCAACGAAGAAGGATTTTCTGATTGTCCAGTGACAGTACTTGGGACACAAAGAAAGAATTGGAGCTGGGTAGCCAAGAGGAGGTGGATTAGGAGAGGACCCTGCTTCAGTTTCCTAACTGTGTCAGCCTCATTTCCCAAGCCCTTGCTGGACATCAAAAGATCTTTTTTTCTGTCCTTCACACTGGTGCTTCTCTGCCCCTGCCTCCATTGGATCCCATGCTTTTGGAACCCCAGAGGTGTTTTGAGGGCAAGGGACCCTGGATGTGCGGTCATTGGGCCCCTAGAGCCAATGGCATCTCCTCTGCAGGAGGCATGGTGTGATGCTGAGGGGCACTGGCAGAGGAGCTGAGCCAGGCAGTGGGGGCTGTTCTCACACCTCCCCTCCTGCCTTGCCCTGGCAGAGATCCGGAGCTCCAAGGAGACAGCAGCTCAGCCCCTGCCTCTGTATGACACGCCCTATGAGCCAGAGGAGGAGGGGACCACCCCAGAGGGTGAGGGGACCCCCTGGCCCCGGGAGTCCCGTCTGCCAGAGGATGATGAGAGGCCCCCTGAGGAGTATGACCAGCCCTGGGAATGGAAGAAGGAGCGGATTTCCAAAGCCTTTGCAGGTAAGCCCTGGGTGGAGAGAGTGGGTCTGCTGGGGCCGCTAAACAACTCTCCAGGTTCAGGGGAGTGGGAGGAGTGGACCCCAGGGGCTGGAGGAGGCCCAGGAGCTAGGCTCAGGGGAAGTGTAGTTGAGTCTGCACCACAGAGATTGGTGAATTGGGCAGTGTGGTTGCAGCACCGTGTGCAGGGTCAGGGAATGGGCATGGGGGAAAGATGAAGGTGTCTCCCTACATCACCATCTCTTGGAGGCCAAGAGGCTTAGGCCACTTCTGTTTTTTGAGAGACTGGGTGTGTTTTATTTATTTTTTTGTTATTTTTCTAAGTTGATTTATTTTGAGAGACAAAAATGCACGAGCAGGGGAGTGCAGAGAAAGAGAGAGAGAGAGAGAGAGAGAGAGAGAGAGAGAGAGAGAGAATCCCAAGCAGGCTCCACGCTGTCAGCACAGAGCCCAATGCAGGGCTCGATTTCACAAACCGTGCAATCATGACCTGAGCCAAAATCAAGAGTTGGACGCTCAACCAACAGAGCCACCCAGGTGCCCCATGGGTATGTTTTAAAATAAAGAAATTCCAAACAAAATGATAAAACTTGTGGCATATATTAAATACTTACACTTAACAAAAGAAGGCATTTAACACTCTAGACAATGAGAACAGCTGTGTGTGTAATCTTTAGAGATACCAGCCCTGAATTAGAGAGCTGAGTCTCCCAGTAGCAAGCTGCGCCAGACCAGGGGTGCATACGCCCCAGGGGGATGTCTGAGAAGCAGGAACCCATAGGGCGAGGGAGGCTATGAGAAATCCCCTTTGCTGAATGAAGATTAGGTGTCTCCTGTACCAAGCACCCTAGTGCCTATCCCAGGCCTGGAGTCCAACACGGGGCTGTGTGTGTTGGTGGTCTGAGTGGGTGGCGCTACAGCCTGGGGAGCCTGGAGAGAGCTTTAGCCCCTGGATCCTTGATTCAGTGAGAATGTAAAGGATTTAAATGCCATGAGACTTCATTCCCACTTTCATGTCCCCCTTACCCCTCCTTGGGCAAGGGGCTCATCCTGGAGCTGGACTCAGCTATCCTCTGGGTCCTCCCCACCCTGGCAGCCAGACTGGGAAACCACAGGTTTCTGATTTGTTTCCTGTAAAGCGTGCACCATTGAGGATGGCCCGTTTATCTCCAGAAGTCTCCTTGGAGAATCAATACTGTTTGGATTGCTTAATGGGAAAATCTATGCTCCTCATTAGGAAACCTCGTTAGCAGTCCTGCAGCCGCCAGTGGCATCACCCTTCTAATTGTCAAGGCTCAGGATTGAGGGTGTGGGGGGTAACTTTCAATAAATATCTGCCCCCACATCTGAGTATTCCTGACAGCCTGAAGCTGGGCTGTCTTGGTCCTGCTGCCCATGAGTTCCCAGGCTGTGGGGAAAAGGAGGAAGGGAGGCAGGTCTGAGGGTGTCAGGAGGCTGTGGGAACCTGGGTGTGGTGCTGGGAGGTGTGGGCAGCTCCTTGTTCCTCTCTTCCTCCTTTCATGGTCCCTTTGGGCCCTGGAGGCCTGTGAGAGTTCAAATGAAGGGGACCCACACGGCTGGCAGGGCAAGACTCTGCTTCCTGCTGTTTGCTACCTGTGCCTCCCACCCTTTGACTAAGCTAGCCTAGTGTGGGTGCTGTGGCACCACTCCACCCTCTGAGAGTCCTGTTCCCCCCTCAGAAGCACCCCTGCCTCTGCTCCAACCCTCCTCCTTTCTAGGCTATCCTGTGTCCTGGCTCTGGGTTTTGGTGTCTCAACCTCTGCCTCTTTCTGTCTCTCTCTCTGTCTCTGTCCCTGTCTGTGTCTTTTTTCCCTGCTGCTACTGGCTCCAGTTGACATTAAGGTCATCAAAGACCTACCTTGGCCTCCACCGGTGGGACAGCTGGACAGCAGCCCCTCCCTGCCTGATGGGGACAGGGACATCTCCGGTCCAGCCTCACCCCTCCCTGAGCCCAGCCTGGAGGACGGCAGCGGTGGGTCCTGTGGGGGCTTCTGGCCAGGGTGACATGTCCTCTCACCCTTCAGGCCCTGTGGCGTGGGTTGGAGGAGCCGAAGTGGGGCAGGGTCTGAAGAACCCAGGAAGAATCCCCCATGTCCTGGAGGAAGAAAGAAGGGACAAAGTACACATTCCTCATTCCTCCCAAAGGTGTGGGGAAGGTGTCTCCTAAAGGAGATATTTCCGAATATCTTCCTCACCATGCCACAAAAACCCACCATTTTAAATTCACTTTTCTGTATAGGATTTTGCCTGACTCCTTCCCTGATCCATGAGCAATGCAAGTAACTCTTGAGGTGGGGGTGATGCTAGCACAGGAAGTGTCTGACTCCTTAGAGCAAGGGAATGGTCTGATCCTTGCATCTGGTGACAGACTGTAAGGGCTTAAAAGTGCTACAAGGAGAGAAAAAGCCCAAATAGGTAGAAAGGAAGCACTGAACACTTCATCTGTGTTTAGTTTTGTACAGAATGGGCAGCCAAGGGTGTGTGTGAGCACCCGTTTGTATTTGTGCCTGAGTGTGAGGAGTATTTTGTAAATACAGGATGAAGGAGGGTCTCTGTCGCCTGTGCGTGTGTGCCTGTGCCTTTTGTGGCCCACTGACTTCAGTCCTCCCTTGTGCTGGCTCAGTGGTCAGGCCTGCCCTGGTCTGGGAGGACAGAGCCGCCTCAGCTGGGTTTCTCTGGGTGGGGGCAGGGAGCCTGTGGGCAGCAGCCTTCAGGGCGGGGGAGGGGCTGGCTGGCTGGCGGCTTTGGGCAGGATTAGCCTGTCAGGATGGCACCAAGGGGAATCAGATAATTGTTCTCAAATCGATAAGTCATTTCTACAGAATGGCTTGGCAGGGTGATTTGGAGAACGGTAATGAACTCTGAGGAGGAGAACGAAACAATATTATCAGCGCTGAAGCCACTGGAGGGGGAATAGAATAGGGGAAGGCAGGCAGCTGCTCCAGAGGGAGAAGTTTAAGTGGTTTCTCGTGTTGCTCCTCTCCCCTCTCCTGCCACAGCATGGGGACTGGCAGGCCTCATGTGGCATAGGAGGGCTGAGCCCCATCCCAACTGGGGAGTGGATCCAGGATTCTATCCCTAGAGCCAGTCAGGCCCAGGAGCAGATCTTGCCCTTTCAGAACATTCCTTTGACCCCTTTGGGCAGAAAATGGGGGTTGTGCACTGGTTACTCTATAAGGCCCTATGTCTAGGGTTCTCAGAGACTATGACTGGTATATTCCCCACAGCCCAATTTGAAGGATCTGAGAAGAGCTGCCTGTCACCCGGCCGGGAGGAGAAGGGGCGGCTACCTCCCCGACTCTCTGCAGGGAACCCCAAGTCAGCCAAGCCCCTAAACGTGGAACCCAGCAGCCCCCTGGGGGAGTGGACAGACCCAGCACTGCCTCTGGAAAACCAGGTGTGAGTGTCTGTGTCCAGCTGGGGACTCTCTCCCCCTCCCTTCCCCTCCTGCCACCAGCTTGCCTGCAGGGGACACCCAGAATGGGTGGGTCTGGACGGCGAGGGACCCAGCAGAGATGCCCCCCTTCCTCTCTCTCGTCCTCAGCTGGTACCACGGGGCCATCAGTCGAACAGATGCCGAGAACCTACTCCGCCTGTGCAAAGAGGCCAGCTACCTGGTGCGCAACAGTGAGACCAGCAAGAATGATTTCTCCCTGTCCCTCAAGTGAGTAGAGGTGGGCCAACTAGCAGCTTTAGGCAGGATTAGCCTGTCAGGATGGTACCAGGGGACTCCACGGGAAGACAACCAGCAGGATAGGAGAAGACTCCCAACATTCCCCCATGCCCAACTAACCTGGGGAGAATTCCATCCTCATGAACATTTGCTGACTCTGGACCAAGCCCTGGGGATCTGGAGCAGTCTGAGGCTCAGCCCCAAATCTCAAGTAGCTCAGAGTCCATTAGAGGAAACAGCCAAGCTAGCATCCAGCTCACAAAGGTTCAGCCACTTACTAGCCATGTAGCCTGGAATCCTCTTAACCTCTCTCAGCCTCAGTTTCCTTAATTATAAAATGGGGAAATAATAACATCTACCTTATGGAGAAGGATCAAATGAAATAATATATGGGAGACACTTAACATGGAGCCAAGTGCTAAATAAATTATCACCATCGTCTTTTTTAATGGAAGCCCAAGATGTTCTTGAAGCACAAGCAAGGAGAGGGGAAGTGTGCCTGAGGGAGTCTATAGGGTGAGGTGGAGGCTGGGTCCTGAGAGGAGGGTAGAGCAGTGGACACAAAGCTATTGTTCACTCTGAAGAAGTGGGCAGGAGGTCTGGGTGCCAGTGGCTGATAACTGAGTTTTAAAGGATCCTGGAAGAGGAGGAGGAGGCAGGGCCCTCCCCTCCCATCAGCCTTCCTTCTAGGGAGAGGATATACACAGGCCAGCATTGGCCTCCCAGGCCTTCCTGGCAGAGTGACCAGTCCTCCCTTTGGCACCCAGGAGTAGTGCCTGGTAGAGCCTGCACTCCGCATGGCAGCCTTTCAGAATCCTGTGTCCATTCACATCCTGCCATCGCTACTGGGACATCTGTACCACATCCTACCACATTTCCTGGGGGCATTAGAGTACATGTATACTCCCTCTTCAAGCAAATATATACAGAGATTTGGGACCACTACACAGTTACATTTGAGGATAATTATTCAACTTCAACTAAAAGATGATGGGGAAAATGCCAGAATATAGTCAAATAACCTGAATTTTATTCTTGGGCTTAATAAAACTAGCTATATGACCCTAGGCAAATCATGGAGCCTCTCTGGGCCTTGGTTTCTCTCTTTGCAAAATGCATTGATGGATTTAGGTTTCTTGAAGCTCTCATACTCTGGGAATCTGCAAATTATCATAAAGTCAAAGGAGCATTTAGATAATGTTCATCTGTCAAAAATTTGATTTATATAATACTAGGAATGTGTATTGCTTTAATAGTTAAGTTTCATAGAGCATCTACTCTGTGCCTAGCAGCATATACACCCTCTCCAAACCAACTACCAACCTGCAAGATCAATCTCTTTTTTGTAGACAGAAATAAATACAAAGAGGCGTGTGACTTGCTCAAGGCTGCTAGGTAATCAAGTGCCAAAAACAGGATTTGAACCCAGCTGAGTCCGCTACAAGAACCACACTATTTCATTGCATAGCTCCACCCCCTCATTCAGTGTGGTATAGTCCAGGTCTGGGGGAGAGACCTCAAAGGTCTGGCTCCTAGAGCAGAGCTGGGCTCTGCCTCAGCCTGGGCAGCAAAAGGGGGAGGGTAGGCCTGGATGCCACTTCAGCTCAGGCTGATCTGGCCCCACCGACTGCCGGCTGCCAGAGCCTCGTTTACATATAAATGGCTTCTCTGAAATACAATTATGGTTTCTCTACTCTCTGTAATGGAAGGGCTTTCACTGGTAATTAAACAGCTTCCTCCAAAAGCCATGTCAGCCCTGGCCCTGCGGCCCAGCTAGTCCCACCCAGGCTCCAGAGGGTTGGGCAAGGGCTCCACTATGTCGTAACAGACCCTTGGGACTTTGCCCCAGGAGGTCTGTTATTCAGATGAATGCTTGTTGCCACTTAGCAGCCCTTTTGGGCCAGATCTGTCCCTCAAGGAGAAGATATAATGCAGTTTTGGGGAGAGGTGATTATCCCAAGTGGACTGTGGGTAGGGGGCTGGCCTCAAACTGTGAGAGGGTGAGGGAAGGCAGGGCCCAAGCTGCTGCCCACAGCCTTGGGCCTGGGCCATGCATAGGGCAGATGGGAAGACTACTCACTGCCTCCCTTCTCTACCACCCCCAGGGGCTGTACGTTTTCCTCAGGCCCTTAGCTCCTTTACACAGGGCCCTTGTGATCACTGTCAGCTTCAGTCACTATCTCAGGCTTACAGAAGAAGGATGCTCCTGCCCCCATATATGCCCAGCCTAGGGCCCCCGGCAGGCTTTAGAGCACTGTATCCTGGGGTGTGGCGGGGGAGGGGGTAGATTGGGAGGATGGGTGATAAAGTCCTGTTTTATCCGCCCTCCCATCCTTTCCTCCCTTCAGTCACCCACTTTCCTCTCCCCCACTCATTCACTTGTGGGCCCAGCGAAATGGGTCCAGTCAGAGCCCTCTTTGTACCCAGGCAGGGGAAGGAAAAGAGGTTTGCCAGCCTTACTTCAATATGAGGGTCCTCCCTCACCAGCCCCACCAGCCCTACCTCCCATACTAGCTTCTGAGCCTTGTACTTGTCCCCAAGTAGGCTCTGGCCAGGAGAGACAAGTATTCAGGCTTCAGGGCTCCCCTAAGCATTGCTTACCCCTTGCCTGTGGACCAAGCCTGTGGTGGCTTAGGCAAATGTTCTTACTGGGGCCCCACCCCCATGCTCTCTCTCTAAGGCTGAGGGTGTCCGGACCGCTGGGAGCTGGCCAGAGCTCTGAGCAGCAGGGCCCTTGTCTTGTGGGCAGGGCCAGGCACTAATGTTGATTTCCTGGATTATGTCAGGGAGATGAGAGAGGCAGTGGAGCGGTTCCTCTCTGAGGGAGGGAATGGAGCTGCAGCCTTACTGATGATGTCATCCCAGGCTGAAGGGATAGAGGAGCTTGGGGGCTTGGCTCAAGGCCAGTTATCAGGAGGGTAAAGGGATATCCCCAGGACAAGGCATTTGAGCATTCCTGGATTTGGGAGGGACTTCCAGAGCAGCTCACGCCATCCCCTGGTTTCTGCGAGAGAGACAGACAGAGAGCGAGCCTCAACCAAGATTCACTTTTGGTTGTCACATCTGTCCACACGCTGTCCTGCCAAGGATGTTTGTGTCTCCACGTGAGTCACTAGGAGCCCCCCACAGGTATCCTCCTCCACAGCTCAGGGATGGGGAAGGTAAACCAGTCCTGGCGAAATAGGCAGCAGGACACCCGTGCCTGGGTCCCAGGGTTTGTGGTGGGGAGAGCAGTCGCTCCAGTTTCCACTTGCACATGCCCTGTACACTCACTTACACACACATTTTTGGCACACCCGATGCCCTCAATACAAATCCAGTGCCTCATGTTACCTACTCACAAAATCCCCTCTGCCTCCTCCCTGTTTTTCTGGACTGACCTCCACCTTCCCTAGTCACCTCCACACACAGCTGGTTTGGAACAGCCACATTTGCTGCAGGACGAGGGGAGAAGAGGGGATGGGGACTGGAGAGGACCCCTACTCACCAGGGTCTCCTCTCCTCTTCCCAGGAGCAGTCAGGGCTTCATGCACATGAAGCTGTCCCGGACCAAGGAACACAAGTACGTGCTGGGCCAGAACAGCCCGCCCTTCAGCAGCGTCCCTGAAATCGTGCACCACTACGCCAGCCGCAAGCTGCCCATTAAGGGGGCCGAGCACATGTCCCTGCTCTACCCTGTGGCCATTCGGACTCTGTAGATGTGAGGGCGGGCACTGTGACAAATCTGGACCCAGCCCTGTGCCCATCCCCTGGCTGAGGGCTGTGGTCCTTCCCAGGGACAAGTTCTGTCAAACCTTTCTTCCCTTCTCCCTGAGATCGAGTGGAAGCTGGAGATTCCTTAATTTATTCTAAAGGGGAAGGCCTACTGGGGCCTTGGAGTAAAAAGGTTGTCGGAGCTGAGGACAGAGGAATCCCTGGGGAGAAAGGATAGCCCCTGGAGGAAGGGGACTTCAGAGCCGCTGGTGTCCTGAGGAGTTTAAGATCTGCAGCTCCCCGCCATTTTCGCCCTTAGGGCACAGATGGCGACCCCCCCCCCCCTTCCCCACCACCTCCTTCCCCCTGGGTCAATGCGGGGTGGGGCAGGACGCGGTACTGCGGGGCGCCCTGGCCATCTCTCCGCCTCCACCCCCACACCACCGGCGGGCTCCGTCCAGAGTCTGGTGAGGGACTTGGGGAAGGAAGACCCCTAGGGTGGCGATAGCATTGAAGGTAGGGAAACGAGGGGGAAGGGCTCGGGATGGAGGGAACTTGCGCAGTCCCCGAGCCGCCCCGGCTCTCGGCCAGATGCAATAAATAAACCCAGTCCTGCCAGGCACAGCCGCGTCCGCGCCTCCAGCGCCGCTCCCCGGACTGCAGGGGGAGGGAAGAGGCGAAGCGAGCGCAATTCTGTTTATAAATCAGCTCCGGAGCAGACACAGGCCGGCTGTGAAAAGCACTTTAGAAGCATCAAGTTCCTTCCTTTGACTAGATGTCAAAACATCCCCCGCCCGGGCTGGGGGCACCCGGAGCCGGCAGGCTGAGCGGCGCCCCTCCCCGCCGCGCCGACGATCGCGGCTCCCCAAGATCGCTTCCAATTTCCTGCCAACAGCCATTCGTCTGGGAGGAGGGGAGCCGCGGAGAGACAAAGAGGCAGCGCGCCAGGCGGGGGGAGCGGGCGGCTCTGCCACGCGGAAGCCGCGCACCCGCGGAGGCGGGAAAGCTGGCGCGGCCGGCTGCGTTTTCTTTCCAGAGGAAGCGGGGCCTGCCGTGCCTCCCCCATTCCCTGTAAGTCCGGCCCCTGGGAGACTTGCAGCCTGCAGGCCTGGGCCCGGATCTGTCTTCGGACTGGGGTTTCAGGCTCGCGGAGGAACCCGGCAGGGCCGTCCGCGCGCGCCCCCTGCTGGCTGTGCCGCGTGCCGTGGGCGCCAGGCCACACCCGCCCACGCCCTGGCGACGCCCCAGCCCGCAGCTAGAATGGCCAAGGCCCGTGGGCCCAGACCCCCGAGAATACACACTGGGCCGCGGGTCGAAGCTGAGGTCAGCCTACCCCAGGCTCGCCCTCCTGCTTCCAAGGTCGAGATGAACAGAAGCTGCCCTATGGGGCTTACCAAACATCCGCTGCTGTGGGAGCGCACTATGAGAGCCTCTCCTTTCAGAACCTAAACCTTCCAAATGAAGTAAGAGTCATGGGATTTCGGCTTGCCTAATCCCATGGCCATGTTATCGAAATCGAGGGTATGTGACCTGACAAATGTTAAGAATTCTGGGGAGACAACTGAAAGGCTTACTTGAAGGTGGGCACTGCTTTAGAAATTCCATCATAGAGGGCTGCCCTATCTTTACACTTGGAGGGTATTCAGTCACTTTGCAGATGAGAAAACAGGCTCAGAGACTTCGGGTGATGTACTCAGCATCCATCTTGCTTTCATCTCTTTACCTGGAAGACCCATGTAGGCACAGGTGCTCAACTCCTGTTGTTCAGAGAAGGGCTGGGAGTAGCAGAGGTCCTGGAGCAAGCCAGGCAAACTCTGGCTCCCTGTAGGTTCCTGCTCTGTCCTGCCACACATATCCCTACTTCATGCCCCACACACCTTCTCCAGAACTCCTACCCCTTCTCTCTCTGCCCTTCCTGATCAGGCTTCAGAAATCTCACACTAGCCACCCTGAGAGGCCCTTTGTCAGGAAGGGTGCCCCTGAGCTGGGAAAGAAATCTCCAGCTAGAGCACTTGGCCTTGGGCCGGTTCCTTTATTCAGCAGATACTGGCAAATTCAGAGGACTGTCTGCACCAGCCTAGGTTACCTGGCTGGTTGAGTAGCTGCTTCTGCCAGTGCCTACCCCAATCTGGAGCAGAATACTGAAACCCAGAGGGCAGAAATGTGGTTTATTTGTAAAGGAGACTACTTCAGTAGGAAGAAGAGAGAAGGACTGAGGAGCACTACAAAGATAGTGGACTGGGTTCTGACTACAATACATGTTTAAAAACTGGGGAGAGCAGCTCAATTGTGCTGTTAGACTAGGATGCTAAAGGGGTTCCTGTAAATTTCTCTTTGCAGCTCCAGCCTCTATGCCCTCCAAGGCATTTGCCAGCCCTTATGACAGTGGGAAGCCCCAGAGGAGGAGGAGGTTTTGGGGAAGGAGTTCCAAGATGCCAGCATCTGTGCTCTTTCTTCATCCTTAGGCTCACAGCCCCCTTATACGCATATACACTGCTTGTCAGCTCCAGTCTTTTGATGTTTTTTCTTAGTTTGGAAGAAGAGGGGTCACTTTGCCCCAAAGCAATAATAGCTCTCCTACCTCCCAACCTCCGTTTCCCAGACAGTGCCTCCTACTTCTCCAGGCTGAGACATTCTGGACTCATATGGTCTGAATCCATATGGTGTGATTGACCATGACCACCTGGACTGAGGTGGGAGGCAGGAATGGGGGGAGAAGGCTGGGCAAGTCAGAAACAGGAAGTATAGAGTGAGGTGCAGGCCCAAATCTCTGCTCAGCTGTGCAGTGGGCAGAGCTCCTGGGCAGGAGACCTAAAAGTTCTCATAATGATGGGAGAAATGAGTCCGGTCCTGCCTGTTGATGAGCTGACAGGCCTTTTCCACATTCTTGGTCATGCCAGGGGGGCCACAGCTAAACACCCCAATCTTCCGGACCTGTTGGGGGAGGAAAACATGAAGGCTAACTCAGTGTCCAGAGGGAGGGCTGGCTCAGTGTTCATGTTGAAGACCAGCAAGAGTCCTTGGTGACGGCTCCTTCCATGTTTCTCATAAAGGTTTGCTTTGTACCATGCGTGGTGAGGGCTGGCTCAGTGTTTTTAAGTCTAGCTCAGTTTTGGTAGACTTGCTTCCTGTGGGTCCAACCTCTACCCCCTCCAAGGCATTTGTCAGCTTCAGGTGCAAGATAAGGGGCTGGGTTAATCAATGTTCAAATTAAGGGATAGCTTAGTGTCTCACTGAGCGCTAACCCAATGTTCATGGTAAAGGTTAGCTCAGTGTCCAGGGTGAGGGTTGGCTCAGTATTAGTGGTAAGAGTAGCTCTGAGTTTATGGTAAGGACCAGCTCAGTCACTGAGCTGTTCCTTGTGGATAGGCATCATGGCTTCATAAGTGGTAAGTCCCTGTCACCTGCCTCCTCCCTTAGCCCCCCAAGTAACCCCTACTTTTTTTCTGTTCAATTACCCCCACTTATCTCCCAGGTGATCAGTTCTCACCAGAAGTCAATTCCTTCCCTCATGGAGCTGGTTTGGAAGGTTTGCTCAGACCTCAGATGATAAAGGCCAGGAAAACCTTGATATGGGGTGGGACTGACCTGTGGGTGGACCTCCTGCAGGGACTTGAAGAAGGGCTCGAAGGGGGGGCGGCCAAAGTGGGTGATGGAGCGCAGGCCCGTGAACAGACTCCGGTTCAGCACCTTCTGGAAGTGCCGCTCACAGATGTACTGGGGGCACAGGGGCAGATCAGGCCAAGGAAAATCAGGGTCACTGCCTAGCCCAAGTCAGCCTGCAGCCCAGGAGACAGGGAGTGGGGTGGGGAGGGATCTGGAAGCTGAGGATCAGGACCAGCATCTCTGTGCTTCCTGCCATCTGAACCTGAGCTGTCCACCCACCTGCTTTGGCCATGTGCCTCACCCTGCCAACCCACATACGCACCTAGCTGCCCTGCCTGGCCGGCCCTGACATACCAGCATGGTGGTCCTGAGGTCAAACTTCTCAGCCAGCTGGGTGATGTAGATGTGCACGGACACCAGGTCCTGGCAGTCATTCTCCTCCACCTCCCGGATGATGTCAGCCAGCCACTCAAACTGCCGCTGGGTCCGTGTCACCCAGATGAAGTAGATCTGGGGATACATGGCTAGAGCTTAGGACTTGGCTCATCTCAGGCTCCCTATTTCCTGGGGATCCCCATAGCAATAGAACCCTCTGGTCTCAGTCAGCTTGTGCCTTTCCCCAGACAGCCTGGGGAGATGGAGTGTTGTGGGGCCAAAGGATCAGGCTCTGGAGTGGGAGATGGAGTTACCCCAGGTCATGGAGAGGTAGAAGGGAATAATAATCTGGGGTGATGGAAAAGGACACTTGTCAAGTGAGCTGAAGGTCTAATGGGGTGGGAAGCCGCTTTTTCACACTGAGCTGGACCTGCCACTCCCTCCAATGGGCCCTCTTCAGGCTGCTGGGCTCCCAACCAAACCTAGCCCAGAGGGATATGGTCCCACTGAGGGGCATGTCACAGAACAGCCTTACAGAAGATGCTGCTGCCTGGAGCAGATGGGAGTGGGCTCAAAGAGAGACTAGGGGGATGGAAGCTGTCATGGAGGGACCCATCTCCAACTTCTGAAGAGGATGAAGTGAGACTGCGTTGGGTTAAGAAGCAGAGGCAGAGGGATGCCTGGGTGGCTCAGTCAGTTAAGCGTCTTGACTTCAGCTTGGGTCATGATCTCATGGTTTGTGGGTTCAAGCCCTGCACTGGGCTCTTTGCTGTCTGGATCTCTCTGCCCGCCCCCCACCCCTCTCTCAAAAATGAATAAACATTAAACAAACAAACAAAAAAAGAGCCAGAGCTGGCACAATAGAGGAGCAGAGAAGCTGCATATCACCCTCTAAATGCTGACAGCATATGGGCTAGGCCCCTGCCCGCTGCGTTCCTGTGCCCCTGACTCACCTGCCAGGCCCAGAGAGACAAGCAGGAGCCTGCTACCAGGTCCAGGCTGGGGTGAAGGGACCCGGTATAGAGGGGGCCTAAGGGCCTGGGCTGTGTTCCTGGAGCCAACCCAGCCCATCAGCCCAGCCTTGCCACCTCCCCTCCTTTTCCTCTTGAAAGCAGAGCCAGTTTCACTTTTGCCCCACCCTAAGTGTGCCCTTCCTTCTCCTCACCCAACAATGCTTCCTTCAAGTGCTGGCTTCCTCTGTAAGAGGGAATGGGTTTCTTTACCCCTCTCCAACTCTGTTCTTTAGGGTCTGGGGATATTCTGATCCCTGTGGAGCAAGTCAACTTGGCCTTGCCCAGATCAGGCCAAAAACAGAGGCATGAGAGACAGGCAGAGATGGATCCAGTGATTGGGATGAGGGGCCATGGGTTGGCAGGAGGAGGGGGCACTCACCTTCTTACAGAACACTTGGCAGCTGACTGATGACTTGAAGACAAGGTCTTTGAGGATGGAGGCAAAGGGGGTGACCCCAATGCCCCCTCCCACCAGCACGGACACCTCAAACTTATGCCACTCCTGGTGGCCCTCTCCAAATGGTCCATCGAGGTACAGCTGCAAGAGGAGGAGTGGGTTTGAGTTAAGCTCCACCACCACCATAGCTCTGAAGCTGGAAATGGGAGGCAGGAGTGAAGGGAAAGCGGCTACTGTGGCATTACCTGGAACAACCAGTCTCTGGATTGGGGGAGGGGAGGAACACAGTGGGGAGCCTGGGGTTGCAGGGCCACGGTCTGCTAAGGGGACGTGGGGGCATGTGGCACATCTGGCCTGGGCCTGGTCACCTTCGGGTATTTGGCACAGCCATCTCCCGTTGGAGGTGAATAGATCTCCCTGAGGCGAGTGGTCCAGGGCCCTGCTGCCCGGATGTGCAGGCTGAGCGTGTCCTCATGGGGCGCAGAAGTCAGTGTGAAGGGGTGGTATTCTGTTGTCCCCAGAGCCAAGCAGGCAATCCGCACCCACTGTCCTGACTTGTATTCAAAGCCTTGGGGCCGCTGGAACTGCAGGTGGGTCACTCCTGAGGAAAAGAAGTGGTTAGGAGGCTGCTGTCCAGGGCCCAGCAACACTGTGGCCTCCAGAGAGTTCCCCACCTGAAGCCTCACCTCTGCTTCTGGAATATGACAAGGAAGGCCTCCCCCACACCGGAAGGCGTTACTCCCCTTGAGCCACGTCCACCCTGAGGAGGAGCTATGCAGCACTGGTGCTGGTGGTCAGCAGGGAAAGGAGCCACCTGGCCTGGGCTCCTCTACTCTCTGCTGCGAGAGAGGCTCAGGTCCTCTGGCAAAGAGCTTCTCTTGCCAGCTCCCTCATCACTTCTGGCTCAAGGGCCCTGCCAACTCCACTGGCCAGGTCAGGAGATTGCAAGGTCCGGGCTCTGCCACCCCCACCCCCACCCCCCACTGGCTTCCTCAGTACCACCCAGCTGGCCCCTTGACAGCCTAAAGGCTGGTACCTGAAGGCAGCAGCTCTGCCTTCACCACGCTGATCTCCACCTTCTTCCGGCTCAGGCTCACCAGTTTGTCCCCCATATAGATTAGTGCCGGGACCAGGAAGAAGATGTGGAAACGGGGCAGCTGGATCAGGCCGAAGCTGCCATGGATGATGAGCTGGAGAGAGTGAAGAATACAGCTCAGACCAAGCCATACCCACAACAGTGTCTCTGGCTAGCTTGGCCCTTAGCCCCTTGCATTCTCCACCCACCCCACACTCCCCAGGGCTCATTCCATCCCCACCTCTCCAAGTACTAGGCTCCCTTCAGGTTCCCAAATCTAACCACTCCCAACCCCAGCCCCATCCTGCAGAGCATCCATGATGAATGAGACTACTTGCACCTTCCTGGAACTTTGACTCTCACCCACTCTCCTGCAGTAGCCTCCTAACTGGTCTTCTACTAGGGTGCCCTACCATGACGCAGTCCCTTCAAGGCAGCCAGTGTGACATTTTAAAGTTCATTTTATCATTCCATCCCAGCTTAAAAAGCCTTAGTGGACTTCCCATTACACCACAGAAACTTGAGACGCTCTGGGCCTCTGCCTGCCAACATTTCCTCCTCCCAGTTCTTTAAACATGGCAAATCCTTTTTGCTTCATGACCTTTGCACCTGCTGTTCCCTCTCCCATGGCTCCCATGGGAGCCTCCATTTCATTCAGGCCTCAGCAGAAACGCTACCTCCTTGGGCCTTCCCTCAGTCCTCTCTCTCTTATCTCCCAGTCAACTCCCTTCAGGGCACTCATCATCATCCACACTACTTTTCTTCCCCCTGCCCCATACCTCCTGCCCGTTCACTCCCTGGACGTAGAGGAAGGAGGTGTCCTTTTTTTTTTTTCCCATCATACTCTCAGCTGTTGGCAGTTTCTGGCACACAGGAGACACTTAATAACTGCTGATTCAGTAAAAGGAGTTCCTCTAAATTATCCTCTCCCTTTAAAAATATATATTTTTTAATGTTTGTTTTTGAGAGAGAGAGAGAAAGCATGACAGGGGAGGGGCAGAAAGAGAGGGAGACACAGAACTCAAAGTGGTCTCCAGGCTCCACACTGTCAGCACAGAGCCTGACACAGGGCTCGAACTCACGAACTGTGAGATCATGACCTAAGCTGAAGTCAGACGCTTAACCAACTGAGCCACCCAGGCACCCCTGTCCTCTCCCTTTAGAGACTAAGAACATCTAACCAGTCCTCCCGTTTCCATGAAATAACTGACAGGTATTGTCCAGCTCTGGTCCTTTCCCCAACAAGCTAGTCTGACAAGGTCAGACACTACTTGCCCCCATTCTTCCCATCTGCTTGCTCCTAAGTCTGGTCAGTTTGGCTCCTGCCTCCACCTCTTCTCAGGCCCTGCTCACTGAGGGCTCACCGGCCCCATGAATGGCCAGACCCCAAGGTCTCCTTTCATCTGCTCCCACCACTGGCAGTCTGTGGCACTAGCAACTACCCCTTCCGTTCCACTTCTGCAACAATGCTGTGCTAGCTCTCTCAGGCCACTCACTTTCCATCTCCTCCACCGGCCCTCTGTTCCTTCTCCCACCCCTGATCCTGCATGCTGCCCAAACCTGGCTTTCTCACTCTGCTCTCCTCTGTGCTCTCCCATGAGGCATGGCCAGTCAGCTGAGCCACAGCCCCTCAGCGGTTCAGTGCAGCCTGCACAGGTCCACCATGTCCTGCTACCGCCTAATTCCCTGGGGCCATCCACAGCCAGGGCTGTCCTCTCTATGCCCTGAATATTCCATCATCATTTGCACCTCTGCACCAGCGCTTGTGCCCTTTCTTCTACTTGGAATGCTTTTCGGATTCCGCTCTGCCCTGTCAAATCTCAGCTTACCTTTCCTCAAGGCTTGGCCCAAGACCCATCTTCTCCCCAAAGTCTTCACTAACCAATTTGGTCCAAATGAAACTCCCTTCAGTGAGCTACTGTAACTCACTGAAACACTCAGCTCAGCAATTAATCCTATATTGTCTGCTCACTTTGATCATTTCAAGCGCATGGCACTTATCTCTGCAGGAAATCCTAAGTTCCCAAGGTGTCCACTGGGCCTAGCACCAAACTAGCGCATACTAGACCTCCGACAGACAGATAACTGTTAAACTGAACTCTGGTTCCTCATTCATCTCTCTCCCCAGCTCAGCATTCCTGAATTCCTGGGCCTTCTCCCACAGGACTAACTTAAACCTCTGTGGGCTCTTCTCTGAACTGGCTCTGGTTTCCCCAAGTTCTTCTTTCATTATGGAGACCATGCCCACCCTCCAGGCTTTCTAAGCATCCAGCCAGGCTGAGAACAATGTGAGGGTGACCTCATACTCCTGTTTATACACACCATTTGGTGTTGGCTCTACTTTTAAACCACAAAGCTGCTGCAGACTCATGGTTGGCTGATGAACCAGGAGAGCTGCCGCCAGCTCAGCTTCTGCTGTGCTAGCCGTGCCCTCTTTAGCCTGGAGCAGGAGCCTGGCATCCTTCTGCAGAGTCTACTCCACACTGGGGCCCTTTACTTGTGACTTCTCTTTCTGCCTGAAGTCAAAATGGTAACATAAGGGATAAATGGGAAGGAAGAAGTTTTGGCCCAGATATCCCCCCAGGTGAGACTCTCCTTAGAGGCCAGGGCTAGGATTGCCCAGCAGAGGGTCCTGCACGTTTCTGAGCTGCTGACTTCCCTGCTGGCAGGAAGGGTGGCTCTAAACCCCAGTGAGCCCCCAAACCCAGGAGTAAGTCAGAAAGGGGTCTTGGTCTCCAGGAGCCCCGTCTGGCCTGGCCACTCCTCTGGGTCTCCCATCTAGTTCAAAGAAGCTCCTGCTTCACCAGAAACAAGAACATCATCTCTATCCCTCATAGAAACAATAACCCCAGATGCTAGGGCTCCACCCTAGCAAAGGTCGGGAAGAAGGGATAAATTAGCCTCAGCTTCCAAAGAGGGCTGAGATTTCTTTGGAAATAAACATCATCAGTTCTAGGAAACAACCTAAGCCAAGACTGGGTAGTCATCTTCACAACCATGAAGTGTTGAGCCTCAGGCAGCATGGAAACAGACCTTTCCAATCAGTGAGGACAGGAGGAGGGAGGGCAGCCCACAGACACCAGCCTGACCCAGGCAATAATGGACTCTCCCTGTGTCTCAGGACAAGGGAGACCCCTGTGTGAAGTTCTGCCTTGAGCCAGGTGACAGATGGCAGCCAGGTGGGCTCTGTGCTTCTTGAATGCTGGCAGCCAAGCTATCATTAGTGGGGACACTGGGGCCTTGGACCTTAGTTTAGCTTCTCAGAGAGACCCTCAGGGTGCCCTTTAGGGAACTGCCCGTGTCCATGAGAAAGGCAGGCCAAGCAGAGCTATGACACAGTCACAGATCACAGTCAGCTCTGGAACTAACCAGCTGACGCAATTGATGACAAACCCAGGGAAGGTAAAGAGAACAGGACAAGAGAAGAGAGGGAATGTGAAGGAAGCGAGGCAAGAGCCCAGGTTAAGGAGAAGGAAAGGGAACAGACAGACTCTTTAAAACCCATTGTATCAACAGCCCAAGTGAAGACATTTGGAGCAAGCTCATTAACTTTACAGGTGGCACTTAGCTGGGTGGGGTGCTAATACTCTAGAAAACAAGATCAGAACAAAAGTGGCAAAACTAAATTCAGATAAGTTACTCTTAAAAAGGGTGATGCTCCCTCGAGAGTAGGAAGTCCTCCCAGGAGCCCAAACCAGCCACTGGAACTGGGGAATGAGTGGCTGGGCAGAAATGACATCTGCAAGAAATGTCGACCAGCCTAGTAGGGCTGCTACTGCAAAACCCATGTCAGGGCACCCATCTTCCAAGTGCTGTATATTGGGGTCAGTCTGCTTGACAGCCCCATACTATAACCTCCAGCTTTGAAGTGAGAAGCCAAGAGAAGTCTTGAAATAACTAAGGGGATAGAAAACTGATGTCTCGGTCCTCACTGCCTCCCTGGGATCATCCTGTCAAAACCCTGCTAGCCCTCACCAGCACATAGAGCAGGATGTAGAGGTGGTGGGTCAGCCAGAAGCCCCGGAAGCTGTGGCGGCGGAAGTGGTGGGAGGCAAAGACGTACATGATGGCCAGGACCAGGAGCAGCACAACCCCCGTGAGGCCTGCAAAACGAACATGGGGTGAAGGGCAGAGGAGCAGGGCCATTCTGAGGCTGCCATGGATCAGGGTCCCCTTTCCACTCCACTGCTCTGGGTAAGGGCATAGAAGCCCAGGCTTCTCTGTTCTTCTCTCCCCACACTGGTGATCACAGGTGCCTTTTATTTCAACAGACTCTACCCTTCCCTCATAGACCTTGGCACGACTGTTATTTTTCAAGTAACTGTGCCATTTATGTCTGTCACCTCCCTGACTTTCAGGCCTACAAGAACAGGGACCAGGCTGCTAGTTCACCACTGAATCCTAGTGCCTACTGTAGGGCTTGGCACCCTGTGGGGCTTTTATAAATGTGTGCTGAATGAATGAATGAATCCATGGGGCATCTACTTTGGCCTCTAGGTCAGACTTTGGACATTGCAGGTCCTGCCCCCGTGGAGTCAAGGCTTGGCCTACGTCCCTGTAGCATCACACTTGGCTGACACAGCATGAGCAATGGCACCATTAGTGAGTAAGTGTGACCACCAGAGTCCCCTGGGTTCATCCCAGAGTTGGTGGGAGGCACCCCCTTTACAGGGGATCCCAGGCCTGGGGTACACGAGAGGGCAATACAAGATTCAGGATGGAAGTGTGGGGCCAGAGAATGGCCCCTCAAGTGATTAAGGAGGAGAGAGGCAGAAATTAGGAAGATTAGAGCCCTGCAGTATGGAAAAGCAGAGGTTAAGAAGAGATCTAACCAAAGCCTGTAAAGACCTGAACGGAGAGGAGAGCATAAACACAGCCTTATCCACTAAATCCCACTGTGCAGGAATTAGCAAGCACTCTGAAGTTCAAAGCAGATCGTTTTAGGATTAAAAAAAAAAAAAAATGCTGTGTTTCACAGAGGGGAGTGAATATAGAAAATGTGTTACCCCAAAGAGGAAATAGACTGAAAATATAAACAGGTTCAAGAAGCTTTTGAATAGATTCACAGATAATGGTTCTAAAATGGGTGATTATGAAGAGTTAGGAATATTCCCCTAAACAGCCCTTGTCAAGAAGACTACAAGGGATGGGGGGTTCTGCCTAGTTTGACAATGAGCCCGGTCTCTCTGACACACAGCTGGGCACAGCACTCAAAGCTACTGTCATGGTAGGTTGTGTATACTGGGGTGGGAGGTGAGGGAGTCCACTCCCATTCTACAGAGGGAGGAACTTCAGAGTGGGGCAGTAGCCCAGCCAAGCTCCCAAGAGAAGGACTGGATAGCAGAGGCTCCTACTGCCCAGGAGAGTCCTTAGGACCAGAGGGCAGAGCCTGGCTCACCGTGAGAGCCAAGTGAGTGCTACTAGGCTGCCTCATGGCAGACAGAACCCAGAGCCCGCACCTCAGAGCCAGACCAGAAATTCAGAACAGGGAGGGCTCTCACCTGGCACAGTCTGGAAGAACCACCAGTAATACTTCTGGGGAAACTCAGACCTGTCAAGAACAGAAAGCAAGGAAGGGTGCTGAGAGGAGATGTCTGGGACTTCCAGAAAGAATCCTCCAGAGGAAATACCCCAACCCAGCCACTAGTGTCCCTTTCTGCCCATTTGGGACCAAGGCTCAGGTTGGTCATTGTCTGTCTCTATAATCTGGAAGGTGACACTCTGCTCTCAGCCAAGAGAATTTGCTTCTTTCCATCCATAAAGAATACCCCTACCTTGAGACACACACACACACACACACACGTACATGTACACGCACACACACGCACATACTCACTCACCTGTCATCATGGAAGAGGCCAGGGAAGAGGCAGGAGAGGACACTGAGTGGGCTGATGGAGAACAGGTACACATTCACCACATGGCCCGCACTGTGTAAGACTAAGGAAGACCAGGAAGGGTGGGAGTGAGCCTGGGGGCAGCCCGGTGGGGGTGTTCAACCCATTCAGCCCAAGATGAAGGACTCCAGCCACCCAGAATTGGGAGCCTGAAGAAGGACCCTAGGGATCTGTACCTCTGATCTCTAATCAACCTCCTGTTCCTCCCCCCAACCCCTGCTCCATATATACCATCCATGAACACAGCCACAAGAGTCTGAAATGATACCATTAGAAATTCTATCTTTTGGGGGGCGCCTGGGTGGCGCAGTCGGTTAAGCGTCCGACTTCAGCCAGGTCACGATCTCGCGGTCCGTGAGTTCGAGCCCCGCGTCGGGCTCTGGGCTGATGGCTCAGAGCCTGGAGCCTGTTTCCAATTCTGTGTCTCCCTCTCTCTCTGCCCCTCCCCTGTTCATGCTCTGTCTCTCTCTGTCCCAAAAAAATAAATAAATGTTGAAAAAAAAAATTTTTTTTAAATAAAAAAAAAAAAAAAAAGAAATTCTATCTTTTGGTTTCTCTCATAGTGTGTTTTACAACATAAAAACTGGAAGAGATCACACACATGTGCACTTGTTCTGGGGTGTTGGTAACTTGTCAGCTGAGGCTGATGAGGTGGCTCTGGAAGCATGGGAAGGGGCAGTGAGTGGCCCCTTGGCTTATTTCACACCACTGTGGGGCCAGCTCCACCTTCCTGAGGACTTCCAAGATTTATACTCAAGTCAAGCCCAGAGAGAGAGGAGGTGCTCTCAGAGGAGGGGAAGCCAGCGGGGGGGGGGGGGGGGGGGGCGGGAGGACAGAGACAAGAATCCCTGGGACCCCCAGGTCCTGCCTGTGAGGACGATGGCAGTGGAGGCAATGAGACGATGGAAGTCCACGGCGGCGTCGAAGGGTATGTAGCGGTTGAGAAAGGTCTCGCGCAGGAAGGTGATGAGGTTGCGGCACATGGTGAGCAGGATGTAGGAGAACATGAAGGAGATGCTGGCGGCCGTGCCCCGGGACAGGATGATGCCCACGCGGGTGGTGTCTGTGATGCCCATGTGGTGAGCCCCGAAGGCGTAGTCTGTGGAGGGGCCCAGGTGGATAAGGGGGTCACAGTGCAGAGGAAAGGGTGCCGCCTACAGGTGGAGCCTCCCCCACAGCAGCCTTCCTTCAAGCAGGCCGGGCACACTGGCAGGAGCCACACCCCTGGGGCTGCCCGCACTCACAGTAGGCCCGCTCCAGGAAAAGGCCCCCGGTGATGGCATAGAACACGGCCACACAGCCGATGTGGCGCCGATAGTTCTCCACAAAGCGCTTGAACTGCTGCAAGGTCTGGTGGCGACGGCTGCGCTGAAACTTCTCCCGATGAGCCTCCGTGAACAGCAGGGGCTGGAAAGACGTTACCCTGGGAGACACGAAGACTTGGCTCTGGCTGTGGACCTGCCATTAGTGCAGCCCGCCTCCCCAGCAGAGAAAGGGCATCGAGTTGCTCAAACCAAGCAGGGTTCAGACCCCACAGGCTATATACCACACTCTTCAAGCCAACTGTCAGAGTAGGGGCAGCCTTGCAAGAGGTCACTTGGTCAGTTCACCCCAGGAGATACACTCCCTCTACCCCAGTTCCCACTCACTCAGTCCTCTCCCCTCCCAGTCTGTAGCTCCTCACTCTTACCTGCTCTGTTCTCATTTTTTACTGGAAGCTCAGAAGACACACCCTCCAGGAAGCCTTCCTTGACTTCCCAGGTAGAGGTGAGCACTTCCTTGAGCTCTGAAGCCCCTTGCTCTTACCACTCTTACAACATTCTTCAGTGGGACCTTGTAACTGTCAGTGTACCAGACCATCTTGTCAGACTGGGATCTTCTTGGGCATGGACTGCTCATCCTGCCAGCACCCCTGGGCTCAGGACCATGCCTGGCACCGAGTAATCACTGTATGCATGCTGAAGGGATGGATGAACTGCCTGGGCTTAATTAACAGGAGGAGCAGGCGTACTTCTTGCCAAACCTCCGTCGAATCTCCTGGGGAGGGTCTGTGTCCATGGGGCACTGCAGTCTCTGTGGTGTCCACTCCACCTCAGCGTTGCTGCGGGGACAGCGAGCACTCACTCTGGGGGAGGGACTAGGACAGAAATGAGAGAGATAGGACCTTGGCCGCCTGAGCCACTTGGTCCTCTGCTGCCCCTGTCTGCCTTCAGACCAACTCTGTTGGGGAAGGGTCAGAACTGTCAGACAGGGGACAGCAAGATTCCCACAGAGACCTAGAGAGAGAATGAGTCAGATCCTGGGGGTCCCAGCCAAGGGTACACATACAAGGGCATCTGACCCTGGCAGCAGGTGAGTGCTGAAATCCACCAGGCTCTCTGCTCTTCCTGGTGCAGGGCTGCGTCCGCCTAGAGTAAGGAGTGTTTTTTTCTAATATGCATGAAGACACTACATAGGCTAGTGGGGCCCCTGATACCAGGCATTTTGGGGAGAGAAAAGGCAACTCCCCAACCCCAGCCTCCCTCCAACATTCCCAGATGAGGGCTCACCAGATCTTTTCCTGGCTGACGTAGGAGGCTCGCCGGCACAGGTCCTTGATGACCTCAGGCACCTCTACCCCTGCAACACCAAGATGGACTAGGGGATGGCTCAGGGCCCAGAGCCCAGGAAGACCTGGTAGCTACCCCACATCCATACTGTAGAGGGCCTCTGGCCAGTACCCTTGCCTTTGGGTGCCCTAGTCTCAGCCTGTGTTCTCTGTGGAAACTAGACCCAACCATGAGTGGGCAGACAGAAGGCCTGAAACAAAGTTGGCCAGGCAGTGTCCCCTGGACATGTGTCCACCTTTGGCCCCACTCCTAGGACCGTTATCAGGCTGATGGGGTAGAGTTCAGGAACTGTATGCAACTTGCCTGCTAGACCATTCTGCCACTAAAACCCTGCTCAACCCTCCAGCCTAAAATCTCCTGAGAGTTAAGTGTAGATCTAGGTGGTGCACATATGGAGATCACCATAAAATTCTTTCCACTTTTCTGTGTTTAAAAATGCTCATAGGGGCACCTGGGTGGCTCAGTCAGTTAAGCATCCAACTCTTGATTTTGACTCAGGTCATGATCGCACAGGTGATGAGTTCGAGCCCCATGTCGGACTGTGCACTCACAGCACAGAGCCTGCTTGGGATTCTCTCTCTCCCTCTCTCTGTGCGTCCCCTCCTCAAATTCTCTCTCTCTCTCAAAATAAATAAATAAATATTAAAAATGTTCATAATAAAATGTTGGGAGAAAAACACTCTCCCACGAGCCACGCATTCCTCTGTCTGAGCTGCACAGGAGGGGCAGTGCAGGAGTGAGCTGCAAATCCAAATCCTGGGAATATCCAAGTCACTTCTAAGTGCTAAACCAATCTTGAAGATTACCCTGGTCCTACAGCCCAGAGGGCAAACATGATTAATCTGAATTTAATGAAATCAGAGTGTTTAAAACAAAGTATAGATGTTTATCCCTCAAATTTCAGCAAATGGCAAATGTGGCAAAGTGATAACTAAAGGCAAATCTAGGTGAATGGTAAAGGGATGCTCCTTGTGCTATTCTTGTACCTTTTCTGTAGGTACATTTAAAATGTTTCAAAGTAAAATTTGAAGGAAACAACAAGGCACAACAACAATTAAAAGCAAAACAAAACAGTACTCAGCATTACTCTTCTACATAACCCTCACTCTCCCAGCCAGTTCGTCTGCTCCACCCCAGGGGCTGGATGTTCCTGGGACTCTCGCCTGGGCTCACTTCCAGGCACCTGCCCCTGCTCTGCCCTCAGGCCTACGTGCCTACTTCCCTGGCTGCCTGGGAAAGGTGAAAAGCTGATGAATCAGGGGAGCTGGGTGTGCACTCCACCAACTCTCCTCCCACCTTAGGCAGGTGAAGCCTTGACCAGAGTCCCAGCTGTGCCCTGCCTAATTCGCCCCCCTCCCACATGGATCTAGAATTGGGCTGCTCAGCTCCCCCAAGTTCTCATAATCCTGGGAGGGACTGGGTTTGGTCTCGACATGACCCAGTGAGAAACTGTGAAGGTACCATAAGGTCAGAGTAGACCACAGAGTCCTGCTACCTGTCCCCTGCTCTCTCTGACTGTAGCCCCCACCCACCTGAGTCAGACACAAGTGGGACAGGAAGTAGAGGGAAGGACAACAGAGGTGGGTCTCCATGCACTCAAGCACACATTTCCTGAGCACGCAGACAAGGCATATAAAGGCAAACAAAACCAGAGCACCCCCCTGCCACCAGATACCCCAGCTCAGATGAATATGGCCTGGATAGGGCTGTTACAAGGAGATTCTACAGTCCCCTGTCCTGGGCGCCAAGAACAGGGGCCTTTGACAGACAGCTGGGAGAAGCAGAATTCTAGCTGCTGTCCCTCGCCCCATCCTGACCCTGCCCACCCCAGAAGCAAAGCTGCATTATGACTCTTGTGGGCTGTAGGCACTATTGCGTTCCTAGGCCCCTTCCTCCATTAAACAAAGAAAAAAATATACATATATGTATATGTACATATGTGTATATATGTATATATATATATATGTGTATATGTATACGTATATATATATACACATATATTTATAAAATATAAACATTTTTTACATTCATGTTGATATAAAGAAGAATATAATCCAGGCTGGATGTATTATCACATACTTATTATTATTATATTCATTCTTCTGATTTTAAAAGAAATTAAAACATTTCTGTGGGCTCCTAAAAGTATGTGGGCCCTGGGCACTGTGCCTGCTGTGTCTAATGGATAGGTCAGCCCTAAGGCCAGGCCGCCCCACCTTTGACACAGAGCTGTGTGAAACGGAGCTCGCTGTCATGGTCCCGCAGCATGAAGTGGAAATCCTCCCACGTCAGCTCCTCCTTATCCTGGAAGCCCGACTCCCGGAACATGGACTCCACCACCTCAGTCAGCTGGGCCTTGGACAGGCAGTTGTTGGAGATCTCGATGAAGGACCTGGGGTTGGGGAAGGGAAGCCATCAGGGCCTGAAAAGAGGCCTAAGGCCTAGACATGAGGGCCCAATGGTCAACCCACCAGGCCTTCAGAGCCCACATGGAAGGGCCCCAACTGACCACGTTCCAAGACCCCTCCTAGTTATAACAGTCTTTGGCTCTGCGGAGGAGGAGGAAGAGGGGGAGGAAGCCCCTGTTCTTGACCCTTTGGCTCCCACCTTTATATCCCACTTTTTCCCCCAGCAGTCCCTGCCCTAGCCCACTCTTCTGGCTATCCCACATGACCAACCTCAGCATCCTGATGAACTCGTCCTTGGAAATGAGACCATTCCCATCAAAGTCATACATGCGGAACATAAGACGAGACTTCTCCTCAGGAGAGCCTGGGAGAAGGAGGACCCTGTGAGAGCCCCAACCTACCTGCCTAAGCCCCAGGCATCCCAGAAGGGGACTCACATGAGTGTGACCCACTGCTGGGCACAACGAGGTGTTATTCTGCTTCCTGACATCTACCCAGATGTCTGCCATGGCTGGAGACCTGGTCCCAGCACTTCCCCATCTCTAACAGGTAAGCTACCTTCCAGCCTCAGTTTCCAGCCCCTTCCATCTTCTCCTACCTGGACAATCACTCCCTTTTTCTTTACCTTTCATGAAGACCACCAGGATGTCCAGAAACTCCCGGAAGGACAGGTAGCCATTGCCATCTTTGTCAGCAAGAGAGAACATGGACTCTACAAACATGTCCTGGGGCTTGAGGCCCAGGGACTCGGCAAACTCAGCTCTGCTCAGCTCACAAGTCAGGGCCTCCTGTACCTTCTGTGAGGAATCCAGGGGCAGGGCCCCTGCATCTGCCTGGTCGATGTCCAGCACCTGCACTCGGGCAGTAGCAGAGGGAGAGAGAAGGAGACAAGACTTCCTTGATTTGTAGTTGAGGCTTATAGGAGCCACCTTTTCCAGGCATCTGCCCAGCACCCTGTCCCCTCAGCACTACCCCATGCCCTGCAGGTGGTTCCTGGGGCCATTTGTCCTATGGAACCCTGACTCTCTATGTTAGCTGACTAGACCAGGGATGCAACTTGATCCAAGCAGACAATCTAGGATTGGGACTGAGATGTCTCAGGTCTGTCTTGACCTGAGCACAGGAAAACTTGGAAGTTGTAGACCACCCTGTTCTTCCAAGTGCTCAGAGACACAGACAGAGGGAAGTAAACACACAGAGAAAATGGAGCAGGCTAAGAGAGAGGAGTGACCTTGTTTGCTGGCAGCTTTCCCTTTCCTAGCCCCTTCCAGGCCAGGTCATAGTCCTCCCTTTAGAATTCCTGAGACATCATCATATCCTCAGAGTCAACTGACCCATTGTCAGTCCTAGCTTACACTGAGTTTTCACTGAGAAAAAGCCTCAGCTAAGTTGAGAAAAAGCTGGGCTTGGGAAAGGAGAATTCCCACCACGGGCTACCTGCAGCCCACCCAGGGGCTGCCCCAGCATCAGAAGAGACGGTGAGGGTAGTAAGCAGGCCACGGGCCACAGCACCTATTTTTCCTGACATCAACTGGGGTCCCCTGGCCCAAGCCTGGCTATGGTTTCATGAGGCAAACCTTGTTGCTTCAAACAACGAGCTTCAGTGAAAAGAGCCTGGGGCTGGTGACAAAAGACCTGGGTTCCTGTCCCAGCTCTACCACCCACTTACTGTGTGACCTCAGGCAAGTCTCTTCACTTGTCTGGCATTCATTTTCCTACTTATCTCACAGGGCTATTGTGAGAATCAACACCAGCCATTGTATGGAAAGTGTTTTGAAACCTGAGAACACTGTACAGGTAGAAAGGGGTGGCAGCTGCCCCCAGGACACAGTAGCACTCTCTGTCACCCCCCACATAGGAGGTCCTGTGGCCCTGATGGGTCCTGACCTGAGTGGAGGTGCCCAGGTCCTGCCTGGGCCCTGGCAATGTATCACTCCACCTGGAGGTTCTTCCATTCTAGTGCATACTCAAGTTCAACTAGTTTGAGGGGTAAATGACAAACGTCATGTGCCTGGCACATAGTAAACGACCATTAAATGCTCATTTCCCTCATGAATCCTCTCCCCAGCCAGCCAACCCTGCTCCTTCTCCTCAAATATTAATTTTTTTGCCATTTTTCTGGGCACTTCTGCACAGTCCTTCTTGCTCCTTTCCTCTGAGCCCAAAATTTTCCACCTCTTTTTAAGTCCTCACCAAATTTGACCTGAACCATGACCCTCCACTGGCCTGAAGACTTTATACCTTTTCTGACCTCCTAGAGTGCTTATCTCCTGGATCAGTTTTGTATCCAGGATTCTTTACCACTTAACCTTCCTTTCTGGGCATGTCCCATCTTCCCAGAGGGATGACAAACTCCTTTAGTGGGAGGGGGATGGGCATGCTCTATAAGCTCTATTTATCTTATCACTACCAAGCTTCCCTCTCCACCATTCTCCACCCAGGCTGCTTTATTTCTGTGCCCGATATGGATGCCAAGTCTTTGCATTTCTCTTCCTGACTTGTTTCCCCACAGCCTCTCAGTAATTCTTGGAAGTCTGCAAGGGAAGCACTCGCGCTCTATGGTGGCCTCTGGCAGCTGCACTCTTCCAAAGAGGGGGGACCAAGGGCTTTCAGTGTTCCCACACTGCCTGTCTAGCCCTAGATTTCTGCAGCCTTTTGGTCAGGATGAGTCAAGTAAGGGCAGAAAGCTTGGACAGCCCTGAGGAGAGAGCTGAGTGACACATGCAGAAAAGCTCCTGACATGGCCTCCCTAGAATGGCACAGGTGGACACGGGAGCCTCTCCTTACAGAAAGGCTAGGTGATTGGGCCAAAAACGCAGTAGAACTGATTGTTAGTGTCAGGGCTCCTGACTTTCCCTGGAATCACCCCATGGCCTGTGCAGGTAAGGGAACTACAGGCATACATGCAAGGAGAGATCTGACCCTACATACACACCTGGGAGAAAAGGTGCCTGAAAAAGGTCTCCAGTAGGTGGCTCCTTTGTTCTCGTGTCACAGCTGCCCTCATGAGCTCCTGCTCCCGCAGTTCCCACTCCTGGAACCTCAGCCCACTCTCCTTCAGGGCCCCCCGAAGGTTTTCCACCAGCACCTGCCGCTCTTCCTCCACATTAAACAGCAGCACCTATGGAAGCAGCAACAGGCGGAGCAAGCATTTGTCAGGGCCTCTTGAGGCCAGGAGCTGTACATAAGCTTTGTCAGGGGCCACTGGAAAGAGTGCCCTCGGAAAAGAGATATACTGTTATCTCCTAGACTCCATGTGCTCTGTGGGCTCCATGGCTTGCTTATAGGCACAAAGCTAGCATTCAAAGATGCATGTCTGAAGCCACTCTTCCTTCTCTATTCAGCCCTGAAGAGAGGGGAAGGCAGGGGGACAGATGATGGAGGGGACAGAGGACAGATAGTCAGAGCTGAAAATCAGCCTGTGACTGAGTTCTGCTCCAAAATTTCTAACAAGTCACTAGATCCCAAAAACCAGGCAACAGGGAAGAGGGCCTGGCTTCTTCTAAGGACTCCCAGCTAAGACCTATTGGGGCACCCTTAGAAAGGGAGGGGGGAAGACTGTGCAAGAAGAAGGGACTGTGGAGATCATGTCACCCAGCAGGCCCAGAGCAGGATGAATGTGTTCAAGTTTATCTCTCTATCAGGTACTACAGCCAGGGACTAGAAACCCAGCCTGATTCTGTGCTCCTTCCCCTCCCCTGGCTGCCTCCCTGGATGTGGACAAGGAACCAGGGACCAACTGGGCCAGACCAGGTCATATTCCTTGGGGATCTTAAGCAGCAGGGTGCGGCGTCCTCGGTTGTTGGACACGATGAGGTTGACTTGCTGGGAGGGGCGCAGCTGGATGGTGCGGAGCACAGAGAGCCTGCCATCCACCACACAGATCTGCCCAGGCTGCAGGTGCACCAGCACAGGCCGGCAGGGCTCCTTGTGGCCCTGCCATTCCAAAGCTGGAGAGAGACAGGGCTGGGTCAGCGGGGGCCAGGAGGAAGGAGGCCAGCTTAGGGCTGGAGTTAGGTCCAGGCCTCCACAGCTCCTTGCTCCTTCTTAGGTACTGAGAGTCAGCCCCTCCCAACAACCCCTTGTACCTCTAGCATATGTAAAGAATAATAAGTACCATTTCCTGTGTGTTTACTATGTGTGCAATGCTGTACCAAGTGCTTTGCGTGAACTAGTTAATTTAATCTTCATATATCTGTGAGGTAAGTGCTATTATTGGTTCTGTTTTACACATAACAAAAAATAAGTTTAGAGAGATTAAAAAATCTGCCTAAGACCCAAAAGCTCAAAGTTGTGGACCAAGATTCCAATCCTCAACGTGATTCTAGACCTTCATTAATTACTTCTCTATTGCCTGAAATTCCAGTGTAAGATGCCACAAAGCATCACTTCCCCAGGACTCTAGAGAATCATAGTATGCCTATGAAATGTATGAATGTGACTTCTTCCCATGAGTCTATTACATCTCCTTTATTTGGGACCATTAGGAGAATCTATGGAGGGTGGAGGACTCCGGGTCCAATGTCCACCTAATGCCTCCATGGCTCTTCCCAGCTGGCCTGGCTTGCTTAGAGGCCTAGAAAAGGGAGGCCTTTTCCTTAGGCTGCTGAGGTGGGGGAGGGGACTGCAGCCCTGAATCATATCTTCTCCACCACCACCCTGGCCAGCTCCAGGCCTACCTTCCATGCCCCCCACGAGCTTCTCAGACATGACGCTCTGGCGGTCCTGGCCCTGGAGCCTCTTGAAATTTCTCCTCCGGAGCCGGGCAACAATCCAGGCACTGAGCAGGCTCACTGAGAGGGCAGAAGGAGTAGGATGCTCAAAGGAAGGTGGGGGTCTGGGGAGAGCAACTGCCCTTTCCTTGGCAAGACCCCCTGCTTTCCCCACCTCCTAGGTCAGCCCATTCAATTGTCTCAAATTGAATTGATGGGGGAGGGGGGAGAGTGGGGAGGGAGCTTTGGGTATCACTTAAGATGCCTGCACAGCCTCCCCTGCTTCCACTGCGCAGGTCCCTTCCCAGGCAGAGACTAGGTCCAGAGTCCTTGTGCCAAAACCTGGACCCACTCTGCCACTCTTCCAGTGGACCCACACACAGCCATGCCAAAGACTACCTGTCAAGCCTTTGCCCCAGATAGTTCTCAACTGGTTCTCATGCAGGGGTTGCCTCTAACAATTTCCCAGGCCCAAGCTCCTGGAAATAACTGTAAATTGTGGCTCCTAACCAATCTGGGCCCTGAAGGGACCCCAGGAGAACAGGAAGGCAATTTTCCCTGGAGCTGACTTATCTGTAGGTCAGATACTTCTCATGTTCCCTCCTGTTGTGATGTTGTCCTCATGTGCCCAGAGGAATAGTACTCTGCATGATCTGTTGTAGATGAAACCACCCCACTCCCACCTCTCAACTTACAAATATCACCCAACCCCACCCTGCCCATCACTTTTACCCAGAGGGAAGCAGCAGAGAGCTCCAATGGTGACCCCAAAGCCAAATCCACTGCCTTCAAAATAGTCCCGCATGATGGAGGGAACACAGGCTGGCAGGCCCTCAGTGCTGAGCTGTCTTGGCTGTGGGCAGGGGTCTCCTGGGGAGACAGAGGAAGCTAGAGTATTGGGGGGGTTGGTGCTGGGCCAGAGGCTCTGGCACAGAATCACTGAGGAGTTAGGGTGACAGAAAGGGTAGGGTGAGGGACTTTTGAGTCTCAGAGGGCTGGGAGCTGCTTACCCCTGTCATTATACCAGGAATGTGGTGTTTGCCTACTTGGGTAACAAATGGGGTCAAAAATGCACCTCAGCCTCTGTCTCTCACACGTACACATATGTATACACACACATACACACACATACAGAGCTCACTTGTCACTGCTGTGGGATTAGGATATCCTCATGGCACTGGGCCCTTCTGATGTCACACCCACCCCAGGCTCAGCCCAGCCAGATGGAAGTCTCCTCTCTAGGTCTCTCTGAGTCTCAGTCTTGCCCTCACTTGGGTACCTCCTGGGGTTGTGCAGAAGGGGACCTACACAGCCACATGTGGCCATGTTTTTGCCCAGAGCCTAAGTTCCCAAGGGCAGAAACATTGCTCACTGCCTCCTTGGGGTCTACTGCTCAGCCACATCTGAACCAGGCCCACAGCTGTGGAGGGATGAGGCACCAGACCCCAAATCCCTCCAATCACCTCTGGTCTCTCACCTGCATGCCAGAAGAAGACATTGGGCTGCAGGGCGCTGGGGCTCGTGTTGGTGACAGCCACTAGAACATCCCGCAGGGAAGTGTTTCTGATCTCTGCAATCTCTTCCTCAGAGAACAGCCTGGGGGTGGGAGAGGTGAGGAGCTACTGCAGTGGTAGACGGAGAGGCCTGAGGAAAGAGGCCTAGAGGGGCTGAGGACTCGGTGGGGTCAGTTGAGAATCCAGGGCCCATGGGGTTGCTTACTTTACACACTGAGGGCCTGGGGCCCCGGGCCAATGGGGGTTGGAGGAAGGGTCCAGGAAGGCCTTACCCATTCCTAGTGTTCTCAAACCAGTAGCGGTCACCATCCCGCAACCGCACAAACTGGTTGAGGACGATGGCGCTGAAGAGAGGCCCAGGGTCCCCATGGCTCTCCAGAAGCCCCCCAGGGAGCAGCTCCAGTCGGGACAGGTCCTGGTTATACAGGGCAGCTGTGGCCTCCAGCACCTGAGGCCAAGAAAGTACAGGAGTGAGTGCAAAGACCTGGCACCCACCCTGGGGCAAAGAGGTAGTTCCCAGGTATCAGCCTCAAGGATGATAATAATAAATGACAGTGACATTCACTCACTTATTATGCCCCAGGCACTGCTCTGAGTGCTTTACATAAGTTAACTCATTTATGGGAACTCACAGATTCAGCTGCCTATTTTATAAAGTTGGAATAAAACAGGCAGCCAGTTCCCTATGTAGCTTGCTCTTAAAAAGGTATAAAAGTTGCAATCCCTATCAAAATAACACCAGCATTCTTCACAGAGCTATACCAAACAATCCTCAAATTTGTATGGAACCAGAAAAGACCCCAAATAACCTAAGCAATCTTGAAAAAGAAAACCAAAGCTGGAGGCATCACAATTCCAGTCTTCAAGATGTATTACAAAGCTGTAATCATCAAGACAGTATGGTACTGACACAAAAACAAACACTCAGATCAGTGGAATAGAATACAGAACCCAGGGGGCACCTGGGTGGTTCAGTCGGTTAGATGTCTGACCTCAGCTCAGGTCATGATGTCACAGTTTTCTCTCTGCCCCTCCTCCACTTGCACTCTGTTTCTATCTTAAAAAAATAAATAGGGGCGCCTGGGTGGCGCAGTCGGTTAAGCGTCCGACTTCAGCCAGGTCACGATCTCGCGGTCCGGGAGTTCGAGCCCCGCGTCGGGCTCTGGGCTGATGGCTCAGAGCCTGGAGCCTGTTTCCGATTCTGTGTCTCCCTCTCTCTCTGCCCCTCCCCCGTTCATGCTCTGTCTCTCTCTGTCCCAAAAATAAATAAACGTTGAAAAAAAAAATTAAAAAAAAAAATAATAAATAAATAAATAAATAAATAAAAACATTAAAAATTTTTAAAAAAGAATAGAGAACCTGGGGGGGGGGGGAAGAATAGAGAACCCAGAAGTGGACCCACAAACGTATGGCCAACTAATCTTTGACAAAGCAGGAAAGAATATCTCATGGAATAAAGACAGTCTCTTCAGCAGATGGTGTTGGGAAAACTGGACAGCGACATGCAGAAGACTGGACCTGGACCACTTTCTTACACCATACACAAAAATAAACTCAAAATGGATGAAAGACCTAAATGTAAGACAGGAAGTCATCAAAATCCTCAAGGAGAAAGTAGGCTAAACCCTCTTTGACCTTGACCATGGCAATTTACTCAACACGTCTCCAGAAGGGAAACAAAAGCAAAAATGAACTATTTGGGCCTCATCAAAATAAAAGCTTTCTCCACAGTGAAGGAAACAATCAGCAAAATTAAAAGGCAAATGATGGAATGGGAGAAGATATTTGCAAATAGCATATCAGATAAAGGGTTAGTATCCAAAATGTATAAAGATCTTATCAAACTCAATACCCAAAAAAACAAATCATCCAGTGAAGAAATGGGCAGAAGACACGAATAGACAATTTTCCAAAGAAGACATCCAGATGGCCAACTGACACATGAAAAAATGCTCAACATCACTCATCATCAGAGAAATACAAATCAAAACCACAATGAAATACCACCTTATACCTGTCAGAATGGCTAACATTAACAACTCAGGCAACAACAGATGTTGGTAAGGATACAGAGAAAGAGGATCTCTTTTGCACTGCTGATGGGAATGCCAGCTGGTGCAGCCACTCTGGAAAACAGTATGGAGGTTCCTCAAAAAATTAAAAATAAACTACCCTACCACCCAGCAATTGCACTACTAGGTATCTATCCAAGGGATACAGGTGTGCTGTTTTGAAGGGGCACACTCACTCCGATGTTTATAGCAGCGCTATTGACAACAAAGTATGGAAAGAGCCCAAATGTCCATCGATGGATGAATGGATAAAGAAAATGTGGTATATATATACAGTGGAGTACTATTCGGCAATCAAAAAGAATGAAATCTTGCCATTTGCAATTACTTGGATGAAACTATAGGATCTTATGCTAAGCAAAATTAGTCAGAGAAAGACAAATTATCCTATGACTTCACTCATATGAGGAATTTAGATACAAAACAGATGACCATAACGGAAGGGAAGCAAAAATAATACAAAAACAGGGAGGGGGACAAAACATAGGAGACTTTTAAATATGGAGAACAAACAGAAGGTTACTGGAGGGGTTGTGGGAGGGGGGATGGGCTAAATGGGTAAGGGGCATTAAGGAATCTACTCCTGAAATCATTGTTGCACCATGTGCTAACTAACTTGGATATAAATTAAAAAAATAAATTATGTAAAAAAAGAAAAGATATGAAAGTTGAGGGTCAAAATCAGTGCAAAAGTTGGAACGGTAGAATTGTGTTTGAAAAGGTTTCTGTTGTTTAGAGCTAAGAAAGTTTTTAAAAAGCAAATTCCTGCCTGTATGTTGCCTTTTGGAGACAGACTTCAACATTATATGAGCAGCATTTTCATTTTCCCTTTTTTTTTTTTCTATTTTTGAGCATTTTCTACCTGACCTTTAATTGTTTTTGCCCCACATAAACACATGATCAGCTTAATTCTAATGAGGCCCCGTTAAAGTTTAAGGTTTGTTACTTTTGGTATGCCTGGTGATTCCTATCCTTACATTGATTTTATAAAGTTTACAAGCCCCATGTGCATATTGCTTCTTCATCAGCTTTTCAATTGTCCACTTTCCAACAATCTTGTAAAAAAGTAAGGACAAAAACAATAAAATAAGTATGAAATTATGGAAACATCACTGTGCCAAGATGGTAAGGGAACCGAAACTGGTCTGTTGGCTGGCAGGCAATGCCACTTGTCCAGGTGATAGCTGAGGGTGTGACAATTGACTCCGCGATGCAGCTTGAGTATCAGTGCATATAAAAATACAGCTTGTTCCTGGATTGAGGACCTTCTACACCTGCTCAGATGGTTGTTGGGAAGAGTGAATGAGATAATGCCTATTAAGTGCCTGGCATGCAGTAGATACTCAACAATCATTTGCTAGATCTGAACAGTCACAAAATCGCATGCCAAATCCTGCTGGTTTGGTAACCTCTATCCTGGTTATGACACTGGGAAAAGCCACCTCAGTGAGTCCTGTCCCTCTCATCAGGGACTTGTCTCTAGTTGTTGGTGTCTCATTGCCTGCTGTGTCTTGGGCCAATGTGCCCTGGCCCTCCCACCCTGTCCCCTGGGTCCCCACTCCTCCTTACAGTGTGGTTGGTCTGGGAGAGTGCAGGGTTGATGTCCTGCCATCTGGTAATGGGAGGCAGACCCAGTGCTGTCCTGGCCTTTGTATAAGAGGGCAGGCCCAGATCACGGCCCCTCTGCAGACAGCTGGCCAGGTAGTCTGTGCGGGAAAACTTCAGAGACCCGGGCCAGAAATCTGGGGATGAAATACCAGAGAGTCTGAGAGAGCTCAGGGCCACCACAGCTCCACTAGCCCAGGAGTCAGGCTCCAACCAGCCCCAAGGGGACCAGAATCACACAGAGGGAACGATGGTCAACAGGTCTCTCAGCAGTGAAAGAGTGCAGGATCCCAGCCCCAGGCACTCCTCCCAGCCTGGCTCTGGAGCTCCAGCAGAATCCCCATCCAGGGGCCAGGGGTGTACCACCTTCAGGGACAGCTTCAGGCTTACCTAGCACATCCTCAACTACCACATGGTCCTCTTGCTCAGCGATCTGGGAGGCCATGCCCAGCAGCAGTGCATCCACATCTTCAGCTCTTTGTAGGTTTGGATGCTTTGGGAATGGGGAGAGAATATGGGGCTGAAGGTTGAGCACCAAGGCTCCCTCCACCCCATAGTCCAAGTCCTGGGCCCAGCGAGTGCTGACATTTGCTCTAAAACCAGCAGGCCATTCCCCCTCCATAGGTTGATTCCCCACTCAAGGTGAGTGACGTCCCCATCCAAAGCTCATGCTGCTGAAAGACAGGCCTCCACAAACGCAAAGGATCTAAAACTTTACTTCTATTTTAGGAGACTTGACAGTATGGTTGACAAAGGCACTAGAACATCTACGTCTTGGTCCTTGCTCTGTTAGTGAGTAGCTGTGGGCAAGTCACAGGACCTCTCTGAACTCAGTGTCCTTCCCTTAATAAAAAGAGCATTAGGGATACAATACAATACAATAAAAGCAATTAGGAGGACACAGGTCTCTTTCAACTCAGCTCCATGATTCTGAATTCTGTGCTTCTCTCTCTTTTCCTCTTACCTCTTTCCTCCTCTTATGAACACTCTACACAGAATATCAGATTTTGCTTTAAATTATTCATCAATGGAATGGATAAAGAAATTGTGGTTTATATACACAATGGAATACTACGTGGCAATGAGAAAAAATGAAATATGGCCTTTTGTAGCAACGTGGATGGAACTGGAGAGTGTGATGCTAAGTGAAATAAGCCATACAGAGAAAGACAGATACCATATGGTTTCACTCTTATGTGGATCCTGAGAAACTTAACAGAAACCCATGGGGGAGGGAAAGGAAAAAAAAAAAGAGGTTAGAGTGGGAGAGAGCCAAAGCATAAGAGACTGTTAAAAACTGAGAACAAACTGAGGGTTGATGGGGGGTGGGAGGGAGGGGAGGGTGGGTGATGGGTACTGAGGAGGGCACCTTTTGGGATGAGCACTGGGTGTTGTATGGAAACCAATTTGACAATAAATTTCATATACTAAAAAAAATAAAAAATAAATAAAAAAAAATAAATTATTCATCAATGATCTTCACCCACTCAGGCCTGGTTTGGATGGACAGATTATCCCTGATATCTCTCAGAACCCTTCCTCCTCTTTGCTCCCCTCTCAACATGCCCTGGATGTGTCTAATTGGGACATTTCCTTGGAGGGTGGGATCGCTGGGGTACTCCATGGCCTACAAGGGACCCAGAGCTGTCAAGACAGAAGAAAAACCTATGGGGAAGCAATGAATGTAGAGCCACACCTGCACAGGCCTCACTGTCCCTCACACAGCCCTGAGGTGGGGGTGGAGGACTGACTTTTGACCATGTACTGCTGACTGCTGTGGCTCTACTGCCCACTTTCACCACACACCCTCAGACACAAATACACCCACCCACACACACCCACACACACACACCCACACACCCCCACACACACACACACACACACACACACACCCACACACACACACTATACACACTACACACATACACCCACCCACATATGTGCCCCCAGTCCTGACCTCTCGGCTCCAGTAGCTGTTGCAGACCCGGAGAGCTCTGGAGATGCTTGAGTTCCTATTGATGACCTCTTGGAAATGACAACTGGCATTTCTGAAATGGAAGGAGCAGGGGAGTGATGACTGAGGCTATGGGGTCCTAAAGTCAGGCATCAGCTCTGGTCTCCAAGGCTATATACAGCCAGGGGCCCAGGTCATTGTAAACCCCCAGAAATGTACCCAAAGCATGTTCATGCCTCCCCTTTCCCCCATCTCTTCCTTTCTCCATCCCTCTCTGTCTATATATATATTACTAAACAGCATGGGGCTCTATTTAGAGTACCTTTCTCTCCCAATTCCCAAAGAAAGAGTTTACATATTATCATGTAATATGTAAACATGGCTATTGTCACACATGTCCAAAAATTGTTCCAGAGTAGGAAAATGTAACCTATGAATTATTTAAATTATAATGCAACTGTAAAAAATAAACTGCCATGCTTTGTTCCATATACATTAAACTAAATATATATATATTTAGTTTAAAGTTTCCTTTTTATTATTTTGGAATCAAAGTTTTTCTTCAGCTCTCACAAATTTTTTTATAATTCCCTCAAAAGGCTTGCAAGACCCAGGTCCTGGGCTTATAGCTAAAAATGCCCCCAGTGTGGTGTCAAGACCTAAGGTTTAGACCAGCAGGCTTTGTGACTCACCCTCAGAACCTCAATTAGCCCGTGTTTAATTGGGGAGGTTAATATACACACCAGCTGTAGGAAAACGGATAAAGTGCTTAAAAACCACAATGACGTGTTTTTAAACGATTGTTCATCTTCCCTCTCCAAATTCACTGTTCCCTTGGGGAAATGAGCACACTTCAGACTGATAATCCTGTCCTGAGGGCTCCTGAGGGCAGATTTTTCTGAAATGACACCACCACCCCTTCCAACACACAGACATTTATGCTGGGCCCTCACCTCATGTAGACGCCAGGAGGCACCATGGTGGAGAAGAACTGCTCAGAGGCCGCCAGGAACTCTGGGGAGATGTTGGGGTCCAGGAAAGGGCTGTATCCTGGGGAAAGAGGATATTAAAATTTAACCCTTAAACCACCCAGCCTCCCTCCCCATGGCTCCTGTCCCCCTCGAAAAAACTCCTGCCGGCTCTCCCATTCTTCCTCCCCATCCGTTCACCTGCATACTTCGGAGGTGTTTTCTGCAGGAAGCTGGGCAGCCACTCATACAGAGCGATGTTCTGAGGGACAAGAGAAGGCAAAAGGGAGGCAAGCGCTGGAGCAGCCGCCCTGGGAGGGATCCGAGCCCAAGGAAGGCTTCGGTGGGAGATGAGGGTCAGGCAGGGGCAGTCACGAGGGAGGCAACTCAAACAGGACAGGTGCGGAGGCCCGGCCCCCACAAGGAACCTGGGATGGCAGAGGAGGGCGGCTACATAAGAACCACAGCAAAGGCTCGAGGATCACAGCGCTTTGCCTCCTCATCGTCTCCACGTCCACTCCGAGACGAGACGCTAGCCCCAGTTCTGGGGAGCAGCGTCCTCCTGGAAAAGGGCGTTTCCGGGGGCTGCCCGTCGGAGGATGGAGGGCTCTGCGCAGCAGGCAGGGGCGGGGCGGGGCGGGGCGGGGAGGGGGTGCGGACTGACCTGGTAGGTGGCGATGACCCTCTTGCGCGCGTGCTGAAACAGCTCCTCGTCCCCCCACCGCGGGTGCTCGCGGGCCAGCCGCTGCGCCCACACGTTGTGGTAGCGGAACCACAGCAGGCCCAGCGCCTGCAGGAAGGGGTCGCGGTTCCCTCGCTCCGCCCCGAAGGCTGCACGCGACGCCGTGGGGCCGCAGGGGAAGAGACGCGCGGCGGTGTGACCACGGGGAGCGCAACCTCGGCGCCCCCCAGCCCGCCCCGCCCGCCGCGCGCCCCGGCCGCCGCAGCCCACCCCGCGGCCTCACCATACAGCCCCCGGGGCCCGCGCTGTCCCGTGGCGGGGTCGGGCGGCGTCCACATGAGCAGGGGGCTTTGCGCGTTGCGGGGGAAGGCGGGGTCGGGCCCCGACGCCAGCTGCCCCCCGGAGAAGCTCCGCAGCGCGTCGCTCCAGGAGTGCGAGGAGCCATAGATGGCGCTGCCGTCCAGCCAGCCCGTCACCTCGTTGGTCTGCGGGGGTACCGGGAGGGTGAGCCCAGGGTGAGCCGCGGGCGGAGTAGCTGAGACGGGTAAGGGGGCGCCAGGGCCAGCCCAGCATCGGTGGCGGAGGGGAGGGGGAGCGGGGGGACGGAGCCTCTCCCGGCGCGGCCCTGCCAGGCCCCGCCCCCGCGACCCCGCCTGCCGCGTCTCACCAGGTCCCGGGGGTTACTGGGGCTCTGTCCGGTCTCGGGGTCCCAGCGGCTCCTCTGGAAGGGTAGGACCACGTCCCCGCGCTGGTCCGGGTCGAACACCGGGTCCCCGGGCGGGATGTGGATGTTGAGGAACTCGGCTGGGCAGCCAGGTGTCTCCACGCTCACCAGGTCGGACAGCACGTGGTAGCCTGTCCGCAATGGGGGCGTGCTAGGGCCAGCTGAGGGCCTGGCACTCTCCTTTCTGTATCAGGTATCCAGCCCTCCCCTACTCCCCTTGAAGCATCAAAAGACTCCTTAGATTTTGGGGGCAAGTCCAAGTCTTGACCTCCTCCACCCTTCCCAATCCTTTGTTACACCTTGGTCCAGACTGTTTTCATTGCCAGTTTGGTCTTCTCCTTGGTAACTGGGAGGTGCCCGGTGAGTGTGCCTAGGCAATTGGGCTGGGAACACCTGCTGCAACATGCAGCTGGGAGCAGCCTGCCCAGAGGGCCTGCCAGTCTCACTGTGAGGCTAGATACCGGGAATCAAATGTAGCCCCCCCTTCCCACCCCCTGGAGGGCTAGCAGGAGCCAGGCATTCCTGCTGGGTACCAACAACCCACAGACACGGGTCAGACCACCCATTCTAGCGCCCCATTTTGACATCCACCCCCCCCCCCCCCAGACCTTTTGCCAAAGGCAAAAGACTGAGACTGCCCTGACACTGTCCTAGGAGCCACAGGGGCAAAGAGTGAGAACAGCGTCCCACCAAGAGTCCCTGCCAGATTATTTTTGTGCTCCTGCCTCCATCTGTACTCCCAACAACAGCTCAACGTGGGGCAAATTTATACCTCCACCAACCAGACTTTCTCCCTCTAGTTTTTCTTCCCCAGAAAAAGAAATACAAAACATAGCTTTCTCCACTTAAGAAAAATCATTTTAGGCCCTAGACATCTTGTGATTTACGACTACTTGCCCAAAGCATATTCTTGACTTATCTTTGCAGGATTTAAACCCCTTGGAGCACTCAGATACCAGAACAATTAAAGGCAGAGAAGTGATGTCAACCTTTGCGGCCCTTTTGTTTTTCATCAATTAAGACCTGAACTCTGTCTCCCTGAGATGACTTTTGCCTAAATTCTAGGCTGAATTCCCCACTGTACAAGTGCCTTTGTGAATCTGTATGTACCCTTAGCTTAAAACTTCCCAGTTTTGTTGTTTGGGAAGACATTGCTTTGGGAAATAACCCCTACATTCTCCTTTACTTTTTCCAAGTAAAACTCTTCCCTTTCCTATTCTTGGCTTGGTTGTGTCTTTTGGCTCAAAACCCACCAAAAGCCGAATTCAGTTTCACATAACGTCACCTCCCCCCTCCATCTCTCACCCCCATCTCTGAGACCCTCCATCACTTCTCTCTCTCACTCCCTGACTCCCCGCTCAGACATAGACGTGTCCAGCTGACCCTACTGGCCTCCCTCCCCCAGAGGTTGAGGCCCTCACCAAAGAATACTCCCAGCACTGTTCGGTTTCGCAGGGAGGCCTGCCCTGCAGGGCCCCTCATGGCAGTGTTGCTAAGGTCTCTGGGGTTGGGCAGGTGGGGTTCTCTCAAGGGCTGGTACACACCATCTGCATAGCTGGCTGGGACTAGGCGCTGCAGCCGAGAGCCTGCAGTAGGAGAGGTTGAGAGACAAGGGTAAATCCTCAGTGGGGCTTGCTTACCTCCTCTCTCCCAGGATTCCCTCCATACCACAGGGAACCCATGAGCCTTTGCTGGTACCTGTCATCCCTTGCCCCTTAGTACCACCCTGACCGTAGGGCTGTCTCCACTTGGCCCTCACCTACCTTTGCTGCCCCATCTGTGCTCCATGAGGTTGTTGTACCACCCATCAAATCGCTGCACCTCCCAGGAAATGGGGTTCTGTGCTCCTGTGTGAGAACAGAGGGAAGGGGCAGCTGGGTAAGTCTGTGCATGGGAGGACAGGCAGGCATGCAGGACATGGGTCTTGGGAGGCTGGCAAGGGGAGCAGCAGAAGTTGGACCCCCAGCACAGTGTAGAAGGTAGGGTGCAGAGGAAAGAACCCAGGACAGAGTGCTATCCAAACTCAAGTTCAGTCTTTAAGCTGCCCCGTGGGGGAAACATGGCAGGGAGGACCTAAGGCAGTATAGTGGGGGGCAGCGTGTTTTGACAACCCCAGAGAGCAAGATGAAGCTGGAGAACAGTGGCAATGTGGAAGGGGATGCAGGAGCCTTCTACTGCTCTCACACCTCAGCTCCCAGAGGGACACTGCAGGACAGAAACCATTCCCAGCCCTAAGATATCATATGGAGCAAGAGCCAGCCACACCCTAAAAGCCAACCACTCTTCCATCCAGGGAAGGAGAAGTCATTCTATGACCAAGCCCTGGGTAGGGGCAATGTAGAGAGGGGCTTGGCCCTCTCCTGCTGAGCAGAGCTCAGGGCAAGGGTGCGGGCCCTGGGGCTGTGGCTCTGGGACCTGTTGCTACTCTGGTCTCTTTCCCAGTTTCTGGGGTGGGATCAGGAACTGCCTGGTCATGGGATAACCTTGCCTCTTCTGAGGCAACATGTTCCTCATATAATTCCTCTTATTGACCCTATTGTACTTTCCAAAAACTAGGATCTGGGATGGAGCACTCAGTTGTTGAGGGAAGAGTTCAAACAGTGGGGACAGAGGGAAGGGTCTAGAATTACAGGTGGACCTAGAGGTCCTTCTGGTCAGTGGATCAGATAACCAGATTCCTTTCCCCAAACTAGGAGGCTACAGGGCTAAGGTTCCCTCTCTGCTCACTTCAGAGAACAGAACAGAGAAAGAGAACAAAGAGAAAGAGAAACAGAAGAAAAGGACCCTCATCAGCCATCAAGGGACCCATTCCTCTGACTGTCCTTCCACTCACACCAAGGATAAGATCTCAGAGCTATGCCTCACACTCCTGTGTGCATGTGCATGCCCACGCATGCACACTCAGTCACCAGGAGGTCAGAGAGGCAAAATGACTCAGACCCTGATGTTTGAGCAAAGAATTCAAGTAAGGATCCAGGACTTGGGGCAGGAACTAGGGGAGCCACATACACATGATCTCTAAAATAAGATGAACTGGTAGCAGAACAAGAAGAGGGTCTTGGGGGAAGGGTGTAAAGGAGAATGCCTCCCGGGAATAAGTGGCAATAGCTGGGTAGAAAAGGAAAATCCAAGGTCAAGGCAAAGAGAGGCCAGGAAGGAATGGGAATGTGGGCAGCTCCTTCATGGGAGAAGCTGCAGGGGTCTGCCACCTCCAGTCAGAGTAGATCATTCCACAGATTTTCTGTGCTTCCTTTTCTTGTCCCTTTTCTTCTCCTGCCACACCTGATAGGGCTGATAAGGGGCTTGCTCTTTTTAACTTAACTTGTAGCACCTTAAGCCCGCTTCCCTTCTCAGAGACCCAGACTTCACAAAATGGCCTCAGAGTCTAGCAAACTGATGGTAACAAGATGAAATCTAATGGACCATACAGAGGCAATAGTTGTTTGTTGTTGTTTTCATATTGTTTTAAAACACTGGTGGGGCGCCTGGGTGGCACAGTCGGTTAAGCGGCCGACTTCAGCCAGGTCACGATCTCGCGGTCCGTGAGTTCGAGCCCCGCGTCGGGCTCTGGGCTGATGGCTCGGAGCCTGGAGCCTGTTTCCGATTCTGTGTCTCCCTCTCTCTGCCCCTCCCCCGTTCATGCTCTGTCTCTCTCTGTCCCAAAAATAAATAAAAAACGTTGAAAAAAAAATTAAAAAAAAAAAAAAAAACACTGGTGACTTTCCTTCAGCTTTGGGTCCAATCTGACCACAAAATCCTTTATTGTCTTATGTGCCTAATCAGTCTTTTCCCATTTGGGATCAGGGGTCCTTACTTTATGAAGAAAGAGAGAGGAGAAAGAAAGGGCCTCCAGACTGTAAGGAATGAAATAGGAAATGCTGACACAGCAGGGTTCCTCTGTTCCTAGCTACACTTCTCCTCCAATCTATACTCACCCATGGATGTCCATGACCCAATCAGGAGTGTCCATGCCAGAGCCAGGCAGAGGCCCATGATGAAAGTGATAATAGCGCTTAGGTGTTAGGACACCCTAAAATGGAGACCCTAGGAAAAGAGAACAGGGAGAATGGGTCCCAGAAACTCAGGAGAGTCAGGCCAGGGCCTCTGCAGGCCTCTGTGAATCTAAGTGTGAGCTGGGCCAACACCACAGTGGGGAACAAAGAGCAAGAGACTCACTGGCCCCCAAGAGTCTTTCATTCATTCAACAAACACTTGGCACGCATCCACTATTTTTCAGGCGTTTAGATCTAGGAACTGGAAATTAAGTGATGAACAAAGCAGACAGAAATCTCTGCCTCCTTGGACTTACCTTCTAAGATTAACTGAAAACCTTGTTTTGGCCCAGCTCCCCAGTGTGTGTGTTCCTTGGACAGAGCCTGGCTTGAGGGCCAGGACACTGAGCTGCTGCTACAGTGTGGTTTTAGGCAGGTCACTTCTCTGGTCTGGACCTTGATTTCCTCTTCCAGCTATGGGAATAAACATGCCTGAACTGTCTACCTCCTAGCATGGTTGCCAGAATCAGACATGAGATTGAGGTTGAATTCAAAGCAAGAAAAGCGACAGGTGTTATGTAAATGTGATATAGAGAGAGGGTGAGCTGGAGCTTGGCTCTTCTAGGCAGACTCAAAGAATGCAGCACCAGGTGCTCCTGTGTTTGGTGCCAGCTTTCCTCTCTCTCTCCCTCTCTCCAGGCTAACAACTCAATCACCCAGGGACAACAGGGAAATGGGGCAGCAGGGGATTCAGACTGGGACTCCTCAGTGGCACAGGGAGTGCCTAAGGCGAGTGAAGACCTTCTAAGGCAGCATATAGACACTGGGGGTGGGGTGGGGCTGGGGAACTATCTAATGGAAGAAAGTGGGAGTTCAGAGAAAGCCTTATCTCAGACTAAACTCTCAGGACTCCTGAACATGTTGTCTAGTCAAATAGGAGGAGCCCTGGAGGGTGATCTCATCCCAACTTGCCAACTCCCATGAAGCAAATGAAAAACCCTAGGCCCTGTCATAATTCAAAAACTCAGCATTCCACCCACTCCATCTGAGACTGCCCAGATGGTGGTCTTTGAGAGTTTGTGAAGAGCAGGGCCCTGAATGGTTGAAGCCGTAAGGATGTTGGAGTGGCCACAGTGGTCCTTCCCTGATCTAGGATGCCCTGCCCCTTCCCCCCTACCACTTTGTCTTGTCTTTAGGATCCGGGCCCCAGACACCAATGTACCACTCAACCCATAAAAGCATGCAGTGAGCTTTCAGGCCAGGCTGTGGGGATAACCTGAAGAGGAATGTGGGCATGCTTAACAATCACTCCTTATGGGTGGGTAGCCTGTGATTTATATAGCAATATTGGTTCAGTAACTTCCTAACAACCTTGAGTGGAAGGCATAACCTTATGACAGAGCAGTGAAGCCCCAGGCAGTGGCAGAACCAGGGAGAGAACACAGGCCTACCTTGTTCTTAACCCACATGGCTACTTTTCCAGTCTGAAGTCCTAGAATGGGGACCCTGGGGTGGGGGAAATAGGAGCCAAGGCCATAGGGATTCCAATCTGGTCCCAAGGGAGGGCTGAAGGGGAAGCCTGGACTCTAAAAGCCCAAAGTTCCCTCCCTGGCGTAATGTGCTGGTGCCGGGGAGAGTTCCAGAGAGATCCCCTAGGCCCAAACAAATTAGGCCACCCAACATTCAAGGTTCTCTAAGAATCAAAAACTTGGGGTGGGGTGTGTGAGGATAGGCCCGAACGGGTTCCCTTTCAGCCTCAGGCTAATAACGGAGGCGCAGGGGGGGGGGGGGGGCCAGGGCTAGAATTCCCCTTCCCTCCAAAAGCGTAGCGGAGCTGGGGCACACTCCGCTGCAGCCACGCCGGTGGCTCTCCCTCCCTCCCGAGTGCCTGGGCCCGCGGGCCTGAGAAACCCTCCTCGGTCTGACCTGTGGCCGCGGCGTCCCTCGACCCCAAAGTGCGGACTGGCTCGCTCCTGGCTCGCCGCGAGGCCCGCGACGCCCGCTCCCGGCCGGCTCCCTCCGCAGCTCTGCGCGGGGAGGGCGGGCGGGGCCGGGGGTGAAGAGGGGCAGGCGCGGCCCAGTTCTAAGGCGGGGCGGGGCGAAGTGGGGCGGGAGGCCAGCCGGCGCGCCCGCGACCCTCAGAGGTGCTCCGAGAGGCCCGAAGCGCGCCGGGTGAGACGGCGCGGGCTCGCGGGGCTCAGGTGGGGGAGCTGTCCAGTCCGTGGCGACGGCTCGGCTAGTGCGGCTACGGGGACAGAGAAAGGGGCAAGTCTGCTGGGGCTGGGGGGTGGGGAGAAGACCTTGGGGGGGGGGCAGGGGAGGCGCTCCCCGAAACTCTCCATATCGTCGGATCTGGGCTCCAAGACCAAGAAGATCGGTGAACGCCCGCAGAGCAGGCCAGGCGTCCGAGCAAGGCATTCGTCCTAAGACCCTGAGAGTGTCTGTGGCAACCATCCCCTGGGGTTCCTCGTGAGCTCTCGGGGTCTCAAGCCCTCCAGCCTCGCCCGCGCCCCACCGGTCTCCAGACTGCATCTCTAGGTTTGTGCCGGAGCTGCCCGGGAGTTCTGGGCAGGGGGCAGGAGGAGGAAGGCCGGAGGGGTGGCTGCGCAGGGGACGGCTCTTGTGCACGGTCCCTCCTCTGTCCCAGACCGAGGGCGGGGGGCAGCGCCTCTGATCCTCGGGTGCGGTCTGAGAAGGTTGAGAGCGACTTGGAGTGGCGGGCGGGGAAGCACCCCAAACCCGGTTTGTCCGGTCATAGCCTGGTCCTTAAGTGAATTAGGAGAAGAGGAAGGTTGGAAGCAAGCCCCGCCAAGAGAAAGGGAGCGCATTCGGTGATAGAACGTCTGGACCTCGTTCCCGCCCCCAGGAGCGCTGCTTGTGAGGTTCCACAGGGAGGAAGCGAGCGGCGCGGGCTGCCACGCACGCACTGTGTGGAAGGGGCGAAGGTAGGAAGACAGTGGTCCGGGTGTGAATGGTGGGGATGATGAGGCTGCTGGGGTCGGTGCGGTCGGGATGGGTTTTGAAGGGGGCCTTGGAGTGCTGCCCCCATCCAGGCCCCTAGGGGCGCACTTCCAGTGCCCCCCTCCCCCCGCAAGTTCAGATCAAGTGGGAGTTACTCAAAGAGAAAGTTTGGTAAGAAGTTAAGAGGAGAAAAGAAAAACCTCGGAAGACCATACATGCCACAAGGTTTACAGACATGGAATCCTTATCTCGGCCTGCCTGGAGCCTACATAGTTTATTTGCATGATTCAGCGTCCCTGGGCTCCTTACTTACTTCAGCCCTCAACCCACTTCTCAGATCTTCTGTTTCTCCACTTAATTCTTTCCTTAGTGCAACAACATACACACACCCACACACTTTCCTGAAGAGAAGAGGCTGGGACAGGAGTTTCTGACAGTTCTCACCAGCCAGAGCTGTCAACTTTAATGGGATCAACCCCAACCAAAGAAACAAAATAATCACATTCTAGTAGCTGTGTATCACCAGTCAGCGCTCTTGGCAACTCCAGCCATGTCACCCATTCCTTCCTGGAGAATTATAGTATTTCTGAGTTCCAGAAGATGTGGGATGTGGGGAGAGGGAGACTGTAAGAGAGGTCACAGAGTACTAAGGAAGTAAGTAAGAACTTTGAATGCTGAAGACCAGCTGTATCAGGCTGGATTTTCTTAAAGATTTGTAACTTTATTTCTTATCCACCCCTTTTAACACACACAGGAACCCCACTTCAACCTGGGATTGGTAAAGATTGGGTAACGTCTGAAATGCAACTGAGCATTAGAAATGCTTCAGTAATTTAAGGGAGTTCAGAAAGGGGGAAAAAGTGTCCCTCACTTCTCTAGGCTGGGTGAGAGAGGAGGATCCCAGAGTGTGGGGATTGGCCCACCCCATTGAGAAAGCACCTGTTTTGTCACAGGGGCCTCTGATTGAGGGTTTATGTACCTAGTTCTCTATGTTACTAAGCAGTACTTTTTTCTTGTGTCTGTATTTCTGTTTACATGAAATTGTAGGTGTATGTCTGACTGTATCTTGCACTTATTTGTATTAAGGTACATTGTGTATATATACGAGTCACGGTGGTGAGCTAGGGGAAAGGGAGTGAAGACTGAAAAGAGATTTTTCTCAGATTGGAAGAAATTCTACTGTCAGACCCTCCTTGGCTTGCCAAGGAGGAAGATGTTCCAGAGGAAAATTATAAGCTTTGTAGGAAAGGAGGATTGCTGGGTATAGGGACTTTTCATTTAGTCCCACCACTTCATGCAGGAGGCTTGTTAGCTTAATTATTAAAACCAATTTGGGATCAGGGTCATCCAAAATTAGCTTTAGATTAGGCAATGGAGATTAAGGAAAACCTAATTCCTTAAATTAAAAAGAATTTTATTCACTGTCTTTTTGCTTTAGTCATCTTTAATAAATATTTTGGTGAATTGGAAATAAGTTAATATTGTCCTTCTGTACCTAAGATACAGAGAGACTTTTGTTAGTGTTTCTTTGAAGCACCACGTTAATGGAGGTGAGCCATTCTTGTATTTTATAACCTCCCACTAAAATATATGCAGGAATAATGCTGATATGTAACGCTAACCAAAGTACATTACACTATTATTATTTGCTTATATTGCAGCTATTTGTTTTTGAAACTTCAGCATATAACATGTATTCATAGTATTAGCAAACTTGCTTTATCTTCCCACCTTACTAACCAAGATATTCTACATTTTACAGCCTTTTTAAAAACATAAAGCCTTCTATCACAATTGTAATGGCTTTAGTCTAGGTGTCATAAAGAATAAATCCTTAGACCAATAAGTGAAATAAATATCACTATCACATATTCACAATTCATAGTTACTTAGCTTTAGCTAGAGTTGAAACATATGTTTCAGATTCAATTAAACGTGAACATTCATGCTTTGGACTCCAACTACTAGAAGAGGCTTTCTGAAAATTTTGTGAAAGCACTACAGATTGACAGGGTTGGTCAAATCCCTTCCTGCCCAATCCTTGGGCCTATATTGGTGACACTCAATTAACATTGAATGAGAATAGAATACTCTATAGGGCACAGAGGGAGCATAGCTCCCTCTTGTGTGTGAAATAGAGGATGCCACCTACAGAGAGGAAGTCACTCATTCATATATATTCATTCATTCAACCCACAAGCTGATTAGTATATGCTACATGCAGGGGATGCAAAGATGGAGATTAGAAGCTAATAGGGAGACTGATGTTCAAACAATTACAATCCAATGTGATTATTGTGATCGTGGAGGTATATTCAAAATGCAATCAGAACATTAGAGGTAGGAACATCTACACTGGCCCAATGGTGTCAAAGAAAATTTCACAGAGGAGGTAACATGAGCTGAGACTTGAAGGGTGAAAAGGAGTTTGCTAAGGAGTAAGAGCATTCCAGGCAGAGGAAATAGCATATACAAAGGCATGAAGAGTTAAAAGAGTATGTCAGATTCAGGGAGAGGCCAATAATTCAGTATTGCTAGAGGTTAGGCTGGGCCAAAGATGGAGGTGCAATGGTAGATGAGATCTGATCATAAAGGACTTTGTATGTGATTGTGAGATTAGGTTTTACCTAGAGCAAAGAAATAAAATGTTTATATTTCCTTGTTAGAAAACAATGTTCTGGCACCAGGCAAGATAGAATGAGACTGAACTAGGGCAGTAGGGAAGGAAATTCATGGATGGTTTCAAGAAATGTTTAGGAGATAAGATGGTCCATCTTTCCGGCTTATTTTATTGATAACAGTGGTGATGTCACCAAAGAGACAAAGAAAACAGAATAAAAAGCAGAGCAGAGACAGTGAATTCAGTTTGGGACCTGTTAAATCTGAGGCATCCATGGGGAAGCCAAGTGAAAATGTCAATGGGACAATTGGCCCAGGTAAGAGGTCTGTCTGGAGACATAGATTTGAGAAGCATCGGCCATGGGAATAGATGAGTTTGCCTACAGAATCATGAAGAGTACTAGAAGAAAAGAGCCAAGGCAGAATCCTGGGAAGCAGAAACATTTCCGAGAGAGGAAGGACTAGCAAAGGAGCCACAAAAGTCATGGCCAAAGGCAGGAGACCCAGGAGAACATGCTGTCATGGAGATTCAAGGAGGACACGTTTGAAGAAAGGGGAAACAGTCCACAATGCCAAATACCACAGAGAGGTTAAGAAAGATGAGACATGAAAACTTCCCTTTGGATTTAGCATGTGATAACCTAATGGAGAAGATGGGAATGGAGAGAAGCCAGATTGCAAAGGGTTGAGGAAATAAAGCAGTGGAGACACCAGCATAGGCTATTCTTCCCAAAAGCCTGGCTATGAAAGGGGGAGAGTGAGATAAGACAGTAGCTGGAGGGGACTGAGAAGTTCAAGGGAGAGGGTCCCTTCTCTTTGTGTTCTTAAGATGGGAGAAATTTAAGCATATCTTTGAGAGAAGGAGCCAGCAGAGAAAGAGAAGCTGACAAGTTGTGTAGAGAATGGGGGATGACTAGGGAAAGGTGGTTGTGAAGGCAGGCAAGAATTGGAGTGAGAGCCCAGGAGAAAAGGAGATACCCATTCCCCTGCAATGGAAGAATTGAAGAGTTAAGAAAAAAGCAAAACTTCATGGGAAAACCGAGGCTCAGAGCTTATGTGACTTGTCCAAAAGACAGGATTAAAACTGTCTCTCTGTCTTTTTGCCTGACACTATGCTACCCCCCCCAGAGATAGCATAGGAGGTGGCCAGCCTAGAAAGAGAGTGAAAGGCTGGGAGCCACAGGGTATTATAGAAGAATCACAGAATTTAGAACTAGAGGGGACATGGAGATCATCATATCCAATTGCAGACGAGGAAACCAAGGACCAACGAGGTTGTCATTTGCCTGCCTAATGTTTTAAAATAAGTGAAGAACTGGTTCCAGCCCAGGGTTCTCTCCAACAAGGATTGGATAAGGAGATAAATGGAGTAGTCAGATGTCCTCTCTTTCCCAATCTTGTAGCTTCTATCTATTCATGTCACTCTGTTTCAGGTATTATTCTTAGCACTTTACACACGCAATCTTGTCTCACACTCACAATGACCCTGTGAGGTAAACACTGTCATCCTTACTTTTTTTTTTTTTTTTAATTTTTTTTTTCAACGTTTATTTATTTTTGGGACAGAGAGAGACAGAGCATGAACGGGGGAGGGGCAGAGAGAGAGGGAGACACAGAATCGGAAACAGGCTCCAGGCTCTGAGCCATCAGCCCAGAGCCTGACGCGGGGCTCGAACTCACGGACCGCGAGATCGTGACCTGGCTGAAGTCGGACGCTTAACCGACTGCGCCACCCAGGCGCCCCTGTCATCCTTACTTTTAATAAAACCAAGTATCTATAGGGGTCAAGTAACTTGCAAGATGCAGATACAGAATTCAAACACAGAGCTGCTTAACTTCAAACTTATTCTTTCACTATATCACTTAATAAGACACTACCTAGCCAGACTATAAGTAATGGAGCCTCCTGGGAAAACCAAGGCCCCAGAACAGATCACACACAGGGAAATGAGCAGAGGTGGGATCATTGATTGTAAAATAAGGTGAGCTAAGTTGATTTCAATTATTTTAGAGTTTCCAGAGGAGGAGTCAGGGTGCTTGAGAAAGCTAGACAGACCAGTGTGGGCAGTGCCAGGACCGGGAATCAGCCCTCTGATGATATCGTTGGATTATATATTTAGCAAAGCTGTCTGGCCTTTGTTCCTTCGGAGACTGAGAAGGAAAGCCAATCTTTTTGTAATCTGTACCAACTTTCACCCTTATGCCTTCGCTTGATAGCTATATAGTAAATACAGTTCTGTTTATGTCCTGTGATCTGTCTGATTAGGCTGGAGGCCTGAGAGAGATAAAAGAGAATTATATTTCTTAAGACAGTCCCAGAGGAAGCAGAGAAGCCTCGAGGGTGGTTGTGGCACTGATTTAGGGGACCTAAGGGTTAGGAAAGAAGCATGGGGCAACAGAGATGGATTGCCAAGACCCTCATTCCCTCACAGCCAAAACACAGGGAGATGGATGGCAGAGGAGCAATGGACAGAGTAGCAGTAGAATCTGGTGAGCTCCAGAGATGAGGGAACTGGTCTGGTTTATTCTTAGCTGTATCTTCAGCACCAAGAATAGTACCTGGCTCATAGACATAAACATCTATTGTCCTACAGCATACGCCTCCCTGTCACAGTCCCATCAAAATGGCTGCTTTTGGACACACATTCCCCTTCTATACTGGCCTCAAGCCAATCTTCCCAATGGACACCACCTTGGCCGTCATCATTGCCATCTTTCTGACTGCACTGGTCACCTTCATCATCATCCTGCCTGGCATTCGGGGCAAGATGGTGAGACACAAACCCAGCCCTGGAGACCCCAGCCCCAGAGAGACCTTGGCCTCAAGGTGAGGGGGCCAGACTCTCTGACTACAACCAGACTCAGGAAAGAGACTCCAGTCCTGAAAAAGTGTCACCCACCCCCCAGGAGGGAGGGGAGCTCCCTCAGGAGCTCAGGAGGGAGCTCCCTACTCATTGATTCAACACATAATTTATTGAGAACCTATTATGTGGCAGACACTCTGATCTCAATTGACCAAATGACCTCAGTTTTAGAACCCCCGCCCCCACACACCCAAGTCTGGAAAGAGGAAGGGTGGATTTGGAAGGAGGGTGTTCCTTCCTAAACCCACCCACCCTGTGACTCAGAGGGTGTTCTGGCTGCTGCGGGTGGTGACCAGCTTATTCATCGGGGCCGTGATCCTAGGTGAGTATAATTCTGGGCAACTGCCTCTGTGCCATCTAGTTTGCCCCACAGCCAACCTCCTCTCTCCTGGTTTCCTTACAGCAACTTCTGATTCCAGGGGGTGGGGGGTGGGAGGAGCATAAGCAGAGTGTGATCAAGGAAGTCTTGGATTCTGACCCCTTTATTCATCTTGGGCAAACATATTATTGACAATCTAACCATGAGCTAGACCCTGAGCTAGTTAATAGATATACAATTATGCGCGAAAGAGACCTAGACCCCTTGGAGCTCTCCTTCTGACTCTATCCCAGTAATGCCCAGATTTTCCTGAGTTCCTGTATGTCCAACTCCCCAACTCCAGCTGTGAATTTCAGTTCTGAGTGGTTCGTGGGCCAGGTCAGCACCAACACATCATACAAGGCCTTCAGTTCCAAATGGATCAGTGCTGACATTGGGCTGCAGGTTGGGCTGGGAGGAGTCAACATTACACTTACAGGTAAGTGATGGTTCTTACCTGTGAGGGAGAAGATTCTGCTGTGTCTTTGGAATCTAATCTGGTGTGGTCTAAAGTTCTACAGGATGAAGGGATGGTAGGAAGGGAAATTTCCAGAGATTAATAGCAGCTTCTGTACACCTGCCCAATGTGATGAGCCCCTACCCAGGCTTGAGTTCCTCCTGAGCACACCTGCCCCATTCCCCCAGGGATCCCAGTGCAGCAGTTGAATGAGACCATCAATTACAATGAGGAATTCACATGGCGCCTGGGTGAAAACTATGCTGAGGAATATGCAAAGGCACTGGAGAAGGGGCTGCCGGACCCTGTGCTCTACCTGGCTGAGAAGTTCACCCCGAACAGCCCATGTGGACTGCATGGCAAGTACCGCCTGGCAGGACACTACACCTCAGCCACACTCTGGTGAGTATGGGATAGAGGGCAGCCTAGACCCAGGGATGGTGTTTCTATCCATCTTTCCTCCACTTATGTGGAAATCCCTAGTGGGACAGGCTGGCACCAGCCCCACAGTGCTTGGTTGGGAAACCTATAGGCAGAAAACTGTGTGTCACATCTCTGGGATATTCTTGGGTGCCTGAGCCTCCATGTGGGCCCTTCCAAATAGAAGTGTCTAGGCCAACCTTCACTAGGTCCTTGGCTCTCCAGGGTGGCATTCCTCTGCTGGCTGCTGGCCAATGTGATGCTGTCCATGCCCGTGCTGGTCTACGGTGGCCACATGCTGCTAGCCACAGGCATCTTCCAGCTGTTGGGACTGCTCTTCTTCTCCACGGCCACATCACTCACACCACCCTGTCCCCTGCGCCTGGGCACTGCTACGCTGCACACTCACCACGGGCCTGCCTTCTGGATCACATTGACCACAGGTGAAGTCCAGCCCTGAAGACAGACACAGGGCTTAGGGCCAGGGAGGGAGGGCCAGGGACCACAATATTGGTGGGGGTTGAGGGTCTGCCTCTGGGGGCCAAGATGCCTTTCCTCCCTTTAAAACCCCATCCCTCTTACATCACTCATTGGGGCTTTTTCTCCCCAGTTCCACTACCCACCCCCATAGATGCCTACTCCCTGTGTCTTCTGTCTCTGTCATGTTCCTCATCTCCTAACTCTCCCTTCACCCAACTCTTTCCCAAATCTTCCAATCTTCTGTCCATGCCCGCTTCCCCCAAACACTCTTCTCTATGTCCCCCATTCCTAGAACCCTTCTCTTTCCTGCTTCACATGGCTTTAAATTGTCTTACAGGTCTTTCTCCTCTCCTGTTCTCTCATGCCCCTTCTCATGCCTTCTCCTCTGTGCCCTGCCCTTCCCCCAGGGTTCTCTATTTTCAGAGTTCTCTCTCTCTTTCTTCTGACATGTAATTCAAAGAGCACTGGGCTTAGAGTCAAAGCTCAGAAAAATAGAGCCACACCAGCCGTATGACCCTAAGCTAGTCACTTCTCTGAATCCCAGTTGCTCTGAAACAGGGATGCCAGCATTCTCTGAGAGTTGTTCTGATGCTCTTGCAAGAGTTCCTTGGGAGGGTATTACTATCACCAAGGCAGGACACCTATTGTCTCATCCCCAGGACTGCTTTGTGTGCTGCTGGGCCTGGCCATGGCAGTGGCCCACAGGATGCATCCCCAAAGGCTGAAGGCTTTCTTCACCCAGAGTTCAGGAGAGGATCCTGCGCTGGAATGGAATCCTGAAGAAGGGGGACTCCTGAGTCCTCGCTACCGGTCCATAGCTGAGAGTCCTGAGCCCCAGGACATTCCCCTGTCAGAGGCTTCCTCTGAGGCATGCTGTAAGAAGGAGCATCCCAGAGAGCCTGACTGTACCCTATAAGGCTCTTCTCCCTGGTGGCCACCCGTACTTCCAGTCTGGTTCCAGATCTTATTGGAGCCTCATAAACCACCAGAAATGACTGCAGGTTGGGTTGTTTCAGCCCCCCAGCTCCAATCTATAGGTGGAGAAGGAAAAAGAGGCTTTTCCTTTTAAAAAGCAAAACAAAAACCCCTAATATGCTAAACAGAAATTGGAGCCACCCATAAACCCTGTCTCCATGGTAAGACCAAGCAAGTGCTGCCTGTTTATGCACAGCAACCCTGCCTTCCCTTGATGCCTTGCCTCTTTGAGGTGCCATTTATTGAAACTCAGCTTCATCTACACAATGTGTGTGTGTGTGTGTGTGTGTGTGTGTGTGTGTGTGTGTGTGTGTGTTGGGGAGGTTATAGTGTGATACCTGTATGGTCCCTCTTATCCCTCTTGTTTCCCTTTTTCTGGGTCCCTTTTGTTCTTCTTTTACTTCCCCAACTTGTGTGATCTCTTGGTACAATGAAAGTCCTGGGCCAGAGAAGAAACCAAACTTCTTGTCCCAGGATATCAACCACATGTGCTACATTATCTTTAAGCTTCACTTCTCAAATCTGCCAAATAAGATTGTAGGTCTTGCCAAGGACCTAAAAAATAATCCCAGGATTTATTTTTATGCCTTGCCGACATCTACTTTAGTTAGCCCTCAGATACCACCTCTTGGTGAATAAACTGGAGTTAGTAAATTACCTCAAAAATGCCATTCCCTCCAGGTCCACTCACCTGGGCCAGTGAAGGGGAAACCCACTGGGCCAATGGGATAGTGACCTGCCTGGTCACTGCTACCAACCATCCACCTGGGGCAGTTCAGGAAGATACTGGTTCTGGTGAGTTCCCCTTTGGGCTCACTAGAGGGCGCCTCTCTCCCAGAGCCTTGTGGCAAGGCAGAGAGAATGGACTTGGCTGCTTCCAGCCCAGGAAGTCTGCTGAGGACTCATATTCCCTAAGTCTGGGAAAGCCATGAAATGTAATGGAAACAATTAAAAAAAAAAAAAGAAAAATATTTATTTACAGGTCACTCTGGGAGATTTTTCCCTGGGTGCAGGAGTTGCAGCCCGTCTGAGGCCGCCTGCTTTTCCCCAGTGGCTCCCCCACCCCCACCCCTTCCCACGCAGTGACTTTCTTTGGGCTATCCCGGCCCAGCCCCAGCCGGCATTGCTACCTGGCTTGCAGGGGACTGAGGTGGGGTAGCAGTCTGAGGTTGAGTCCCCCTCAGAGGTTAGTATTGGTCGTTAAGTCCAGGGCTCCAAACTGCTTATGCAGTGGGTTGTTCAGGATGAGAGGCGAGCTCCCTTTCGCCTGGCTACCATAGTCCTTGCCGCTTCGGTCCAAGAAGGTGCGAAGCGCGCTGGGCCAAGAGTAGTGGAGACTCACCACCGCCACTCCCAGCAGGAGGCACAGGATGCCTGGGGCAGCGCAGAAGGAAGGAAACAGGGTAGTCAGGGCTCCAGGCCAGAGTCTGGCCTGCCCCCTCCATCTCCTGGGGGCTACCTCTTGCATTTCCTCCCCCAACACACAGGGCAGGAACACCTCTGATATGGATTACACGATACACAGTTTCATGTGCTAACTGGAGCAAGATACTGAACCCCTCAGAACCCTCTCCCCTCATGTGCAAAACGGGCATAACCACACCTGCCTCTAGGAACTCTTAAGAGGAGCAGATTAGATAATATGTGTGAACTCGTTTTGTCCACTGTAAAGTACACAGCAGTATAAATCCAGTCCCCACCCCAGCCTCCCGGAATCCACCTCCTCAGTCCTCACCGGTGGCCAGGGTGACCCAAAAGGCGGCGCCATAGTGAGTGGTGAGAGTGGCGGAGCCGAGACGGAGCGGGCAGAGCTGCACGCTGGAGATGGAGGCGAAGGCGAAGATAGAGAAGAGCGTGAAGGCTCCGGTGGTCAGGAGCGCCAGGCCCCCGTAGAGCGGAACCGGCATGGAGAGCAGCCCGTTGGAGAGGAGCCAGAAGCAGAAAGCCACCCTGCGGAGGGGACCCACTGCGCTGTGAGCGGGGTTACCCTAGCCTCGCTCCCCCTCCGTCCTCCACCCCAGAAGGAAAGCCGGGACTGTGATGGCGTAGGCACAGGGGAGCCTTACAGGGGAGGGGCCGGCTCGCAGCCTCTGCCTGGTCTCTCTGGGTTCCCAGGTCTGTGCGGAGGACCCCGTGACTTTCTTTCTGACCCCAGAGGTGGAAATTCGCACCTCCAGCAGCTATGTGGGGCTGGCTCACACGCCCCCACCGCGACAGTCCCTCCCTCAGTCACGCGTGCTTCCCTCCAGCGCTCACCACAGCGTGGCCGAGGCATAGTGCCCCGCCAGGCGGTACTGGCGGTAGAGCCCGCAGGGGCTGCTCGGGGTGAACTTCTCGGCCAAGTAGAGAACTGGATCTGGCAGCCCCTTCTCAAGCGCCTCCGAGTACTCCTCGGCATAGTTCTCGCCCAGACGCCAGTTGAAGCGCTCGTTGTAGTCTATGGTCTCGTTCAGCTGCTGCACTGGGGTCCCTGCAGAGGGCGGGCGGGCGGTGGAGTCACGGAGCCGCACGCAGCGGGGGACCCCGCAACTAAGCAAACACGGATAGGAAAGTGGAGGTGTGAGAGCAGTTTGGCAGCGGTTGGGGAAAGCACGGCTCCAAAAGGAATAAACACTATTTGAGCCTGTGGGGTCCGAGATTTCCTCCAGCTGTCCCTGCCACACTCCCCCAACCATGGAGTCCGACAACCCAGGAATTCACTTTGCCCCAGCCCCCTCACCTGTGAGTGTAATATTAATTCCCTCCAGGCCGACGTGCAGACCAACATGGGCTCTGACTCGTGCTGCGCTGAAGGCCTTGTAGGATGTGTTGGTGTTCACCCCACCCACTGACCACTGTGCGCTGAAGTGCACGGCTGTGGGGAGAGGCACAGTGTGTGGGGAGGGGTACAGAGAGAATTGGGGAGATGGCATGGGGAGGGTGATGATGGCAGGTAGGGTGCAGTGCAGAGAGATGGGGGGGTCTAGGGGTCCAATGTGATATACATGGTAAAGGTGTAAGAGTGGGCACTAGAAAGCTGAAGAATAGGAAGAGGGAGCAGGACACGAACCCCAAACCTCGATTTTCCCAGGTGCCCTCTGCCCACCTCCATCCTCACCCCAGGTCCTCTCACCACCTGCTGCACCACACACTCACCCACAATTTCTGCGCCTATGAAGAGACTGAGAAGAACTCTCACCAGCCAGAACCAGCGCTGCAGGAATAGGTACCTGGGTCAGGCTTGGTAACTGCCCGGCTAGAGTCCCCAAGACCTCCCTTAACCCCATGCCACCTAGATCTTTAGCGCCTCTGAAACTGTCCCCTCTTGCACCACACCCTTTCCCCAGTTCCATTCCTGATGCTTTGAAGCTGAAGTCAGACTTGTTTTTTTGTACAGGTTCCTCTGAGCCATTGCCATTTCTGAAGTTTTCTAGCCATGCACTTCTGAGGCCCCAGTCCCATTTCCCAGTGCACCCTGCAACACGGCTTTCTGTCTGGTGCAGGCCCACCACCTTCACCCACCAGCTATCTGGCTCCTGGCTACTTGAATCACTACTATGGTGAGGCTCAGTGAGTCCAGAAGTGGTAGGCAGGCAGGGGTCATCTACCCCAGGAGAGGGTGGCCCCAGGGTCCTGTCACCAAGTAGACGAGGTGGGAATGCAGCCTCTCAGATATTCCTAGGTGCACCAGTTTCCCAAGGAAACCAACACAGATCAAGACTCAGGGAAGCTAGGAACCCATAGACTTGAAAAACAACTTAGGTTCTAGGAGAAGTGAGGGGGGAGGAGTCCAAGGAAAAGTACCCAGTCTGTTATAACTTCGAATCCTGGGTGGGAGTGTCTGAGCCCTTAGGATGGGAGCACTCATATACATGCATCTCTACGCAGCAGAAACACAGCAGTCTCAGCTGCTGAGACTTTCACACCAGTGAAACACAGCAGTCTCCGCTGCTGGTTTCTGTCCTCTTGGTCTGCCAGTCATTAAGTCATCACCTTAAGGCTGAGACTGGAGTGCAGCCACAGTCTGAGGGAAGGAGACTCCAGCAGCATGTGAAGACTAGAATCAGCCCCGGATTACTGGACTGGGCACTCACTGTCTGCATCAGCTTCCTGAATGATTTAAGTGGGGTCGGTTTCCAGGTTGTTTTGTATAGGGCCTCAACCTCCCCGGTTCTTGGAAAGGCATGCCTGCTGCCCCAGACTTCTGTCTGCTCCACCTATGCTCCTCTGGTTCAGTGTTTCAGTCTGACTATCCATGGAGGCACTTGGAACCACATTACCTGTCCTAGGTCTTCCAGAGACCAGCTGCCCAAGGCCCCCAGGCCCTAGCATCTAGCACCCCCTTACCGAGTGGCCACGAATCCCAGGCAAGATGAGCAGGAAGCTGGCAGCCAAGGCCAAGAACACCAGAATGACGATGAGCAGTGGGACGCTGATGCCAGGGGCATGCCGGGGCTGGGGGTAGAAAGGCAGCTCACCATTCCACAGAGTCATGCTGCAACCCGGACAAGCTGGGTCTGCTGGAGTGGGAATAGCAGGTACCTGGCAGCCGAGCCTGGGTCCCACTTATCTTTATCCGGTCCCCTGCGTTCTTGGACAGGACTCAATGAGATGGTCAAGCCTGAGCTCCTGACTTTTCCCTAAGGAAGTGCAGCGGCCGGCCGGTTGCCTTCAAGTGCTCTGGATTGGCTGGGGCAGGGTTGGGTAGGTGGGAGAGAGGAATTATTTCTCACTGGTTGTAACCAGTTACGTTCAAGGCTCTGCGGGTTTGCTCTGTGTTTGGAAGTGGTGTGGGATCTGGACCCCTTTTATAGCAGCCTGAGCAGCTTGCTGGGCGGATGTCAGGGCTTGGCAGCTTGGTGTGATTGGGAAGAGAACTTGCAGATAAGGGGCGGAGGTTGCTATGCAAATGAGAAGAGCCCTGACTCCACAGCAAGAGGGCCAGCCTCCTGCCCAGATGCACACTCTTGGCTCTAGTCTGACCTGAGTGGACACCAGGGCAGCTGGCCTTCGAGGATCCAGAGAAGAGGGTGAGAGTGCCATCGGGGAGGCTGGGATCTTCAGAGCTGGGAGGGGAGGGGTGCTGTGTTGGGAAGGTGGAGACAGGGAGGAGAGCAGAGAAGCAAAGATTCCAAGGGAAAAGACTTCTGCCCCAGATGGGGGCCCTAAACCAGAAGTTGGACCGGGGTTTAGGGCATGATCTTCCTATCCCTCCTGTCCTTGCACAGGCACTCACTGCAGAGTATCAACGGCTGCAGGTCAGGGATTCCCAGCAGTTACTGAGCGGTTGGGGATGAGGATTTGAAGCTGGGCGCTGGGCTGGGGGTAGGGGGGGAGCCCTGGAAGGCTGGAGGTGAAGTTCTGCCTGGGACTGACAAACCCCAGAGGACTAGTGCCCTGTGTGTTCCTTTGGTTGGGGTTAGTTCTTCCACCAGGTGGAAAGTGGGGACTGGCATCAGTGCCTACTAGATGTCCTGACAAGAGCGAGGTGGGATGTGGGTCCTTGGTGATGCTCCTTAAAGCTTTGCTCCAGAAGTGAAAACAGCTGGCACCTCCTCACCCTGTGTGGGCTGTAGACATGAGGGACACTAACTCCTTGTCCCTCACATATCACCTCCCACTTCCCAGGCAGCAGGGTCAGCATGCTCTGCGCAAGGCCAAAGGCGGTGGTGCTCCTGGGAGCTCTACTGACTGCATCCCTGGATCCAGCAGGTAAGTATCCAGTGCCCCTAGCTTAGCGAAGTCACCCAGTACCTCTTGTGGGTGGAGTACCTCTGCAAGATCGGTCAAATCGCAGCTCAGGTCAGCAGGATGGCAAACTTCCTGGTGCAGCTTCAACGCCGTGCAGTGTCGCCTCTTGGGTAGGATTGGGGGCACTCAGGGAGCGGGAGAAGCAGGGACAGAGGCCGCTGGGTCCTCGAGTGGTCGCAGGAAGGCTAGCGCTGAGGAACCACTCTGCCTCACAGGCGGCCAGGACTCACCTGCACTGTCCTGGGAAGTGCAGCGCTATGACGGCTGGTTCAACAACCTGAGGCATCACGAGCTTGGCGCAGCTGGTACGTCCTGTGGTCCGGGTAGGGATGAGGGGGAGGATGGCTAGTGGAGGGCCGGCCCTGGGAGATGAGACCCGGACAAGAGGAGAGAGCGCACCGCCAGCCACCTGGCTGTCTGCCCAGCGAACTCCTATGCACTCCTGGGCCCAGGAAACCCTGGCGGAAAGGGGTCTAGTCAGTGAGGTAGGCGTAGGGAGAGGTTTATGTCCTTGTTGGGGACGGAGTGCCCTGACAAAGCCCCGCTCCCTGCTTCCCACAGGCTTCAGACTGCAGCGTCTGGTACCAGCCAATTACGCGGATGGCGTTTATCAGGCTCTGGGGGAGCCGCTGCTGCCCAACCCGCGCCGACTCAGCGACGCCGCCATGCGGGGCACAGCCGGGCAGGCCTCCCGCCGCAACCGCACGGTGCTGGGGGTCTTCTTTGGTGAGAGCAAAGTGGGCGAACACCGGGGTTGACCAGTCACTTGGAGGCTGACCCAACTCCCAGCCATCTCCTCCTCCTCACTAAGCAACACTTCCAGGCGTTCTTTATCTTGGGGGCTTTGGGAGTGTCGATTTAGGGATATCTGCTTCCCTCATCATTCTCTTACCCGTTACTCCAAATCCAGGAGGATCACTGGACCTCCATTAAAGCCCTTAGGAGCTGAGTCCCCTGCCACCGCTCTCCTACTCATATGATTGTATCCTCTTTCCTCCGAAAGAGAAAGGGGAAAGCAGGATCTGGTGGGAGATGGGAGTTGGTTTGGGGGAGCCCTTATCTTAATTATTATTTGGATTCTCACGCCAATGTTATGAGGTGCGTGGAGAGTGTATTATGTCCCCACTTGAAAATTAGAAGAAATGGGCGCCTGGGTGGCGCAGTCGGTTAAGCGTCCGACTTCAGCCAGGTCACGATCTCACGGTCCGTGAGTTCGAGCCCCGCGTCAGGCTCTGGGCTGATGGCTCAGAGCCTGGAGCCTGTTTCCGATTCTGTGTCTCCCTCTCTCTCTGCCCCTCCCCCGTTCATGCTCTGTCTCTCTCTGTCCCAAAAATAAATAAACGTTGAAAAAAAAAAATTCAATTAAAAAGAAAATTAGAAGAAAGACCCGGAGCTGGTGGCAGAGCTTAAACTACAACATGTTTTTTGACTCTTGAGAAACCAAGAGAAATTCCCTGCCCATGGGGAGTGGCGATTCTCAACAGTTTGGCCCCCATTGCGGACAGGCTACCACTTGCTGTCCGACCTGGTGAGCGTGGAGACACCTGGCTGCCCAGCCGAGTTCCTCAACATCCACATCCCGCCCGGGGACCCGGTGTTCGACCCGGACCAGCGCGGGGACGTGGTCCTACCCTTCCAGAGGAGCCGCTGGGACCCCGAGACCGGACAGAGCCCCAGTAACCCCCGGGACCTGGTGAGACGCGGCAGGCGGGGTCGCGGGGGCGGGGCCTGGAAGGGCCGGGCCGGGAGAGGCTCCGTCCCCCCGCTCCCCCTCCCCTCCGCCACCGATGCTGGGCTGGCCCTGGCGCCCCCTTACCCGTCTCAGCTACTCCGCCCGCGGCTCACCCTGGGCTCACCCTCCCGGTACCCCCGCAGACCAACGAGGTGACGGGCTGGCTGGACGGCAGCGCCATCTATGGCTCCTCGCACTCCTGGAGCGACGCGCTGCGGAGCTTCTCCGGGGGGCAGCTGGCGTCGGGGCCCGACCCCGCCTTCCCCCGCAACGCGCAAAGCCCCCTGCTCATGTGGACGCCGCCCGACCCCGCCACGGGACAGCGCGGGCCCCGGGGGCTGTATGGTGAGGCCGCGGGGTGGGCTGCGGCGGCCGGGGCGCGCGGCGGGGCGGGCTGGGGGCGGGCTGGGGGCGGGCTGGGGGGCGCCGAGGTTGCGCTCCCCGTGGTCACACCGCCGCGCGTCTCTTCCCCTGCGGCCCCACGGCGTCGCGTGCAGCCTTCGGGGCGGAGCGAGGGAACCGCGACCCCTTCCTGCAGGCGCTGGGCCTGCTGTGGTTCCGCTACCACAACGTGTGGGCGCAGCGGCTGGCCCGCGAGCACCCGCGGTGGGGGGACGAGGAGCTGTTTCAGCACGCGCGCAAGAGGGTCATCGCCACCTACCAGGTCAGTCCGCACCCCCTCCCCGCCCCGCCCCGCCCCGCCCCTGCCTGCTGCGCAGAGCCCTCCATCCTCCGACGGGCAGCCCCCGGAAACGCCCTTTTCCAGGAGGACGCTGCTCCCCAGAACTGGGGCTAGCGTCTCGTCTCGGAGTGGACGTGGAGACGATGAGGAGGCAAAGCGCTGTGATCCTCGAGCCTTTGCTGTGGTTCTTATGTAGCCGCCCTCCTCTGCCATCCCAGGTTCCTTGTGGGGGCCGGGCCTCCGCACCTGTCCTGTTTGAGTTGCCTCCCTCGTGACTGCCCCTGCCTGACCCTCATCTCCCACCGAAGCCTTCCTTGGGCTCGGATCCCTCCCAGGGCGGCTGCTCCAGCGCTTGCCTCCCTTTTGCCTTCTCTTGTCCCTCAGAACATCGCTCTGTATGAGTGGCTGCCCAGCTTCCTGCAGAAAACACCCCCAGAATATACAGGTACAGGAGTTGGCGGGGGGTGGAACACTTGGACTGCGGGGGTGGGGGTGGGGAAGGGAGGGTCAGGATCCGTGGGAGAAAGAAGACAGGTAGATGCATGTGATGGAAGGATGTGATAAGGAGCCTATTTCTCTTATTACCCCTGTTGCGCAGGGTACCGTTCTTTCTTGGACCCCAGCATCTCCCCAGAGTTCCTGGCAGCCTCTGAGCAGTTCTTCTCCACCATGGTGCCTCCTGGCGTCTACATGAGGTGAGGGAGGGGCTGGCAGTGGAGGAGGCATAGCACACTGGTAGAGATGAAGAATCAACAGCCTTGGGGGCCTGGGGCCTTTTATACAACTCCACAGTAATGGGGGAAGAGAAGCAGAGTTTGGAACCCTGAAATAGGACCCTGGGATAGGAGTTTCAAACTTAACAACTCCTCCTAATGGCTGAAGTTTAGCTGCTGAGAGCAGGACTTGTCCAGCAGTTGGGTTATTCTCTTCACTCCTTTCCTTACCACTCTATGTGGACAAAGAGCAACCGATACCTTCAATCCACACACATTGCCAAATCTCTGCTGTGTTCAAAGAAGTTCAGCCCTCCGTCCTGGCCAGACCCCTCTGAGTCCCTCACCCCACTCAACCCCATGTCAGCTTTTCCCTGAGCTCTCATCCCATCCTTGATGCCCCATTTCAGAAATGCCAGCTGTCATTTCCAGATGGTCCTGAACCAGGGTCTTGGCAGCTCCCCAGCTCTCAGAGTCTGCAACAGCTACTGGATTCGGGAGGTCAGCCTGGGGTCTGAGTCAGGGGAAGGTGGGTCAGCGTCAGTCGTGACACACAGGCTGGGAAAAGCAACCGTTCCAGTTGCTTTTTCAGGTGTTGCCTCTCCAGGTAGTAGGAGATGAAGGGGAGAATGATCAGAAACTTATCTGGTGGGGCGCCTGGGGGGCTCAGTTGGTTAAGTGTCCTACTGTTGATTTCAGCTCAGTTTATGATCTCAGGATTCGTGAGTTGGAGGCATTAGGCTCTGTGCTGACAGTGTGGAGGCTGCTTGGGATTCTCTTTCTCCTCCATCCCTCCTTCTCTCTCTGCCCTTCTCTCTCTCTCTCTCTCTCTCTCTCTCTCTCTCTCTCTCTCAAAATAAATAACTTTGAAAAAAATACTTATAGCTTTGAAAAAAACACTTAAGAAAATTATCTGGAGACAATAGCTCAGGAGTCTAGGACTGGCCAAGGGCCCTTAGTCCTGAGGTGCTGCAGTGGTTCAGGGTGACAGGGACCAGGCTTTGGGGAGAGGCCCAAGAGCCTACTTTAAATGTGTTGTTGTCTATTTCCAGAACGCCAATCTGAACAGTGCCCAGGCGGTGAATCACCTGCTGCTGGGAATGGCCTCCCAGATTTCAGAGATGGAAGACAGGATAGTGGTTGAAGATCTGAGGGGTAAGCTTGGGAGCTAGATGGGATAAGGGTCCAGAAGCCTGGGAGCCTGGGGACCCCTCTGGGTTAATCAACAATTAGACCTTAGGGTACCTACAATGCAGGAACACAGATACACATGCTGTAAATTGCCACTAGAAGAAAAATCTTTTAACTTTTTTTTTTTTTTTTTGCTTCATTTAGGTTTAATGTTGCATTTACTCTAAATTACCTATGTCTGAGTATGTAGGGGGAGAGGTGACACCAAAATCTCTTGGTACTTAGGTTTCCAAAAGTTTTCTCTAGTCCTGTCTTGAGGCCAAGGAGGTAAAGGACAGGGACTTTACTATTTGGTGACTAGAACAGTCTTGAGTCTCAGGGGAAGATTCTTGCCAGAAAAATTTCCCCTGATCGTACATGGTCACATTGACCCTACGTGGAAGCAAGGTTGATATGGACACATGGTCACAATGTTGGGAGTTCTGGGGGTGAGTAGTGCCAACAACCTAATTCAAGACTGCTGAGCAAAGAAGGGTCAGGGGGATTCAGCCTATAGCCTGGTTCTCTCTCCTTCTCAGATTATTGGCCTGGCCCTGGCAAGTTCTCCCGCACAGACTACGTGGCCAGCAGCATCCAACGTGGCCGAGATATGGGGTTGCCCAGCTATACTCAAGCCCTGAAGGCTTTGGGGTTGGAAACCCCAAAGAACTGGAGTGACATCAACCCCAATGTGGACCCCCAGGTGAGAAACAGTAATGATGGCAATAGCAGCTAAAACTTTTTTGTTTTAAGATCTGTGCACATGTAACTCATTTAATCTACATCAAGAATGTTATAGGGTAGATACTATCATTGTCCTTATTTTACCAATGACATGGTTGGTAAGTCAGTCATAGAGATGGGATTTAAACTCAGTCATCTGATTCCAGAGTATGTTTCTCACCACTACATTGTACCATTCCTACAGGGTGGCCTCAGGGTGATCTCTGTATTGGGTGCCATTGTCCTATTCCTGCAGGATCCTTCCTTATGAAATGGGTGACCTTGAAACTGCTAATTATTAGGGCCAGATAGCCTGGGTGGTGGTGGTCACAGGATATGGCCCAAAGGCACCTAGCAGTGGTTTCACCATCGGCAGGGACACGTGGGTCCTCCCACCTGTCTTGCCACCACCTGAGGGGGATGGCCTAGGAAAAGTAGGCTCCTTCAGGCCTGAGCAGCAAGCCAGGCAGCTGATAGAGTCCTGTGTTTAAGAATGGAGCCACAGTGGCTGCCCTCCCCAACACACATGTGCACACACACGTGCACACACATATTCCTCACCTCCTGTGGTGCCCCAGGTGCTGGAGGCTACAGCTGCCCTGTACAACCATGACCTTTCCCTGCTGGAGCTGCTCCCTGGGGGGTTCTTGGAGAGCCACGGGGACCCAGGGACCCTCTTCAATGCCATCGTCCTCGACCAGTTTGTGCGGCTGCGGGATGGTGACCGCTACTGGTTTGAGAACACCAGGAATGGGTAAGGCCTGCATGAACTTCCGCCTCAGATGCCACTTTGGCTTGGAGCCCCAGGGCCTCTGCCTGTAAGCAGCCCCACGGGCCCTGGATTCCCAGCTGGCCTCACCTCCTCTTTAACCCCTCTGTGTCTCTTTCCTCATCTGACTTCCTGGGCCCAATATTGCTGGAGGCTGGCAGCCCTTTCTCATCCCAACCATTCGTGGCTTTCTCCAACTTAGGCTGTTCTCCAGAGAGGAAATTGCAGAAATCAGAAACACCACTCTTTGGGACGTCCTAGTGGCTGTTACCAATGTGGACGCCAGTGCCCTGCAGCCCAATGTCTTTATCTGGCATGACGGTGAGTGACAATCAGAGAAAGGACCAAGGATGGGGCGAGTCACTTGGTACTGTCCAGGGAACCAGGTGCCAGGCAGCATTTTCTGTGTGCTGCTGGGAAGCCTGCTTTAGGCTGCCTCCCCCAGTAGGTACTGGACTGGTTTGCAGGCTGCACTCTGTGATCAAACTGGGGTAGGTACTGAGAACAGGATATGGAAAGGGACTTTTTGAGGGGAACCAACTCCAGAGAGGTGGGCCTAGTAAGGAGAAGTGTACCTCGTCCTTTACAGGAGAGAGGGGAAGGGTACCTGGCCAACTAATGAGATCCTCAGACTTTAAGGTCTTGTGTGTCCTCTCCCTCAGGTGCACCCTGCCCTCAGCCTCGGCAGCTCACAACTGAAGGCTTGCCCAGCTGTGTGCCCCTGACGGTGATTGACTACTTCGAGGGCAGTGGTCCTGGTTTTGGCATCACCATTGTGGCTCTCTGCTGTCTTCCATTAGGTGAACTCTTCACACCCTCACCCACTGCTTTCCTCCTGGCTGCCCCCCTGCCCACAGAATGTCCTTGCCCCTCATGACCTGCTGGTCTGTGGGAGTAGCTCTTTGCTACAGTCAAAGCCAGGCTCAGGGGACCTTGTGAAGGGAGGAGTAACAGGACCCTCAGTGAGGCTGCAGGCAAGAGGCTCCCCTCCCCACTGGCTCTTTCTGATCCTTTTTAGTGAGTCTGCTTATCTCTGGGGTTGTGGCCCATTTCCGGGGCCGAGAGCGCAAGAGACTACAGAAGAAAGGCAAAGAGAGTGTGAAGAGAGAAGCAGCCAAAGATGGGGTGTCAGGTGAGATGGGGCTGAAGGGAGAGAGGGAAATGGGGCCCAGATAGGGGCCCCTGGGAGAAAAAGCAGGTTGCAGATGTGGGGAGAAAGCCAGGCTTTGGGGGTGTCTGCTCAGACTGGTAGAGTGGAATTGGTTTGAGGTCAGGGGCCTGGGTACCTGTGCTGAACGTCTCTGCCCAATTGTCCCTTCCCCAGCAATGGAGTGGCCAGGCCCCAGGGAGAAGAGCTATCCCATCACCATCCAGCTGCTCCCAGACCGACGTCTACAGGTCCTAGACAGGCGGCTGTCTGTGCTCCGCACCGTCCAGCTGCAGCCCACACAGAAGGTCAACCTCATCCTGTCCAGCAACCGCGGGCGCCACACCCTTCTGCTCAAGATCCCCAAGGAGTATGACCTGGTATGGCCAGCCTGCCTCCCCTACCTGGAATGCTCCTATATCTCCCCTCTCAGAGCGAGGCCTGTTAGTTCACACTCTCTCAGCTACAGAGCTCCCCTGTGAAGATGATGCTGGGGAGAGGCTCTCCTTTCAGCTGTCTCCACACTCCATGTGACCCTCCCTTTGACCTGCTTGAGCCATTCACCTGGTTCCAGCCTGGATACATTGGGAGGCAGCTTTTCTCATCTTCCCTCAACTCAAGGTCCTCTGAGTGGGGGCTGAACCAGACCTGGAGCTCCAAGCACTGACATGGGCTTCCTCCCACCCAGGTGCTGCTGTTTAACTCTGAGGAGGACCGGGGCACCTTTGTTCAGCATCTGCAGGGCTTCTGTGTGCAGTGGACTCTGGGCCTTGACGTGACTGAGTTGGAAGAGAATGAGCTGTTCAGAAGGGCTGTGACCAAGCAGCAGCGGGCCCGTATCCTGGAGATCTTCTTCAGGAACCTCTTTGCCCAGGTGCCATGAGTGTGTCTTTTGGAGGCAGGACCTGGCCCAGGGTTGGAGGGAAGCTGGGCTGGACAGGGTCCTGCATGGGGTAAACGAAGTCTGTGTGCTGGAGAGAGACAGCGTTGATTGAATCCTAGCATTGCCACTCACTAGCTGTGTGACTTTAGGCCAGTCACATCATCTCTGCTCTGTATCTCCACTTCCTCATCTATAAAACAGTGATTAAAATAGGATCCACTGGCATTCCCAGGTATCCCCCATATGGAATATAGAAAAAATAAAATAAAATAAAATAAAATAAAATAAAATAAAATAAAATAAAATAAAATAAAATAAAATAAAAGTAATAGGATCCATCACCTTGGGTTGTTGTGAGGATTCAGTGAGATAGTCTACATCAGTGGTTCTCAAAGTGTGGCCTCTGGACCAGCAGCCGCCACCTAACCTGGGAATTTGTTAAAAATATAAATCCCCAGCAGTCTCCACCAAATCCAGCTAATCAGAAGATTGTTTATCTGGCCAGGCCCCTGCCTCCAGGAGACCAAATCAGGCACATGGTAGCTCTGTCTAAATTGACAAGAGAATAAATATATCCCTAGCCTTTTCCTGCCTGTCCACCACTGTCTACTTCATTTCTGTCCCCAGTATAGGGCCTCTCATTTCGCATTTTGAATCCCAAACTTTGTTCCCTCCCATTTCCACCCCCCACCTATAGACCTAGCACCATTCCTAACATATAAAGCTCCTGGATCTTGAATCCAGGGAAAAAATGGGCTGGCTGCTAGAGATCTGAGTCACTGCCTCAGAGGCCCAGGTCAGAAGTATATCTAAGGATCAGGAAAGCTACAAGGGCTCACTATTTCTGAATTGGACTTTTGGGAGATGTGAAGGGTCACTGAACTGCATTCAGCCCAGGCCTCACCTTCTTCTCTCCTTCCCTCTGCTACTGCCCGAGTGCAGGTGCTGGACATCGACCAGGCGAATGCAGGCACCCTGCCCCTGGACTCCTCACAGAAGGTGCGGGAGGCCCTGACTTGTGAGCTGAGCAGAGCTGAGTTTGCCGAGTCCCTGGGCCTCAAGCCCCAGGACATGTTTGTAGAGTCCATGTTCTCTCTTGCTGACAAAGATGGCAATGGCTATCTGTCCTTCCGGGAGTTTCTGGACATCCTGGTGGTCTTCATGAAAGGTAGGGGGAGAGTGGACCACTTCAGGAACCAGCAGTCTTTCAGCACAGAGGTGACCTGAATCCCTCTTTTTCTTCTCAGGCTCCCCAGAGGACAAGTCCCACCTGATGTTCACCATGTATGACCTTGATGCAAATGGCTTCCTCTCCAAGGATGAATTCTTCACCATGATGCGGTATGGAGTGGGCCCTTCCAGTTCTGAGACTCCCTGATATTTGAAACAAAGTCAAATCAGAGGAGGGTAGGTGAGGAGGTTATGTGGCCATCTATTTTGAAAGCCTGGATACTGCATTCTAGATTCTCAGAGCATCCAGCTTCATAAGTTTATCTGGCCAGGCCCCTGCCTCCAGGAGGGTCTATTATCTGCACTGTCTACACGAGCTAGAAAATTCTCCCTCTCTAGTTAAAAACAAACAAACAAACAAACAACAACCACCAAGTCAGTATGACCAATAGCAAAAGTCTAGTGTCCCTTTTGGATGCCTTTGGATCTATGTAAACTCTTCTACATCATACCTAACACTGGTGCTTTGCGCCGTGAATTAATGGATGGAAGATTAATGACCTTGGTCACTTTTTCTGTATTAATCACTAGGAAATGCAGGAGAAGAAACATGGAAAGTTCCTCTGTATTCCAACCCTTCTTTCTTCTTGCTTCTTAAGTTATTTTTGGTTGTGGTGTGCTGACAAAGACCAGCTTTGAGTGCATAGACTTCTTATTCCTAAAGACACTGTTCTGGTAACAGTGAAAGTCCCCTTCAGCTCCATAAGGACAGGGTTCTTACTTCTCTTTTGTTTCTCACTGAATCCACATCTTCTGCACTGTGATTGGCACATAGCAGGTATTCAATACATACTTAATGAATCAGATGGAATAAATGAGCAAATGAATAAACCAAATGCATAAAAGAGTGCAGAGTCTTTTACCTTTTCTACCTTAAGCCTTTCCATTTCTTTCTGCATTCCCTCTAACTTCCACATCCCTCTTCCATCCCAGACACCACAACTGGACATGGGCTTCTAAAAGGCTGTGGTGAAGCTGATTGCAGTCCATCCCTCACTGGGTGTGCTATTGCAGGCCCAGACCTGGGTGAGGCTCTAGGGATCTCGGAGAGGGTCCCTGTCCACCAGAGCCAAGCATCCACTTTCTCTTCCTATGTTCAGTTGTAGATCTTGCCCAGTCTCACTTGGATGATGTGTTTTTTAATGGGCTTGCTGTGCCAGGCACACACAGGTCTTTTTTTTCTGTTGGATTCACACAAACAGGCATGGTTGGCTTGTTTTTGTCCCAAAGGACAACCTAAGAAGAGTATGGCCACTCTGGGTGCTATGAGATCGGGTGTGGAGACAATCCTGCCTGTGCCCTGGGGTGTTGGCACAAGGAAGCAGCAGCCATTGTAGCTACATCTCCTCCCCCGGCATCCAGGCTTCTGTGCCCCCACTGGACTGTGAAAGGGGGAGGCCAGTGGCAGCGTGGGATGCATTAACACAAGAGAGTGGGCAGAGACCCTGCCACACAAGAAGCCCATGGTCATCTGGACATGTCCCTACACTAAATGGACATTGATCCCACCTTTCAACGCCCCCTTGTTTGAGGGCTGCTTTCTCTAATTGGTCAAGGTCACTTTCAATTTCAAACCTGTGGCCACCCCACCCAGCTTAACGTCAACTACAGGCTGGATGAACACCTTCTCAATGCCATTTCCCGGGTCACTGGTAACCACATTAGATAATCTGGGGCCCGCCCCACCGTGCACCTGCCTGAACCTGACCTTGCCAGATGACAGACTGGTGTATCTCTCCTCCTCCCCCAGGTCCTTCATCGAGATCTCCAACAACTGCCTGTCCAAGGCCCAGCTGACTGAGGTGGTGGAGTCCATGTACCGGGAGTCGGGCTTCCAGGATAAGGAGGAGCTGACGTGGGAGGATTTCCACTTCATGCTGCGGGACCATGACAGCGAGCTCCAACGCACTCAGCTCTGCGTCAGAGGTGGAGGTGGAAGTACGTGAGTATGTAAGAAATGGTAGGGGGCACCTGGGTGGCTCAGTCAGTTGACTTTCACTCAGGTTATGATCTCACAGTTCGTGAGTTCAAGCCCCACGTCTGGCTTTGTGCTGACAGCTCAGAGCCTGGAGCCTGCTTTGGATTCTGCGTCTCCCTCTCTCTCTACTCCTCCCCATTCATTCTCTCTCTCTCTCTCTCTCTCTCTCTCTCTCTCTCAAAATAAATAAACATTAAAAAATTAAAAAAAAAAAAAAAGAAATGGTAGGAGTCAGGGAGGGACGTGTCTTCAAAATGAGAGCTACTGGTGGATAGGAGTCAGGTTTTATTTCTCTTCAAGTCTTTTGTGCCTAGTATAGAGCCAGGCACGTGTAGTCAAGGGTGTCACATACATGTGCACTGCACAAACATGCCTACTGAGAGGTCAAGGGTGGTCTGAAATCCAGCCTACATGCCACTTACTAAGCTCATGCACATTGGTCTGGGGTGTAGCTAGTCAGAAGAAGAGGCGTTATTTTCTTTATACAAAAGATGCAGGAATGCATCTGCCTGCAGTTTTCTAATTATACCAAGTTACCCCCTTGTTTGCAATGGGTGCCCATTGTGGGCAGTGAGGGGAACAAGGCTGGAACAAGAGATGAGAACATGGCAAAATCACTGGCAATTGCTGTGGCAGCCTTCCCGGAGAAGAGAGGGGGGCAGTCTACCTTTCTTCTACCCTTGTGGGGAAGCCTGTCCAGACTCTTGTTCTTCTCTCCAGGTGTTGGAGACATCTTTAAACCAAACATCAGCTGTCGAGTCTCATTCATCACTCGGACTCCTGGGGAACGGTGAGCAGGAATGGGGGCACTGGCAGGTCCCCTTGTCCAGGTCCCCTGAAGAGAAATGAAGGAAGTAGGGCTGGCTGAATCAGTTCCTGGGACCAGATATTTTTCCTCTGAAAGTAGCTCTTAGTACATAATTGATCCTGGCCCAAATTCCAGCTGCTTCCCTCATGCCATGTGGCTCAGGATCCTAGCTGTCTCCCTAACACTTCAAGACAGAATCCTTCTGTAAGACAGATGACCGCATCATATTCATTCTGCCTTGCCTCTCCTACCTGGCATCTCTCTGACCAGATTTATGGGCAGGTTCTGTGGGCAGGGGTGGGTTCCAGGATTCATCTCCATCCTCTGAAGTTCTGACCTGGTGATTCTTCTCCTGGCTGCAAAGACAAGGGGAGAATGAGCCCATTTTTCCTTTCTCAGATCCTGCTCTCAGGAACTAGGGCTCCCTGCCTCAGAAGCCCCAGAGCTGGGAGGTCCGGTGCTGAAGAAGAGGTTTGGCAAAAAGTAAGTACTTTCTAGACCCCCAGGCCCAAGGAAATATGGGGAGAAGTCTCGGAGTCTCTGGGCCCTGCCCACCCTTCCTGGACACACAAGGGACCATCCTGTGTCTCGTTCTATGTGTCTCTGACCTGATTGGTGAGCCATAGAGTCAAATAATTCTTCAACATCTTCCAACCTCTGCACCCTAACCTTCAGGAAAGGGGCCTGGCACTCAGATGCAATACCAAGATGGCAGTAAGGGCTCTCCTGGCTCCTGCCTGCTTTGGGCACATCAGTGAGGCCCGTTCAGGGAGCACCAAGAGGGAAGGACAGAACACACAGGAGGAAGATGAGGTGGAGTAGGGGGAAGACAGAAGAGCAGGTGGATGGAGCAAATAAAGATGAGCGCTGAAAGTTGGGGGCGGGTAGGAGTCTACTCCCCAAATGCTGTTTCCTTCATCTGTTCTGGCCCATCCTGACCCCTGCCAGGTTATCATGTCTCCTTCATGGGGTGGCATTTAGGGGAGGTCAGGGTGCCCTGGTCTCACGGCCAGCTGCCTCCCGTTGCTGCAGGACAGTGGTGCCCCCTCCCCGGCTGTACACGGAGGCACTGAAGGAGAAGATGCAGCGGGGCCCCCTGGCCCAGAAGCTGCGACAGTACAAGCGCTTTGTGGAGAACTACCTGCGGCACATCATGTGTGTGGCGGTCTTCTCTGCCATCTGTGCTGGCCTGTTTGCAGAGCGTGCCTACTGTAAGAGTTTCAGCTTGTGGGCGGTGGGAAGGGGCATGTAGAGCCTTCTGGCTGCTCTTCCCACTGGAGCCCAGGCGTTCTGACCCAGGCCAGGGACCCCAGCCTCTGTGCCATGCTGATCCACCCACACCCCCTCTCCAGATTATGCCTTTGCCTCACCACCCTCGGGCATCGCACAGACCACCTTTGTGGGCATCATCCTGTCCCGGGGCACGGCCGCCAGCATCTCCTTCATGTTCTCCTACATCCTGCTCACCATGTGCCGCAACCTCATCACCTTCCTGCGCGAGACCTTCCTCAACCGCTACATACCCTTCGACGCCGCCGTGGACTTCCATCGCTGGATCGCCATGGCTGCCGTTGTCCTGGCCAGTCAGTGGCTCCTGGGAATCCTCCCCATTGTTGCATTCCCCTGGGTCTAGCTGTGGGGGGGAAGAGTGAGGAGATTGGAGCTACATAGACTCCCATCTCTCCTCCCTGTGCCTCCTCTGTTCCTCAGGGTGGGAGGTAGAGTCGGCCCTGGGTGGCATCTCTAACAGAGTCTCTTTCAGTTTTGCACAGTGCTGGCCATGCAGTCAATGTCTTCATCTTCTCAGTCAGCCCCCTCAGCCTGCTGGCCTGTGTCTTTCCCAACGTCTTTGTGAATGATGGGTCAGTTCTGGGGAGGGTTCCCCCATGGGACATTTGGGGCAGGCCAAAGGGTATAATGGAAAAGACATAGATGGCCCTCAATACTCTACTCTCACTGAATGAGAGTGAAGAGCCTGCTGGGGATGCTGAGAGGTGACTTCCTTGCCCTGGAAGGAAGTGGCCATGATTAGCCAGGCAAGATGTTTGGGAGATGAATTAGAGACTGTTTCCCACATGTACCTAACACAGAACTTGGAATCTTAGCCTACCATTCATTCACTGGGCAAACATTCATGGAGTACATCATACATGACCATCCAGGTGCCAGAGAATAGACATGCTAGATTCATGCAGTCATTCAGCAAATACTTGTTGAGTATTTACTACAAGCCTAGCATTGTTTGAGCATAGGGATTAGAACAATGAGCAGAACCACACCCTTGCCCTCATGGAGCTTACAGAATGTGAACCGAGCACCCAAGGAAGCAAATAGCAGTAAGAGAGTTCAAGATAATGCAGAAGGAAGAATTGCCAAGAAAGCAGAGGGTGGAACTGTGGGTGGCTGGGTGCCATGTTCCTTGGATGGATCCCTGGCCATCTGAGTGGAGGCCCAGTAACCTCAGCAGTCAGGGCCAGCAAAAGCAGAATCACATTGTGACAGTGGGGAAGCCAATCCTGCCCCAGCTAGAAGCTCATATACCTTTGCCCTACAGGTCCCAACTTCCCCAAAAGTTCTACTGGTGGTTCTTCGAGACAGTCCCAGGTAGGGAGTAGGGGTGTATGTGGGGCCTGGGGGTTCTATCTGAGGACCTCTGTTTGTCTTCATCCTCCCATGAATACATACTTGTCTAGTGGTCGTGGTTCCCTTTCTAGTCTCCAGGACAAGCCTCAGCTGCAGCCCCGGCAGACAAGCTGTTCTGGGGGCCAGGGAGATCAGAGAAGGAGGGTAGACTGGGGGATCGCTGTCATATTCTCAGCCCATGCTGAGGTCCCAAAAGTATTCTCTGACCCTGTCCCCGCTGCCCCCAGGCATGACAGGGGTGCTCCTGCTCGTGGTCCTGGCCATCATGTATGTGTTCGCCTCCCACCACTTCCGGCGCCGTAGCTTCCGGGGCTTCTGGCTGACCCACCACCTCTACATCCTGCTCTATGTGTTGGTGAGGGATTCTCTGGGCAGGGCCAGTCCACGGGGGCAGGGATGAGCACTCATAATGGGGGTAGGGAGCAGGCTTAATTGGACCTGAGAGCAGAGACCCCAGCCTCTGAAGTCTATGGTGGCTTTATCTACCCAGCCCAGGCCCAGGGTCCGGGCAAGAAGTGTCTGGGCAAGGGAGGGTGCAGGGAGGGGCCCGGCTGGGCCTGAGCTGTACTAACTGGCCACGTCTCCAGCTCATCATCCACGGCAGCTTCGGCCTGATCCAGCTGCCCCGTTTCCACATCTACTTCCTGGTCCCAGCACTAATCTATGGGGGGGACAAGCTGGTGAGCCTGAGCCGGAAGAAGGTGGAGATCAGCGTGGTGAAGGCGGAGCTGCTGCCTTCAGGTACCAGGCCCAACATGACCCCAGGTGGGAGGCATTGGAAGTCGACTCATGGGACATGTGGAGATAGCTCCACAGGCCTCCAGACCCCCATCAGGCCTTTTAATAATCTGTCGGGGACCCCTGCAGCTTTCCTGATACAAATGGAGCCCAGAAAGGGCTGTGTTGCCCCCAGGAGGACTTGCAAACAATGAGAAGTGACCATGAGAAGAGGCAGCTGAAAGGCATTTAAGGACAACACAGACCCCCTTGTGTGTGGTCTGGGTGCTCCCCAGGGAACCATCTATACCCCTCCCACCCCCTCCTCCTAGAATAACCCCCCTTCGGAGATGGGCAATTGGCCCAGATTTCAAGAGTCTATCATTTTTTAGTTGTTTTTTGTTTTTTGTTTTTTGTGGTTTTTTTTTTAGAGTTTATTTATTTAGAGAGAGAGAAAGCATGAGCAGGGGAGGGGCAGAGAGAAAGGGAGAGAGAGAGAATCCCAAGCAGGCTCCTCACTGACAGTGCAGGGCTTGAACCCACGAACCACGAGATCATGACATAAACTGAAACCAAGAGTCAGACACCTAACCAACTGAGCTATCCAGTTGCCCCTGAGAGTCAATTTTTGAGAGTTTATGTTGGCTAAAGTGAGGATTCACACCACTGTAGAGGCTGGCAGAAGATGGTTTTAGGTGTTGTGGGACCATCTAATCTTCAGGATTAACATAGTAAGAAAATTAATCTCATTTCAACTTTATGTCCATTGAGATTACTTAAGGACAAAAACCTCAGCATGTTATTAGTATGCTTTTTGCACTTTCCAGTACTTGCAAATCAACTTTTTTTTTTTTTTAAACGAAGAAAGAACAGGCCTGAGGCTCAGCTGTGGTCTGGCACACCACACAGTATCCAGCTAAAATTTGATAAAATACGGTGCCTTCTATTTACAATACATGATACTGGTTTTCCACCTGTCTGAGTGACCTGAAGTTTGTCAAGGTAAATCATATTGAAAAATTAAGTCAATATGAAGAAAAACATTAGATAAACAGTAGTGCAGAGATGCGCAGAAATGGCCTATCCAAAGGTAATTCTCAAATGGTGGAGGTTTGGTAAACTGTGAGATGGTCCCTGGGGAAATAGGTCCTCTGACCTGTAGGCTGATATTCAGGATAGTAGCATAGGGGCCTGGATGTTTCACGGGAATAAGGAGTGGAGAGGAGAGTAGCTGGAACAAGGAGCAGAGAAATCTAATTCTTGGGTTACCCAGGAAAGAGAGAAGGGGACCCTCTGACTCCTACCTCCAGGAGCTCCACTTGTTCAGACCATATGTGTAGAGTAGACAAAGTATCTGGGGTATCTGCCAGTCCTCGGGTACTGGAAGCAAGCCTTCTGATCCCTGCCCTTGCCTGCCCATGACTCCCAGGAGTGACTCACCTGCAATTCCAACGGCCCCAAGGCTTTGAGTACAAGTCAGGACAGTGGGTGCGGATTGCCTGTCTGACTCTGGGGACCAACGAGTACCACCCATTTACACTGACTTCTGCGCCCCATGAGGACACGCTCAGCCTTCACATCCGGGCAGCAGGGCCCTGGACCACTCGCCTCAGGGAGATCTACTCACCTCCAATGGGCGACGGCTGTTCCAGATACCCAAAGGTGCCTGCCACCAGGAACCACTTTTTGGTCTCCAGCATTGGCAAAGGGTCCCCACTCTCCCCTACCCTGAGACTAGAAGCTCCAGCCAGCACAAGGCCAGGCTGGGGTGCCTGAGAAGAGGCTCTGTGGTTCCTGTAGCCCTCTTCTCCCTGTCCTATACCCATTTCTAACCTCAGATCTGGGGCCAGACCAAGCTCATCTCTTCTCCCTCTTTGGTTGGCAGCTGTACCTCGATGGGCCATTTGGAGAGGGCCACCAGGAGTGGCATAAATTTGAGGTGTCCGTGCTGGTGGGAGGGGGCATTGGGGTCACCCCCTTTGCCTCAATCCTCAAAGACCTGGTCTTCAAGTCATCGTTGGGCAGCCAAATGCTCTGTAAAAAGGTGAGTGTCTCTCTCCCATTCTTAGAAGGAATGGGACAGACTGCCTGATTGTGTCCCCACATCACAGCAGAGTAATATGAGTAAAAGCCCCTGGCCCCTAGGCACTGAGTCTGCAGGGGCTATTCATACACATGCCCACATGCCCAACATTTGAGGGAGGGTAGGACGTATAGACAGAAGGACCTCTGCTGGGGTCTGCTGGTTAAAAGACTTAGATCAGGCTTGTGGGGCTACCAGAGATTTGGAGTCTGTGGGTGGTCTGAGGCTTTCCAGCCTCTCAGGTGAAGGCATCTGGGGTGGATGAAACTTGAGCTGAGCTGAGTCTTGAGCTCCAACAATGTGTCCCCAGATCTACTTCATCTGGGTGACACGGACCCAGCGGCAGTTTGAGTGGCTGGCTGACATCATCCGGGAGGTGGAGGAGAATGACTGCCAGGACCTGGTGTCCGTGCACATCTACATCACCCAGCTGGCTGAGAAGTTTGACCTCAGGACCACCATGCTGGTATGTCAGGGCCGGTCAGGCAGGGTAGGTATGTGGGCCACCATCTAGACTAAGAGCTGACCCTGGCTCTGTCTGACTGTGACATTCCTCCTCTACTCCCTCTTCCAGTACATCTGTGAGCGACACTTCCAGAAGGTGCTGAACCGGAGTCTGTTCACAGGCCTGCGTTCCATCACGCACTTTGGCCGCCCCCCCTTCGAGCTCTTCTTCAAATCCCTGCAGGAGGTCCACCCACAGGTCAGCCCCACCCCCACCTGTCCTGAAACCCTCGCCTTCCCCTGCCAGGATATCCTGGACTTTAAGCACCCTACAGCTATAATCTGAGTGGAGAACCATCCCATGCTAGCTCCAGGATGGGGTCAGGTGTTGGAGGAAGGCCTCAAACCCTCCCTACCCCCGACTGCCCCTAGCTCAAGCCTCCTCCTCAGAGCTAGAGGTCGATGCTTTAGTCGTTCCAGCAGGCTTGAGAAGCAGCTTCCTCCCAAGGGGTGATAACCTTAAGCCTGCAGGCCTCTCCTCTATGCAATCACTCCCTGCAACACACTTGACAGGTACGGAAGATTGGAGTGTTCAGCTGTGGCCCTCCAGGAATGACCAAGAATGTAGAGAAGGCCTGTCAGCTCATCAACAGGCAGGACCAGACCCACTTCATGCATCACTATGAGAACTTCTGAGAACCTCTTAGAACTTCCTGGTTCCTGTTTCCCCCTCTGTGGACCAGCCCTGCCAGCAGTTTCTCTGTTAGAATCCACTTCGGGCCTCAGCTAGAAAGCTGGAAGAGTTCCTCCCCCATATCCCCATCTGTCCTATTCTCTGACAAGGTAGAGAAGACCCCTCCAGCTCAAGCAACAGCAGGTTATGGCAAACTAAGGAGAGTAGGGACAGCCTCTGCCCTGTGACATCTGTAGAGGTGAAGAGATACAATAGCATTTGCCTCTGATAGGTCCCATGTCCCTATTTTCCTTGCACAAAATCAATGTACTGCTTTGGTATTTTCTTGGCTTAGGCATTTGAGGGATGATGGAGTGGGGATAACTAAGGTGAAGAGAGGGCTAAGTGAAAATCTCCTCAGAGCCCAGTTCATAGAAGCCACGATGCTTAGAATCTGGATGATCAAACTGTCTCTATTCAGTCTCTGGGGTCTTGCTCCTCCAGTTCCACCCCCGACCGCTTCTTGCTCCTAAAGGGTCAGGAACACTGAATAATAACCAGGGAACAAAGATGCCTCCCTAGTCCTGATGTTCCTGCTGTCAACCAGCAATGCCTGCTGCTATGACTTTTCAATGGCCCTTCTCTGAGCCTGTGAAGCAGCACCTGGGCTCTGAGACCAAGGGAATCCAACCTGTCTGCCAGACATCCAAAGCTCCCACCCAGTTCCCCACTTCCACAAGAGTGGGGTGACCAGCTGTCATGGTTTGCCCAGGACTCTCCCAGTGATAGCCTCTTGTCACAGGAAAGCCCTCAATCCCAGGTAAATCAGACAAAGCTGGTCACCTTACATAGGAGGCAACCTGGTATGTCACCTCCATACTAGGCTCTATAAGACACTTCCTTTTCTTTCTGCAACTGTTTCCTAAAAAGCTGAGCTTTAATTATTTTTTAAAATTTAAGTATAATTTTCAGGGGTGCCTGGGTGGCTCAGTCGGTTAAGCATCTGACTTCAGCTCAGGTTATGATCTCACAGTCCGTGAGTTCGAGCCCTGCATGGGGCTCTGTGCTGACAGCTCAGAGCCTGGAGCCTGTTTTGGATTCTGTGTCTCCCTCTCTCCCTGCCCCTCCCCTGCTCATGCTCTGTCTCTCTCTGTCTCAAAAATAAATAAAAACATTTTAAAAACTTAAAATAAAATAAAATTTAAGTATAATTTTCATATGGCAAGGTGTATAAATCTTCAAATTATATGTACATGTGTTAACACTAACCAAGTCAAGATAGAGAACATTTCAACCACCTCAGAAACTTCCTTTGTACCCCTTCCAGTCAGTCTCCCCCAACCAGTAGAAGCAATCACTGGTGTGATTTCTGTTACTCCAGATTAGTTTTGGTCATACTGAAGGTACCCTTTGGAAACTGGCTTCTTTCAGCACAATGTCATTGTGATTCGTCCATGTTGTTGTATGTATCAGTAGTTTATTCATTTTTATTGCTGAGTTGTATTTCACTGTAGAGATGTCCCAAATGTTTATCCATTCTCCTATTGATGCACATTGGGTTGTTTCTAGTTTTTGATAATTCTGAATAAATCTTCAATGAACATTCTTGCACTTGTCTTTGTTCATGCACTTTGTAATGCCCTCATTCCTTTTGGGTATATATCTGGACATAATGTACTCATTCTTCTTGGGTATATATTTAGGGTGGAATTGCTGAATCACAGAGTTCTCTAGCCAATAAGACCTGTGGCAGGGAGAGTTTCTGCCCATCTCCACATCCCTGCCCCAGGCTCATCTTCTCATTGGTCCTACCCAACCTCTTCTGACAAGCCAAATGCCTTTGGCTCCCAACCCTCTATATTGAAGGAATCTCTGACAGAACTGGAAGAATGCTGGATCAGAGACCCGGATTCTGGTCCCAACTTTACTCCTAATTAGTTACAGAGGAAAATCCCTTAACTTCTCTGAAGCTACTTCCTCATGTATACCACCCTCTATATGGGTATTAGGAAGTCAGATAGCAATAATAGCCCAGAAAGTGATACAGATGAGAAAATGTATGTGTTGTGTGCCAGTCTCAGCCTACTGATAATCAGTGCTGTAGCTGGACCAGCCCTTGTGGGTTTTTCTTATGATTGTAAGACACCCTCAGCAATCCATCAGGAGACTTTGAAAGATATGAGGTTTATTACTTATAAGTGGTGGAAATTATATGGTGTACCTGGGGCCACACAATGAGGTCATGGCTCAGGCTTAGGCTTCTGCTTCTATTGAGGTAGAGGATGGGTGCTTAGGGTTTTGCAGGCTCACTCTTTATTGGTGAGTTTAAAATACAAGAGTGGAGAGGGTGCCTGCTGGCTGGGTTGGTGGGTGGAGCATGTGACCCTTGATCTCAGGGTTGTGAGTTTGAGACCCATGTTAGGTATAGAGATTACTTACAAATAAAATATTTAAAAAAAACATAAGAGTGGGAATTGAGAATACAGGAAGACAGGAAACAAGCAGCTCAAATGGTTAGTTACCAAACAAAATCAACCAAGATTTCTAAAACCATGGAGCCTAGAGTGGTGAGGGGATAGGGTGCAGTGCAGCCTGGCTCTTTATCTAGTCATGTGGCTGGCAATGTGTTTATTCCAGATAGCCATTTTTAAGTAAGTGCCTCTTTTTCCCCCCTTATTTATTGAGAAATAATTAGCACATATTACTGTATAAGTTTAAGGAGTATAGCATAATGGTTTGATTTACATATATTGTGAAGCAATTACCACAATAGCTTCAGCCTAACATTCAGCACCTCGTATAACTATGATAAAAAGAAAAGAAGAAAAGAAAAAATAATTTTTTTTTTCTCCTGGTGATGCGAACTCTTAGGATTTACTCTCTTCACATCTTTCCTATAGATCATTCATCAGTGTTAGCTACAGTCATGTTGTACCTTATATCCCTAGTACTGACTCATCTTATAACTGGAAGTTTGTACCTTTTGACCACCTTCCTCCAATTCTCCCTCCCCACCCCCACCTCTTTTAATCACATGTCTGATCTCTTTTTCTATGAGTTTGCTTTTTTTCGTATTCCATATGTAGGTGAGATCATACAGTACTTTTCTTTCTCTGTGTGACTTATTTCACTTGGCATAATGCCTTCAAGATCCATTCATGTTATTATCACAAATGGTAGGATTTCCTCATTTTTTATGACTGCATAATATTATATATATATACATACATTATATATATATACACATATATATATACACATAGCACAACTTCTTTATCCACTTATCCATTGATAGACACTTGTGTTGTTTTTATGTCTTGGCTAATGTAAATAATGCTTCTATGAACATGAAAGTGCAGATGCTATACATATATATATATATATATATATATATATTTAATTTTTTTTAACATTTATTTATTTATTTTTTTTGAGATAGAGCACAAGCCAGGGAGGGGCAGAGAGAGACACAGAATCCCAAGCAGGCTCCAGGCTTGGAGCTGCCAGCACAGAGTCTAACATGGGGCTCGAACCCACAAACTGTGAGATCATGACCTGAGCCGAAGTCGGATGCTTAACCCACTGAGCCACCCAGGCACCCAACAGATACCTTTTCATATTAGTGTTTTTGTTTCCTTTAGATATATTCCCAGAAGTGGAATAGCTGGATCATATGGTAGTTCTGTGTTTAATTTTTTGAGGATCTTCCATACTGTTTTCCACAGTGGCCGCACCAAATTACAATCCCACCAACGGTGCACAAGGGCTCCCTTTCTCCACAGTCATGCCAGCATTTACTATCTCTTATCTTTTTGATGATGGTCATTCTAACAGGCGTGAGGTTTTAGTTTGCTTTTCCTTAATGACTAGTGATATTGAGCAGCTTTTCATGTACCTATTGATCTTCTGTAGGTCTTCTTTGGTCCTTTGACCATTTTTTAATGCCTGAGCAATCAAAAGTTAAGTCAGGAACTTGCATTAAAAAGAAAAAAAAGAAAAGGAAGAAAGGAGGAAGGAAGGAAGGAAGGTGGGAGGGAAGGAAGGAAAGTAGATCAGGGATTGCACTATAATATGAGAAAATATATTTGCAATAGGTGGTGATAATTAATTTACCTATTTATTTTTTATTTTTTTTAATGTTTATTTATTTTTGAGACAGAGAGAGACAGAGCATGAGCAGGGAAGGGGCAGAGAGAGAGGGAGACACGGAATGTGAAACAGGCTCCAGGCTCCGAGCTGTCAGCACAGAGCCCGATGCAGGGCTCGAACTCATGAACTGTGAGATCATGACCTGAGCTGAAGTCGGACGCTTAACCGACTAAGCCACCCAGGCACCCCTAATCTACCTATTTATTAACAGCATCATGCTTACTGGGCCTCCAGCCCTCCTGCTCCTCACCAGGTGCACAACCAGTTATTAATCCTGAACTCTAGTCCCTTAAGTCTCGACCTTAGCTTATTCCCAAATCTGGCCCATCGGTGCCTGACTTATTCCTTTTTAAAGACTGCTCAAAGTATCTGCCTCATCTTAACTCACCTCTCCTTTCCAAACTAGAGAATGTTGTTGATATGGCTGTCATGATTATCCATAACGCTCTCTATTCAGTCCTACCCTACCTGCCATGCTAGGGTCTGAGGATCTCCTGAAGACTCCATGATCACTCTTGCTCAGACACTAGACCATGCCAAATACATGTCCAGCTGGACAGAGGGATGTGCCTTCATGATCTTGAATAGCCTCAGGTGACACAGCCTGACTCCGGGCTCCAGCCAGGTTCTAGATATTAACCCTATGCATAGATTCATGTGATTTGGCTACTCACCTTGCCCAGATTCCCAGAAAGCCATTTGTTGCTGGGATAAGCGTAGGGGCTCCTGGGATAGATAAGCCAGGAATAGGCAGCCACCAGGCAATGTGCCTTTGGGTTGAGAAAAATGAGGTCACTGACTACATAAGTGGGTGTAGGGGAGAGGATAGACTCTGGAAAGTTGTGTAAATGAGAGAGGCCACAAAAATGTCTCAGAAAAAGAGGACTGGGGAAAGGTGACTTAGAGGAAATTCGTGGAAACATTAGCACTAACAGTGTGAAAGAGAACAAACCTTCTCTATGTCAGGTCACAGATGTTGATCTCAGGCCGTGGGACAAAGCCCAACCCAGATTCTGCCTTGAAGGGAGAGAGGTGAGGATGAAAATGGAACAGGGATAGAGAAGGAATCAGGTAGGTTGGATGGCAATGGGATTGGGGATGGAGAAGATGAGGGTGAGGATGAGATTGGATGGAAGAGATTTGGGGTCAGGTGGGAAGGGAGTGGACAAGATGAGGAGGCGCTGAGGCTGAGCTCTGTAGGAAAGGAATGAAGGCTAGCTCTTTGCCTCTTTTGCCAACTTTCCAGACTGAGCTTCTGCCCCAATTGAGAGAGGAGAAAGTTGACAAGATGTGGAAAACTTCCTACTCATTTGCTAAGGATTTTCAAGTAAGTGGAGCCAACCTAGCAAAGTAGTTAAAAGTAAGGGCTCTTTTTAAAAAATTTTTTTTTCAACGTTTATTTATTTTTGGGACAGAGAGAGACAGAGCATGAACGGGAGAGGGGCAGAGAGAGAGGGAGACACAGAATCGGAAACAGGCTCCAGGCTCTGAGCCATCAGCCCAGAGCCTGATGCGGGGCTCGAACTCACGGACCGCGAGATCATGACCTGGCTGAAGTCGGACGCTTAACCGACTGCGCCACCCAGGCGCCCCAAAAGTAAGGGCTCTTGAGTCAAATTGGGTTTAAGACCCAGCTGGGTGACTTGAGGGGTGCCTGAGTGGCTCAGTCATTTAAATGTCTGACTTTTGGTTTCAGCTCAGGTCATGATCTCACGGTTTGTGGGTTTGAGCCCTGCACTGGGTTCTGCACTGACAGCATGGAGCTGCTTGGGATTCTCTCTCCTATTCTCTTTGCCTGTCCCCTGCTAGTACACATGCATGCATTCTCTCTCTCTCTCTCTCTCTCTCTCTCTCTCTCTCAAAATAAAAACATAAAAAAAAAAAAAGACCCAGATGGGTGACCTTAAACAAACAAAGGAAACTTTCAGTGCCTCATTTTGTAGGTTACACGTGTTCAGGCAAAAATAATGTGTGGAAAGCCCTTAACCGTGCCTGACACCTAGTAATATTGCTCCAATTATTACTTTAATTAAGAGAAGTTGAGGATCCAGAAGGCAGAGCTCCATATTTGAGGAGTTTGAGTGTTTAGGTCTTGAGTGATGTCAAGTGCCTTGTTTGTAGTCCAAGCCTTTCCTGTGTGACTGCTCCCCCAACTTTGTATCTCCCCAAGAACAGAGAGGAGGAGGCTTGTCCTACCCTCTAGGGATACCAAGCCCCCAGATCATCTGGAAGTCACCCCATCCTGGCCTTGTCTGAAATGGAACGTGACAAAGTGAGCTGACTACTTCCTTGCTGCCCAGTCTTCAGAATTCTATAAAGGGTGTGAGAATCTCTGCAGCAACTTTCACGGGAACTCTCTGCCCTGGAAAATGACCTCAGATAAACTGTAACATGAAGGCACTCCCTTTTCTGAGAGTGAGAGATTGACAGTGAGAGTCTAGGAGAGACTGCCCAAAACATTAGATGCTGGAATCAGACCTGGGTTCTATTTCCAGCTGTCCTACTAAAACCACTGTGTGACCTTAGGGAAGTTACTGAGTTCTCTGGGCCTCAGTTTCTTCACCAAGTAAATAAAGGGATTAGGCTAAGACCCCTTCCAGACCTAAAATTTCACTATTCCCTTCTACACTCCTCATCCCAAGTGAATGGAAGCCCCTTATTAGGAAAAAGACTTCCTTGGCTTGTCATCCAAAGTTCAATTGGCTAGGGAAAGGGAACTGACTTTTAAGGGTTTATATGTGTTAGATCCTATGTCACATTTACATAAATTTCTTCATTTAATCCTTATGATAGCTTTTTGGACGAGATATTATTGCCCCCATTGTACAGAGGAGGTACCTGAGGCCAGAGAACAAATTGTCCACAGGTATCCAGTAACAGGCAATAACAGGATTTGAACCCAGGTCCCACAAAATCTAGGAATCTTTGCTCTGGCCACCCTGGTGCCTCTAAATGTCTAAAACCAGAAGGCAATCAAGAAGCGATCAAACTATAGCATGGTGCTATCTATAGTTAATGATACCATATTACATATTTGAAACTTGCTCAGAGTGGATCTTAAAAGTAGTCATCACAAGAAAAAAATTGTATGAACTATGTATGGTGATGGAGGTTAACTACATTAGCTGTGGTGATCATTTCAGAATATACACCATATCAAATCATTAGGTTGCACACCTGAATCTAACATACTACTATATGTTATATGTCAATTGTAACTCAATAAAAAAGGGGCAATCAACATTTTTATAATTTGTGTCTCATCATTAATTGTTCAAAAGGTATTCATTGAGCAACTGCTGCGAGCACAGAGCATATTAGATCACACAGGGACTAAAAGGAATTCAAGACACACTCATAGCCCCCCAGGAGTGGAAAATCAGCCCAGCTCTTAGGAGGAAGAGCAATACCTCTTGCAAGCACAGTACTTGTGCAATGTCCCTCTTTTCTGTTATGCCGTAAGCAACCAGAGGGTAAGACCTGTGCCTTTGCTGTTCACTGTCATTTCTTCACTGCCTAGCACAGTGCTGGGCACAGAGCAGATTCTCAGAGGGTATTTATTTGGTGAATAAATAACATTGCACAATAAGTGACTGATTAAATGCCCAGATGAGTGGGAGAGATGTGAGGGCTGGGGGAGTTCAGAAAAGGTCTCTGGAGGAGGCAGAATGTGAGCTGAACTTTGAAGGATAGAAAAGGTCAATTGTACAAACTCATCTCTGGGCCGGAGTCCACTACTACTGGTCCAGTCTTGAGCTGTTTCCCCTCCACAGCCAGACCTTCCTCAGAAGAAGAGAACATCTCTGAATTTCTATTCCCTTTGGATCTGCTGACACCAGTGTGGTATGGCCACTTTGTCAGTGTCAGTGACTTCTGAAAAAGGGTTGTCATCTTATGGGAAACAAGAGTCTCACCTGGTCTGGGTTCAGGAGAGGCTGACATCTTTGGAAGGCACAGACTTTGGGGGATAAGCTGGAGAGGCCCCCAGATGGGACAGATGGCAGTTAGGGCCGAGTTTTCTGGGAGACAGGAATACCAATACCTGGAGTGGTGGAAGTAACAGATAGGCAAACAAAGTAAAGGAATTGCCCTCCAAGTCAGGCCCAGGGCTGGGTTCCCTATGCTCTCTTCATTTAATTTTCTCTGCCACCCTGTGAGGCAGCCATAGCACCCAACCGCAAGAGAATAGTTAATTAAGTAAGCTACAGAACCAAACAGAATATTACGTAACCATTTACAATGAAATTTTTTAGATGAATAATCTCATACTCAGGATATTTGGAAAATTATCTCCAGAGTCCTTAGTCTTTTGTCTAATTGTTCAAAAATACAAAATATTTCTAATAAGATGAAAAGAGAAACATTAAAAATGGATTCCAGTACAAACAAAAGTCTTTTTGGAAAACTGTAATTACAAAGATTTTGTAAGCATATAAAAATGGTTAAGATTTATTACTAAGTGAAAATAAATCATATCTGTGTTTTGATGGTGACTATGAAAATATTTATTTATAAATTGTTATCAGTGCTGTTCTCTGGGGGTGGAGTACAACTGAGAATGACTTTCATTTTCTATTTACATATTTCTGTGTTTTTTTAAATACGAAATATGTATTATTTTCATAATCACAAAAATAGAGGTATTTTAGAATTATAACTACATACAAGCAAGGACTGGCAGCACAGAAAAATTCAAAGCTGATGTGTTACAGTGACGACTGTTGTCAAGTCAAAATTTGTATTAGAGCTGATTGTGCCAAAAGAAAAATTTTTTCAAAATCAGGGTTTCTGTTTTAACCCATTAAGTGTGTGTTAGTCTTTTTGTGCCGCAATAGAAAACTATAACATCCTCTAACACATCATCCTGTTTATTTCACTTTCTATAACGTCTCAATCTGCAAGGGTCATACTTATCATCTCTTTCCTTCCAGTCACCACCTTCAATTAAACGTCAACTCCATATCTGTCTTAGCCACTTCTATGAAAGGACTGACATAGACTAAATGCTTGGAAAATTGAAGAAAAAAAAAATCAGTGTTTCACCACCAAAAAAGAAAAGGTGGTTAAAAGGAAACTAAGAAGGGGGCGCCTGGGTGGCGCAGTCGGTTAAGCGTCCGACTTCAGCCAGGTCACGATCTCGCTGTCCGTGAGTTCGAGCCCCGCGTCAGGCTCTGGGCTGATGGCTCGGAGCCTGGAGCCTGTTTCCGATTCTGTGTCTCCCTCTCTCTCTGCCCCTCCCCCGTTCATGCTCTGTCTCTCTCTGTCCCAAAAATAAATAAAAAAAAGTTGAAAAAAAAAAAAATTTAAAAAAAAAAAAAGGAAACTAAGAAGGAAAAAACAGTGGGATAAATGCTGAAGAATTACAAATATCCAATTGATTAGCATTTATTCTGAAAGAAAGAAAAGAGGAAAATATTTTTGCCTCCCGAAGGGAGCATATGGGTGATCCTTGAAAATCGTTTTAATATCCTTCAGCATAGAAATCCTACTTCTAAAAATCCTACAGAAATATTTTATGTATTTATACAGAAGGATATATATACCATAAAATTCACTGTATTTATAAGGGCAACATATTGTAGAAACTTACACACCCACCTACAGGATAATGATAAAAGATACATGATGATATATGGTACATCCATACAATGGAATAATATTAGCATTAAAAAGAATGAATATGGTCTGCATGTACTGTCACAGAAATACATGTAACCAGGATATGATCCCATTTTTGTACAATTACATCTATGTAGATATAAATATATAGATAGAATGTATGTCCAGTGTTTGGGGTATATCTGTGAGAACACACACCAAATTATTAACAATATAGGGTTCTATGAAAATGGGGATTGAGGTAAGGTAGGGACATTTTGTTTTTCAGCTGAGTTAAATCTCCATTATAGAGGAGAGCAAATAATCAGCAATGCCAAGAATACTAGCATAGAAACCCTAAATAGAGCCAAATTAAACAATGAGTTGATCATAATGCAAACCACCCCTGAGCACCCCCCCCCCACTAGTAGCTAAACAGAGACAATAACAAGGTACAAGGGCAACTGTGTGATCAAAAATATCACAAAGAAAATGCAGCATCACTATGGTTGAGGGAATGGTCACTGGAGCTCAAAGCCCCATGTGCCAATTATCTCCATTCACGTTCCATCACTACACTGAGCCTCAATTTCCTGCTGAATGAGGAAGATGAGCAAGACGAGATAATGTTTTTAAAGCTCAGAGAGCCACTCAATCCTCCATAACATTTCCCTGCATGACTACTTGCCAACTCTGTAAATTCTACGATGAGATCAGGTAGAATCTCTGTACTTGGTGCAGTACTTGGTGAATGGTTAGGGGCGTTCTGGGAAGAGGTGTTTTAAGATGCTGGAGTAAGATTTTTTTGAGCCTCACTTTTCAAGCCTGGGAAGAAAAGCCTGGAAGGCTGAAAGAAAAGCCCCACAACATGAAGGAAAAGGAACTCGCAACGTAAGATAAAGATCCCAGGAGATTTTGTCACTTGAGGAGCATATTTCAAGGAATGGAAACCCTGAAAGAATTCACCAACACAGGCCACGGGCTATAGAAGTAATTGATAATGACTGTGGGGACATGAACACAGAAGTGATTTAAAACACCAAGGTCTAATTAAATGGTGCATCAGCTTTGATATCCTGAGAACGAGTAAGCAAGGGAATAGTGAGGTTCACAGGGTTTTCTAGACAACCATATGATATCAAAGGGTTAGTAAAGCTGGGGAGGAAACTTAAACTCACATTTCTCTAAAGCAAGATTAAAATATGAAATTGGTAGTAGAAAGGATAAAAATATTCCACTAAAGCTTCTTATGCTAAAAACCAGTTTAAAAAAACTAGAAAGATGAGATGATGTTCTCCTCTGACCTAATTTTCAAGGACCTTAGAAAACACAAAGTCCTCCACAGAAATAGCATACAGGGAAAAGGAAGCAAATGAAGAAAGCAACCAAAGCGGGCTGGAACACACCATAATCACAGCCATAATGAGTACCCGCTGAGTTCCTCTGACAGAGGAAGGGAAGGGTCATTGATGATTCAAAAACAAAACTCACAGGGAGCCTGGGTGGCTCAGTTGGTTAAGCGTTGGCCTTTGGCTCAGGGCATGATCTCACGGCTCTGGCGGTTCGAGCCCCATCGAGCTCTGTGCTGACAGCTCAGAACCTGGAGCCTGCTTCAGATGCTATGTCTCCCTCTCTCTCTGCCCCTCTCCCAGCCCCTCCCCCAGCCCCTCCTCCACTTGCGCGCGCACGCTCTCTCTCAAAAAAAAAAAAAAAAAACACATTAAAAAATGTATAAAATAAATAAAAAAACATAAAATTCAGTGCAGTCAAGTCCCAAAACACGTGGCTAAGACCAAAAGTTGAGAGATGTAGATAGGCACCAAGGACTGGCCCGCTGTTGGCAGGCACTCAGCTGGTCATCAGACAAAGAAAACGATTAATTAAAAAGACCAAAAAGTAGCACAAGGGTGCAGCCTCAAGGCTGAAACGCGCAAACAGCTGACTGCTCAGAGCTAGTGGATCCACCCCACAGTCCTTGAGGCCCCTTGAATGACCCTGGGGTGTATGATGTAACAGACCACCTTGCCTAGGCCAGGCCCCAGAGGTCTTCTGGGGGTCAGGGGTGGGGTTGTAACTATTTGAGATGGGTGGCCCCCTCCTTCTCCCTGCTTCTGGCAACTGGCTATAATCAAAGGCGTTCTGGGAACAGAGAGTGTCTCCTGACTCAGGAGCACATGCCACACCGCTTATGCGCTTCTGCAGTTAAACCTGAAAGCCAGTGAGTAGTGATTCCCTTATTCATTTTCTTAAATTCCAAAAGTGGTACATGATCCTACTTTAAAAAAAAAATCAATCAATAAAGAAATGTATATGGTTTTATTTATTTATTTATTTTTGAAATGTATATGTTTTAAAAAAGAAATTCCTCATGTTATCTTCCCTTCAAATAATACAAAAAAAACCTCAAGAGTTAGGTGCCATTAACAGTTTGGTATCCATCCTTATAGATATTTTTCCCGCACATATTCAAACTTACGTATGCATGTGGTGGGGGTGAATGGTGCAAATTATTTAACTTCTGTACCTCAGTTTTCTCAGCTTTAAAATGGGTGGAATTGTGCCTGTGTGGCTCAGTCCTTTGGGCGTCAGTGCAGGTCATGATCTCAGTTTGAGGGTTTGAGCCCCACATCAGACTCTGTGCTGACAGCTCAGAGCCTGGAGCCTGCTTTGGATTCTGTGTCTCCCTCTCTCTCTATCCCTTCCCCGTTTGCACTGTCTCTCTCTCTCAAAAATAAATAAACATTAAAAAAAGATTTTAATGGGGGGAATGATACTAATCCATAGGATTATTTGAAGGTGATATGAGTTAAGACATCTGGCATTCTCAGAAGTGTCTGACCCATAGTAAACCCTTGGGCATTAGCTGTTAGAATGTTCCCTCATTCTTTTTCACAGAGCTTAGTATTCTATTGTACAAATGATAATGCTCCTGAGAGAGGTTTTACTGACCCTGCTACAGATGCCCCAGAACACGTGCAAATTAAATAGCTCTCCTAAAATTAGTTGGGGTGGAGGGGATGTGCTGGTCCCAGAACCCAGGACTCTGCCTTGGATTCAGTGTTGTTCTTTTTGTGTGTGTGTGTGTGTGTGTGTGTGTGTTTATTTCTTTATTTTTGAGATAGAGAGAGACAGAGCACAAACAGGGGAGGGACAGAGAGAGCAGGAAACCCAGAATCCGAAGCAGGCTCCATCCAGGCTCTGAGCTGTCAGCACAGAGACAACCCAGGGCTTGAACTCATGAACAGTGAAATCATGGCCTGAGCCACGTTAGACGCTTAACTGACTGAGCTACCTGAGCCCCCCAGATTCAGTGTTGTTCTTACCACACCACAGAGATGCCCACAATCCCTCTTAAAGTCAAAAAGTCTGGCCTGAGCAGCTGGTCCCCATCTTATTTGGACTCCAGTCTGTCTCATGGGTCTTCAGGGCTGGGAGCTCAAGGCTCAGGTGAGCCTTCCTCTTGCTGCAGTCTCCAGACATGCCCCTCCTGGGTCCTTGGGGCTTGACTTCCCCTTCTATGCAGTGAGCCATGCTGAGGGCTCCTGGCCACTCTGGTGTCAGCTCAGGCTGATGGGCAGGATGGCAGTGGCTGGGACCAGAGAGTGAGAGGTCTAGCTGCTTATCAGGCTACGGACATTTCCAGAGCTCCTTCTGAGTGTGCCAGGTGCTAGCCAGTGAGGGATACTTCCATGACTCCTGGAGTCCCTGTCCCACTGGATGGACTGCTCAGGGCTTCTGGACTCAGGGCCTCCTCTGGGTGGTCTCAGGGGCAGAGCAGGGCAGGCAGGTAAGAGGCAGCTCCTGAGTGTAGTTACCTGGTTCCCGATCCTGCGCTCTGTTGGGCCTCCAGGTCTACTTCTAGTGCCCTTGCCCTGGCGGGTTTATGGAAGAGCTGAGGGTGCTGGGTCATGCCAGGCTGAGGCCTTTTCTGCCACCCTGGGAACTTCTCACAATACTTCTGAGCACCTTTGCAGACTCTAGGCTGAGACCTGGAAAAGTCTTGGGGTCAGCCACCCTGCTCATTTACCACATGAAGAGATAAGGTTTGGTGAGGGAGGAGCAGGGGCACAAGCACTTATTAAGCACAATCATGGTGTCATTCACCAAGACTTCAAAATCGAAGCTCTGTCCGGCGGTTTAGATCCACTTTCATCAGTCCTTAAGGTTGCTTATCAGACCCCAGCCACCAAAATGGTGAAGCAGATTGAGAGGAGGTATGCTTTTCAGAAAGCCTCAAACAGTGCAGGAGATAAACTTGTAGTAGTTGACTTCTCAGATACATGGTGTGGACCTTGCAAAATGATCAAGCGTTTCTTTCATTACCGTTATGAGAAATATTCCAACGTGGTTTCCTTAATGTTAACATGTATGACAGAATGTTGCTTCAGAGCATGAAGCCAAATGTATGACAGCCTTCCAGTTTATTTTTAATGCTTATTTATTTTGAGAGAGAGAGAGGGCTCAAGTGCGAGTAGGGGAGGGTCAGAGAGATGGAGAGAGAGAGAGAGAGAGGGAGAGAATCACAAGCAGGCTCCACACTGCCAGTGCAGAGCCCAACTAGGGGCTTGAACTCAAACCGTGGGATAATGACCTGAGCTGAAATAAAAAGTTGGTCCCTTAACCCACTGAGCCATCCAGGCACCCCTTCTAGTTTTTTTTAAAAAGGGACAAAAGGTGAGTGAATTATCTGGAGCTGATAAGGAAAAACTTGAAGGCACCATTAGTGAATTAATCTAATTATGTTTTCTGAAAACATAACCAGTCATTGGCTGTTTAAAACTTGTAATTTTTTTATGTACAAAAGACTATATATCCCAACTATCATCTGATTATAAGTGACAATAAAATATTAATTCTACCCTTAAAAAAAGACTTAGAAATCACTTTATTCTGTTTCTATGACAACCTTGAGCTAGGTATTATTTTTCTTGCTTAAAGGATGAAGAACCCGAGGCTTGAAGAATTTTAAGTGAGTTGCTCAAGGTCATAAGGAAATGGAGTAGCCTAACATGTACCTACCTACTTCTGTCTTACTGTAGGGAGGTCACGACATCTAAACACCCCACTACCTTTACCACACTTCCTTTACCACCTCTTCCAAATGCTTGAGAGATTTTCTCCAGGCAGGCCCATAACCAGACATATACTGGATGACAGACACACCTCCCCAGCCAACCACCCCAACAATGTCTATCTTTCCCTTGGAAACATCATTCCCTTTGGAACCCTATTCTGAGAGAAGGCAGCATGGCTTCAGGGAACCAATGAACAGGGCAACAGTGTTCCTTGGGTTCTAGTTCTGCTGGGTGTGCAGTGAGATGTGGGAATTTCATACGTGGCACCAGGAGAAGCCAAGTCGGTTTGACTCCGGGAAGCTCTGGTTGGAGCCTGTCTGTCTCCGTGCTGTGCCAAAACCCCAGCTGTTCCTCAGAATCAGCAGCCCCAACCTCCAAAAGCCATAGCTGAGTCACTGTCTTCACCCTGCCCTGGATTACTAAATCCTTTGCCTCTTAGCTTTTTCGTCATCCACTCTTTCATAGGTCATGTGTTGTCCTCTTTGTTTATTGCTAGCAGTTTTTTCAGAAATTCCTTAGAAACTTAATCCTTGATACTGTCAATGATGTCAGTCCCTTATCATCCCACCCCACAAAGTGGGTGACTCATTTCAGTGTTCTTGAAAGCACACAGCACAAATATATAAGCATCCTTGAAAATCTGTATTGTTAAGGTGTATAAGCACAACATTATATACATATTTGATAAGAGATTAAAATAGTAATATGATGATTTTTAAATCCCTCACTCAGCAGACAAGAGTCCTTAAGAGTCCTACAAATTGTCAATTTTTTGGGGGGGTCTGAGAATCCAAAATTTGCATGTTAATAACTATTCCAGTTTATTCTACGCCATGTGGACTTGCATCGACTTAAGAGAGGCCAGAGCCAAAAAAGAACATTCTACACATACCACCCTCACTCCCTCCTGATGACTTAGTAAAGTTTGGTAACTAGTACCCAGAGTCCTCTGGCATTGAGGTCTGGCATGGTGGGAAGAGAGTCTTCCACTGTTCCATAGTAACCCAGCCACAGTTCCCTATGAATTCCATGCCAGCCCTTTACAGGAGCTGTTTGTTGTCATCCTTGCAGTAGTCCCAGAGCTAGAAGGGACCACTGACTATTCTTAAAAAAGAAAGTGAGCCATTTGCAACTACGTGGATGGAACTAGAGGGTGTTACACTAAGCGAAATTAGACAATCAGAGAAGACAAATATCATATGACTTCACTCATATGAGGACTTTAAGACACAGAACAGATGAACATAAGGGACAGGAAGCAAAAATAATATAAAAACAGGGAGGGGGACAAAACATAGGAGACTCTTAAATATGGAGAACAAGCAGAGGGTTACTGAAGGGGTATGGGAGGGGGGATGAGCTAAATGGGTAAGGGGAACTAAGGAATCTATTCCTGAAATCATTTTTGCACTATATGCTAACTAATTTGGATGTAAGTTAAAAATATTTAAAAATTTAAAAAAAAGGAAACTGAGGCACAAAGAGGTGGAGACTCATCCAAATTTACAGATGGTGAGGTCCAAGCCTCCTCCCAAGACTGGCCTAAAGCCAGAGAGCCAGTGGCTTCATGGCCCCATCCTCAACAGTTCCTGAAAGCTTCCCTAGACTCCAGAGTTCTCCCACATTGTACATGGCCTGGGGCACCCCAATCTCAGATTCTGTTAGGTAGTTTCAACAGTATTTTGTTTTCCAGTCTAACCATGTCATCTTTAAAATGTGTATGCCCTTGGGGCGCCTGGGTGGCTCAGTTGGTTAAGCGTCCAACTTCAGCTCAGGTCATGATCTCATGGTTCGTGAGTCTGAACCCCACATCAGGCTCTATGTGGACAGCTCAGAGCCTGGAGCCTGCTTTGGATTCTGTGTATCCTTCTCTCTCTGCCCCTCCCCTGCTCATGCTCTGTCTGTCCGTCTCTCTCTTAAAAATAAACACTAGGGGCGCCTGGGTGGCTCAGTCGGTTGAGCGTCCGACTTCAGCTCAGGTCATGATCTAACGGCTCGTGAGTTCGAGCCCCGCCTCGGGCTCTGTGCTGACAGCTCAGAGCCTGGAGCCTGCTTCTGCTTCTGTGTCTCCCTCTCTCTGTGCCCCTAACCCACTCACATTCTGTCTCTGTCTCTCTCAAAAATAAATAAACATTTAAAGTAAATAAATAAACACTAAAAAAAAAAAATGTGTAGACCCTTTAACCCAGCTATTTTCATTTTAAAACATAACTCTAGAAAGCAACATATGCACAACATAATCATTGCAACTTTATTGTAAGCCCCAAGCCCTGTAGACTATACAAGTACCGAAAATATTGTGATTTGCTTTGAGTTACAGTACATCCATGCAATGGAATATGGTGATTAAAAATAATGATGTGTTTAATTATTGACATAAAAAGGAATTTCACAGTCTGTCAAATGAACATGCTTTATTAAATGAAAACAAATGTTAAAACAGTATGTAGAGGACAAATGACCCAGTTTCTTGAACATAATAGTGACATTTAGGGGCGCCTGAGTGGCTCAGTTGGTTAAGTGTCTGACTCTTGATTTTTGTTCAGGTAATGATCTCAGGAACCATGAGATGGAGCCCCGCATGGGGCCCTGCGCTGACAGTATGGAGCCTCCTTGGGATTCTCTCTCTCCCTCTTTCTTTACCCCTTCTCTGCTTGTGTGCACATGCATACACACACACACTCTCTCTCTCTCTCTCTCTCTCTGTCTCTCTGTCTCTCAAAATAAATAAATAAACATTTAAAAAGTGACATTTAAACAAAATGGAGGGGACCTATAATAGATTAAAAGAAACTTAAGGGGGCACTTGGGTGGCTCAGTCAGTTGGGTAACCAACTTTGGCTCAGGTCATGATCTCACAGTGGGTTTGTGAGTTCAAGCCCCACTTTGGGCTCACTGCTGTCAGCCTGATCCACTTCGGATCCTCTGTCCCTCCCTCTCTACCCCTCCCCCACTTGCACGCTCCCAAAAATACATAAATACTTAAAAAAAATTAAGAGACATTAACCACATGTGTTTGGATCCTAGTTCAAGAAAATGACGTGAAAAAAGTCATTTTTCTTTTAGATAATTAGGGAAAGTTGCTCTTGGATTGATGGAGTGTTGGATGGTATAAAGCAATTACTGTTAATTCATCAATTACTGTTACTCATCAATGAGAATTGTGATTGTTTTTGTTTTGTTGTTTTTCCATTTCATTAGATTTATTTGTTCATTTTGTATTTATTTTTTTCAAAATTTTTTTTATATTCTAGTTAGCATACAGTGCAATATTGGGTTCAGGAGTAAAATTCAGTGATTCATCACTTACATGTAACACCCAGTGCTCATCCTAAGTGCCCTCCTTAGTACCTATCACCCATATAGTCCATGCCCTGCCCACCTCCCTCCATTAACCCTGTTTTTTTGTTGTTGTTAAGAGGGAGTTATGGGCGTGCCTGGGTGGCTCAGTCGGTTAAGCGCCCGACTTCGGCTCAGGGCATGATGTCGTGGTTCGTGGGTTTGAGCCCCACGTCGGGTTCTGTGCTGACAGCTCAGAGCCTGGAGCCTGCTTAGGATTCTGTGTCTCCCTCTCTCTCTGTCCTTACCCTGCTTACACTCTCTCTGTCTCTCAAAAATGAATAAATGTTAAAAAAAAAAAAAAAGGGAATTGTGATTGTTAAATAAAGTGCTAATCTGTTATGGGGGAAAATGGGGGAGGAAAGTAGGTAAAGTACATTCCCATTTCTGATTATAAATGCACGTGCATGCTTTATATGTATAGAGCCACACAGAGGAAAGCTGGAAGGAAGTTCTCCAACTTATTAGTATCCTTGGAGAACAGATTATGCTGATTTTCTCTTCTTTTTACTTATCTGCTTTTACTTTCTTAACAATGCAAACCTGTGTGATAAGGAAAAGTACAGATACCATTATCTCCTGGTGACAAGGGCTCTGCCAAGCAACTGAACAGTTGAGCCACTTGGGATGCCTGCAGGGAGGAGGTGCAGAGGCAGGTCTGTGGGAGAGGCCTCCAGGACCAGGGAGCTGGTGGCCGGTACACAGAGAGCCTGTGAGGTCTGGGCAGGGCACATATGGCTTTAGCACCTCCTGAAGGCTGGAGCTGGTCCCAAGGGAGCTGCATCCTGACTGTGCCTCCGTGGTGCTGTGCCCAGAATAGGCCCACTTTTGGCCCAGGCCCACCTTCTTCCCACAGCTCCCTCCTCACTCTGGATGGATTGCTGGGGTCCCCCATCCATCTATCCCCCACTGCTAGGCTGTGTTTCTGCCTCCAGTCCTATGCAGAGCACAGAAAGGCCAATCATTGACCACCAGCAGGGAAGTCAGTGATGGAGCCAGACCTCCCAGGGCCCAACTCTGGGCTACACAGTCCCCTTCAGGACTATACATGGGAGCCTGAGGCCAAGCAACAGGACAAGGTGATGGCCAGGATGTAGGTGTTTCCACAGGCAGCTTCCTCACCCCCAGCTTCCTCTCACCTCCCCTCCCTCAGGCGACTTCCTCACACACACAGATGCATACACAGGACTGGCACTGAAACCCAAGAAGGCCCCTCACACCTCCACCCCAAGGACCACCCCCCTAGGTGTCCTCTTTCCTCAGGGCCTTGGGATGATGGGAACCCTGTATAATATCATAACTAAACTGATAGGAGTTTACTCCTTGATAAGTCGTAGATAGAAATGCCAGGTGAATTGTTGCACAATGTAATATTTATTTGCAGCAAATAAGGAACTTAAGGGGAATAACTTCCAAAGCCATAACTCCCCAAGCAAGGGTGGATGAATTCCTTTTATTTATGGTTAGGATGAATATTTTAAAAGGGGGTCTTTGTCCATCATACGTAGAGACAGGCATAAGGTTGTACATGTGCCTTAAGAAACATGCCTATACACATATTGTATGTTATGTAAAGGAGGAGTGAGGTAAAGGTGATTGCCAGTCATTCCAGAGGTCACTCCATGGTTCATTTGTGCAGGCTCGAGTGGGGGCTTTAGCTGAAACTGGTCTGTGTGGTCTGGGCTGGCTGGGTCTTATCAGGGCAGTCTTTATTGCTTGAGTAGTTTTGGCTTCCGTTATAGGATGCTACGGTCTTTTGGCAAAGTTGAGAGATAAACTGGAAAGAGCTTAAGGGAAAATGTAGGACAAAGGTCAGTGAGTACAAGCAGGTGGGCCATAAAGATTAGGTCTATGGTGACAATATCAGTGATGATAGAGGCCTTGAGGTCGTCTGGCCCACTCCTCTATTAAAAAGGGAGGAAACCCAGACTCGGATTAGGGAACTGACTGGGAAAATCGCAGTGAGTTTGTGATGCGCTCAGGATTAGAAAGTGTTGTAGTGTTCCCACACCTAGTGTTGTACGGGAAGTGTTGAATCACGATATTGTACACCTGAAGTTACTATTACACTGTATGCTAAGTAACTGTAATTTAAATAAAAACTAAAAATTAAAAAAAAAGAGAGAAAGTACCCAGGAATCCTGGCATCAAACCCTTTACGAAGTGCTGTCTCTCGTAGGCTTGATGGGTCCAAGACCCTGAAGACAGAGGCTACTCCCCAATCCCACCACCCCCACCGACGATTAAGATCCACCAAGCAATCTCTCGGCAGGAACACCATCAGGCACCTGGAGAAGGAGCTCAGTGCCTGACTCCACCAGGGTTTTACAAGAGGGGTGCTGAGAGTGGGGGTCAGAGACAGTTGGAGCACAGCTTGCAGCTGCGACAAGGCAGCCACTGCACCAGAGAACACATGCTGCTGTCTTGAAGGTACTTCCTGCAGATGAGCTCCAAGCCAAGCCACTTCCCTGCCACCCTTTCCTCATGCTGCTCCTCTCTGAACTCTCTGGGATTTGGCTATGTGAGTTGGGGTAGGGGCGGTAGAGATTTGCCTGCTACCTGGGGATGTGGGTCCCTTAGTGGGCCTTCTGTATTCCAAGCTAGGCTGAGATCATGGACAGAGGACAGTTCTGGGAAAACAAATACCTAATAAATCCTATTTGCTTCCAACACTTTGAATTTCTGGTCCAAGCGATTTCCCCACATGCCCCCACTGCTCTCCTAAAGGGAGAAAAATAGGAGCCAAGAAGGAAGAGGCAGGACTGTGTACAGAGAAGTGAGCCTGGGGTGGCTTTAGAACCAGGGATTGGCGGTCCAGAAGTGACTCCACATTAACATACAGTGACTTCACTGTAGCCAAAGGTGGATGTCAAGAGAAGTTGCTGGAGCTGTGTCCACTTTTCTCCTTTAGGGCCCATGGGCTAGCCTCCCCCTTCCACCCTCCAGCCTGCCTTCAGGGTCCTTCTTCACAGCTCTCCACCCACACACCCCACCCTAGTGTTGGGAGTGCCAGCTGGGTGGGGTCCTCTGTTGATTGAAAGCCAACAAGTTGCCAGGCACTAGTGAGCACAGAGGCCGACAGGGCCATATTCCTGGTTCCGGGACTGATTCACTGAGTTAATCAATATTTATTGAGCACTAAGTGGAGACGGCTGAAGAATCAATGCCTGGGCTTCCTGCAATTCCTTCCAAATGGCAGTGGGGAACATTTCAACAAGGCCGCAGAGGTGAGGGAGCCAGGCACAGCTCAGTAATACCAGCTTGGGCCCTCTCACCACCCAGAGGACTCACTGAGTGGGCAGCCCACCCACAGCCCCTCCTCTCCTATCACCCTCGCTGCCCCTGCTTGGGAGCTGTGAAACTGTCTACTGGCTTAAGAGCAGTGAGGGGATTTGGCAATGGGTAGTATTGTCTGAACGGCCACTTTCCATCAGGTCATTCACTTCATCACTGCCCTGGTGGCAGCAGCACGAAGCCAAGCCAACACATCAAGCAATGCTGGACTTAGAAGATCCAGCCAAATCACAATTGTGAGATAGGTCACCCATGCCTTTGTCCTTGGTAGCCCCACCTTCCCAGGGTCCCCTCTGTAGCTCCTAAGTCCTTCTCAGTTTCAGAGGTCCTTTCCCTCCAATAAACCACAATCAAAGGAATAGTGGCTACTTGTGAATTTAACAGTGAACCCACCTCCCTCAGGAGCATTTCTGTTGGAAGCCTTCCATCTAGAAGGGGAAGGCCTTCTCATCCCTCATTCAAGGAACTCTGGGCACCAGAGCTAGAAGGAGTTAAGAGGAGGCAGCTGGCAAGTCTGCCCCTGGAGCTAAGCGGAACACAGAGAAGAAAGTACAAGTGGGCTCTGTGGCTGCTGAGTGTGCACAGAAGTCTCAAGACTCGCCCCCTTCCTCCAGAGAGAACATGAGACAGGAAAAGCAGTGGGTGACCTTGAGCAAATTCCTTGATGTCTCTATTTCCTTAGCTGTAAAATAATCTGACGTATCTGGCTTGCTGTGAGGATTAGAGATCATGAACATAAATTTCCAAGTTAATGAAATTATATTTGATGCAGAAAATGTGTCGCTTTCAAAAATCCTGGGTCCTTCCCTTTGTTAAATGGGTAGCCAGAGTCCATTCCTCCCTACAAAGGGGCACAAACAGGTGGCAGCAGTCAGGTACCACAAGCACAATTTATTACCCAAAGCAGTTTGAGGAATTCCAAGCAGCGATCATGGCCTGCCCCAGTCACAAGAAAGCCAGCACCTCTTCAAACTCACCCTCCATTCCCAGCTGAAGGGAAGGATTAAAAGGCTGCAGCCCAAGTTAGGTCACAGCTACAATATCCTCATTCCTGACCAATAGTCTCAAAGTCACAAATGGGCAAAAAGTGATTTGGACCCAAATCTTACACAAGAAAACCCCATGATCAAAACAAGATCGGAGAGATCATTCAAACAGAAAGATACCAAGAGCTTTATTTAACAGGCTGTGAGGAGGAAGGCTTTCTGTTTATAATTACCAGAATTAAATGGAATTGTCTATCATCAGTGAATGTGAAAGGAATGCTAACCCTGTGGGGTGGGAAGACGGGTGCACTGGCCAGACACTTTGGGGGCAAATCCTGTGAGGACCCCTCCCCCGTTGTCTAGTGACAAAGGAGCCCTCAGGGACTGCCCCTGAAAGCAGACAGGTGGGGGTGGGGAGCGCTGGGAAGGTAGTTTAAGTCACAGAGAACTCTTAGGAATTCAAGAAAAGGTGATCTTTGAGCAATATTGAGAACTTGCCTGGCTCTTTTTACATTTGGAGAACGCAAGCTGGTTGGACCTTATGAGGGATTTCAGCATTGTTTTGTTTTCTTGATAGATTTAAAAATTATCCTAGATACAGGAAGGTCAGTCCCTTAAAGTCTTTTATCATCAAACCAAATAGCACTTATGTCTAGAAACACTGTGCTCTAAACTATAAAACTGCTGAGAATGCTTCATCCCAGACCCTGAGCTGAGATTTTCATGAAAATCAATTTCTGGGCCAGTTAAGTCTTGATAAAGTTATTTCTTCATAACTCAGCTCCCATCCCCACCTGGCCAGTCGTGGTGGAACCAGGAACCCAATGGGCAGATTTCTTTCCTTACTCAACTCAGGCGCTCCAGGAAGAAGGGGAGTTCCCAGTACCTACACCAAACTCTGCTCTACTTGCTGAACTTTGCTCTGCATGAACAGGTCATTCTGGCTGCAAATTCCCCCAGACTGTCCCTACTTGTGTTTTTAAGGCACACCAATTCCTCCATGTAAGGCTTTCTGCTTATAATGAATTGTTTTCATTACTCAAAAGAAACTTCTGTATTCAAAGCCCATCCCTGCCTGGAGATACTGGGGGGTGGGGGGTGGGACGGAAATGGTGAGGGCAGAGCCCAATTAATATTAGGGATTCTGGTCATTGGGGTCACACTTAAGCATGACTTTCAACCCCAATCCCTTTCTGGATGTTTCAAAGGCTTCCAGAGCTTTCTCCAGAGGAAACCTATGGGTGACTAAGGGCTTTACATTCACAGACTTGGATGCAAGCATTGAAATCGCCATCGGCCACCTGTAAAAAGATCACAAGTGTTACATTCAACCTGCAGGAGGAAAGAACTAGGTCCCCAAACTACCAAGCACAAGATCAGCTTGGCCATTTTTATTTATAGTACTGTGGTCCTGGCGAGTCTATTCTACAGCCCAACGATGGTGGAAATGATCTTATGATTGCAACTTGGGAATCCAGAGTCTGTTCCCAAATGCTTCCACCCCTCTGCAATGTCTGTCACAAAGCTTAGAATTCCTTTGGCATAAGGCATAAGGCATACGGAGGCCACTGTGAAAAGGCAGATTAGCCTCAGAGAAGGAGCTCATGATAACCCAGCCACACCCCTTTGCAGCTTGGCTTGGCAGAGTTCATCAGAAAAGAGCACTCTGCTGAAGGAATGGTCATAGACGGCCATAGACGGACGCTGGTAGGGAAGGTGGTCCTGGGAAAGTTCCCCAGATGGGGAGAGGGCAGAACCACAGAACATGAGGTGGGGTGAACTAAGACCCTCTCACTTCCCAGGGTGGGCCCTGGGGCTCTGGGGTGGAAACCAAGGGGCTTGAGTTCTTGCTGTTCTGTTGTCCCCTTTCTCTCCTTCTTCCCTTTAAAAGAGGACAATGAAGATGTGGCCACTTGAGGAAATGGAAAAGAGAGGGCCTGGGTGATAAGGGGCAGACATCCAAGAAGAGCATGCTTCAAGATCCCCCTCCCTGCCTCCCGCTGTCCATCCTTCCCTCCGCCATCTCTGCCCTCTTATTTGATGCTCTGTCTTTGGATCCCTACCATGTTGCATGGCTGTCAGTGTGGTAAGGAAAAGCCCTTCATGACTAAACAAGAGAGGATCCTGTTTCCAGAGGCCATGCTCGGGTCTTGCTGGCCCTTCACTACCCTGGCTCACCCACAACATACTCACGTGTTGCAATATCGAAACACGCCCTTGATATCCACCTCCCGGGTGGCTGCGTGCACGAGGGGCACAGTGGTCATCTCAGAGCCCAGTCCTACGAGCACCAGGGTCCCACCAGAACGAGTGGCCTGAAGAGGAGATAAGACCAAGAAAACTCAGAAGATCAGAAAATGCAGACTTCTCGCACAAATAAATATCTGTTTGCATCAGGTGAGTACCCAAATGTTCCAGAGAATATGATTCTTTCTATACTGGTGAACTCTTCCATATGTTGACCATACTTAACAGAGCAGCAGAGTTATCTTCTGTGAAGATCCAGAGGAGGACCAGGTACACTGGGAGCACCCTCAGCTGTCTACAGCCTCCTAGGAAATAGCCAAGTTCTCTAGACCCCAGTGAGAAATCTCCCCTACCAACAGTTAACCTTCAGGCCCTGAGCATCTTTCAAAGCTTTACTAATTCAGTACCAGATGTTGGTTCAGGTACATCCTCATCTCAGCACCTGCCCCTCCTCCAGAATGTCAACCCCATAAAAGACAGCACTTTGGTCAAACCTCTAAGGAAGCACCCTCTTGGTGATAAAACTACCCACCACATACAAACGGGGAGGGCCATTAGAATTCTCTGGCTTAAAGACTGCCTTACACACACAGGCTGGCTGACATTTAGAAATATTTTTGTTCCAGAGACATTCATCCCAACAGTATCAGCCACAATAGGTTTTGTCTTCCTTGAACACCTATCTGCCTTATCAGTTTCCCTCCTTAGAATGGGCCAGAGAATGAAATTTCTCCTGACAATCTCCACTCATTCCACTGATTCCACATGAGTGTTGTGCCTTCACCAGAGATTTTTGGGGATCACTGTGGTCAGTATTGTGAGAGATGGAAAAATAGTTCATTTTCATTATAGTTGGGAGCAGCTAGCACTTACTGGGACCAATCTAACCAGTGGAGCTGCAAAAAGCCACACATCACAGCCTATGGGGGGAAGGAAATGCCATGAAGAGAAGCCTGCAGAATGGGGGTGACTTTGGACTTTGCACTTTTGAGCTATGGGACCCTCTCAAGCAGCTTCCTCGTGTATACGATCAGGATGATGCCTCCCCAGTGGGGCTGTTAGGATAAAAATCACAGTCCTCGGCACTAGGATGGGCTCATCGTTCAGCATGTTTTCTGTTTTTATTGAAGCACAGGGTCACTTACAAACCACTGTGACTTATGACCACTGTCAGTTAGGAAAGGCGCTCTCACCACTGGAAAATGTTGCTGTCCCCACTGGAAAAGGTGGGGTGGGGTGGGGTGGGAAGTGAGGTCAAAGTTGTGAGTGAGCCACAGAAAACTTTTTTGAGTGATAAATTGTTTAGAAAAACTGTTTCCCCATCAGTATTTCCTCTCTACCTAGTGAGAAGGAGGAATACTACCAAGCTGGCCATCCCAAGCTGCCAGGAGGCCAGCTATTTGCAGACCACAGGCAAAGGAATGCTTGGACTACCTGACTATTGTTTTGTGGGTGGGACCTCTGCACCAAGATGACATGAACTCTACCCTAAGCATTTGCCATGCTTCTTCCCAGACATTTTCTAGTCACAAACCTGCCAGGAAAGTGACTCTCAGGTGTGTCCATATAAGATGCCTCCACCTAACCTGCCTGTTGGTGGGGTGGCCTGCAGCACCCTATAGCATCTGTCATGCATAATGGCTCTATTCCCCACTCAGGAGAGGTACTGGCTTCAGGCCCAGCTGCCTCAGATAGCCTAGCAACCGGGCCCCCAACGTCAACAGCTGGAGATAGATGTCAACTGTTCCCAATGTTCTCCAGGCAGGGGAGAAGAAGAGAGTCTTGCATTACGAAGCCATGGCTTTTACTGCCTTCCTCTGGAGTGGGGGGTCACTGACTGCCAACAACTTCAAGAGGGACACACCTTATTCATCATAGCCCTCAAAGTGCCCAGCACAAAGCCGGAACGCAGCAGGAGCCCAAGACAAGTCACTGGTTGACTAATCACCCACAGACCGAAAGGTTTCTCTTTGCCCCTTCCCACATGGCAACTGTCGTCTCTGACGGTGGAGCAGAGGGTGGGGCGGCTCCAGCTGGAACTTAGGACAAAGAAAAAGTGGCACCTGTTCCTCCCCGCCCTCCCAACACTTCCTCAGCCCCTGATGCCATGGGTATTCAGGTAGGAAAATAGGTAGGCAGCTCTGCCATCCCCAGAATGTCTTGCAGGTGCAAAGTGCCCTTACGCATGACCCAGCTGTGACTCAGAAGGAAGGAGGAAGCCTGTACTGCCGCGAGGAAGCAATGTGGGATGCAGGGGCTTGTGTGCTCAGTGCTGGAGGCTGCTGCCACCACCCTCCTCAGCCCAGTCCCTCCCATGCCAGCATGGTTGCCCACTGGCTCCTGGTCCCCTTCTTCCCTTTTCTCCTAAGCAGTGGACAGAGTAAGAAAAACTCAGGCACTGGGGCAGTGTGTTCAAGGCAAGTCACCAGGCCTCTTGTGGTAAAATGTAGGCAGTGATAACTAATCTTCGCGGCTATTGGGCAGATCTGGCATCACATTTATAAAGTACCCAGCAGAAGACGCAGCACATGGTGAGGCTGAAGCCTAGAAGGTATTCTTTCTCCCCTCTTTTCCTCATACTTGGTATCAATGCCATTCCCCACCCCCATTCCACCAACTTCCCATAAACTACTGGGGGGTTGCCGAGGTGCAAATCAGGTGTTGGCAGCTACCTGTTGCCAGGTCTGGGACAGAAGAGTAGTGGCCAACTGTGACCCTAAAAATCACCACACCTTTGTGACTAACTAAATGAATGGCTCTCACTTTGTATCAATGACTCAAAGACTGCAGTTTTCCTCAATTAAAGAAGATAGGGATTTCCCACACACGACTAAGGCATGGTTCCCTCTTCCTTCTGTTATCTTTTCACCAATAGCACTGCTTTTATGACCACAGATATGATCATGATAGCAACCCCATTTTAAAGGGGTGTGTCTCTTAACATTTTTCAAGGCCCATATATGCCTGTTACCTTGTTTAGACTTTACACCGACCTAATAAGGGTACTAGACAAGTGAGATTAAAAAAAAGAAATAAGAAAAACCACCAGGGATACCTAGATTACCTAATTTTGCTTGTGTGTGTGTGTGTGTGGGGGGAGGTCACATAACAAGGGTGGAGACACCTGTTCCTAGCACTCCTTACTGCTACCTACCCTGCACTGATTTCCCAGAGCTGCCCACCAGCTTCAGTGACCCACATCCTACTCACATAGATGCCCGCCTGGATGGACAGCTCCACCCCCGAGCACTCGATGGTAACTTCTGGCTTGCACCCCAGCAGATCTTCCACTTTACTGGCAATTTCTTTAGGGCTCTCCTTGGATATCTGGAGGACGAAATCAGCCCCAACTTCCTTGGCTTTAGACAACCGAGTGGCAGACAGATCTAAAGTTGAACAAAAGTTTCTTTCAAACTGAGAACTGGATGGCAGATTGGAGAGAAAATGAAGATGGAGGTGTATGTTTTAGTGGTAATAAAACTCTGGTGTAGTGGGTGGTGTCACTGAGCCCAAACACTTACTCTCTATACCTTCACACTCTCCCATACACACCACACAGCTGCACACACACACACACACACACACACACACACACACACACACACACACTCTCTCTCTCTCTCTCTCCCTTTCCCTTCCCCCATCCCTCTCACTCAGATCACTTCTCAAATATCCACTGTTTTACATCCCCACACACCCCTATACACACCACACAGCTCTACATAGCTTCCCTCTCTCTCTCTGAAGGGTACCCAGTCCTCACATATACATTCAGATACCTTCTATACACTGATACCTTCTCCACACACAAAGCACTCACTCTCCTACATCCCTACTCCCCTTATATCCACATACTCCACAATTCTATACACTCACCCACACCCACACTCCCAGATACCTTACACACACACACACACACACACACACACACACACCTTTCTATACCCTACATGCTTCCACACATACTGTCACAGATAAGCTCTCCTCACACATACACACATCTCTCACCCATACCACACACTGCACACACAAACACCCTCCTATAAACATATCATAGATCCCACTAACTCCACCTCACAGACACACAAGCACACCTTCTTTACCTCCTGGGTTTGGTCAAATGGACCAGGGGCTAAGCCTCTTCTTAGAACTGAGTGAGCAGTAGGGGCATCTGGGGTCCACACATAAAGAGCCAGACCTTCTCCGCAGCAGCCACCCTCTGCCCCTGGGTGGGCTTTTCAACCATTGAACCCCGGGGGGGAGAAAAGAGGAAGAGCCCCTTTAGAAACCCAGCACTCCAGGAAAGGAATAGTTCTCAAGCCCCTGGCCTAAATGGTAGGCCAGCTGTTTCCTCTTCAAGGAGATTGAAAAAGAAAGCCTTCTTACCAGTCACCACCACTTGGGATGCACCCATTGCCTTGGCCACGATCAAAGTGACCAGTCCAATTGGCCCTAAATAAAGCAGGAAATGGGAGATGTTTGTGAAATATTAAACATCAGCTCACCCCTTGTCCAGGCCATGGACAGGAACCATAGCTTGTGTGCACCTCTGGCATCTACCCTGGTTCCTATCACATAGTGAGGCCTTAACAACTATCTGTTGAATGCATAAGCACATGAATATATGAAGAACTGTTCTGGACATGAAATTTGCTCCTACTGCTGAGTTCCATTTAATTCTCTCAACCTCAAAGCTAGAACTTTTCCGTTTACTCTGCTTGGGGAAAATGGCAAATTAGAAGAGGGCTCGAGAAAATATATTTGTTAAGAGAATAAAATGTCTCAGAAGGCCTGGATACACTGTCCTGTTCTCTCTCTGGCTCCTACCCTCTTAGAACCTATCACATCCCCCCAAGGAGAGACACATCCTTTACAGGTGTCCTCTGAGGACCACCTTGGCTTAAGTGACCTGGCTCCATGGGCTGACCCAGCTGCTCAGGCAGCTCTAGGATGTTCAGGGACTTAAAAATCAGTCCAGAGACCACTTGCTTCCCACAGCATCTGCATGCTGGATGACACGGTTTTAGTACAAAACCAGACCCACAAAATGAGACTGTGCAGATTCTTTGAGGATTTGCTTTTTGACACTGCCTTTGAAAATAATTTTGTGAGTTTCCTCCCAAAGTCAAAACACTGGAAGATACTTGAAATGACCAACAAAGAGGTGATTAGCTAAACAAACTACAATGGGGTATTACACAACTATTAAAAATTATGTCATAACTCATTCATCCAGTGTGATGGAAAGAGGTTCATAATATATCAATTTTTTTAAAAAAGAGTAGGTAAAATAAGGCATGTTTACCATGATCTCATTTTAAAAAACTGAAAGATTCAGAGCACCTGGGTGGCTCAGTCAGTTAGGCATCCAACTTTGGCTTAGGTTTTTGAGTTTGAGCCGCGCCTCGGGCTCTGTGCTGACAGCTCAAAGCCTGGAGCCCGCTTCAGATTCTATGTCTCCCTTTCTCTCTGCCCCTCTCCCACTCACACTCTGTCTCTCTCTCAAAAATAAATAAACATTAAAAAAAATTAAAAACCTGAAAAATTCTACATCAAAATATTCACAGTGGTTCTCTTTCAGGATGATAGGTGATGGGGCTATGGGTGAATTTCTGTGTGTATACCCATGTGGTATGCATGACTTCTTTTTCTATGTCAAAAAGGAATTACTTATGCAAATTAAGTATACACACACACACACACACACACACACACATATATATGTCACTTGTGGGGCTCCTGGGTGGCTTAGTCAGTTAAGCATCCAACTCTTGATTTCAGCTCAGGTCATGATCTCACAGTTGTGAGACTCAGCCCCTGCATTGAGCTCTGTACTGACAGCATGGAGCCTACTTGGGATTCTCTTCCTCCCCCCTCTCTCTTTCTCTCTCATAAAAATAAATTTTAAAAAAATAAAAAGCTTCTGCACAGCAAAGAAAACCATCAACAAAATGAAAAAGGCACCTATCAAGTAAGGGAAAACATTTGCAAATCATATATCTGATAAGGGGTTAATATCCAAAATATATAAAGAACTCATACAATCAATAGCAAAAAGCCAAGCGATCTGATTTTAAAATGGGCAGAGGATCTAAAGACATTTTCTTCATATATATGTATATATATATATATATATATATATATATATATATATATACACCCAAAGTGGGCCTTGAACTTACAACCCTGAGATCAAGAGTTGCATGTTCTACTGACTGAGCCAGCCAGGCACCCCTAAACAGACATTTTCCCAAAGAAGACATACAGGTGGCCAACAGGTACATGGAAAGGTGCATAACATCACTCATCATTAGGGAAATGCAAATCAAGACCACAATGAGATATCACCTCACACCTGTCAGAATGGCTACTATTAAAAAGACATGAAAAAAAATAAAAATAAAAAGACATAAAAAAATAAAAATAAAAAGACATGAAATAACAAGTGTTGGCAAGGATATGGAGAAAAGGGAACTCTCATGCACTGTTAGTGGGAATGTAAATTGGTATGGGCACTGTGGAAAACAGTATGGAGTTTCCTCACAAAATTAAAAATAGAACTACCAGATGATCCAGTAAGTCCACTTCTGGGTATTTAATGAAAACCACTAACTCAAAAAGATATCTGTACCCCATGTTCATTGCACCATTATTTACAACAGCCAAGATATGGAAACAACCTAAGTGTCCATCAACAGATGCATATACAAAGAAAATGTGGTTTATATGTACACAGTGGAATATTATTCAGCTGTAAAAAAAGAAATCTTGCCATTTGTGACAACATGGATGGACTTTGAGGGCATTATGCTGAGTGAAATAAATCAGACAAAGACAAATACTGTAGGATCTCACTTACATGTGGAATCCAAACAAAAACAAAATGAAACAACAAAACTCACAAATAACAGTACGAAATGGTTTCCAGAGGGGGCATGGTGAGAGGTGAGTGAAATGAGTGAAGAGGGTCAAAAGGTACAAACCTCCAGTTGTAAAGTAAATAAATCATGGGGATATAACATACAGCATGATGATTATAGTCAATAATACCATGTTGCATATTTGACAGTTGCTAAAAGAGTAGATCTTAAAAGTTCTCATCACAAAAAATTTTTGTAACTATGTATAGTGACAGGTGTTAACTGGACTTATGGTGCTGATCATTTGGTAATACGTGCAAATATCAAATCATCATGTGTACCTGAAACTAAGGTAATGTTATATGTCAATTATGCCTAAAAGGGTGTGTGAGGAACACCAAATCACACCCACAAGGAGTATGGGCATGTTGTCTGTGTCACTAGCATTAGACACCTAGAATGGTTCAGTCTGAGGCTGCTAGGGTTTTGTTCGGGTGGCTGGAAGCAGGGGAGGAGAGAACGCAGCCAGCTGCAACCCCAATGCAAGCCGAGTGCTGGCTCATGTTGGACTGGACTCCATTCCTTCCACTGGCCATGGGCAGGACCCACCTCATTCCTGGATGGACCAGGAGACCACTTCTCTGGCATGACTTTAAGTTCAGAAAGTCACCTTTCCCTTAACTACCAAAAATATTCCCTGTCAAGTTAAAAAAATCATCCCAAATTACATTCTTTAAATGAACAAAAACAGATATATTGCCTAGGAAATAACATGAAATACTATTATGTCTGCAGATAGTTTATTTAGCAAAGTGCTGGTCACTGAGGGAATGGGACACCGTAATCCTCTTCCACCCAGAAAGATTCTAGGACCAATTCCAGCCATTGGTGGGGGAATGAGATGGGCAGAGGGATCTCCACATTAACCTTTAAGGAACTCATAACCACAGTATCATCTGTTTCTTACCAGCTCCACACACAAAGACCTTGTTCCCCAGGGTGATTCCAGCTCGCCGGCAGGCATGGATCCCCACAGACAGTGGCTCAATCAGGGCCCCTTCCTCGAAGGTGACATTGTCAGGAAGCCTAGGGTGTCATTCAACACACTCAGTTAGTCCCTCTCTGGGTAACAACAATAACTAATATTTATTGAGCATTTGCTTATGTGCCTAGCAACATGCTGAGCAATTTACATATATTCATTCACACAAACCGTGGAAGAGTTCTAGTGTAGGCACTAATATTCTAATTTTACAGACAAAGAAACAGAGCCTTGGAGAATTAAATGACTTGTGCCAAAGGTTCAAAACTAGTGAGAGGCTCAAAGGGTTTGAAATGGAAACCAGATAGGTCTGATTCCAGAATCCATGCCACGCTGCCCTGTTCTGAAAATGGGTTTTTTTGGACAAATCACTTCAGTGAATGTGCACACATTATGTTTTCTTCAACATGTTACCCAAGAAGAGATATGTTGTGATTACCATCAATAAATGAGAAGTTCATTTAATAAGAGGTTAATATGACCACACTCCAGCATCTCGTCTGCTTCTCAAACCTATGTATATAGCCTTTCTGGTTTCACTTCAGCAAACAATCCCAACTATCAGCAGCTTTGCCAAACAGTGATTTAGAAGCTGATGTCACTCTTGTTTGCTGCCCTCCCCCTGATTGTATGTTCCAGAAGAACCACATCTGATGGCAGCAGCTGCCTGGCTGCCCCTGGACTGGTTGTAAAGGGAAAAGGGCCTCTCTTCCAGGCAGTTGATTAAATGCTGTGTCACCTTCACCACGGGGTTCTTGGTTTTCACTTCCCAGTCCACTGGCATCCTGACCCTATTAACAACCCCGATGATGATGACAGCAAACATTTGCATAAGGCTTTACAGATTAGAGGGCTTTTTCATCCATTATCTCATTTGATCCTCACCATGACCTTGTCAGGCAGGAAGGACAGGCTTTATTTTTACCTTCAGTCTACAAAAGAGGAAACTGAAGCTCAATGACATTCAGAGACTTGCCCAAGGTTACAAGGCTAATGAGTGGAAAAGCAAGACCTGAACTCAGGTCTCTGGTTCCACATCCTGCCTGCCCCATATCAGCCGCCTGCTAGTACCAGCAGCAATGTGGTTCACATCTCACTTCTGCTAATTCCTCACTGTCCAGTATTTTTATTCAGGGCCCCCAAACCTCCACATGCTAGAACATGAAAATCCTCAAGTTCCAAAAAGGAAGGTGTCAGCCAAACCATGTGCTTGTTCCCATGACCTGTCACACTACTCCACAGAATAAGTAATGAGGCTTACAGTCGGCCTCTGCCTGCTGCCCCCCACCATTTCCTCCTCCCTCCCCTCTGCGTCTCTCACATTGTCTCCCCTACTTCAATCTTCTCTCCTGCTCGGATTGCCACCATCACCCCTTCCCACCCAATGTGACCCATCAATTCTATAAAAGAGATAAAAGTTTGAAGTGAAATAATGAAGACTCCCAAACCCTCCCAAGGAATCACCAACCATACTGCCTCAGACATGCCTGCCCCTTCACATCTGGGACTTCCCCCAAGGCTTGTGTGGGCTCTGAGCTGAGGGTGGTCTTTGGTCAGGAATGGTGTGCCGCTCTTAACCTTCACTCTGATTTCCCCTTAGCAGAACACCCAGGAAAATGGGATTGAGGATGGTGATGATAGAGGATTATTATGGTGAGATTGTTCTACTCATTAGGCAGGTGCTGCCTTAGTCACCTAGACAGCCACCCTAGCCACACGGGGAGGGCAGCCTGGCATGTAGGCAGAAGCACCAGGAAGAGTCCTGGGCCCAGGGCCTTTGCCACTGACCTTTGGAGAGTCTCTGGGTCCTCCTCTATGCTCCCACTAACCTGACCTTGTTCAGTGGGAGGGAAGGGGGATGAGAACACTCTAAGTTTCTTCCCAGCTCTGATCTTTCCTGACTTTATAAACATCAGAGAATAATGCAACTTGGTGGTTTTCACAATAGGGTTGAGGGAACAGCAAAAGGATAATCAAGAAGTCAAGGGGGAAGCAGGAAGATAAAAAGAAAATAAGCTGGGTAGGAAAATAAAGAGGCCGTGGCAGTATAGGAATCCTCACAAACAGAAACCAGAGAAGAGGGTGTGGGTCCAGGGCTGGTGTGGGGACGTGAGCAGAAAGCACCCTGGGAGAAAAGGAGAGGTGGGGGGTTGCACGTCCCCTAGGGGCCCTCCTCAGCCCTCCCATTAACACTGCCAACAGAATACACCCTCCCCCACCATTGTGTACAAAGGCTCACCCACCCCCATCCCCAGTGCAAGACTTCCTTTCATACCTAACCTGTACTATCCCCCAGACACAAGGCCATATCTATGACATATCATGGCACCATTCATTGAGCACCTACTATGTGCCAGGCCTCATGCTGAGTACTTGATAAACTTTTCTCATTGATTTATGTCAATAAGCTATGCATTTCACCATATTGGTGCTATTATCATCTCCATTTTACGAGCAAAGATATTGAGGTTACAAAGTTTAAGTAACTCGCTGAACGTCACACAGTAGGTCGATGGCAGAGACCAGCGGTTAGTCTTGAAATTTATCATTTTGCTTTTCTGCCTTTCATGAAAACCTCGTTTAGTGCCTTGACTTGGAAAGGGCCCAGAAAAGGGAGGATGGTCGGAAGCCACTTGCTGAAAGGTAGACTCCACGCACATAACTTGCTTTCTTCTAGAGCAGTTAGATGTTGACTTAAACGCATCACGAGGTCTGGCCTCTGACTCCTCTCAAGGCTTCCAGTAGGCACTAGAACACTCAGATCTATCAGACTGCCCCTGTAATGGGCACCTGGCCCCTTTCAGACAAGCCCCATCCTGACCAACAGAGCCATAGCTGGGGCCAGGTCGGAATGGGAGGAAAACACACCTGTCAGACAGTCAGAAGGAAAGAGGCACATCAGCACCCCAGAGCTCCATGGGTGCAACACTGTGCTTCTGCAGATACCAGTTCTCACCCCAAAACCATTTTGAGAGTTGGGGTAGGGCAGTGAGCACAGGACAGGAATTTAAGACTCTCAGCTGCCCCAGCTTGAGTCCTTGCTCTGCTCTGCAGTCTCTTCCTGGGGCTGCACCCTTGCACAAAACTGCAGTCCTGGTGCCCACCTCACCATTATTCTTATGAAGATTCAATAAGATGAGGCATGCAAAGCACTTATTAGTAAAAGGCCAGGCATGTGGGAATAATAATTGTGATTTCACACGCATTGCCTCATTTAATCTTTGGGTGATTAAATGAGACTGAAGCAGAGGAAGGTTAAGTCATTTCCTCAAAGTCACTCACTAGGAGAGAGTGGATCCAGGGTCCCAAAGCTCATGCCCTGGCTCCATGCCATGCCTCGTCTGTAAGCCCCAATTGTTGCTGTTACTGGGGGTCACTGCTGTAATAAGTTCTCTTTCCTGGGAGCTGCCTTGGAAACCAGTAATGGAGGACGAACCTCAGCAAGTTATCTGCAGGATGGCTGGAGAGGAGTGAGTGATTTTGGCAACAATTTTCTATTGTTGCTCTAGGAAACGGGAACTTCAGCCCAAAGACTAAAACCAAGTACTGTGAGTCAGTCTTAGCCCTAGTCAAGCTGCCTTCCCTCAATGCCTCCAGAAGGGCCTGTGGAGGGGATGCTTCGTGTCTGAAATTATAAGCTGAAAAGAACAAAGAAATGACCGCAGGAAACTAGGAGAAAGAACCCCAACCAAAAAGGAGGGGGAGAGGTCCCAGGTGGCCAGGCCAGGCCTTGGGCACTAACTTGTAGCAGAAGTCAGCGTTGTGCTTATAGAACCGGCAGAGGTTCCCGTCATCAGGGGGCGTGGCACAGAAGAAGATGGATGGCGACAGATTGTATCGGCCAATCTTGCAGAATTCATCCATTTCTCGCAGAGCACCTGGCTCGATGGCAACACGATCCCCTGGAGAGGAAAACGTGAGCAGGGGCAGAGCTGCTGTGAAGGGGCACATGCTCCTGGGGAGATGCCAGCAGGGGGAGACACCCACCTCCCCAGGATCCAGGACCCCCTAGACAAGCTCAACCCATTAGTGCTTCCACAGAAAACTCAGGATGCTACACAGAACATGACCAGCACACTTCTCCAGACTGGTTTGGCCTGCCCTTTTACCAACCATGGAACAAGCCAATCCACCCCTCAGCTCCACAACCACTTCCCAGCTTGGGAAACACAGAACCAGTCCCATCTCTAAGGCAAGCCAGGTCCAGGATTCATCTCAAACTGCTGCATGGAGTTTGCAGACATTTTTTTTTCTTCACCTGCTTTGAAAATATGGGCCAAGGCCTTGACAAATACAGGAGCCACAATTATGGCATGCCTTATGTTCAGTCTGGTTGCATTTTGACAATAACTAGGAGTTAGGTGATCCCCAGTTTGCAGACCTGCTCAGGCAAATGACCCACAGAGGTCTCGGGCTCTGGCAGAGCAGAGAGTAACTTCCAGGCTTGTGAACTAGTGTACGTCTCCTCTGCCTCACTATGCTTGCTTGGAAACCCAGCCCTAGAATTGGTCTTCTATCTTTTCATTATGAAAATTTTCAAACTGGGGCGCTTGGGTGGCTTTGTCGGTTAAGCATCTGACTTGGGCTCAGGTCATGATCTCACGGTCCGTGAGTTCGAGGCTCACGTTGGGCTCTGTGCTGACAGCTCAGAGCCTGGAGCCCATTTCAGATTCTGTGTCTCCCTCGCTCTCTGCCCTTCCCCTCCTCATGCTCTGTCTCTGTCTCTCTCAAAAATAAATAAACATTAAAAAAAATTAAAAGGGGTGCCTGGGTGCCTTAGTCAGTTAAGCTTCTGACTTAGGCTCAGGTCATAATTTCATGGTTCGTGAGTTCAAGCCCCACATCGGGCTCTGTGCTGACAGCTCAGAGCCTGGAGCCTGTTTCAGATTCTGTGTCTCCCTCTCTCTCTGCCCCTCCCCTGTTCATGCTCTGTCTCTCTCTGTCTCAAAAATAAATATGGGGCGCCTGGGTGGCGCAGTCGGTTAAGCGTCCGACTTCAGCCAGGTCACGATCTCGCGGTCCGTGAGTTCGAGCCCCGCGTCGGGCTCTGGGCTGATGGCTCAGAGCCTGGAGCCTGTTTCCGATTCTGTGTCTCCCTCTCTCTCTGCCCCTCGCCCGTTCATGCTCTGTCTCTCTCTGTCCCAAAAATAAATAAACATTGAAAAAAAAATTTAAAATAAAAAAAATAAATAAACGTTAAAAAAATTTTTTTTTCAAACATACACTGAAGTTGGAAGAACTGTACAGTGAACACCCAGATGTCCTGCACCTCGATTCTTCAATTAACATGTAGCTAATTCTCTTTATCACATAGCTGCCCATCCATCCCATCTATCTATCTCTCCTCTATCCATTGAGCTGATGCATTTCAATGTAGCTTGTAGCCATTAGTACACTCCATGCTTAAATACTTCAGCCTGCCTATCGTTAACTAGAGTTCAAACTTGTTTAAGGTTCTTTTTTAAGGTAAAATTTAAATATAGATAAAATGCACAATCTTACATGGATCACTAGATGAATTTTGAAAAAATGCATTCACCTGTGTAATATAAGCCCCTATCAAGATACAGGATATTACCACTACCTTGGAAACTTCCTTCCTTTGTGTCCCTTCCCAGTCAGTCCCCAGCCCCACCCGCACAGGGGTGGAACAGTGGAGCTAGGGCCCTCCTTAGCCTGAGGAGTGTCACCCGTGGGAGGTTTTCCCTTTACTAAATAGGCACACCTTAAGTTATTTTTATGCCTTTGCATTAAAACTACCTACAGAATAACACAGGGTCCTGGGATGTAGTTAGCGCTCATTAAAAGTAGTGGCGGCAATGATAATAATAGTAGCAATATAAGTAGTATTAACTATTTGCGTTGTATTTATCATTATTATAATTATCTGAGCTGGTGTTATTTTACAGGAAATTCAAACTATAAGATAGATAGCCAGATTGTATTTAAATTAAGAATTTTTCCATGCCTTATATTTATTGATTCTTTAAGATTTGTGTGAAAACTTAATTAACAAATGTTAAGGACTATTCTGAGTGTGTTCCTTCTTTCTAGACTAGTTGATTAGAATTTTCAGTCCAAATTAGCATATGAAACACTTAAATAAAAATTTTGTCTTCTCAAAGAAAAAAAAAAAGGATCCACAGAAATTCAACCATATTTATGCAACCATAAAATATATTCCCCTAACCTGTGTGTGTCCCTTCCTTCTATCCCTCTCTACTTTCCCCTTGGCCCACTGAACTTTCTCCAAATTATGGTCTGCCATTGACGATAACTTCTGCAATCTAGCATTCAAGAGTCTCCATAATCAGGTGGAGTTTTATATTACTCAGTTTTGTCTTCCAATTATTACATTGTAATAATATAATAATAACAATTCACAGCTGTACAGTGCTTTTTAAAGAGGGACTTGTATATAGATTATGCATTTTTATCGTCTCCACTAACTCCCCAACACAGAACCTCTACTCTGAGCACCATAGATTTATTAGCGACCCAGATATACTATGCTCATCTCTGTGTTTTTATTACTCTGTTCCTTTAACTAGAATATTAGCTTCAGACCCCTTCACTAACTCAAATACAAAACCGTTTTCAAGTCTCCAGATGCTGGGCAGGCCAATGGTTCTGAGCACTTGCTTTAGAGTCAGAAAGACCAAGACAGGCGTCCCAGCTTGAGACTCACTAGTGTATGACTCTGCCTAATCATCGTGCTTTACTTTCTTCATCTGTTAAGGAAGAAAATAATGCCTATCTTATACAGTTGTTTCAGTAATGACATACATAATTATACATGTAAATATTTAACATGGAGGCTAACAGTAAAGCAATGAATATTAGCTACCTTCTTCCTACAATTATTATTGTTAAATATCCAGCCCCAAGACGTATCTCCTCCATGAACCTTCATTTAAGACCTCTGCCCATCACAAATGCCCTTTCTTTGAACTGCTAGAGCCAATTCTTTTTGATACCTTATAGTACCCAATGGTCTTATTCTCTAATTATTGGTATTTATGTCCTGATGTCTGGTCTTCCCAACTAGATGAAAGTATCCAGGTATCATATCTTCTCAATTCTCTGTATCCCTCAAAGCACAAGGTTGGACTCATTGTGGATTGCGCTCAGCACTTATTATAACTGAAATTTAAAGAACCCCCACACTCTTTATTATGACTAGTATTTAGATATCTGGACCCACAGGTAAGAACCACTCAGGGGCTGTTGGAAACTATGAATCTTCCCCTTTGGGATAGCCCCACAAAATTCTCAGGGGCTTTCTCAACTTCCACTCATGATGAATGGAGAGCCTGACAACATTCTTAAGTGAGACACAAGTCTAGCTTCTTCAGGGCCAGAAAGTTCCTCTTCATGTAGCTGTGCTCAGAGAGCCTTATAACTGAGAAATGGTATCTCCTGCCAACCTTCTCCTTCCCTCAAATGATCTGATGTCATTTCCAGGCTGTACAGTGGCCTCATCAGCAAAGGAAGAATAAAGCCAACAGTTGGCTGTGTCACACAGCTCGAATTTAATTCACTTATTGGGGAACATCACAGGCTGCCAATAGCTGAGAATTCCTCCCTTCAAGAGAATGAATTAAGCAAATCTAGAAAAATATTGACAGTTTTCCAGTCGTCCAATAAGATCAGCGACTGTACCAGAGACCCTGGTTCTCAGCATGTGGAGACAGTTTATGGTTCCTATGCCTGGAATGTTTCCCCCACCCCTTTAACTGGTTTATTCCTTAGTTGCCTTCAGGTGTTGGATTAACTGTTCCTCCCTTCAAGGAGCCAGGGATCTGGTTAGAACACCCTGGTCACCTTTTCTTCTCTGTTGCCCTCAACACAACTGTACTTAAGGAACTGTATGTGTGTCCCAGGCCCGTCTTCCTCTGTGGAAGGTAAGATCCATGTGTGTAGAAATTGAAGACTGTCTTATTCACTGCTGTAACCCCAGGGTTTAACAGAGGGCCTGGCCCCAAGAAAGTGCACACAAATATTTATTTATGTTGAGGGATAAATAAAACAGTGAGTTGAAGGGTTTTGCTGACCTGGCTTTAGGTGCTTTACCAATGATCCCACTTTTACAACTGTTCCTGAAGCTTCGTGCCCCAGCACCATTGGCTTCTTCACAATAAAATCCCCAATTCGACCATGCTGCCAGTAGTGGACATCTGAGCCGCAGATTCCAACGGAATGCATCCTCAGCAGCACTTCTGATAAAAGGAAGGAGAAAACAAGTGAGGGAATGAACCATCCTCCCTGCAGCCTGAGGCACCACCATACTTCCCCTCTGGACAGGAAGAGGGTTTGGTTTCAAAGGCCAGATACAACCACAGAGGGAAACAAGCTAAACAGCAACACTGATGAAGGCTTACAAGCCAGGAAAAGCTTCCACAGAGCAAAATAACTGCTTTTGAGGGTTAATGCTATGTGTCAGCTCAGCAAGGCTGTGGTGCCCAGCTGTTTGGTCAAACAGAAGATGTTGCCGTGAGGGTATTTTTTAGATGTAATTAACATTGGAGTCTACTGACTCAATAAGTAAATTGTAAAAAGTAAAGCAGATTACTCCACCTAATGTGGGTGGTCCTCATCCAATCAGTTGAGGGCCCTAGGAGAAGATTGAGATTTCCCAAAGAAGGAATTCCCCAAGACTGAAACATCAACTTTGACCTGAATTTCCAGCATGCTGGTCAGCCCTACAAATTTCAGATTTGCCAGTCCTCACAATCACATGAGCCAATGAAGATAAATCTCTTCGAGCCCTCTCTCCACATACATATATAATAAACCTATATATAAACAAATCTATATGCTCAATCTCTCTTTCTCCTCTCTCTTTCTTGGTTCTGCTTCTCTGGAGAACTCGAATCCACTGCACAAATAAGATATTATTAATGGGAAGAAATGTATCAACCATGTAAGGGAAAAACTGTTTTCTAGGAGAGAGCTGTTTCCAGACAATATGCTACGCCTGAATCTTACCAATTCCTGAGAGGAAGGCTGGCAAAATCTAGGCTTGGCAACACTTTGTGAGCTATCTGGCTGCGTTCTGCATGCCTGTTGTTCTGTTTAAAAGTGCAGATTTAATTTAAACCACCCAGAGATTTCAACTGGTATTTCCCCTTCGCAGGTTGGAATAAAGTGAGATGTGTTGGTATTGTTGTTGTCAGTTTTCCAAATTGAAAATAATGATGCTACTGAGCCCCTCTGCAAAACAAACACGAAAGGATTACTGGCCCAGTCTGACTAAGGTGAGCACGTTGCAAGTATCTCCCTGAGAAAAAGCTCTGCCTTAGAAAGACAAAGAGACCTAAAGCTCTGCTATGCATGCAGGTGTTGCACACCCTGCCCTTGCCACACATCACGGGTGATCCACAGGTGTGGTTCTGTAGAATCTTCTCTGTCCTTGGCCTTGGTGACAGAGTAAGAAATGGCAGGGTGAATACTGAGATCAAAGGTAGAGAAAATGATCTCAGAGTTTCCTCTCTACCAATTTATAATAAGAGATTAAATTTCACTTGCTAGAAATGCTAGCTGAAATTTGCTATTATTTCCCCATCCAATCAAGGGCAGCAAGAGACGAGAAAGAAAAAGCAGAATGTTGTATCAGAGAAACAGTACCAGGGTCCTTTGGGTCCAAGACAGCCCTTGTTTGGCTGCTTCTAGAATTCATACTAACTTTTCAGGACACAGTTAGGTGCTCTTTCATGTCTCTGAAACACCATATCTTGGTGAAAACACTTAAACCCTAAATATACATTACGTGTTAAACACTAATAGAAACAGCTATTGTCTATATTCTTATCACTATAAATCAACAATGCAGCTGACCTTTGAGTAGCAAAGCTCTTGAGATTCCAGGAAAGTTGCCTTCAATCTGATGTTGACACGGAAGCTACAGCTCCGGGGAAAGGTGGGAAAGCACATCCCCAACACAAGGACAGAAAGGAGACCTGAGTGGCTGGGTGCTGGGATGAGCTATCTTTAGACACTCTCCCCCTTGCTCTCAGCCTCACCACAGAGTCCTGCACATTATGAAGTGGGACTCAGGGGATGAGAGGGATTGAAAAACTGTCAGCAGGTATCTTGCCCACGCCAACAGGGTGGCATGACTTCCCCAGGTACAGACACCACTCAAGGAAATGTGCATGTCAGCTGGGCCTCACAGGCTCACCTGGTGAGAGGCCGGAAGACTGGAACAAAGGTGGCAGGAACCCTGCCCCAGAGTACTCACCCGCTGTCTGTGCTTTGACCGTGGGGTGTTGCTCCATACAGCCCCTCCCACCCCCACTGGACAGAAAGTCCTAGTCTTTTTCCAATGACGCTCTCTTTTCTAACTAAGAGATTAAGTTCTGTGGACTTCCTCATTTTCCAAACTTGGGTAAGGGTTAGGGTTAGGACAAGATTTGGCCACCCAAACGGCAGCTTATATAGAGAGAGTAACTAACCTACCTCTGTTGTTAGGTCAAACAAGGAACAACTCTGCCTTTTTGTCCAGAAATTGAAGACATTTAATGTCAAAAACTCTGGGACAAGTCAGCAGTCTGATGTGGTAACTCTTCTGGGTCTATCACTGTTTTTATTTCATATAGGAGTCAAGTTGAACCTATCCAGTCATGCTGTGAATAACAGACTGGGTTTACAGCCTAACAAAAACAGTTTTTAATTGGAGGTAAAGTAATAAACAGAAGGAAAAGGGGGGTAAGGGAGCAATGCACAGGTGTCTCCAGGGTAAATAATAAGAAGTAAGTCAAGTGTCCCAAGGACCTACCATTTGGTCCTGGTTCAGGGATCGGATAGTTCTCCTAAAGGAAATAAAATAGAAAAACTATTTAGTATGCACAATAACTTTCCCTTATGAACATTTTCAACTTTTTTTTTTAAGTAGGCTTCACACTCACTGCAGAGCCCAACATGAGGCTTGAACTCATGACCCTGAGATCAAGACCTGAACCGAAATCAAGAGTTGGACACTTAACTGGCTGAGCCACCCAGGTGCCCCTCAACTATTTAATTAATGTGGAGTTTCATTCAAATGCTTCTTCTTAGAATTAACACAGGTTCAGACCACACTGCTACCGGGTGAATGCCTGAGGGGACACACTAGATAGTGCTTACTCTAACTGCTGACCTCACCCCACCCACGGATGCAATTTACCCTGGACTAATAAAAAGTATATATGCTCCCCTAGGCAGAAAGGATGTTTGGGCTGTCTTCCTATCAGATCCTGCCCTCCTCAAAAACCACATTCTTAAGATACAGATTTGTTTGGTCTGGGAAACTCTTATAGGGAAAGGATAGGGTATGTGGTAATTCTATGTGAGGGTTTTGATCTTGACTCATACCTTTACATCAGCACACAGACCATTGCTTGGTCCTCTCTTCTGAAACCTCCCATGTGGACTTTCAGATGCCCTTTGGGAACACACAGGACCTGCATTTTGACTACTCTCCAGGTTCAACAAGCAATCTAGGGCATCTGGGTGGCTCAGTTGCTTGAGCATTTGATTTCAGCTCAGGTCACAGTCTCATGGTTTGTGAGTTGGAGCCCTGAATTAGGTGAGCTTGTGCCCTGCCTCTGGTGAGCCTAGCTTCTCTCCGTTTCCCTCTCTGCGCCTCACTCATCTGCACTCTCTCTCTCTCTCAAAAACAAAAAAAACAAAAAACAAACAAACAAAAAAACCAATCTGAGCTATTCTGGCATTCACAGCTGCTATTATTATTATTATTATTATTATTATTATTAACATTAACCAACATTTCTTCCCATTGCTAACTAGCTAGGAAATTCCTGGTGACAAGAAGGAAGGACAATAAGTGGCTAAATCCAAGTGTTCATTTTATGAATTCTTTGAAGGCAGCCAAGAAGAGGAAGGAATGTAAAATGTTCACTGTAACAACTATGTGCCAGACAACATTCTGGCTTCACACACATCATGGCACATGGCCCACAGTTTGCAGATGAGAAACCTGAGGCTGGGAAGTTAAATAACTTGGCCAAAGCCATACCACCACAGAGTGGATAAACCAGGACTAAACCTGATTCCCCAACTGCCTCACTGCATCCCACACTGCACTCCAGGGGTAGAAGATGCCTTTTCTCCTTCCAGGGTGATGCAAGAAGCAGACAGACAGGTGATGACAATGTTGGGGCTGGGCCCCATGCACAGTGCTCTGTCTGGGAGGGGCACTGCTCAAAGCTTGCCCCCTTCAGAAAGCCTCCCCCAGATGCTTTAATAGGGTAGCAATAAATGACACCCGAGGTATTTTGCTAACAAAATAACCTCAATGCCAAAGACCATGCCTTCAATCTCTTCAGTCACCAGGTACAGTATACTGCCTCAAACATGGAGGGGAGGGAGAGAGGTTTGTTCTTGTTATGTAACCACTGTCCATGACGGACACCAAGGAAGGTCTGTGGTTCTCACTCAACTCAGATTACCAACCTTTCTGTTGAAATAGCTTGATGCTAATTTGAATTCCTTGTCCCCAGTGGAACCAAGTCCAAAGAGACAATTGCTAATGCTGATTAGCTAACATTGACCAACTTTTTTCTACCAGGTCCTGTGCTAAGTGCTGCACATGCATCACCTCGGTTCATCCTCACAGTGATGTGCCCATGGCAGCACTATGATAAAATTGGTGGAACTATATCCAAAGCAGCTTGATGCGGGGAAAACACTTCTCAAGGCAGTTTTTCATCTCTTGATAACTTAAACTGGCTACCTGTGAAAGGAAGGAAGGAAGGAGGGTGGGGAGAGGGAGTCCATCTAAAAATGGGCAACTCAGGATAGCTGGCTGTCACCAAAACCTCTCAGAGTTGCAAGTCCCATCTCTGACATTATACATCAGGGATTGCCACATAAAGTTCTGTTTCTCTTATACTGGGTGAGATTTTAAACTGCAGGTTAATTGAAACTAAAGAGTAAGGCCTTTATTTCAAACATGGAACAGCACCCCATCCTCCCCGGTAAAGGCAATGTTAGGCAACTTCTCAAGAAACGAGATAAATCCACAGCATATTCTTCATATCCTTACCTCCAACCAGGCCAGCCCTGAATACCCATTTAGGGGTGGAGAGGGGTAAGAATCAAGCTCAAAGCCAACAGTTGGCCCTGACTAGAGATTACCACTGTAAACATATGCTGGAGGTTAACAGAGCTGACCAACTTTGGCCGTCCCACCCCCACAGAGCTGCAGTGACTTTCAGAGACACTAGAGGGCGCTGTGCTGACAGCCCGGTTTTTCCTTGGTAGCAGATCACACATTGTGGAGAACTTAAATACCTCTCCTTGCAAACCAACTTTTTTTTCCATTCTCATTCTTGCTGACTCTAACCACTCTTACAATTCAGCTTGACTCCTGACTCCCCTCTCTGCAGGAGGCATGCCACAGAAGCACAAGACCATGTTAAGATCAGTCCCTAAGTCTGTAAATGTTATCCTAAGCATGACTGCAGAGCTCGTGTTGTAGAAAGTTATCACAACGGGGTCACTGAAAAAACTTTGCTTTTCGTTTGTGGTTCCTTGGTATGACGCTGGCCACAGTCCTCTGTTTACTTAATCTCCTTTTTCTGTCTCAGATTTCGGTGAAGATATTCTTTTGTTCACCCATTTCTTAGCCCGTCTGAGATCCCTCAACTTCCCCTTTTATCCTCATCGCCCTTCCATTCCCCCAAAGTTTTGTTATCCTGCATATTCAAGCTTTCCTAAACAGTATTTCTTACCTTTCTGGGAGTAACAATAAACAAAGGGATAAGGAGGAGTTAACTGTTTTTTCCAGCATTTTTCACAAGTCAGAAATGCATCACAGACATCCTTCCATCCCCTCCAGGTCTCCTCCCACCTCCTGGAATAAGTCATGGAAGTACTTCATGAAGAACTCTGTGGGGGAGCGCCGGGGTGGCTCAGTTGCTTCAGCCTCCTTTGGCTCAGGTCATGATCTCACCGTTCATGAGTTCAAGCCCCATGTGGGGCTCTGTGCTGACAGCTCAGACCCTGGAGCCTGCCTCTCTCTCTCTCTCTCTCTCTCTCCCTCCCCCCCCCCCCCCCCCCCGCACTCACACTCTGTGTGTGTTTCTCTCTCTCTCTCTCAAAAATAAATATTTAAAAATAGAAAAAAAAAAAAAAAAAAGAACTCTGTGGGAACATGGAATCCTCCCAGGTGTCTCTTGTATCCTAAATGCTATCTTGTATTTCCTAAATATACTTTCTCAAGTTAGCCTAAATATTTCTCTCCCAAATATATCCTCATAGCCCCTTATCTTCTACTTCCACCTGCACATCTGAGTTCATATACCCTCAGTACATCTTGCTTGGGTTGCAGAAACAGCCTCGACATGAGGAGAAATCAAGGGAAGATGCCTTTTCCCTCCGGCAGCTGACCTGTGTGGAGCAGGGGTGAAGCACTCAGACTCTGGAACAACATGTCTGTGTGCAAACTGAGGCTCCCCTCCACCAGCTGCATGACCTCGGGGCAGTTACATAACCTCTTTGTGCCTTCAATTTCCTCCTCTGTATAATGAGGATATTCAGAAAATAGAGTGCCCGGCTCATAGTAAATAAGTTAGGTCTTATTACAAAAGAAATAGAATCAAAGTTATTTTTTCTATAATTAATTCACAGTATGGTTGAACCAGCTCTGGACAGCCTTGTCCTTTTCCTTCTGAAAAGGGTTACTTCTTAAATTTGTTTTGGGGAGAAGTTGTTATTTCCCTTGTTTGTCACATCAGTATTAAGAGACTTGAACTGCTTTTCTTAAAAGGCTAGAATTTGGGAGAAAGTGATATAGGATTCCAGGTTAGTGTTTTAAGCCTGATTCTACCAGTTGTGGGAAGGTGTTGGCCAACCTCCCTGCCTTAGACTGAGGGCTTAGAGGCTGGCCTCACCCCAGGTCCTCAAAGCCCACGTTCGCCTCCCACCCCCATCTGTACCCAGACAACCTGTTGTCTGGCTGCTCTGCACAGACAGAGCAGGAGAGAGCAGAAGACCTTATTTTGGCTTCCCTCCCTCCTCAATTTTCCTCTTCCCTTGAGCATGTTTTGAGCGTGGGAGGAAAATCCAAACATTTCCTAATTAGGCATTTTGTCATAAACGGCTTTGTTCTAGGGGCGCCTGGGTGGCTCAGTCAGTTAAGCAGCCAACTTCAGATCAGGTCATGAATTTACGGTTCATGAGTTCGAGCCCTGCGCCCGGCTCTGTGCTGCCAGCTCAGGGCCTGGAGCCTGCTTCAAATTCTGTATCTCCCTCTTTCTCTGCCCCTCCCCTGTTTGCGCTCTGTCTCTCAAAAATAAACATTAAAAAAAAAAAAAAAAAAAAAACCTTTGTTCTAGTTGCATTAGGCCTGGCAAACTTGGGGTCAAAGTAGAAGGGTTGAACACTCTCCCAAAGTCCACTGAGCCACTCTCCGGCCCAAGCCGGAGGGCTCCAACCAGCCTTCTTCTGCTAACAATCTTTATAAAATGCAAATCAATTTAAAGTGCCCAGTGGCCCTGTAAAATCCTAAACTCTCTATGTTCTGGCCACCATGTTCTCAGCAAGCCTCTGCAATTCCCAGCACACCCTTGCAGCAGAGCCTGCTTTGGATCCTGTCTCCCTCTCTCTCTGCCCCTCCCCAACTCTTGTACACATGGTCTCTCCAAAAATAAGCATTACAAAAATAATAAAAAACACTGAAAAAAATAACATTAAGCTGAATATCACTTCACAAAATCTGAACATTTTTCCTCCAGTAATTAGTGTTCTTAATGTCAATCTGATTGAGAAAACTGCCAGCTTTAACAGCCACACTAAAAGATCAAGTGGATGCCAATACTGTGAGTACATATTTCTCCTCCTTAATTTTTGTCATGCAATTTTGAAAGACAAATTTCCCCCATACCCATAATTCTAGCTTTTCCCTTCAGAATAGGGCTACTTTTACTACCTCTCTTAGTAGTACTAAGGACTTATTACATAAAATGTTCTGATCCTATTTGTGGTATTGTTGACTGCTCCTGCTGCTTGTAGGGGAATGTATTAGCTTTGTGCCTCTGGACCTCCTGCAGACAAAGGCACTGTCCTTCCCTAGCAGTTGGCAGAGATGGCCAGATTTGCTGGATTTAATTTCCTGTTGTTTATTGGTTTGGGTCTTGTTTTATTGTTAAAATAAATATTAAAATATTAATAATATTTAATATTAAATTATGATATCTAATTTAATTTAAATAATATTGTTTAATAATATTAATTAAAATATTAAAATAAGGGAAGAGGTATTTCTTTGGGCTATTTGCTATACCTGATTTTCCCTTTTTCAGAAGGAGTTTTAGACTATTTTCAGTGCCTCTGACTGATAAATCTAGCTCAGGTGTTAAAGGGTTAAGTAGCCAGCATTTCCCCACTCAGAGTAAACTCCCAGTGTAATCCAGCTGATAATTGAAGCCTATCAGGGCCCTTTAAAGTGATCTTATAGATAACTAGCCCTGTCAGCTGATGGCAAAAATAACCAGGGAAAAAGACATTGTGCTCAGGACCACTGGAGGTGCCAGTGTTGATGCCCCCACATTGAATAATCCCCTTGTCCTTACCCACAAATCTTAACAGTAAAGTACATATGCAAGGATGGGATATTTTCAATGTGTTATATTACAGACATAGAATTATTTTACTTTAAAAATAATTATTACAGGGGTGCCGGGGTCAGTTAAGCAGTAGACTCTCAATTTTGGCTCATAATTTCACAGTGTGAGATTGAGCCCCCTATTGGGATCCCCACTGGGCATGCAGTCAGCTTAAGAGTCTCTCTCGGGGCGCCTGGGTGGCGCAGTCGGTTAAGCGTCCGACTTCAGCCAGGTCACGATCTCGCGGTCCGTGAGTTTGAGCCCCGCGTCAGGCTCTGGGCTGATGGCTCAGAGCCCGGAGCCTGTTTCCGATTCTGTGTCTCCCTCTCTCTCTGCCCCTCGCCCGTTCATGCTCTGTCTCTCTCTGTCCCAAAAATAAATAAACGTTGAAAAAAAAAAAAAAAGATTTTAAAAAAAGAGTCTCTCAAAAAAAAAAAAAAAAGTCTCTCTCTCCCTCTCCTCCTGTCCCACCTCATAAATAAATAAATAAATAAATAAATAAATAAATAAATAAAATTTGTGCAGATTCAAATCAAATCTTTTGATCTAGGGTATTAACACATTTCCTCAAAGTGCAAAAACTCATCTTCATGGGGCCTGATTAATGTTTAATTAAGCTCCATACTGGTACATTTCCTCTGCCCTTTGTAATTAAACATCAACCCATCATTCTAAAATGACTATTTTCCCTTTAACTTGTTCTTTCCTCCAGAGGAAAATTTGTCATCCCAAAATTTATCTCTTTGGCATAAGAATTATTTTAGGCTGATCATTTTTAACAAACAGCTGAATAGGAAAATATCTGAAAACTATGTAAATTTTGTAAGAGATTTATGCTGACAAGGAAAATCTCCATTTGTAAGGGTGTCTCCCTCTCTGTTCCAGGAAAAGGATAACTATCTCTCTAGATAGTTTTCTAGGAAGAAGGCACAGATTTAAATTTGCATAACAACCTTACCCTTGTTTACTGTGCTTTTTCCTGAAACCTCCCATAACTGGTTTCCCTCACTCTAGGACCTTTTGTCTTTAGCTGGAAATGGTATTTAAGATGGTGGCTTAGGCCATTTCTGGAAATTATTCAGTTTTCCTGATATCTCCCATGCATATAGGAGGTACAGTTATAAAATTTGTTTACTGGGGCACCTGAGTGGCTCAGTCCGTTGAGCGTCTGACTTTGGCTCAGGTCATGATCTCACAGCTCACGGGTTCGAGCCCCTGGTCAGGCTCTGTGCTGACAGCCTGGAGCCTGCTTCGGATTCTGTTTGTCTCTCTCTCTCTCTCTGCCTCTCTCATTCTGTCTCTGCCTCTCTCAAAAATAAATAAACATTAAAAATTTTTTTTTGAAAACAACGTGTTTAGTTTTCTCTTGTTAGTCTGTCTTTTAGGGGCGCCTGGGTGACTTAGTTGGTTAGCATCTTGGCTTACGGACTTTGGCTCAGGTCATGATCCGTGAGCTCAAGTCCTGCATCAGATGCTCTGCAGTCAGCCCAGAGCCTGCTTTGGATCCGGCCTAACCTCTCTGCCCCTCCGCCACTCTTGTGTGCGTGTGTGTGCGCGCGCGCCCGCCCTAAAAATGAATAAACTTAAAAATAATATATTTTTAAAAATCTGTCTTTTATTACAAGGGGTCTCAGCCAATAACCTAGAAGCACAGGAAGAAAATTACTTTTCCTCCCCTACATGGTAAAACAAAAATCTGACTATCCCCTATCCCAAACCCACTGTTCAGCTTCCTGGATGTGGGGGCTGGGTTGTTCCATTCTCCCTGGCCAGATGCTGGTGCCTGAAATCTGGCAGAGCTGTCAGGAGTAAGGCAGATAAAGTGGACGCGAAGTGGACTACTCCTGATGCAATACGGACCTAGTACTACGTCTATTATTGATGCAACACCTACAGAAACTGATGGGAGAATTTACAAATATTTACAACATTTGACATTGCCGTAGCATCAAAATGCAGCAATACAAGCATATCAGTTCATGGCTAAAAATATAAAATTGGTGCTTCATTCGGGATAGTTTGTGAAGCAATGCATGAAAGCACCCAGCGTATGCCTGGGATATAGTAGGCACTCAACATGCTCTCTCTTTGCTTCCCTTACCTTTCAAGTGAAACCTAGAGCGTTAAAAAAAAAAAAAAAAAAAAGCCTCCCTCCTCCCCCCACCAAAAACAGCTTCTGTGGAAAAAACTAATCTGTTTTATATCTCAACTTCATGAACTAGTAACTCAAAGAGAATTCATTTCCCAATCACAAGCAACTTCTGGATTTCTCAAGACTGACCAGAGGGACACAAAGTAATTTGACTGGTAAATACAGATGGATATAAGATTATCTCCTGGGCCCACATGTATTATAATTTGGCTAAAAATTGTCCACATAGCACAAAAAGAAAAAAAGATTGTCCGTGCATTTGTAGGTGTTGGTCTCATCTCTTTTTATGCTGAGATGTGTAGGGCATCTGATGCAGGACTCGAGCTCCATAAGGCTGGGTCTTTTACAGCACCATCCCACTGTAATGGTCCTGCCCCAAGGTGGGCCATTTTGGCATATGTGGGATTATTTTGAGCTGAAGGGAACTGAGATCCTGTGGGCTCAGGAGAAACGTTTGCCCCTCTCTTAACTACAAAGAACAATCTAAATTGGAGACTCTTGGGTGCCTGGGTGGCTCAGTTGGTTGAGCATCAGACTTTGGCTCAGATCATGATCTCAGGGTTCGTGGATTTGATCCCCACATCGGGCTCTCTGCTGTCAGTGAGGAGCATCCTCTGTCCCCCCTCTCTGCCCCTCCCCAGCTCGAGCTCTCTCAAAAATAAACATTAAAAAATAAATAAATAAATAAATAAATAAATAAATAAATAAATAAATAAATAAATAAATTAGAGGGTCTTTACAGAGTAAGGGCTATCTACTACCAGAGATAAACTTTATCTGAGTTATCTATCTATAGGGCAGGGCAAACATTTATTTACCAAACATTTACTTTTTCATTTTTCTGTGAATTACATTCATTCCCTTTGAAGTCCCAAGCCCCTATCCTCTTTCTCCTTGGTTCAGAATGACACATATACCTCATTTTGCCTGACTGTCTTTGGAGTTTCCATTGTCTGTATGGATTCTCTGGACACATGCTATTAAATTTTATTTTCTCCTGTTAATCTGTCTTGTGTCAATTTGATTCTTAGTCCAGCTAGGACCTTTGAGGAGACAAGAATTCTTGCTCCCTGACATCATCTAGTCCCCACACACCCCAGAGATGAGAACTACTGTCATCCCCATTATACAGATGGGAAACTGAAGCAGAAAGTAATTTGGCGAGTCACACAACTATAAACAGCAGAGCTGGCACTAAATCCCACTCTGGGCCTCAACCTGGCTCGTGACCTTATTACTGTTTCCTTTTTAAGAGGACCTCAGTGAGCTGACACTTTTTGCTGACAGGCTGTTTGCCTCTTTATGCATCAGCTTGGCTGCCTCTCCCCTTGCTCCCTTCTCTATTTAAAATAGGGAGGGAAAAGTCAGTCTTTTTTTGTTACCTCACATTTTTGTTTTTCTCATTATAAATGAAAACCACTAGTCAGTGTATATGTGTGTGTGCCTGTGTCTGTGTGTGCCTGTGTCTGTGTGTGTGTGTGTGTGTGTGTGTGTGTGTGTTTAGGTACACATACTCTCTCTCTCTCTCTCTCTCTCTCTCTGATTTACCACGCAACTTACAAAATGCCTGGAGCCCAGGCACCATGGAGGCCTGAATCCCCAGGTCAGGGAGCACTGAAGCTGCCTTGGCCTTTCCCTTGCTGTGGTTGAGGTCATCACTAGCTACATAACAGGCAAGGAATTTAATTTTTCCTTCCCTGGGGCCACAGCATCAAGAAAGAAAAGGGAATCCAGCCTTCTCCATAAGCAGGAAAATGGCTAAGTGTTCTGTTTCCTTCCCAGCAGGTGGAAGATGGCAGGAGTTTCAAGTGGCCCAGGTTAAATTTCCCCCACAGAAGCCCAGCCATGGCTGCTGGCTGGTCTCTGGGCTGTCCTGAAGTGGGATGGCAGCACTGAGAAGGGTCGAGCCCTTGCTTCCTGCTTCAGAACCCTTCCAAATCCTGCTACAGATTTTAGAAATTGGCCTCCCCCCAGACAGCTCCCTTCACATGAGTTCCTGAGGCACAGCCCTTTCTATCAGTGGACCCTGAGCCTGGTTGGACAAAATGGCCACAGCTTGCTCTGCCCAGGAACTCTTGGATTTCATTTTGGTTCTCCCACAGAAAGAAAAACTGGTGTTCCCTCCCAAGGTGCCCCAGGACTGTTCCTTCTTGTTGCTTTCTAGTTTACTAACAGTCCCAATCACCAGTCCCAATCTACTTACCTATTCACCTTACAGAAGGGGGTGGAAGAGTAAAGATAGTCTATGGAAGTAGGGGAAGGGGGTCCTTCTCTGGAGGGAATGGTGAGGGGCCAGGAAGGTCTGTGTTGCATTGCAGGTATCTGAGGCAGCATAGGCATCCCTGGTCACTCTTCTCAGCTGACAGCTTTCTGCCTTTTCCCCTGAGTGTGAGGCTCTCTCCAGGGTAGTGTCCTCCATTTGCTGCTTTCTCACTCTACATGTCCTACTCAGCCTAGGCAAGTTCATCCAGCTACAATTTCCCACTAGGGTGCTACTTTGGGCAAGGCAATAATATTTTGTTGAGCAGGACAGTGCTATATTTGAGAATGAGGGAACTTCGGGTCCCCCTACTTCTCCACCATGTTGACTCCTCCAACAGGACAGTGCTGTTAACTCTATAAAGTCTGCCCCTCAGTTACTGTGACAAACCCTCTCCCCATTCCCAAATGCCTTGTGGGGAGGAGGTGAAGTACTGCCCAGTAGAGAAGCAAATGACTCCTGAACTTACATTTCCAGCCCCCAAAAAATCAACCCTGCACCCCTGATCCCTAAAACCAAGGTAATTTCTCAAAGACACCTTGATGTTGTGTCCTAGAGACATCTTACACTCAAACCTGACCTCAATATTTTACTCTACTCTTTTGTCTAGTAAATGATCCCACCACATCCTACTCTCAAACAAACCTGAGGCCCTCGTGAATCCACCCTGAACCATTTTAGTGTAACCACAAGCTACATTCTTTAGCCCATCATGCATTTTCTAGAGCCTTTAGGATATAACCACCCCAACTCATCCCTAATCAAGAGTAGATTCTAAGGCAAAGTTGATTAAAAAAAATTTTAATTAAAAATGATTTTTTTTTTAATTTTACAGAGAAAGAGTGCACATGAACGGGGAGAGGGGTAGAGGGAGAGAAAGAATCTCAAGCAGGCTCCACACTCAGCACATAGTCAGACATCGGGCTCCATCCCAGGACCCTGGGATCCTGACCTGTGCTGAAATCAAAAGTCAGATGCTGGGGCACCTGAATGGCTCAGTTAAGTGTCCTTGGTTAAGTGTCCGACTTCAGCTCAGGTCATGATCTCATGGTCACGTGAGTTTGAACCCCATATTAAACTCTGTGCTGACAGCTCAGAGCCTGGAGCCTGCTTCAGATTTTGTGTCTCCCTTTCTCTGTGTCCCTCCCCCACCCACGCCATCTCTTTCTCAAAAATAAATAAACATTAAAAAAAATTAAAGAGGGGCGCCTGGGTGGCTCAGGTCATGATCTCGTGGTTCGTATGTTCAAGCCCCACATTGGGCTCTCTGCTGTAGATGTAGAGCCCGCTTGGGATCCTGTCCCCCTTTCTCTCTGCCCCTCCCCCGCTTGGTCTCTGTCTCTCTCTCTCTCAAAAATAAATAAAAATTGTTTTAAAATTTTAAAGAAAAAAAGTAGGATGTTCAACCGACTGAGCCATCAGTCACTCCTAAGTTTTTAAAAAAATTATTTTTTTTTTATAAAATCAATTTTAAGGTTGGCTTCCCGCTCCCTCCAATCTTCAAGGCTTTGTTCTAGACAGCCGTGACAGAAAGAAGTCATCTGAGCCTGAGCAGTGGGACAGGCTGAGTTTAAGAGTTAAGGCAAAGCATGGGGCGCCTAGGTGGCGCAGTCGGTTAAGCGTCCGACTTCAACCAGGTCACGATCTCACGGTCCGTGAGTTCGAGCCCCGCGTCAGGCTCTGGGCTGATGGCTCAGAGCCTGGAGCCTGTTTCTGATTCTGTGTCTCCCTCTCTCTCTGCCCCTCCCCCGTTCATGCTCTGTCTCTCTCTGTCCCAAAAATAAATAAATGTTGAAAAAAAAAAATTAAAAAAAAAAAAAAAAAAAAGAGTTAAGGCAAAGCAGATCCTGGGGTTGCAATTCTAGTTCTGCTACTTATTAGGTCCAGGACTTAAAGCAGGCCCTGAGCAGATGGAGAATCAGGTCCTGTCCACCTCTCCAGCTTTACCACCCTCCAGTCAGTACATCACACTATTTGCAGGGCCGGTAAACAGAACCTGTAATCTTGTACTCCACATATCTTGGCACTTGCTCTTGCATTTATTTGCCTGAATGACTCCTACTCATCCTTCAAGAACCAGGTCAAGTAGCAATCCATCTCCTCTGGGACCTCCCCTAGGTCCTATGTTAAGGACCCCTCCCTGTAAGGTCTTTACTCCGTGCAGCCTCCAGGAAAGCCCTCACGTTGTCTTACTATTAATTTCATCTCGTGTTATAGCAATAAACACTAATAGTGTCATTTTAATTCAAGACCTTGGGTGAGACTCCACAGTGAGTGCAGAGAGCACTGGAATGGGAATCAACCTCTGAGCTCTCATCTGGGCAAGTCTGTCATCCTGGGGACAGTCTTTTTTTTTTTTTTTAATGTTTATTTGTTTTTCAGAGAGCACAAGTGGGAAGGGGCAGAGAGAGGGGGAGACACAGAATCCAAAGCAGCTCCCGGCTCTGAGCTGTCAGAAGAGCCCGACAAAGGGCTCTTACTCATGGACAAGAGATCATGACCTGAGCCAAAGTTGGACGCTTAACCAACTGAGCCACCCAGGCACCGCAGGAATGGCACTTTTCTTCAACTGAGAAAATAGGAGAATTGACTCAGGGCAGGAGTCCTTGGTCTGGGGTCCACAAACCTCTAAAGGTCGATGGAGGGACTTAAAGGAAGTCCATAAAATCTCTGAACTTGCTGCTAAACTCAATCTATTTGCATTCTGTGAGGAGAGAGACCACAGATTCATAAGTAGTCAAGAACTGTTAATCTGGATAATCTCCTGAGTCTCTCTCATCTAGATTGTGGTGCATAGTCTCTTGAGGAAGGAGGTGCCAGGGAGCAGTAGAGATGGCTGGCACCCGTCCCACACACCCACCGCCATCCCAGGCCCATCTGAGATGGACTTTGTCAAGGGACCCCTGGCATGACCACAGGGCTGATCCTGCAGCTCCCTTAACTTTGGCCCCATGAGCCAGGGAGCAGAGGTAGAAGTATGGTGGACATACACTTAACGCTCTTAAAGAAACATGGGAGCCGGATCAAAGAGGAAAATGGCTGGAAAATGAACAAAATGGGGACTAAGGGAGGCAAGGAGGAAAGAACCTTTAGAGACATGGACACTATTCAGATACAGAAGTCTGGCACAGGCACAGGCAACACCATGAGTCTTGGTGACGGAGACCTGTGCTGGAAGGAAAAGGGACAGAAACTGGCACTTTCTGAGTCCCTAGTTAGTGCTGGGTACTCTTGTGATCGTAATAATCCTGCAAAGGATGTGTAATCAGCCCCAGACAAGAGAGATTAAATATGAGTTCCACATCTTTTAAATGTGGCCCTCCTTTCTGCCCTGCACTGTCTGCTCAGAGAAATTCAGAGCATATCCTACATCAGGCAGCCTCCTGGTACCTCTTTTTAAAAGTGCAATGATTAGAGACTAGACTGCGAATCTGCAGCTGGCAAAGGAGGGAGAAGGCTTCAATCAGTTTGCAACTTTTCTAGGCTCTGGCCACGTGCCGGCCACGGGGCTGGGTTCCGGGAGGCACTGGACAAGAACCTTCCTCTTAGCACCTTACAAACCAGCCATCCCCTCCCCCCAACATGGTAACCCGCTCTGATCTGGGCGGCCAGGGCACAGAGGTGCAGGCCCAGCGCAGCGCTGGAACTGGCGAGCTGGGACGGCGGCTTGGCCGAGTTCGGAGGCCAGCAGGGCAGGGTCCGGCTAGGCTTCCCACTCCCCTTCCCGTTTTACCAGGCGCAGGTCTCCGGGTCCGTGCACCACCAGAGAGAGGTTCTCGGGCTTGGCCGCCGCCATGTCGCTGTCTCCCTCCCGGGTCGAGGCTGCAGTCTGCAGGACGCGTGGTGATTCTGGTGACAGCCCCGCGAGGGTTGGGGGTAAGGGTTGGGAGGCCCTGGTTGTCAGAAAAGGCGCACGCCCGGCCGGGGCGGGGCTTCCTCGTCTCTGACAACCTGGGCGGGGCTAGCGTGGGGGGGCGGGGCCTTCCTGCTTCCCTCAGGCGCTACCCGCGGGGCGCTGGGGGAGGGGGGCCTAAGGAGGGTCCAGAGGAGGGGGTAGGGGAGAGGCGAAGCCGGTCCTCCACAGTCGTCTGCAGGCGCTGCTGTTTATGTCGGCGTCATATCCAAGGGAACATTGCTGTCCTGAAAGTAACCTGCAGAGGCGTCAGCCACCAGACCAATGTCCTCAGACTTGAGCTGCAGAAGAAGGGGGTTCTGCAATGTGGAGCAGATTCTGAAGGCTAGCACTGAGATTCTGATAAGGTGTGTCTCCGTCTTACCTAGAGGTGAGGCCTAGGGGTCTGTATTTGTATTAGCATTGGAAATCTTGAAGCTGCAGATAGGGCACGGTCTACACTTTGAGAAACAGGAACTACACTGATGCAACCTTCATGTGGGCCCTGTATCCCCAGCACCCAGCAAAGTGCCCGGTACAAATAAGAATGAACGAATGCGTCAGTCGGTACAAGTAAGAATGAACCAATGGCTCAGTCGGTTAAGCGTCCCACTTCGGCTCAGGTCATGATCTTACGGTTCATGAGTTTGAGCCCTGCCTCCGGCTCTGGGCTGACAGCTCAGAGCCTGGGGCCCGCTTCAGATTCTATGTCTTCCTCTGTCTGCCCCTCCGCTGCTTGCACTCTGTCTCTCGCATTGTCTCAAAAATAAACATTAAAAAAAAAATGAATGAATGAATGAATTGACATACCATCTCATGGGCTCCATGCATCAGAGTGAAGAAGCTATGAAATGGAATCTGCAAATCCTTTTTCTCTTAACTGGCTCTGCTTCTTGTAATAGAAACCGGACTTCTGCGTGCATTCTTCCTTCAGGCTTCTTTTTCCTCAGAAACAATGAAAGTTTACTCCAAGGGGAGAGCTGCCCTCAGGCCTGGCTTAAGTCTGTAAAGGCCCTTGCCTCTTTTGAGAGTAGTGTTCAGGATTTCATTCCCTACAGCCTCTCCCCACACCCAGACATTCTGCTGGATCATTTTATCCCCCCTGGGAGACTTTCCCCAGCACACAGCCCTTGGAGATAGATAACCCTGTGGCACTCACTGCACACTCCACAGATGGGTCACAACCTGTACTTTCCTTCCTCAACCTGTAATCATCCCTTCCCCAAATGCTCTGGAAGGTCACTGAGGGCAAGGCTTCATTTCTTAAAAAAAAAAAAAAGTCTAGCTCATATTGAGCTCCAGTTGGAAGAGGCGAGTCCGGTCTCAAAATGGAGGTAAAACCACCGCCTGGTTGCCCCCAGCCGGACTCCGTCTCTGCCGCGCGGGGAGAGACGGCAGATCCAAAGGAACCAGAGCAGTTGAGAAAACTGTTTATTGGTGGTTTGAGCTTTGAAACTACAAATGATAGTTTATGAGAACGTTTTGAAAAATGGGACACACTTACAGATTGTGTGGTGATGAGAGACCCCCAAACAAAACGTTCCAGGGGTTTTGGTTTTGTGACTTACTCTTGCGTGGAAGAGGTGGATGCAGCCATGTGTGCTCGACCACACAAGGGTGATGGACGTGTAGTGGAACCAAAGAGAGCTGTTTCTGGAGAGGATTCTGCAAAGCCTGGTGCCCATCTAACTATGAAGAAAAATTTCGTTGGTGGTGTTAAAGAAGATACAGAAGAATACAATTTGAGAGACTGCTTTGAAAAGTATGGCAAGATGGAAACCATAGAAGTTATGGAGGACAGGCAGAGTGGAAAAAAGAGGATTTGCTTTTGTAACTTTTGATGATCATGATACAGTTGATAAAATTGTTCAGAAATACCATCACTATTAATGGGCATAATTGTGAAGTGGAAAAGGCCCTTTACAAACAAGAAATGCAGTCTGCTGGATCACAAAGAGGTCGTGGAGGTGGATCTGGCAACTTTATGGGTCGTGGAGGAAACTTTGGTGGAAGAGGAGGCTACGGTGGAGGTGGTGGCAGCAGAGGTAGATATGGAGGAGGTGATGGTGGATACAATGGATTTGGAGGTGATGGTGGCAACTGTGGTGGTGGTCCTGGTTATAGTAGCAGAGGAGGCTATGGTGGTGGTGGACCAGGATATGGAAACCAAGGCGGTGGGTATGGTGGTGGTGGTGGAGGATATGATGGTTACAATGAAGGAGGAAATTTTGGAGGTGGTAACTATGGTGGCCGTGGGAACTATAATGATTTTGGAAATTATAGTGGACAACAGCAACCAAGCTGAGGACCCATGAAAGGGGGCAGTTTTGGTGGAAGAAGCTCGGGCAGTCCCTATGGTGGTGGTTATGGATCTGGTGGTGGAAGTGGTGGATATGGTAGCAGAAGGTTCTAAAAATTTTCAGAAGAAAAGGGCTACAGTTCTTAGCAGGAGAGCGAGCAAGGTGTTGTCAGGAAAGCTGACAGGTTACTTTGAGACAGTCATCCCCAGTGCATTAGAGGAACCGCAAAAATCTGCCACAAAAGGAACGATGCTCCATAATCAGAAAAGTTCCTGCAGCTTAAACAGGAACCCCTTCTTGTTCAGGACTGTCATAGCCACAGTTGGCAAAAAGTGCAGCTATTGATGAAGGCAATGTAGTGTCAATTAGATGTGCATTCCTGAGGTCTTTTATCTGTTGTAGCTTTTTCTTTTCATTACATCAGGTATATTGTCCTGTAAATTGTGGTAGTGGTACCAGGAATAAAAAGTGAAGGAATTTTTAACTTTTCAAAAACAGAAATCTATTAAGTGTCTTACTTTTTTTAAAATTTTTAAATAGCTTTATTGAAGTATAATTGACATACTGTAAATAGCCAATATTTCAAGTACATACTACAGTAAGTTTTGATATATGTATACATCATGAAGCCATCACCATATTCAAGATAATGAGCATAATGTATCCCCCTCAAAAGTCCTCTCCCCGTCCTAAGCAACCATTGTTCTTCTTTCTTCACTACAGATTAGTTTGCATTTTCTAGAATTTTATATAAATAGTATAAAAAGTGGGTATTTTTTAGCCTTTTTTTTTTTTAATGTTTCTTTATTTTTGAGAGGTGAGGGAGGGGTAGAGACAGCAGGGCCACAGAGGATCCCAAGCGAGCTCTGTGCTGACAGCAGCAAGCCCAACACAGGACTCCATCTCACAAACCATGAGATCATGACCCGAGTTGAAGTCACTCAACTGACTGAGCTACCCAGGCACCCCAAGCTTTTTAGACTTATCACAATTGTTTTGAGATTCATCCAAGTTGTTGGATATATCCAAGTTGCATATATCAATAGTTCATTCCTTTTTATTGGTGATGTGCCACAATGTGTTTATCCATTTACATACTGATGGACATTTGGGTTGTTTCTAGTTTTTTATGATTACAAATATGGTTCCTATGAACATTCATGTACAAGTTTTGATACGGACATATGCTTTCATTTCTTCTAGGTTATCAGGTCATTGTTACTCTATGATTAGCCATTTGAGGAACGTCTAAACTGTTTTCCAAAGTGATTGAACCACTTTAATTCCCAGCAGCTGTGCAACTGGAGCTGGGAGTCCCAGTTTTTCCAAATCCTCACCAACAGTTGGTGTAGTCAGTTTCTAAAAAATTTTAGATGTTCTAATAGGTGTGTAGTGCATCTCATTGTTTTTTTTTTAATTGAAGTATAATTAGCATAACATACAGTGTTATATTAGTTTCAAGTGTATAGTATAATAATTCAACGATTCTATACATTTCTCAGTGCTCATCACAATAAATGTACTCTTAATCCCCTTCACCTATTTCACCCATCCCCTCCCCCACCTCCCCTCTGGCAACTACTGATTTGTTCTCTATATTTAAGAGTGGGTTTTTTTTTAATCTTTTTTCTTAAAGTCCACCATAAGAGTGAAATCATATGGTATTTGTCTTTGACTGACTTCTTTCACTTAGCATTATACCCTCTAGGCCCATCCATGTTGTTCCAAATGGCAAGATCTCTTTCTTTTTTATGACTGAGTAATATCCATTGTGTGTATATATTTCATATATATATATATATACACACACACACATATATATATATGTGTGTATATATATATATGCCACTTCTTTATCCATTCATCTGTTGATGGACATTTGGGTTGCTTCCATAATTTAATTTAGCTTTTGTAAATAATGCTGCAATAAACATAGGGGTGCCTATATCTTCTCAAATTAATGTTTTTGTTTTCTTTGGATAAGTACCCAGTAGTGGGATTATTGGATCATATGATAATTCTATTTTAAAAATTTTTGAGGAACTTCCATACTGTTTACCACAGTGGCTACACTAACTTGTATTCCCACCAACTGTGCCTGAGGGTTCTTTTTCTGTACATCCTCAGCAATTGTTTTTTCCTCCAGAATACTTGCCAAGACCTCATTTTAAAAAACAGAATGTGGTAAAATGTTTTGGACAGTGTAGGAGCTCAAAAAAAAAAAAAAAAAAAAAAGATTTGATGATAAATGTAGACCAATCTCTGGAACCCCAATAATGATAAAAATGGAAGTATGTGTCAGGGTTGGGGGGGGGGATGGGTAAGGTGTGGCAAAACAATGGGATGGATTTTTGCAAGGGACTGGTAGAGTCACGTTCATTGCTTTGAGACCTATCCCATAAGGCTAGGCTATACTTGACCAGTCCCTCCAGCACTTCCTGCACACAGCTTCTAAGCAGGCTTTGCTTGGAGAGACAGACTAACTCGGGGTTACCTGACTTCACTCGTGAAGCTGAACTTTAAACTAAGCTCTCTCTTCTTGGCTTGTGGAGTTCCTTCAGTCTCCCAAACATGGCTCTCCAGTGGGTGAAGCTGACAATGGAGAAAGCCCTAATGGTTTAATAGCTGAGAGCCACTTGAAGTAGACTCTTACTGACTTTTAAATTAAGTAAACAGAATACCAGAACCAAGGCAGAGGTCTGACAGTAAAATATGACACAATGACCACACTTTGGAGAGGTATTTGTTTTCTTATGAGCAATAACACTTTGCAACTGTCTTGAAGGTTATTGCCTGGAGGTAAAGAGATTTGGAAAGGCAGGAGACAAATTTAGAAATATATTCTAAGACTAAGGCTCTCTATAGAAAACATAAAACAGTGAGTTGATAAAGATTCTTAAGAAACTGGCATTTTTAAAGTAAAAAAGCAAGTTGTTATTATGGCATTTAAACAATTTGGTGTGACATTTCTACATAATTTCCTAACAGAGACTAGCATTCATGATGGTAAGCAATAGACTTTTCTAGGCATTTTAGTGAATAGGGATAAAGTGCTGGCTTTGCCTTTGCTGGTGGCCTGCTTGGCACAGCTTCTCTGGGTCTCTGCCTAACTTTCCCAAACACTTTGAGGGACTCTCTCCCCTGAATACAACTACAACAAGTTGTTGATAAATTTCTGCCATGAAAACCTATTTAGAATTCTAAAACGAAATCATAGGATGCATATCCTCCAGGATTGCATATTTAGAAAAAGGGAGACTTTAGTCCAGGCAGCATCTATTCTATCAAAAATACTGGGTTACTTCAGGTGTAGATAATGCAATATACTAACAAGAAAAATCTGTGTGCCATTGGACTTTAGTTTTCGGAAGGTCAGAACAGTTGTAAAATTCTGATTTCCCGATTTCTCCATTTGGTCAGCTATTCAGTTACTCAAACCTGGTTATTTACAACAAAAGAAAGAATAACAAAAACAAAACAAAACAAAAGAAAGAGACAAGAAAGAAGGAAAGGAAGGAAGGAAGGAAGGAAGGAAGGAAGGAAGGAAGGAAGGAAGGAAGGAAGGAAGGAAAACATGAAATATCTTGCAGACCTTGGAAATAAGGTTACCAATGAGAGTTAAACTAGTAAAATCCATATGCAATGAATAAGATTAATGAGCTTCCCTGAGGAACTAGTAACATACCTGCCATTAACAAATTTCAGGGAAGATTAGGAAAAGAAGGAGAGCAGGAATTTTAGTCTAGAACTATCCAGGGGAGAGAGGTGCTTGGTGATAGTGGTGGCAATGTTTCTGGCACAGAAGAGTGGAAGCAAGGGGACCCGCTAAAGATTACTGCTACATGCCAGCTGAGGATGGTGACTGAGATAAATCTTGGAAGTGGAGATGGAGTGAAGCAGGTAGGTCCAACATTTATTTTGGAGCTAGGCAAGGGACTTGGTAAGGATTGGTTTATAGGAGTTGAGGAGAAGGTAGCTAGAAGATTTACTCTCAGATTTCTGACATGATTACTGGATGGATGAAGGCTGTTATCTGATATGGGCAGTACTGAGGGAGGAGGAACAGATTTGGGGGAAAGATCAGGCAGATAATTTTGGGTAGGCTAAGTTTGAGATATCTGTGAGACATCTAGGAGAAATAAACCAGGTCTGGGAAAGTCTCGGTTTGAAAAGTCTATACTAAACTTGGAAACCATTGGTAATAGACTGTATTTAAAGGAATAAAAGAGAAGGAGGTAATGTAGGGAGAGTATAGAATGAAAAAAGATACACTTCAGGTCCAAACATTCAGCATCCAACAATGAGGGAGCAGGAAAAGGAAAAAGGAACCAGCAAAGAATCCTGAGAATAAGGAGAATCATATTAGGGAAAGGCAGTGTTTTAAGAAGGAAGCAGCCAGCTGTTAAATACCAATGAGAGGTCAAGATGGAAATCAAAAAGTATGGAGTTAGTGGAGTTAGCCATAAGGAGATCATGGGTGTTCATGGCAAAGTGTTTTGGTATGAAGATAGGAGCAGGAGCCACACTGGTTTGGGGTCATTCATATATTCATTTAGTAAACACATAGTAAGTAATTTATAACATGTCAGGTATAAAATATTGGGGATACAATAAACAAGACAGAAACAATCCCCATTCAGGGAGGGGAATCCATTAAATAAATGACCACAGAAGTATTGATTCTATCATACTTAAGGTAAGGGCTATGAAGAAAAAGGAAAGGATACCATGAAAATGTATAACAGAAAAACCCAGTCCAGCTTGAAAGCAAGGGAAGATTGCCCCCAAGGAAGTGATGTATTAGCTGTAATTGAAAGACTTATGTAGTCACAGGAGTGAGGCAAAGGAGAGAGAGGGTGTGTTCCAGGCAACACACACATAGAGTCCTAGAGGGGGAAGAGGTCATTGTTGAAAGTCAGCAGTGTGGCAGGGCCATGGTGAGCAAGGGGACCCAACCCAGGGGTGTACATAGGTCTTCCAGTATTTCATGTTTGCCATAAAACTGAAGAGGGCATCCAATGTGGAGACACTCCACATTGGAGGTAAGGTGGGGGGAGGGGGCAAAGTAGGGGTGGGGGAAGGGCAACACAGGTACAGAACCTGAATGGGATGAGAAGGGCATCTTCACAGGGAAGTGGTATTAACATGGGGTGTCAAAGCCCTAAAAGGGTGAGGAAGAGAACACATGTGTTTAGCACAGCTCAGTGTGAGGTGAGGGAGACTGGGGATGATAAAGAGGATGACTATAGCTAAAGGCTAGTGTTGGGTATAGGAGCCTGAATATGTTGGGGACAGCATTTGCTCAGGTGAGGAGGGAGCCACAGAGATAAGAGATTGGTACACAGTGAGGGATTGAAAAAATAAGTACTACATTAAGGATGATGGGAGCAAGGTTTCTCACTATTGGAGAAGAGAGGTATACATATGGAAGGAAAAAAACAGAATGAACCCTGTGTGATGTTAGACAAAATTGGAGGGATCAGTGTGAGCTCATGATTTGCAATAGACAGAAATAAATAGAAGTATAAATATATGTGTGTACACACACACACATAATTCTCCATAGCTCTGTCTACAGAAAGAGCTTGTGTTGGGAACAGTGACACCTGATAGCAAAGAGTATATCTAGCACCCAAATCTTGGTTACCATACTCCACTATAGGAACCAGGGCTTCTTGAAGAAATGACTTAATCTAGGGCTGGAACAAGAAAAGTACAAGATGAACCTGGAACATCTTGTTGTGCCAGAAAGTAAGGAAATATTCCATGAATGATGGGACATATCAAAGGACACAGAAGCCAGCTTGAATTAACTACTACTGAACAAATCACAGGAAATTTGAGCATAAAAATAAATTATAATAATAACATATCATAACCCATTGAGTAAAATAAGAACAGTGAGTCCATACTGACAAAAATCAATTAATAAATTGAAAGTTTGACAAAATATGTGTAGTTACATAACCCAAAGTACCTCCCTACAAAATATCTATTACATAGGGGAAAAGAGTAACTTTACAGTGGAGAAGCATGGTTATACCACCTTAATCAAGTGATCAGAATTACTATCATTATCAATGAGACATACTGAAATCATGTACCACTTGAAAGGATGTGATGAGAAGAAAACAGTTGAGATATTCATGCAAAAAAAAATGCATAAGCTGAATCTAATCATGAGAAAATATTAGACAAGCTCAATTTGAGGAATATCCTGCAATAATTTGTCTGTAATCTTTATTTTTTTTTAATTTTTTTTTTCAACGTTTATTTATTTTTGGGGCAGAGAGAGACAGAGCATGAACGGGGGAGGGGCAGAGAGAGAGGGAGACACAGAATCGGAAACAGACTCCAGGCTCTGAGCCATCAGCCCAGAGCCCGACGCGGGGCTTGAACTCACGGACCATGAGATCGTGACCTGGCTGAAGTCGGACGCTTAACCGACTGCGCCACCCAGGCGCCCCTATTTGTCTGTAATCTTTAAATGAGTCATTGTCATGGGAGTCAAAGAAAGCCTGAAGAAATGTTTCAGATTGAAGGAAACTAAAAAGACAAGACAACTAAATCCAACACATGATTCTGAATTGTATCCATTTGCATAAAGGACATTATTAGGTCAATTGGTAAAAATTTACCAGGGTCTGAAGATTATCTGATAGTAATACCATGTATCACTGAGTTTGTTAATTTCATGAGTTTGATGGGGCAAAATGTTAACAATTGGGTTAGGAAATAAAGTTCTTTGTTTTTTTTTTTAATTAAAAAAAATTTTTTTTAACGTTTATTTATTTTTGAGACAGAGAGAGACAGAGCATGAACGGGGGAGGGTCAGAGAGAGGGAGACACAGAATCTGAAACAGGCTCCAGGCTCCAAGCTGTCAGCACAGAGCCCGACACGGGGCCCAAACTCACGGACCGCGAGATCATGACCTGAGCCGAAGTCGGCCGCTTAACCGACTGAGCCACCCAGGCGCCCCGGAAATAAAGTTCTTTGTATTGGATGGGAATGCAAGCTGGTGCAGCCACTCTGGAAAACAGTATGGAGGTTCCTCAAAAAACTAAAAATAGAACTACCCTATGACCCAGCAGTTGCACTACTAGGCATTTATCCAAGGGATACAGGTATGCTGTTTCGAAGGGACACATACACCCCCATGTTTATAGCAGCATTATCAACAATAGCCAAAATATGGAAAGAGCCCAAATGTCCATCGATGGATGAATGGATAAAGAAGATGTGGTATATATATATGATGGAGTATTACTCAGCGATCAAAAAGAATGAAATCTTGCCAGTTGCAACTACGTGGATGGAACTGGCGGGTATTATGCTAAGTGAAATCAGTCAGAGAAAGACAAAAATCGTATGACTTCACTCATATGAGGACTCTAAGAGACAAAACAGATGAACATAAGAGAAAGGAAGCAAAAATAATATAAAAACAGGGAGGGGGACAAAACATAAGGAACTCATAAATATGGAGAAAAAAATGAGAGTTACTAAAAGGGGGGTGGGAGGGGGGATGGGCTAAATGGGTATGGGTCACTAAGGAATCTACTCCTGAAATCATTGTTGCACTATATGCTAACTAATTTGGATATAAATTTTAAAAAATAAAAATAAAACAAGTTAAAAAAAAAAACAATGAAATAACATAGGATGCTAAATAGCCACATGCTCAGGATTAGAAATAGTGTAATACATGGGATGTTCATAAAATTTTAGGGATGAATGAAAATTTAAACATTTTGAGCATGGAGAAATGGCCCAGTATTATTTGCCTAATGTTTATATAGTATGTAAACATACTGGAAGAAACTTACAAAACTAAATGGTGTATATTCAAAACATTATTTTGTGTAATAAAAATTTTCAAAGAAAAAAGTTCTTTGTAGTGGACTTGCAACTCTTCTATAAATAAAATTTACAAAATTAATATGTATGAAAGAAAATTCAATAATTTTGAATTTGTATTTGTGTTGTATTTGCCTTTGTAAGACAATAGCATAAAGCAGAGATGAAAAAGAGAAGCAATAGTGAAATATTAGAAAGAAATGAGGGGTGCCTGGGTGGCTCAGTCAGTTAAGTGTCCGACTTTGGCTCAGGTCATGATCTCACAGTTCATGGGTTCGAGTCCCATGTCGGGCTCTGTGCTGACACCTCAGAGCCTGGAGCCTGCTTCAGATTCTGTGTCTCTTTCTCTCTCTGTCTCTGTCTCTCAAAAAAATGAATAAACGATAAAAATATTAAAAAAGAAAGAAAGAAATGACATGTGAGCTGGAAGACCTCAGGAAGGAAAGTAGAATAAAACAAAATCATCCAAAAAAAAAAAAAAATGAAAGCAAAACTGGAAGTATCTCAAAGGAGGAGGCACTGCTAAAACCCGTTGAGAGACATAGAGGACAAGATTGAGGAAAGTGAGCAAAATGAAATGGAAACAAACAAGTTTAAAAGGATTAGAGAAAAAATGATAGATATGGAAGATAGGCAAAAGAGATCCAATATTTGCATAATAGATTTCCTGATGAAGATATCCAAAATAATAGGATAAAAAATAATTTCATATATAATTCAAGAGAAGTTTCCAAAAATTAAAGAATAATTGAATCTCCCAACTGAAAGTTCATACAATGTGCAAGGAAATATTAATGTGGAATCTGAGAAAAGGTTACTTGATTACCAAGATAATTACTTGATATACCAAGATAATTTGTTCATATTAGGGGATTGATAAGTAATGCCTAAGTAGTGAGAGTTAGGTGTATGAGTTACACACTAAAACAAAAATATAAGCCTTCTAATTTCTCAGAAAAAAATAAAAACAAATGCATGTCACATTTAGAGAGTTTTCAAAGAATCTGTAAAGAAATAGAAGACATCACATAAAATAATGTGAGAACTAAGATCAAATATACATCAGTCTGATAAGTATAAGTAGGCCAAACTAATTTATTAACATAAAAGAAATTCAGATTGAATCATAAAGCAAAATCCAACTCTGTGCAGTATACAAGAGACCCAAAACAATAATTCAGAAATCTTTACAATTACAAACAAGAAGAGAACAGGGGTTGTAATTGAAATCAGGCAGAATTAATACCAGGACAAACAAGTGTTAAAGGTGACAAAGAGTAGTCATTTATAATGATAAAGAATGCAATTTACAATGAATTTACAAACTTATGAATATGTACCAAACAACATAGCATTAATATTAATATTAATAAATAAAACCACAGGACATGCAAGGAAAAATAGAAATACAGTAGTAGGAGCCTTATAGGTCTAAATTGCATAATTGATAACGTAGATAAAAGTTGGCATTCTGAAAAGAGAATACATTTTTTTTTTAAATAGCCATGAGTAATTCACAAAAACTGACCATATACTAGGCTAAAAGGAAAATCTCAGTAAAGTGCAAATGGTACAAATAAACAGGTAACATTTTCTAAACATAAGACAATCAAAAGATAGATAAGACTGGAGTGCCTGGGTGGCTCAGTCGGTTAAGTGTCCGACTTCTGCTCAGGTCATGATATCGTGGTTTGAGTTCAGGCCCACCGCGGGCTGTGTGCTTACAGCTCAGAGCCTAGAGCCTGCTTCAGATTCGGTGTCACCCTCTCTCTCTGTCCTTCCCCTGCTTGCACCCTGTCTCGCTCTCTCTCAAAAATAAATAAATATTAAAAAAAAAATAGACAAGACTTCTAACTGGTTTTATGATGCAAGCATAACCTAATACCCAAACCAGACAAGGATATTACAAGAAAGGAATGTTGCAAAAGAAAAAAAAAAAGAATATTGCCAGTAATCTGTCTCATCAATGTAGATGCAAAAATCCTAAACAAGACATTATCATGTCTAATTGCAGTAATACATTAAAAGCATGTATGGTTTTTAAAAGCTCAATAACATGATTAGATATGTAGTCAGGTTTGAACCACTGTTGTGCATAGTATAAGATGTCATCATCCATCACCAGGGAACATAATAGTAAATTCCCAATTGAGATGTCAGTTTGGAAGCGTGATTTTTCATAGTAATTTCAGCATTATGTAAGATGAGGCTGAACTTTGAAATCAGACTGATCTTGGGGCGCCTGGGTGGCTCAGTCGGTTAAGCGGCCAACTTCGGCTCAGGTCATGATCTCGCCGTCCGTGAGTTCGAGCCCCGTGTCGGGCTCTGTGCTGACAGCTTGGAGCCTGGAGCCTGTTTCAGATTCTGTGTCTCCCTCTCTCTGACCCTCCCCCATTCATGCTTTGTCTCTGTCTCAAAAATAAACGTTAAAAAAAAAAATTTGAAATCAGACTGATCTTAGATGAAGTCATAATTCTATAATTTATCAAGCTATGTGATTTGGACAAGTTTGGGCAAGTCTTAGTGTCAGTTTTTTCAGCTTTAAAATGAAAATGGCACTAGTTACTCCATAACATTAATTTATAGAATTAATGAGACAGTATTTATATGGGCGATGTGTTGGACTGACACCCCAAAGTAACCTCAAACTTAGAATAAAATCAGTGAGACCCAAATGAAAGGAATGAGATCGGACACCAGCAGAAATGATATAGCCAAAGGGATTATTTGTAAACATGAAATGGATGAATCTCAGGGACATCCAGATCAAATTAAAGTGTCTCAGGAAAATGTAGACTGGATGGGACTAGATTAGGTTAGGCTTAAACCTAATCAATTACATAATGTGGGAAGAAAAAAATTCCTTAGCAGAAGGGGTTTTTGGTCTCCCAAACCGTCCCTGAGAGACAGTTCTCTGACCTGAGGATGTGAGGAGCCAGTCCTCACAACAGCGACTTCCTGATAACATCTGTGGAAGCATCAGGCCACCCAAGCAGGGTGGCATCAGTCACTGCAAACATCTAGGCTTTCTAGTGACATTTTGACTTCCACACAGATTTGTTCACAGGAAAGGAAGATGAACCAATAGCATATCCATTCAATCCTCTTAGAGCTGTATGTGTGGAAATCCAAAAGCCCTAAGACCAGGACGTTGGCCACCTTACTTCTCCTAGTGCCTGGCAGATGCAAGTAAGGATACTCCATTACTTATTGTAGTTTCCATTTTTTTCTCCCATCCCAGCCTAGTCTGGTCACGTGTCCATAAGGAGGGAAAAAGGAGGCTTTGGTGATTCAGGTTTCTAGGGTGGCTGCTACATGATTCACCAAAGACAATGTTGTGATGATAATTTGTCAGATGTCCCAAACACCAGCTAGAACTTACCCCCTCTGAAGAAAAACAGGTCTGTTATGGGATGGCTCAATTTTTATATGGCCGCTGCTGGTTCTTTATCTCATGTTTTAGAGACAATCTTAATCAAATTCCCTCCCCTTCTCCTTGCCTAATTCTAAGCCTTTCTTTTCTTGTTCTCTTTCATCGTGTTTCATTATCTCTCAGAAATGCGGTACTCCTATCACATACTTCTATCGCTTTTCCTTTATACTGTGCTTTTCTCTGCTATCAGCCTGCTGGAATGCTTATCATTTTGACCTCATAAATTACTCTTTCTTCATAGTTTGTTTGCTGATTTGATCTTCTGTTGAATGATGCCCATATTCTACCCTTCCCATAATAAGCTGAGTTTAACCACAGTCCCATCATGCCAGGAAGACTAGAACACACTGCTTTAACAAAACACCATTTATTCTTTGTGGAACAAAATGAGACGTTTTCCTGAAGAAAAGTTATCATCTCTGCATGTCCCAGACGAATAGACTGACCTTTAGAAGCTAAAACTAAACTCTGTTTCAAGTCACCCTTCTCACTATGTCAGCCTCTAAGGGTTGGCAAAAGAAGGATGTGGATTTTGTTCTGTCCACAGAGCAAAATTGATCAATTTGTCCACATTGATCAATTTGATCTGTATTGTTTGCACTTAATTCTTAATGGTCTCCAGCTGTGACAGTTAAATCAACAACATTGATTTCATTTTCAGTCTGTACAGAACACCAAGCCACAAGGGAAAGTGCGTGACAGACTCCCAGTCTGTGGGGAAGGACCTCTCCTCCCCAAGAAAACATGCATCCACTCAAATGACTGAAATAGAAAAGTGGGATGGAGCTTCACAATTACTGTAAGGAGAGAGTAATAGGGGTGCTCCCCAAAGCCAGGCTGTGATAGTGGCTAAAAACATGGGCTCTGGGTTTAGCGTCTTGACTTGGAATTCCACTTGCCATCTGATTTTAGGCAACTGCTAAAGCTTTCAAGCCTCTTTTCTGTAAGATAGGGATATAGTCTCTACCTCATAGGGGTGTAGTGAGGATCAAATGAGATAATACACATGAAGTACTTAGCACAGGAATAATAATAGCTAATGTTTCTTAAGCATTTTCCTTACGCCAATGTGGTAAGCTAAATAATGGCCCCAAAGACATCCAGGTGTTAATCCCTGGAACCTACAAATGTTACCTTATGTAGCAAAAGGGACTTTGCAGATGTAATTAAGGATCTTGAAATGAGGAAATTATACTGGTTGAACATGTTGTCCTTATAAGAGGGAGTCAAAGGAATATTTTACTACAGAAGAAGGCCATGTGATGCCTGAAAGCAAGACTCTACATGGCTGGCTTTCCAGATGGAGGAAAGTGCCACCAAAGAATGTGGCTCTAGATGCTGGAAAAGACAAGGAAACAGGTTTTTCACTATGACTTGGGAGGGTGTGTGGCCTTGCAGATATCTTGATTTCAGCCCACTGAAACAAATTTCAGACTTTTGACCTCCAGAACTGTAAATGTATGGTGGTGGGGTGCCTGGGTCGCTCAGTCTGCTGAGAGTCTGATTCTTGATTTCAGCTCAGGTCATGACCCCAAGGTCGTGGGATTGAGCCCCGTGTCGGGCTCTCGCTGAGTGTGGACGCTGCTTAAGATTTTCTCTCTCCCTCTGCCCCTGTCTGCCACTCACTCTCTCTTTCTCTCTCTCTCTCTCTCTCTGTCTATCTCTCTCAAAAAAAATGTGGTGGTGGTGTTTTTCAAGCTTTATGGAGATAGCATTGACATAACATTGTATAAGTTTAAGGTGTACAATGTGATGATTTGATATACATATATACTGGGAGATGTTTACTCCAATTGGGTTGGTTACATCCTTCAGCTCACATAATTACTATTTTGTTGCTGTTATGGGGAGAACATTAAAGCTGTGTTTTCATAGAAACTTTCAAATACACAATACAGTATTGTTAACTATAATCACCATGCTGTACCCTAGATCCCTAGAACATATTCATTTTATAACTGAAAGTTGTACCTTCGGACTATCCTCCCATTACTCCCAACCCTCAGCCTCTGGCAACCACCATTCTACTCTGTTTCTGTGAGTTCAATGTTTTTAGACTCCACATATAAGCAACGTCATATGGTATTTGTCTTTCTCTGTCTGACTTATTTCACTCAGCAAAATGTCCTTAAGGTCCATGGAACTTGTTCTCGCAAATGGAAGAATTTTCTTCTTTCTCACGGCTGAATGACATATGTTCCTTCTATATCCAATTTGTTGAGTGTTTTTATCATGAAAGGATGTTGAATTCTGTCAAAATCTTTTTCTGCAACTATTGAGACAATCATGATTATCGTCTTTCGTTCTATTGATGTGGTATGTCATATTTGTTGATTTGCATGTGTTGAACCATCTTTGCATTCAGGGATAAATCCCGCTTGATCATGGTGTATGGTCCTTTTAGTGCTGTTGAATTTGCCTTGCTAGTATTTTGATGAGAAATTTTATGTCTGTACTTATCAGGAATATTGGCCTGTAGTTTTCATTTCATGTCATGTTATTTTTTAGGGTTTTTAAAACCTTATTTTAAAATATTTAAAAATTTTAATTCCAGTGTAGTTAACACACAGCATTATGTTAGTTTCAGGTGTGCAATATAATGACTTAACAATTCCATATGTTACTCAGTGCTCATAAAGATACGTGTACTCTGATGTCATGTGGTGTTCTCACCTAGCGTTAGAATCAGGGTAATGCAGGCCTCATAAAATGGGTTTGACAGTGTTTCCTCTTCAAAGTTTGGAAGCATTTGAGACAAATTGGTATCAATTCTTTAAATGTTGGGTAGAATTCACTAGTGAAACCATCCAGTCCTGAACCTTCCTTTGTTGGGAGGTTTTCATTACTGATTCAGTCTTCTCACTTGTTATTGGTTGATTCAGATTTTCTTTTTTTTTTTAATTTTTTAAATGTTTATTTATTTTTGAGAGAGAGAGAGAGAGAGAGCAGGGGAGGGGCAGAGAGAGAGAGGGAGACACAGAATCCCAATCAGGCTCCAGGCTCCCAGCTGTCGGCACAGAGCCCAATGTGGAGCTCGAACATGCAAACTGTCAGATCATGATCTGAGCTGAAGTCAGACGCTTAGCCGACTGAGCCACGCAGGTGCCCCAGGGCTATTCAGATTTTCTATTTCTTCATGATTCAGACTTGGTAGGTTGTATGTTTCTAAAAATTTATCCATTTCTTCTAGGTTGTCCAATTTGTTGGTGTACAATTGCTCATAGAAATCTCTTATCATCCTTTGTATTTCTGTGGTATCAGCTGTAATATCTCCTTTTTAATTTATAATTTTATTTATTTGAGTCTACTCTCCTTTTCTTGGTAAATGTAGCTAAAAGTTTGTCAATTTTGCTTATCTTTTCAAAAAACTAGCTCTTATTTTTGGTGATCTTTTCTACTATCTTTCCATTCTCTATTTCATTCATTTCTGCTCTGATATTTATTATCTCTTTCCTTCTGATAAATTTGGGCTTAGTTTGTTCTTCTGTTTCTAGTTCCTTAATGTGTGAAGTTAGCCTTTTCTTTCTTTCTTTCTTTCTTTCTTTCTTTCTTTCTTTCTTTCTTTCTTTCTTTTTTTCTTTCTTTCTGTTGGCATATAGTGCAACAATGATTTCAGGAGTAGATTCCTTAATGCCCTTATCCATTTAGCCCACCCCCCCCTTCCACAATCCCTCCAGCAACCCTCTGTTTGTTCTGTATATTTAAGAGTCCCATATGTTTTCTCCCCCTCCCTCTTTTTATATTATTGTTGCTTCCCTTCTCTTATGTTCATCTGTTTTGTATCCTAAAGTCCTCATATGAGTGAAATCACATGATATTTGTTTTTCTCTGACTCACTAATTTTGCTTAGCCTAATACCCTCTAGTTCCATCCACATAGTTACAAATGGCAAGATTTCATTCTTTTTGATTGCCGAGTAATACTCCATTGTATACATATATAACACATCTTCTTTATCCATTCATCCATCGATGGACATTTGGGCTCTTCCCATACTTTGGCTATTGTTGGTAGTGCTACTATAAACATTGGGGTGTATGAGCCCCTTTCGAAACAGCACACCTATATCCCTTGGATAAATACATAGTAGTGAAATTGCTGGGTCACAGGGTAGTTCTGTTTCTAATTTTTTGAGGAACCTCCATACTGTTTTCCAGAGTGGCTGCACCAGTTTGCATTCCCACCAGCAGTGCTAAAGAAATCCTCTTTCTCTGCATCCTCGCCAAAATCTGTTGTTGCCTGACTTATTAGCCATTCTGACAGGTGTGAGGTGGTATCTCATTGTGGTTTTGAGTTGTATTTCCCTGATGATGAGTGATGTTGAGCATTTTTTCCTGTGTCGGTTGGCCATCTGGATGTGTTCTTTGGAGAAGTGTCTACTCATGTCTTTTGCCCATTTCTTCACTGGATTATTTGTTTTCTGGGTGTTGAGTTTGATAAGTTCTTTTTAGATTCTGGATACTAACCCTTTATCTGATATGTCATTTGCAAATATCTTCTCCCATTCCACAGGTTGCCTTTTAGTTTTGCTGATTGTTTCCTTTGCTGTAAGAAGCTTTTTATTTTCATGAGGTCCCAATAGTTTATTTTGCTTTTGTGTCCCTTTCCTCCAGAGATGTGTTGAGTAAGAAGTTGCTGTGGCCAAGGTCAAAGAGGATTTTGTCTGCTTTCTCCTTGAGGATTTTGATGGCTTCCTGTCTTACATTGAGGTCTTTCATCCATTTTGAGTTTATTTTTGTGTATGGTGTAAGAAAGTGGTCCAGGTTCATTCTTCTGCATGTCACCGTTCAGTTTTCCCAGCACCACTTGCTGAAGAGACTGTCTTTATTCCATTGGATATTCTTTCCTACTTTGTCAAAGATTAGTTGGCTATACATTTGTGGGTCCATTTCTGGGTTCTCTATTCTGTTCCACTGATCTGAGTGTGTTCTTGTGCCAGTACCATACTGTCTTGATGATTACAGCTTTGTGATACAGCTTTAAGTCCGGGATTGTGATGCCTCCAGCTTTGGTTTTCTTTTTCAAGATTGCTTTGGCAATTCTGGGTCTTTTCTGATTCCATACAAATTTTAGAATTGTTTGTTCTAGCTCTGTGAAGAATGCTGGTGTTATTTTGATAGGGATTGCAGCTTATTTATTTCAGTTTTTTTTTTTTTTTCTTAATGTAGGCATTTCTGGCTGTAAACTTCTATCTTAGCATTGCATTTGCTGCATCCTGTAAGTTTTGGTATGTTGTGTTCCCATTGTAATTGCTTTCAGTATACTTTTTTTAATTTCCCTTTTGATTTCATCTTTGTTTGTTCAGGAGTGTGCCACTTCATTTCCACATTATTTGTGAATTTTCCAGTTTTCCTACTGTTATTAATTTTTAATTTCATACTATTGTGATTGGAAAAGATACTTGATTGAGCTTTGGCTCAGGTCATGATATCATAGTTCCTGAGATCAAGCCCTACAATGGGCTCTCTACTATCAGTCCAGATCCAGCTTTGGATCCTCTTTCTCCCATTCTTTCTGCCCCGCCCCCACTCTCTCTCCTCTCCTAAAAATAAACATTAAAAAAATTATTAGGGGTGCCTGGGTGGCTCAGTCGGTTAAGCATCTGACTTTGGCTCAGGTTATGATCTCATGGTTTGTGGTTTTGAGCCCTTGTGGGGCTCTGTGCTGACAGCTCAGAGCCTGGAGCTTGCTTCAGATTCTGTGTCTCCCTCTCTCTCTCTGCCCCTCCCCTGCTCACGCTGTCTGTCCCTCTTAAAAATAAACAAACATTAAAAAAAAATTAAAGGGGATCTAGGTAGCTGAGTTTTAAGCACCTGACTTCAGCTCACGTCATGATCTCACAGTTTGTGAGTTTAAGCCCTGCTTCAGGTGAGCATGAGCCCCACTTTGGGCAAAACACGAGCCCCAGGTGAGCCCTGCTTTCTCTCTCTCTCTTTCTTTGCCCCTTGTGGGATTCCTTCTCTCTCTTTGTCTTTCTACCCCTCACTCACTTGTGCCCTCTCTTTCTCTAAACAAATAAATAAATAAATAAATAAATAAATATTTTAAAAAAGGAAAAGATACTTGCTACAGTTTCAATATTTTTTTTTATTTGCTGAGACTTGTTTTGTGACTTATGATCTATCTTGGAGAATGTTCTAGGTGTGTTTGAGATGAATCTGTATTCTGCTGCCATTGCTTGAATTGTTCTCTGTATGTTTGTTAGGTCCACTTGGCCTAAAGAATAGCCAAGTCCAATGTTTCCTTATTGATTTTCTGTCTGGATGATCTATCCATTATTGAAAATGGGGAATTGAAGTCCCCTATTATTGTTGTATTATTGTCTATTACTCCTTTCAGATTTGATATTTAATATGTTTAGGTAGTCCACTGTTGGGTACATATATATTTACAATTGTTATATCCTCTTGATGAACTGACCCATTCAGCATTATATAATGACATCCTTTGTCTCTTGTTAGTTTTTGACTTAAAATCTATTTTGTCTGATGTAAGTAGAGCTACCTCTGCTGTCTTTTCATTTCTACTTGTGTGAAATATATATCCTCTTCTACCCTTCACTTTGAGTCTATGTGTGTCCTTGAAGCTGAAGTGAATTTTTTATTGGCAGCATATAGTTGAGTCTTGTTTCTTCATCTATTCAGCCACTCTATGCCTTTTGATTGGAACGTTTAATCCACTTACATTTAAAGTAATTATTGATAGATAAGGGCTTACTGTTGCCATCTTGTCCACTGGTTTCTGGTTGTTTTGTAATACCTTTCTTCCTTCTGTTCTCTCTTGCTTTCTTCTTTTGTGAACTGATGATTTTCCATAGTGGTATACTTCTTTCCCCTTCTTTTTATTTTGTATGTATCTACTATAGGTTTTTGTTTTGTGGTTACCCTGAGGTTCACTTGAAACATCTTATAGATATTATAATCTATTTCAAAGTGATAACAACTTCAACTATATATAAAACTCTCCCCTTTTAGTCCACCCCTGCCACATTTTGTTTCATGCTTTACATCTTTTTATATTGTGTTTATATTGTGTATAATTAATAATAAATTATTGTAGTTATAGTAGTTTCTAATACTTTTGTTCCTCAAGCTTTATATTAGAGGTAAGTGGTAAACACACCACTATATTACATTAGTAGAGTCTTCTCAATCTGACTGTATACTTGCCTTACCAGTACGTTGTTTTCACATGTTTTTACATTACTAAGTAGCATCCTCTTGTTTCAGCTTGAAGAACTCTTTTCAGCATTTTTTGTAAAGTAAGTCTAGTGAGAATGAAGAGCCTTTGGTGGCACCAGGTCTGGGGGTCATAGTAACTTGTCAGCTCAAGCTGTTGGGGTCTACTACATCGACAACTACATGGTCCTCATCAGGTGCTGGTTGCTCACCCGCTCTTGCTTTCCTGGTGAGGGGAGCTCTTTCTAACTTGGGAGTTCCCTCTTGGTACTGAGCAATGCTAGCTGTGGGGGATGGGTTGATGCAGCAGAACAAAGCTATTCTTCCTTCCCTTTTTGTGCGGTTATTCTTAAGGTTTTTAACTGCATTGCTGACATTTATTAAGTGGATTACAGAGCTGTTTTTATTTGTGTATAACTGTCTAATGGTTGATCTTCATGAGGAGACGGAGGGGTGTCCTACTCTGCCATCTTGGTAATGTCACTCCCAAATGTGTATTGCTTTAAGCTACTGAGTTTGTGGTAATTTATTATAGCAACCTTGGTAAATGAGCTAGACATTATTCTAAAGACATCCCTTATATTACTTCATTCAACTCTCACCTTTTCCCATCTCCTCATTAATCATGGAGAAGTGTGTTAGTAAGCAGATACTTACTAATCTACCATCCTCAGTTGGTGCCACCACACCCACCTTGTGCCCACATGTAAGAATCTTCCTCACCTACTTTATTTTTGAACAGGGAGGACTCTGAAGATCCTAGTGATTTCCCTCAAACCACTCCCACACAAATCCCATAACTCAGGGTCCAGAGTAAGATGGAAAGAAATTGCAACAGGGCAAAAAATAATTACATTTTCATTGGCTTGTTTTGTAAATCTGGCTTTTTGTATTAGGTTAGGATGATGCATCTGTATTTACCTTAAGGTGAATTACAGTACAAGATGCATCTGTCTTTGGCTTCATCTATCAGGCTCTATTCTTAGTATTGTCCTTGGTTTGATTCCACAGGACAGTCACACACACACACACACACACACACACACACACATTCACACTCATAAACCATAGGTGAGTTCTCCTAGGAGAACCTGTCCTTTCTGCAGTTGTAGGAGGAATGGAGAGCAGCAGCAGTGTTGTCCTACTTCTGACACCTCTCTGCCTGGTAGTTTTATTTCAAGAGAATTCACTTAACATGCTCCATTGGGGCGACTGTGTGGTGATTTCTGATGGTAGATTTAGGGCTGTATGCTGGCTTTGCATGGCTTTGCCTTGAGTAACCTCCCCGTTCCCCAGTTTCTTCACCTATAGAAAATAGGATGATATCTATTTGTAGGGTTGTTATAAGGACTAAAATGATACAAGTGAAAGTGTCCTGGACATGGCAGTCATGGTGACTGGCATGCTCACAGCCCTTGCTGAAAGAGAACTTGGGCAGCCACCTTGGTCCACAGTTGATTGCACCGTGTGTGGGTATCTGATACCCCTAAGTCAGGCAGATCCACAGGCTGACCAGATACTAACGATGCAGTTTAATGGAGAAAGTTCTGTCAAAAAGTAGGATAACAGCAGGTGGCTCTCTAAAACCTGAAATAGAAAATAAAGAGGGAATCGGGCAATTAGGGACAAGAACTGAAGCTAAAAAAAAAATGTAAAGAAGGAAGAGGCAGGGCCAGAAGCAAGTTGTAATTGTGACAATTAATAAAAAGGAAACCTCATGTAGAAGGGATTTGAGAGGCCAGCAGAAGGGGCTCTCACACCCTACTACTTGTGAATTGCAGACCCTACTGGAAGAGAAAGACATTACAGACCAGTATTTCTTTACTATCCCAGCAGGAGGGAGAAAGTTTTTCCTCCTCCCCTGGCAACATCCTAGCCAGTGAGACTGTCACAACTTCAACCAAGAAGAAGCTACTTCGAACTTCCAATTTGCTGCAATGGACTTTTTGTTTATAAAAGCCCTTCCAACTTCCTCCTTTCCTCTATACAAGAGGCTTCTTCCTCTTTGTCTGGTCTTGCCTATGGTTTTGCTGTAGCTTACTTGTCCCGGATTGCAATTCTCTACTATTCCCAAATAAACCCATTTTTACTGGTAAAATAACTGGAGTTTTATTTTTAAGGTTAATATAGTTTTTGAGGAGGGCTGAGTTACTGAGGAAACAGAAACCAGGAGTATGCAAAAGTAGTGAGGTGAGAAAAGACATAGAATGGATGCTAAGGGAGCCAAAAGTGGAGAACTCTCCCAATAAGCAAAGTCTCAGTAGCTGAGTCACATAAATGGCAGAACAGTAGAGTGAAGATTCATTAACTTCTGCCACTGAGATTCCTAGTGCCATCTTGGATTCAGAAGAGTTCCTGATGTTGGATTTCCATCATTTGCCTATCTTCCTTATTGCCACATACCATCTTAAAATGAATTCCTATTACTTGAATTTGTCTATTGATCCTTATTTCTTGCAAAAGAGGTTAATTAAAACAAAAAGAATCCAAGTGGTAGTTCTGTATCATTTTTTAAAATGGATCTTGAAACAGTGGGGCATGAGGGAAGCAGAATATTCCCGGCAAAGGAAATATTCAGGAGTCAGGTTAGGAGGTGAGAGAATATTAAAGATGTTGGTGGGTAGGCAGAATCTCAGAAAAATAGTCAGGGGATTGTGATCTCTCACAAAGGTAAGGGTAGTAGTGTAGAGTAGGGTAGTTGGGAACCTTGATGCCCAAAATGGACAACTTTACTATGTTGTCAGAAGCTGGAGCTCCTCTGCCAAAGCCTCTATGATTCTCACACCCTCAGGGTTTTATTTTATTAATACGTATCATTTTTAACATCTTAAAGATCAGTCAACAATTTGTTATAAATTCTCTCAGGCAAGAAGTGTAGGAACTTGATTAATGACCAAAAACCTAGTTGTTATTATGGAAGATTCAGCCAGACCTGTCCCTTATCTTTGCTATTCAAAAGCTGTTTGTGTCTTCAAGGAAGCTGCTTGAAAGAAACACAGAAAACAAACCAACTCCCTGTCACATTTATCCCTGTGGGCTGAGTCACAGGGAAATGCAGACAGGATAGAAACAAGTTTCCTATCTATGGACTGACTCTGCCCCAGCCCAGACTTTAGTGATGACTGAAGTCCCTGGGAGTTTAGATACAGGCCAGGACTGGTAAATACCATTGGTCCTGGGTCCTGATACAGTATCAAAATCTGTTTCCCTCAAGTGTTTTCCAAATTTTTTAGGCTCTCTGAAGCTGAGAAACAGACTTTAGAACAGTGTTGCTCAATAGTAGTATAATACAAGCTTATATCTAATTTTATTATTTTAAAAAATTTAATGTTTATCTTATTTTTGAGAGAGAGAGAGAGAGAGAGAGAGCGTGGAGGAGGGGCACAGAGAAAGGGAGACACAGAATCCGAAGCAGGCTCCAGGCTCTGAACCCAATGCAGGGCTCAAACCCATGAACCACGAGATCATGACCTGAGCCAAAGTTGGATGCTTAACCTACTGAGCCACCCAGGTGCTCCTGGTATGGTCTATTTTAATGAATATTCCATGTGCACTTGAAAAGAACTTGTATTCTACAGTTGTTGGCTATAGTGTTCTATAAATGTCAACTGAGTTTTTAATCATGTTACACAAACCATCTCTCTCTATATATATCCTTACTAATTTTAATCTGCATGCTCAATTTGATATGAGAATGGTTATGGAGATGTTAACATCACCTATGATCATGTACTTGTCTATTTTTTCTTTTAGTTCTAGAAAATTTTGCCTTATATATTTTGGGGCTATATAATTACATGAGTATAATTTTTATTATCCTGCTGAACCTGAATCCTTTTATCATTATGAAGTGTTACTCTTTTTATCTAATAATACTTCTTGTGTTAAATTCTACTTTAGCTGGTATTAGGTAAAGCTACACCAACTTTGATTAGTGTTTTGATGGTGTATTTTTTCCATACCTTTATTTTCAACCTTGCTGTGTCTTTATTATCTTATAATTGAAGTATTTAATCCATTTACATTTAATGTTATTACTGAGTTATTTGAATTTGAATTTAAATCTGCTATTTTAATATTTGTTTCCTGGGGCACCTGGGTGGCTCAGTGAGTTGAGCGTCTGACTTTTTTTTTTTTTTAATTTACATCCAAGTTAGTTAACATATAGTGTAATAATGATTTCAAGAATAGAATTTAGTGATTCATCACTTATATATAACACCCAGTGCTCATCCCAAGTGTCCTCCTTAATGCCCCTCACTTGTTTAGCCCATCCCCCACCCAAAACCCTTCCAGCAACCCTCGGTCGTTCTCTGTGTTTAAGAGTCTGTTATGGTTTTTATGTTGTTTTTTTATATTTTATATTTCTCTGATTTTATATTATTATTGCTTCCCTTCCTTTATGTTCATCTGTTTTGTATCTTAAATTTCACATATGAGTGAAGTCATATGATATTTGTCTTTCTCTGACTTATTTTGTTTAGCATAATATACTCTAGTTCCATCCACTTGTAATTGTTGCAAATTACAAGATTTCATTCTTTTTCATCATCAAGTAATATTCCAGTGTGTGTGTGTGTGTGTGTGTGTGTGTGTGTGTGTGTATTATAAATACACACACACATATTCCACTGTGTATATTTTTATATACATATATACATACCACATCTTCTTTATCCATTCATCAGTCAGTGGACATTTGGGTTCCTCTTGGCTATTGTTGCTAGCACTATTATAAACATGGGGGTGCATGTGCCCCTTTGAAGCAACACTCCTGTACCCTTTGCATAAATACCTAGTAGTGAAATTCTATTTTTAATTTTTTAGTTCTATTTTTAATTTTTTGAGGAACCTCCATACTGTTTTCTAGAGTGGCTGCACTAGTTTGCATTCCCACCAGCAGTGCAAAAGAGACCCTCTTTCTCTGCATCCTCGTCAACATCTGTTGTTGCCTGAGTTGTTAATTTTAGCCATTTTGACAGGTGTGAAGTGGTATCTCATTGTGGTTTTGAGTTGTATTTCCCTGATGATGAGTGATGTTGAGCATTTCTGTTAGCCATTTAGATGTCTTCTTTGGAAAAGTGTCTATTCCTGTCTTTTGCCCATTTTTTCACTGCATTATTTGTTTTTTAGGTGTTCAGTTTGATAAGTTCTTTATAGATTTTGGACACTAACCCTTTATCTGTCATTTGAAAATATCTTCTCCCATTCTGTTGGTTGACCTTTAGTTTTGCTGATTGTTTCCTTCACTGTGCAGACATTTTTTATCTTGATGAGGTCCCAATCATTTATTTTTGCTTTTGTTTCCCTTGTCTCTGGAGACATGTCAAGTAAGAAGTTGCTGTGGCCGAGGTCAAAGAGGTTTTTGCCTGCTTTCTCCTTGAGGATTTTGATGGCTTCCTGTCTTACATTGAGGTCTTTCATCCATTTTGAGTTTTTGTGTATGGTGTAATAAAGTGGTCCAGGTTCATTCTTCTGCATGTTGTTGTCCAGTTTTCCCAGCACCACTTGCTGAAGAGACTGTCTTTTTTTCCATTAGATATTCTTTCCTGCTTTGTCAAAGACTAGTTGGCTGTATGTTTCTGGGTTCTCTATTCTGTTCTATTGATCTATGTGTCTGTTTTTGTGCCAGTGCCATACTGTCTTGATGATTACAGCTTTGTAATACATCTCATAGTCTGGGATTGTGAGGCTTCTAGCTTTGGTTTTCTTTTTCAGGATTGCTTTGGCTACTCAGGGTCGTTTCTAGTTCCACACAAATTTTAGGCTTGTTTGTTCTAGCTCTGTGAAGAATGCTGGTGTTATTTTCATAGGGAGCCCTATATCTAATTTTAACTTGTCAAATAGTCATGTGACAAAAGTAAAAGGACATGGGCGAAACTTATTTTTATAATGTGTTTTATTTAACCCATTATATCCCTAATGATTTGGTTTGCTTTCTATGAATTTCTGAGAGAGATATATTAACAATCTCTCGGGGCACCTGGATGGCTCAGTCAGTTAAGCGTCTGACTCTTGATTTCAGCTCAGGTCATGATCCCAGAGCCATGGGATCAAGCCCTATGGTGGGCTCTGCACTGAGCATGGAGCCTGCTTGGGATTCTCTCTCTCTCTCTCTCTCTCTCTCTCCCACTCTGTCCCTCCCCCACCCGCTCACTCTCTCTCTCTCTAAAAAAAATTAAAAATTAAAAAAATAATCTCTTGCTATAATTTCTGTATTTGCCTATTTCTCCTCTTATTTGAGGCTAAGTTACTGGGTCGTTGTGTCTTACAGAGCTCCCCAAGCCTACTTAATTCCTCCATATCCACAAAGTTGAGTTTAGAAAGTACTAATTTGGTGGGGTGCCTGGGTGGCTCAGTTGGTTGAGCATCCAACTTCAGCTCAGGTCATGATCTCACAGCTCATGAGTTTGAGCCCAGTGTCAGACTCTGTGCTGATAGCTTGGAGCCTGGAGCCTGCTTCAGATTCTGTGTCTCTCTCTCTCTCTCAAAAATAAATAAAGACTTTCTTATAAAGTACTAATTTAGTGATCTTTCCTCATCTGTTTTATTACAGGAACTAGAATATGCTAGTAATAATAGTAATGCAACTATATAACTTTTTCACTGAGCACCTACTAAGTACCTGGTGTTGTACTAGGTACTTTACATGTATTACTTCCTTGATCCTCACAATTTCCCTATAATTTTGGCATTATGATCCCCATTTACCACGACAGATTAAATAACTGGTCTAAGATCACTCAACTAGATATGCACTATATTGGAATTTAAGCCAAGACGGTTTGACTCTATGCTCTTAGCTACTCCTTTCTACTGCTACTGAGATGTGCCGCCCTTTCTAAGGCAGAAGATGTGAGTCCAGGTGTCATTTATGAGCATGTTTGCTTTGACATACTGCAGAATGCAAAGTGAATAGAAAAACACCAGATAAGGTACTCCAGGAAAGGTCTGTATATATTAATAAATTATTAATAGCTTCAAGTGGGTTCTTCTGGTATACAGTAGTAACAGGATGATAGATATGTCACTGGGTCACTAGGCCTTTCATTTGAGTATTTCAGGGAATCATTCATACTAAATAGGAATTTGTGCTAAATAGTATTTCTGGGAATAATTTGTACCTGGTAAAGTATTATAGACTCATAGGTCTGGAAGGTCCCTCAGGGATCAATTATTCCAGAACACTTATTTATAGTACTAACAGCCATTATCTCTGAAGGTGGCATTTTAAGGGACTTTTACCTTTTTTTTTTTTTTTTTTTAATTTTTTTTTTTTCAACGTTTATTTATTTTTGGGACAGAGAGAGACAGAGCATGAACGGGGCAGGGGCAGAGAGAGAGGGAGACACAGAATCGGAAACAGGCTCCAGGCTCTGAGCCATCAGCCCAGAGCCCGACGCGGGGCTCGAACTCACGGACCGCGAGATCGTGACCTGGCTGAAGTCGGACGCTTAACCGACTGCGCCACCCAGGCGCCCCGGGACTTTTACCTTTTATATTATTTATTTCTATGCTGTTTATTTTTTATAAGAACACACCACACATAATCAGAAAAATAAAATGGTTATTCCTGCTAAGACAATTTAATAGGGAAAAGAATAGTCTTTTCAACAAAAGGTGTTGGATCAACTGGATATCCACATGAAAAAAGAATGAAATTGTACCCTTACCTCATACCATACACAAAAATTAACTCAAAATGAATCACAGAACTAAATGTAGGAATTAAAACTATAAAAGTCTTAGAAGAAAACATAGCTTAAATGTTCATGATCTTGGGTTAGGCAAAGATTTCTTAGATACAAAACCAAAAGAAAAATAGAAATATTGGACTTCATCAAAATCAAAAACTTTTGTGCTGCAAACAATGCCATCAAGACAGTTAAAGACAACCCGTAGAATGGGAGAAAATACTTATAAATCATATATATGATAAGGAACTTATATCCAAAATATATTTTAAAAACTATTATAGCTCAATAATAAAAAGACAACCCAAATTAAAAACGGGCAAAGAACTTGAATAGATGTTGATTTGCGAACTCAGGAGCTTTGCAAGTGAAAACTTTAAATGGCCTCAATTACAGAGAGAAAGGAAAAGAGTAAGGAAAAGGCAAAGAAAGAGTAAGACCACTCCAGATTGGTAGGGGGCAGATTTAATAAGCAAGGGAACTTACATACAAGGCTTGTCTTAGGCAGCTGAAAGATGAGTAGATCCCTGCACCTGCCTGCCAGAATCTTAAAAATTTATATAGAGGCTTTAACTGATTTCAGTACATATATTGACCAGATGATCTTAACACCACATTACTCTCTCAAGTCTGCATCCTTGAAAATGGCTCTCACTGTGGGAACAGTGCGCAGAAAACACATTTCAGGGACATGGGAAACGATGAGGAGGCTCCAATTGCCTGGGTGAGGTTGTGGGTCAATCAGTGGTCACATCCTTTCCATAAATTCCTCTGACAATTAGACATTCCTCCAAAGAAGATATAAAAATAGCCAATAAGTGTGTGAAAAAAATGTTCGTCATTAGCCACAGGGAAATGCAAATCAAAATCACGAGATACAATTTCACACCAAGATGGCCATATTAAAAAAAAAAAACAGATAATAACAAGTGTTGGTGAGGATGTGGAGAAATTGGAACCCACATACATTGCTGGTGAATATGTAAATGATGCAGTCACTTTGGAAAGCAGTTTGGCAGTCCTCAAAACGTTAAACATAGCTACCATGTGATCCAGCAATTCCACTCTTCTATACGAAAGAGAAACAGAAGCATACATTCACAGAAAAACTTGTACCTGAAATGTTCATAGCAGCATTATTCATAATAGCCAAAAAGTAGAAACAACCCAAGTGTCTATCAATTGATGAATAAAATGCAGTATTTTCCATACAATGGAATACTACTTGGCAATAAGAAGGAATGATATAACATGGATGAACTCGGAATACATTATGCTAAGTGAAAGAAGCTTGTCACAAAAGGGCATTTTATATGATTCCATAGATACATTCATTCCATCCATACATTCCAGAATGGGCAAATCTATGGAGACAGAAAGATTAATGGCTGCCTAAGGCTGGAAGTGGGGATGGGGAGGTAGGACATGGGCGATGACTACAATGGGTAAAGGGTTTCTTTTTGGGGTGGTGACCATGTTCTAAATCAGATTGTGGTGGTAGTTGCCCATCTCTGTCATGATACTGAAAGCCATTGACTTGTACCCATTAAATGTGTGAACTGTACAGCATGTGATTATATCTTAATAAAGCTGTTAGGAATGAAAAATGGCTATTCCATTAAATTGATGCAATATGATTTAAGGGGACATTCTATTCATTTATTAAGCAGTGAGATTATTTTCAGTTTTTCACATTGCTAACTAATGGTGTAACCAAATACTCCATTTGAAAGAAATATTTTTTACCAAAACTGCTAAAATCTAAACAATATGTGGGGCACCTGGGTGGCTCAGTCGGTTGAACGTCTGACTTCAGGTCAGGTCATTATCTCACAGTTCATGAGTTCGAGCCCCGCGGCAGGCTCTGTGCTGACCCCTCAGAGCCTGGAGGCTGCTTCGGATTCTGTGTCTCCCTCTCTCTCTGCCCCTTCCCCGCTCATGCTCTGTCTCTCTCTGTCTCTCAAAGATGAATAAACGTTAAAAAAATTTTTTTTAAGTAAAAATTTTTAAAAACTGAAAGATATGTGATATGCCTAAGGTCACCCATATATTTTCAACATCACAAATCTGTCAAGAGTTTACAGGTGTAAAGAATTAGTATCTTCCACACAGTTCTCTCCCATAGGATGAGGTCAGTGGCCTGTCCTTAAGCCTAACTTATGAATAGCTTAGCAGTAAGAGACACAAAATATAGTGCCTTAAACAAAACAGAAGTTTGTCACATAAAAGTCTAGAGATAGGCAACCCTATCTCTAAGACATCTGCTAAGATGGCAGATGTCTCCACAATGTCCTCAGGATCCCAGGATCCCGCTCTAGGCCCCAGGCTCAGTCTCTTGCTCTGTCAACAATGGGGTATAGTTCTTGCTATTATGGTTTAAATGATAGCTATCACACCCCCATTCCAAGCAACAAGATGAAAGAAACCAAATGAGTGGGGGAGGAAGGAAAGGGGACAAAGTGTATATGTCAGAGGACTTTAAGAAAAGCTCCCAGATGCCCTTTCTGCTGTGCATCCATCCAGTGACCAAAACATTGTGACATAGCCATACTTTACTTCAAGTGAGACTGTCAATATGGTCTTTATTCTAGGTAGCATGTGTCCAGATAGAAATTAGGGGTTCTATCATCATGAAAGAAAAGGACACATACGTTCAGAAATAACAAGCAGACTCTGCCAATAACTCATAATTTATCTAATGTCATAAGACCCTACAAAAGCTAGAGAGAAAAATGGTCTGGTTACAAAGGATAAAAGAATGGGGCGCCTGGGTGGCGCAGTCGGTTAAGTGTCCGACTTCAGCCAGGTCACGATCTCTCACTCCATGAGTTCGAGCCCCGCGTCGGGCTCTGGGCTGATGGCTCAGAGCCTGGAGCCTGTTTCCAATTCTGTGTCTCCCTCTCTCTCTGCCCCTCCCCCGTTCATGCTCTGTCTCTCTCTGTCCCAAAAATAAGTAAACGTTGAAAAAAAAATTAAAAAAAAAAACAAAACAAAGGATAAAAGAAATAAGATGAACTAAGAACTACACACTAAATTAAGCAGTATGAGGAAAGACTATGCCTAATAGTGAAAAGCATTAGAGGAGACATGTTTGCAAAAGCATAGAGAAATAACCAAAAGTACTAAAGTGGGGAGAGCATTTTTATAAGATGTGAGCCAAGGCAATATCCATCAGATACACTAGGCACATAAAAAGAAACAGCTTAAATGAGCAATAAGTAAAATCATACTGCCTTTCACTTCCCATTAAGACAGTAGACTTAACAAAACAGTTTATTGTTGCCTACTTTATTTGTTCATATGTTTCTAATTCCTGAAAGGCTCATGTTATCAACTGATTTTATTGCTTCTGGTAGTATGTCAAGCATATACATTGCATCTGGCCTTTTCCATATACTCCTAAAGATATAATTACTTTTGTTTGGAAATCATTTTGGTTGTAGTTTTTTCTCTACTATGTTAACACATGCATACTACATATATCAGAAAAAATACTTGAACACTCCCAAGAAATCCCAATGTACACAACTTAGTGTAAATTTACTTAATCCTTGTAATAAGTAATTTAAGATGCATAGACAGGCTTGGTTTCTATGCAAGAAATATTCAACTGAATGTGACTGAGATAAAATGTTCAAGAGCAATAATATTTAATATGCTTCAGGAAAAGGTCATTAACATTTAGTTTAGATTTTTTTTTTTAATTTACAAGTTCAGAAGAGTTTAACCACAAATACAAATATAAATATAAATAAGGAGAAGTTACCATATGGGAAAAACAGAACTTTCAAATGCTAATGCTGAGACTAATGTTAAAATTTTGTATTATAAAATTTGAGTCATGAAGAAAGACCAGGGCCCACATATACCCAAATGATCCAAACACTTAAAAAAAGCGCATTTTCTTTAGTTAATTGTATAGTTGATATACACTTCCTAGGTGAAAGTATAGTTTTATTTTATTTTATTTTTTTCAAGTTTGGACTGCTTTATAGAGAGAATCCCAAGCAGGCTCTGTGCTGTCAGTACAGAGCCCAATGTGGGGCTCAATCTCACGAACTATGAGATCATGACCTGAGTTGAGATCAAGAGTCAGACACTCAGCTGACTGAGCCACCCAGGTGCCCTGGAGAAAGTACAGTTTTAAAAAGATGATAGCTTCACAAAAAATATATATCATTTACAAATCTTCGAAAAGTACTAAACCCAACAGATTCGACACAGTATGACCATATGAATAAAGATAAGAAGTTGCTATCTTGAAATCATTATATCTCATTACTATTTTAGCTTTTTTAGAAAACAAGCCAAGCATGTTGGCTTGTTTCTGGGTTCTCTTTGCAGATCTACTGTCACTTATATCTGTCATAGACTACAGCATATACCATTGTGAAACAGTGGGAAAGCCCTGGCTTGGAAAATCAAGACAGTTGTGTTCTAGTCCTGTTTTGGCAACCAGCTAGTCACCCTAGACAAGACATCCTCTCAAGGCCTTCACTTCCTCATTGTTCTCCAAGGTCCTTTCCAGCACTGTCATTCTAAGGTGACTTGAGGATTCATTTCAGAGGATACAACACTCATTTACATTAAATTCCTACTGGTACATGTTATCAGGAACTGTCCACACATGAAGTCTGAATCATTAAAGTGCTTTACTCTGTATTTTTCAAGCCAGAAACAGTAATTCAGAACTCAACAGTAACATTCTAATTTTTTAATTAAAATAAGATGACCAGAATCATAAAACTTAACATTGAATCTAGAAAAACATATATAATTAATTGAATGTTAAAGCCAAAAGAGCATCTGGCAGAGAGGGAGAGAGAGAAAGACTGAGACTTCTTACAAAGTGGTTTTATGACATTTACTCTATAACAACTGTGTACTCAGGATTGGTGGACATAATGTTACAAAATGGGGAGAAAATCCAGCCCAAATGTCAAAACACAGAGCCAAAATGATTCTGAATTTCCTTAAAAACACATTTTGAGAAAGAAAGAGAAAAATTCTTCCCCATTTCCTCAATCCCCTTGTCCCAAGGGGAGAGTGTAAAATTATGTACATCTTTGCTAATATTTTATAAAAAACAAATAACTAGATATAAGTACAATTTAACTTATTATTTTCTCTTCAATTTGCTTTTTATAGCTGACATGTTAATTTCATTTTGAACATGGTATGCCAAATATCCTGAGCTTCCAGGAATAAAGTCACGTAGCTCCCCAAGGAATTTCTTCATGGAATCAATTGATATATAACCTACAAAATTAAAAATATATATACTTTTGAAATCCTATCGTACTATTACACTATTTGTTTTTCAATGTCTTTGATTTATTAGAATTAAGATTTTTAAATAATGTTGTTAGAAAGAAGTAAAAAGAAGAAATAATACCAGTGAGAAGATTCTCCATGAAACTTGATAATTATTAGGGAACACCTTTCTTCCCAACTCCCCACTCCGTCCAACCTTCTACCTCCTTTTATTTTATTTTAAATGTTTATGTATTATTGAGAGACAAACACAGAGCGTGAGCAGGGGAGGGGTGGAGAGAGGCGGAGACACAGAATCTGAAGTAGGCTCCAGGCTCCGAGCTGTCAGCACAGGACACGGGGCTCAAACTCACAAACTGCAAGATCATGACCTGAGTCCAAGTTGGTCGCCCAAACAACTGAGCCACTCAGGCGCCTCTACCTCCTTTTAAAACACAAATATTTCGGGGTGCCTGGGTGGTTCAGTAGGTTAAATGTACAACTTTGACTCATGTCATGATCTTGCAGTTCGTGGGCTCAAGCCCTGCATTGGGCTCTGTGCCAACAGCTGAGAGCCTGGAGCCTGCTTTGGATTCTGCATCTCCCTCTCTCTCTGCCTCTCCCCTGCTCACACTCTGTCTCTCTCTGTCTCTCAAAAATGAATAAATGTAAAAATATTTTTTTAAATAATAAATAAAACACAAATTTTGATTACCCACTTTAACTACTGAGAGTGTAATGTCCAGGTTGGGGATAAAACATAAAGTACTTAGACTAAAATAACTGGGAAATGTGTCTGGCTTAGAGTGTAATCACTCAGAACTATCTATCCAACTAGCTACTAACAGCATCAACAGCTCATCTTCACCAGCAAAGCTGGGAACACTTTCCTGCATGGCTAACACTGGGATAACATTGTTTAATAAGAAGTTAAGGAAAGCCAGTATTACTGCTTAGTCAACAAGGGTTTGGGTGTGAGTAATTTTGATGTCATTAATAATCTGAAATTGATAAGAGTATCAAAAAACACCCACCTAGAATGCAGAGAGCTTAAGGACTTAATAACACTAAGCAATATTACCTTGATAGCAACTGCTTATCTGAGTGATTATATTTTAAGTGTATTGTGTTTGTAGTTTATATTAAAACTGAAACCTAGTTTAAAAGTAAATACTGTATGAGAAAAACTCTGATAGAGCTCAAAGATGATTGAGTTTAAAACACCACCATCAACATGTGGTACATATGCATATAATTTGATTGCTTCTAATAATAGATAATAAATTCACAGCTAATAAATTAACTATTAATTCAATAATATAAAACTGAGTAGTGCCTTTAAAGATATTTTAATCATAATCATTTACTTCAGAAAATCTCTTGAAGTACTATTACTACACTCTACGTGGTTAATGATTTTTGCCTAATGACTAGGTTCTGTATAAAATAAACTAGTGCAGAAAAATATTAACATTTAGTTAACTGCACATATACACAGTATGTGAAGTTTCTAAAGATATGTATGAGGATAGGAGTTTTAAAAATAATTATTACATTGATAAAAAATATTCCTATAATTATAAGAAGGACATTTATGCATCAGAAATAGATTATTGTGGCAGTTTTGAAGTAATTATGACTTTTGGCTGAAGTCAACTGACGCCCAATTTATACTAGCTTAAACAAAAAGGGAGTGTACTAGAAAGATATTGCCATATCAACCAAGCTTGTGAAGAAGGCAGACATGTTGCTGGGCCTCAGAAGTAACTAGCTCTCATTGTTGTCTCTTACTGGTATCCAGTTTTTTTCTACATGTTAATTTCATTTTCCTTTCTTGAGGCAAGTTGGCTTTAGTAGAAAACATGGGCCCCCATTGCTCCCAAGTTTTGTATCTTAGAGCTATGGTTACCTGAATGAGAATGATTTGACTGGCTGCATTCCATGTCAAAAAATCTAGAGAAAAGCTGTGACTGGCCCAACTTAAATCAGGTAATCGTTCCCAAAGCAACTGTTAGAGGCGAAGAAGAGCAAGCTCATGTTTTAGAAAATGACTGTTTCTGTGTAACCCAGATGAACTGGGGGGCGGGGCGGGGGGGGGCGAGAAAAAAGAGTTCCTAGGAAAGGTATTCTTGGTGGAGGATTCCATAAGTGTCTGTGGTAACCAGCCTCCCAAATGGCCCTACATGATCCCTATCTCTTAGTATTCACAAGTTTCTGTAGTCTCTGGAAGGAGATTCTGTATTTGGGTTGGTCTTTGTGACCAATAGCACATGGCCGAAGTGATGGTTTGTCACTTCTAAGAGTAGGATATAAAAAGCACAGTGGCTTCTGTCTTGGGTAGGCTCTTTTCCCTCTTGCAGTTCTCTCTCTGAGGAAAGCAAGCTACCATGATGTGAACAGCCCTTATGGATAGGCCCACTTGATGAGGAGTAGGGCCTTGAGCCGAAAATCAGCAAAGACCCAAGCCTGTCAACAACCACATGAGTGAGCTTTGAAATGTATTTCCCAGTTCTAGTTGTGCCTTGGAGTAACTGTAGCCTGGCTAACAACTTGACTGTAACCTTGTGAAAGACTCTGAGACGGAAATATCTAAGATGCTCCTGGATTCTTGGCCCTCAGAAACTATCAAGTAATAAATGTTCATTGTTTTAAACTGCTAACTTTTAGAGCAATTTGTTACACAGTAATAGATAACTAATAAAGTACCTATGATAGGTTCCCAAACTTTTAATTATCAGAACTTTTTGGTTTGAAAATTTTGCCTGCAAGATATTTACTAATTTTTTTTATTAATAATACATGTAGCTATCAATCAGAACTTCTTCTGATAACCAGTGATATCAGACTGAAAGAATTTAATTCCAGTCAAAAGCAAAAACCAAACAAAAAACAGACCAAAAAAAAAAAAATCCCTTGATATTTTATAGGACATTTGGCACTATCTGAAGACATTTTTCGTTGTCACAATTTGGGGCCACTGGGTTCTAGGGCATAGCTCCAATTTGTATTTTCTGCAACCTAACATCTAATTAGTTCTATTTTAAGAGATTTAACATTCATTGAGCTAAATCTAACCCGTTTTGAGGAAGAGACAATTAAGTTATAGTCACAGAAATTACTACCACTGCCTAAATTAGAACTGTCATTCACTACATTCCAACAAGTTATTCCTTCCTGTACAAGCAGATGGGCATGATTTTAAAAAAGGAAGTACTCGTCATTTTATATCAAAATTAAAGACAAATGAATTATCTCTAAAAATTGAAACTTTCTTCCAAGAAAGTGCTATAAAATTTTAACGTAGGGGCGCCTAGATGGCTCTATTGGAAAAGCATGTGACTCTTGATCTTGGGGTCATGAATTTGAGCCCCATGATGGGTGTAAAGATTACTTAAGATAAATAAATAAAATTTTTTGTAATTTTTATTTAATTTATTTTTTTAATTTACATCCAATTTAGTTTGCATATAGTGCAACAATGATTTCATGAGTAGATTCCTTAATGCCCCTTACCCCTTTAGCCCATCCCCCTCCCACAACCCCTCCAGCAACCCTCTGTTCTCCATATTTATGAGTCTCTTGTTTTCATTCCCTTCCCTGTTTTTATATTATTTTTACTTCACTTCCCTTGTGTTCATCTGTTTTGTATCTTAAAGTCCTCATATGAGTGAAGTCATATGATATTTGTCTTTTTCTGACTGACTACCCTCTAGTTCCATCCACATAGTTACAAATGGCAACATTTCATTTTTTTTGATTGCCGAGTAATACTCCATTGTATATGTATATACCACATCTTCTTTATCCATTCATCCATCGATGGACATTTGGGCTCTTCCCATACTTCGGCTATTGTTGGTAGTGCTACTATGAACATTGGGGTGTATGAGCCCCTTTTGAAACAGCACACCTGTATCCCTTGGATAAATACATATTAGTGCTATTGATGGGTATAGGGTAGTTCTATTTTTAATTTTTTTGAGGAACCTCCATACTGTTTTCCAGAGTGGCTGCACCAGTTTGCATTCCCACCAGCAGTGCTAAAGAAATCCTCTTTCTCTGCATCCTCGCCAAAATCTGTTGGTGCCTGACTTATTAGCCATTCTGACAGGTGTGAGGTGGTATCTCATTGTGGTTTTGAGTTGTATTTCCCTGATGATGAGTGATGTTGAGCATTTTTTCCTGTGTCGGTTGGCCATCTGGATGTGTTCTTTGGTGAAGTGTCTACTCATGTGTTTTGCCCATTTCTTCACTGGATTATTTGTTTCTGGGTGTTGAGTTTGATAAGTTTTTTATAGATTTTGGATACTAACCCTTTATCTGATATGTCATTTGCAAATATCTTCTCCCATTCCACAGGTTGCCTTTTAGTTTTGCTGATTGTTTCCTTTGCTGTTTAGAAGCCTTTTATTTTGATGAGGTCCCAATAGTTTATTTTGCTTTTGTGTCCCTTGCCTCCAGAGACGTGTTGAGTAAGAAGTTGCTGTGGCCAAGGTCAAAGAGTTTTTTGCCTGCTTTCTCCTCGAGGATTTTGATGGCTTCCTGTCTTACATTGAGGTCTTTCATCCATTTTGAGTTTATTTTTGTGTATGGTGTAAGAAAGTGGTCCAGGTTCATTCTTCTGCATGTCACCGTCCAGTTTTCCCAGCACCACTTGCTGAAGAGACTGTCTTTATTCCATTGGATATTCTTTCCTGCTTTGTCAAAGATAGTTGGCCATACATTTGTGGGTCCATTTCTGGGTTCTCTATTCTGTTCCATTGATCTGAGTGTCTGTTCTTGTGCCAGTACCATACTGTCTTGATGATTACAGCTTTGTGATACAGCTTGAAGTCCAGGATTGTGAAACCAGCTTTGGTTTTCTTTTTCAAGATTGCTTTGGCAATTCTGGGTCTTTTCTGATTCCATACAAATTTTAGAATTGTTTGTTCTAGTTCTGTGAAGAATGCTGGTATTTTTTTGATAGGGATTGCATTGAATATGTAGATTGCTTTGGGTAGTATTGACATTTTAACAATATTTGTTCTTCCTATCCAGGAGCATGGAATCTTTTTCCATTTTTTTGTGTGTGTCTTCTTCAATTTCTTTCATAAGCTTTCTATAGTTTTTGGTGTATAGATTTTTTACCTCTTTGGTTAGATTTATTCCTAGGTATTTTATGGTTTTTGGTGCAATTGTAAATGGGATCGATTCCTTGATTTCTCTTTATGTTTCTTCATTGTTGGTGTATAGGAACGCAACCAATTTCTGTGTATTGATTTTATATTCTGCCTTTTGCTGAATTCATGGATCAGTTCTAGCAGTTTTTTGCTGGAATCTTTTGGGTTCTCCATATAGAGTACCATGTCATCTGCGAAGAGTGAAAGTTTCACCTCCTCCTGGCCGATTTGGATGCCTTTTATTTGTTTTTATTTCTCAATCATGTCTGATTGCTGAGGCTAAGACTTCCAATACTATGTTGAATAACAGTGGTGAGAGTGGATGTCCCTGTCTTGTCCTTGACCTTGGGGGGAAAGCTCTCAGTTTTTCCCCATTGGGGATGATATTAGGGGTGAGTCTTTCATATATGGCTGTTATGATCTTGAGGTACAATCCTTCTATCCCTACTTCCTTACAAGTTTTTATCAAGATGGGATGTTGTATTTGGTCAAATGCTTTCTCTGCATCTATTGAGAGGCTCGTGTGGTTCTTGTCCTTTCTTTTATTAATGTGATGAACCACGTTGTTTTGTGGATATTGAACCAGCCCTGCATCCCTGGTATAAATCCCACCTGGTCGTGGTGAATAATTTTTTAAATATATTATTGGATCTGGTTGGCTAATATCTTGAGTATTTTTGCATCCATGTTCATCAAGGTAATTGGTCTATAGTTCTCCTTTTTAGTGGGGTCTTTGGTTTTGGAATCAAGGTAATGCTGGCTTCATAGAAAGAGTTTGGAAGTTTTCCATTTCTATTTTTTGGAACAGCTTCAAGAGAATAGGTGTTAACTCCTTAAATGTTTGGTAGAATGCCCCTGGAGAGCCATCTGGCTCTGGACTCTTGTTTTTTGGGAGATTTTTGATTACTAATTTGATTTCTTTACTGGTTATGGGTCTGTTCAAATTTTCTATTTCTTCCTGTTTCAGTTTTGATAGTGTATATGTTTCTAGGAATTTGTCCATTTCTTCCAGATTGCCCATTTTATTGGCGTATAATTGCTTATAATATCCTCTTATAATTGTTTTTATTTCTGCTGTGTTGGTTGTGATTTCTCCCTTTCATTCTTGATTTTATTTATTTGGGTCCTTTCCTTTTTCTTTTTGATCAAACTGGCTAGTGGTTTATCAATTTTGTTAATTCTTTCAAAGAACCAGCTTCTGGTTTCATTGATCTGTTCTCCTGGGTTTTTTTGTTTCGATAGCATTGATTTCTGCTGTAATCTTTATTTCCTGTCTTCTGCTGGTTTGGGTTTTTTTTTTTTTTTCTTTTTCTGTTCTTTTTCTAGCTCTTTAAGGTGCAAGGTTAGGTTGTGTATCTGTGACCTTTTTTCCTTCTTTAGGAAGGCCTGAATTGCTATATACTTCCCTCTTATGACCGCCTTTGCTGCGTCCCAGAGGTTTTGGGCTGTAGTGTTATCATTTTCATTGGCTTCCATGTACTTTTTAATTTCCTCTTTAACTTCTTGGTTAGCCAATTCGTTCTTTAGTAGGATGTTCTTTAGTCTCCAAGTATTTGCTATCTTTCCAAATGTTTAGTGTTTCATAGTGTTGTGGTCTGAAAATATGCATGGCATGATCTTGATCTTTTTGTACTTGTTGAGGGCAATAAATAAATAAATTTTTAAAAATAAAATTTTAATGTAGAAATTTAAAGAAAGAAAATAATTAGTAAGAAAATTTTTAAAAATCAGAAAATTTTACTATTGTTCTACCTATAAAATTAAAAAAAGACTATCACAAGTTAAAATTTTACTTTAAAAATTCTGGCTAATGATTATTCTTTATATTTTTTTATTTTATTTTTATTTTTTATTTTAGAGAGAGAGGCGGGGGGTGGGGAGAGGGACAGAGGGAGGAGAGAGACAGAGAGAGAAAGAGAATCCCGAGCAGGCACTGCACTCAGTGCATAGTCTGACACAGGAGTCAATCCCATGACCCTGGGATCACAGCCTGAGCCGAAGTCAAGAGTCAGATGCTCAACTGACTGAGCCACCCAGGCACCCTTACTAATGATTATTTCTACAGTTCTTTTTCAGTTTGTTTTTAATATAACACTATCATGTCTTTTGAATAGTCAGACAGCAATGAAACATAGAGCAGCATTGTTATGTGTCCAAATCTAAGCATTTGTCTTTATTGTGCTGATTTTAACATTTATCATTGATTTTTTAAAAATGTTATCAAATGTTTGATATGTCCAAATGAACATGGGACATTTAGTAACTGGTGGTAGAGTTGCCTGAAAAAAAAATCAATACCAGTAACATGCCACAACCATGGTTTAAGGGGTACTTGCATTTTATCTGAATGTTTAGGTATAGGGATAAGTCAGGGTAGCAGTCACTATTTCTAATATTAGAACTTAAGTACTTCTACATAGTTCATTGTCCTTTGCAGTCCACATTTACTCCTCAAAGTCCCAGAACTGACTTCTCCGCTATCAAAGCTGGGTAGCAGTTTTCTTTGATGTCCCTAAGATTCAGTCTCAACCTACACATTAAAAGTTCTTTTTCAAAGTGCTTTTCTAAAGGCCAATTTATTACTCAGACGAACAGGAGGGAAAAAAAATGAAACAAATGGCTAGACAAAATGGTAAGAAGGAATAATACTATGAAAGAAGACATCTAGGAATCTGTGGACTACTTGCAAGAGGTAGTTTTGACACTCGTAAAGAAAGTGTGAGAAAAATACAAATGATTTTTAAAATGAAATTTCAAAAACCTGTATTTTTTAAGCTGCTGTATTTTAAAGACAATTTTTTTTTAAATCTCTATTTAAAAAAAAAGATCAATGACATTACTGAATACCACCCAGATCAAAGTATCTAACTATCCACCTCATTTAGCACTATCTAAGTCCCAGAGGCCACTTTTCAACTGGTTCCCTAAGTTCCATCCTCTCACATCAGCCTTAGTAAGCCATTTTTTCTTTACATCGGGCACTAGAAAAGCCAAATATGGAGTCCACGGACACCTGAGAACCTCTCTAAATTATATGTGAAGTTTGTGTATTATGTTTGTGTGTGTGTGTATGCTAGGGAAAGGGGCCTATGTTTCATCAGATTCTCAAAGGAAACTATGATTAGAGTGGTCCATATAATTTATCTTCCAAATTGGTATGCCTGAGAGTAAAAAACTGATGCCAGGACAACAGGCATAAACTGGGACTGTCTTATGTAAAAACATGGATGTATATTCACACTACCAATAGACCAGTGTTTTAACAGAAAATATGGGGCCTATCTTTGGGACAATTCTACAGATTTATTTAATGTAAATGATATCTCTTCTATTAGTATATGTAACAGAAGGTACTCTACTTGCCAGGCTAGTACAACAGCAGCTTTATTGTACAAAATATTCTTTTGTTTCTTCCCTACTTGGGTTTTCTCTAAATTTTATTTTAAATTACCTGTTACCATGTTGTTCACTGGATAATTCTGAAGAGGGAAGTACATCTGCTTTTCCATAACTGGAGTCCTTATAAAATGCTTTTCTGTGCTATAAAACGAAACATACAGAAAGTCATATTTATATTTGGGGTTTTTTCCTGAAAAATTATTCCAGGCAATATGTAATCTATTTGCTCTTTTTTTAAAAAAAAATTTTTAAAGTTTATGCAAGGGAGGGGCAAGGGAGGGGCAAGGGAGGGACAGAAAGAGAGGGAGAGAAAGAGAATCCTAAGCAGGCTCTGCAATGTCAGTGAGGAGCCTGATGCGGGGCTCGAACCCACAAACCATGAGATCATGACCTGAGCCGAAATCAAGAGTCAGATGATCAACTGACTGAACTGCCCTGGCACCCCAATAATCTATTTGCTCTTGATCAGATTTCAGTTTTATTGGGTGAAAATGTTAAATGTGAACTTTTGTGCTTCTAAGTAATACAAGGGCCCATTCAGTTTTCCTGGCCACTTGACAAAGCAAATTTTTAATGTAGAAATCTAAGTCTTTTTTTTCAATATTCTGAAAAGCATAATAATTCAATAATACTTTATAATTAGATAAAATACATATATACACATGTAATCTTAAATATGCTTAAAAAAGCAGAGTGGGTTCTATTTTAAATAATCACAGCATTTTTGTTATTCAGTGTTTAAATAACTGAAACTCTGTCAACTAGTACTTCAATACTGTAATAAATAAAAAATGATATCTGGGAAAATCATGAGGTATACTAAGATTCTGAAGTAACTTCTGAGTTAAAAAGAAAAAAAGTTAAATTATTCCGAGTGTGGTTGTATAGTATAATTAATTACATTCTAACTCTTAAGAGCTAAGTAGTTTTTAGCTAAAAGATCCTATTTTTAACTATGCCAAATAACAATGTTTGCTATATTTAGCCTGTATATAATTAATAGCTAATATAATTATGAAAACAAAAACCTCAATAATTAAAAATTGGGGTCATCCTTTATTATTTTCCTTTAAAAATCTAAAATTACAGTTAGTATAGTAAAAACTTTATTTTCAATTTGTTTAAAAATTAGATTTCATCTGAAGTCTTCTTCTTCTTCTTTTTTTTTCATCTGAACTCTTCTAAAAGAAACTACAGCTCACTTAGGATAAGATCCTTCAAATGAAGCAAAATAATATTCCCAAAAGAATCAGAAACTGAAAAGGGATAACCTTTATTATTATTTATCAAGGCTCTAAAATTTTTGGCTAAGCAATGAGATGGAGGAGGAGAGGGAAAGAAATGGAAGACATATCTAGTTAAAAGGAAGAAGCAATCTTTCATATTAACAAATTACCCTGAAAAGCCAAGAGAATCAACTGAAATATTTCTAGAATCTTAAAGATTCCAAGTGGGTAGTTATAAGACAAATACTGCCAAATCAATCACTTTACTTTATAATAGTAATAACTAATAAAAAATAAAATGAAAAAAAAAACTGATCCAATCCACAGCAGCAGCAAAATTCATAAAAATCTATAATAACCAAACAAGAAATATATGATTCTATATGTAGGAAAGTAGGAAACTTTACTCAGATATAGTAAAGAAAAGTAGGGGTGCCTGGGTGGCTCAGTTGGTTAGGCGTCCCACTTTGGCTCAGGTCATGACCTCGCCGCTGGTGAGTTCAAGCCCTGTATTGGACTCTGTGCTGACAGCTGGCAGCATGGAGCCTGCTTCAGATTCTGTGTCTCCTGCTCTGTCTGCCCCTCTCCCGCTCATGCTCTGTTGCTTTCTGTCAAAAGTAAATAAACATTAAAAAAAATTTTTTTTAAATAAAGAAAAGAAAAATAAAGAAAAACAGAAAACATTCTCCTGGATAGGAATACTGAAAATTATAAAGGCCTAGGGATTCTCAAATTTAAGTTTAACACAATTCTCAATAAAATCCCAAAGGGATTTTAGAGGTTAACAAAAAATAATTCTAAAATTTACCTGCACAACAACATATTAGAAAATCAAATAGGCAGACCGAATGTATAATAGAATGAAAAAAAAAAATACCTAGCAATAATCTTAAAAGACATACAAGATTTGTATGAAAAAAATATGAAAATGTTCCTTAAGGGCCAAAAAGAAAATTTAAACAAGTGGGGGAAAAAATACCATTTTCTTTTTTTTTTTTTTTTTTAATGTTTGTTTATTTTTGAGACAGAGAGAGACAGAGCATGAACAGGGGAGGGTCAGAGAGAGAGGGAGACACAGAATCTGAAGCAGGCTCCAGGCTCTGAGCTGTCAGCACAGAGCCTGACACGGGGCTCGAACTCACAGACCGTGAGATCATGACCTGAGCCGAAGTCGGACACTTAACAGACTGAGCCACCCAGGCGCCCGAAAAATACCATTTTCTTAGATAGAAAGATTTGGTATCAAAGATAGTCTCCTTAAGTTAATCTATAATTTTTTTTTTGTAATGTCACTAAAAATAATAATTTTAAAAAATATTAACAAGGTGGTTCTAAAATTCAAATAGAAAAATAAACCAGAAAGAATAGCTAAGCATTAGGTAAAAACTAAGTAAGTACAAATAAACTATGGATTTAATTAATTATAAAAAATAAAATAAAAATAAAAGTCTTCTGTAAAAACGAAAAGAATAGCTAAGAAAATCTGAAAAATAGTAAAGAAGAGAAACTAGCACTAGATATTAAATCATATTATAACTAACTAAAACAGAGTGGTGCTGTTGTATGACAAATGAATGGAATATAAAAATATAAAATCCAGAAATAGACCCAAATACTTACAGGGAACTAACCTATAATAAAGGTGGCATTTTAAGACAGTGAGGGAAAAGATGAATTATTGAATCAATAGCCACAAGTAGGGTAGCTATCTGCAGGAAAAAAAGAAAAAGAAAGTACATCCCTACCTCATATCTTATGTCAAGATATACTCCAAATGTGTCACAGATTTAAACTGGAAGATAAAGTCATCATTAAGAAGAAACCATAGCAAAAAATAATGATGATAATAATCTTTTTTTTAATTTTTTTAATGATTATTTATTTTTGAGAGAGAGACAGAGCGTGAGCAGGGGAGGGGCAGAGAGAGAGGGAGACGCAGATTCTGAAGCAGGCTCCAGGCTCTGAGCTGTCAGCACAGAACCCAATGTAGGGCTTGAACTCACAAGCTGTGAGATCATGACCTGAGCCGAAGTTGGACACTTAACGGACTGAGCCACCCAGGCACTCCACTGATGATAATAATCTTAAGAGTAGGAAGACTTGGGGCGCCTGGGTGGCGCAGTCGGTTAAGCGTCCGACTTCAGCCAGGTCACGATCTCGCGGTCCGTGAGTTCGAGCCCCGCGTCGGGCTCTGGGCTGACGGCTCAGAGCCTGGAGCCTGGAGCCTGTTTCCGATTCTGTGTCTCCCTCTCTCTCTGCCCCTCCCCCATTCATGCTCTGTCTCTCTCTGTCCCAAAAATAAATAAACGTTGAAAAAAAATTAAAAAAAAAAAAAAAAAAGAGTAGGAAGACTTTCCTAAGTACAACACAAAACCCAGAAAGCCATTAAAGAAAATGTTAATAAGTATGAATGTATACAGTAAAACATTTCTGCATGACAAAACCTAACTTTTTTTTAATGTTTATATTTGAGAGAGAGAGAGGGAGCAGGGGAGAGGCAGAGAGAGAGAGAGGAAGACAGAAGATAGGAAGTGGGCTCTGTGCTGACAGCAGAGATCCCAGTGCAGGGCTTGAACCCACAAACCATGAGACCATGTCCTGAGCCGAAGCTGGACGCTTAACCAATTGAGCCACCCAGGCACCCTCAAAACTTAACATTTTTAAAGTCAAAGACGGGGACGCCTGAGTGGCTCAGTCGTTTAAGTGTCCAGCTCTTGGTTTTAGCTCAGGTCATGATCTCACAGCTTTGTGTGTTGACCTCACAGCTTTGTGGGTTCTAGCCCCAAGTTGGGCTCTGCACTGTGTGGAGCCTGCTTAGGATTCTCGCTCTCCCTCTCTCTCTGCCCCTCCCCAACTTGCACTGTCTCTGTCTCTCTCAAATAAATAAATACATAAAAAATAAAGTCAAAAGACAATAGGCTAGGAATTATTAATTGTAATTTATTTCACAAAGAAGTAATTCTCCTAAAAGGTAAAGGGTTCTTATAAAAAAATAAAAATAAAAATAAAACTCAATCGATAGGAAAATGTGCAAAGGATATGAACAGTTCACAGAAAAGGAGATACAAGTGATTCTCAAACATCTGAAGACACTCAGCCTCATTCATAATAATAGCAATTCAAACAAAACTAGAGTGAGATACCATTTTATACCTATTAGATTGGCAAAGACCAAAATATATGATAGCACACTGTATTGGAGAAGGTGCAGGTGAAAGAAGGGTGACTAACTATCCCAGTTTACCCTGGATTTAGGGGTTGCTCAGGAGACAGAGCTTTTCAGTGTTAAAACCAAGACAATCCTTAGCAAACCTGGATGTTTGTTGGTAAACAAACCTGAGAAAGGCACTTTTAAATATAATCAGTAGGAGCATAAATTGGTTTTACCTATATGGAAAGTAATTTGATAAGACCTATCAAGGATACAAATCTGCATACCTTTTGACCTAGCAATTCACCTCCTAAGAATTACCCTACAGATACTTGCATACATACAAAATGACATTACATGATCATCCACTGAAGCACCACTTTTAATAGCAAACTAGAAATGACCTAACAGTCCACTGAAATAAGGGACTAGGTAAATAAATTATGACAAATTCATACCGTGGAATACTATACAGTACAAAAATGAAAAAGCTCTTTATGTAATAATATGGAATGATCTCTAAGGTAAAATGATTGAGTGAAAGAAGGCAAGGGATTGAACAGGGCTTATAGTCTATCACTATTTGTGAGAAAAAGGAGAAATGAAAATATTTATATTAATTTGCTAGCATATGCACATATAAGAAACTAGTAATAATGGTTGCTTCTGAGAGAGCAATTGGCTTGCTAGGGACCAGTATTTTCACAGTGTCCCCTTTTGTATATATTAGATTTTGATAATTAAAATTTGAAAATAGAATAATATGTAGGCATGAAGAACTGAGGAAAAGATTTTTAAAAGGAGAATAATCAGTTTGGGACTTGCCTTGTCAGGTATTAAGATACATAAATAAAGTTATATAATTTAAAAGAATATTATATTGAGAGAGGAATAGATCCACAGATTAATGGAATAAAACAGTCTAAAAATAGATCTCCATATATGTAAAAACAACCTATGACAAAGGGAAATTACCCATCAATTAGAAATAGATTTATTATTCAAAAAACCCCATGGAAATTTCTTATTTGTAAAACAAAATCAATTTTGATCTCCTACTACCATAAACCAAAATAAATATCTGCAGAATTTAAAACTGATTTTACATTTGAATGGGCAAGAACTTTTCCAAGTATAAAAGCAATAGAAGAAATTATAAAGGAAAAGTGATCAGTTTAATGGTACAAAAATTTAAACTTGTATCTCTAAAATAGTATAAGCCAGACAACAAACTGAGGATAAAATGTGACAAACTGGCAAAAGGATAATATAGCTATTATATAAAGTTGTCAGACAAGTTGATAAGAAAAACAATGAGACCCCACACACACAAAAAAAGGGAGAAAGAATAAAAACTAACCACAGAAAAGGAAATATAAAATGCTAATAAACAAATTCAAAAAGGCTCAAAGCCATTAGTAATCAAAGAAAAAATAAAAATTAAAACAAAATGTATTCATATAAAATAGCAAGAAATGTACTAATGTTAGTGGTTATCTCCAAGTGGTGCGGTTGTTTATAATTTAAATTTTCTTTATTTTATTTTCTATTTTGACAAATCACACGCATTAAGTTTCCAACAGAATAATTAAATTCATGCAATTTTCAGAAGATTTTGGGAACATATTGAGAAGTGAAAATAGCATAGTGATTAAGAGTTTGGATTCTGGATCAGCTAGACTTAGCTTCAAATTCAGTTTCACTATGTAAGTAATGTTGGGTGACAGCTCTCTGAACCTGTTTCCTCAATTGTAAAATGAGGCTAATAGTATTTATCTATCTTATAAGGTTATGAGAATCAAATGAACTGATTAGCTCACAGGTGTCTTGTATTTAGCAAGTGTTTAATAACAGGTTCATCACTTAGTATTCAGTATCACTAGTAGTATGCCAACAAAATATATGCTGAGTAGGTTCAAAGTATTTTATCTATGTTCACACTGCACCCTCTGGTGGTTCCACAAAGAAAAGGCTCTAGGTTAGATACCTACCTAAGGTATCTATTCATATCCTTTGTCTATTGTTATTGTTTTTAGATTGGACATATTTTCCCCAGATTTGTAAGCCTCCTTTGTATTTTTTAAAGAAACTAGTTTTTGTCAGATGTTTTTCCCCAGTGTATATTTTTCTTTTGACTTGATGTATGGTATTTTTATTGCCACATACAAGTTTAAAATATCTGTGGTAGTCAAACTTAATCTTTTCCTCTATGGCTTCTGCGTTTTGCAGGACAACCATTTCTTGAAGAATTTATGCATCTGATATCTTTTCTAGTCAAGTGAATCACTGGGAGTTACCTTTTATTTTCGATTTCCCAGCCTTCTCTTACAAGGCCCTTAAGAATATCTTCATGGTCTTACCTCCTCTATTTTTATTTTTCTGCCTCTCTTTACCAGTTTCTTGTCTCAAAAAGCATAACAAGTAGATTCAAAGGAGTGCTATACATAGATATCCCAAGCCTTAAAATATTGATTCTCAGACTTAAGTGGTAGAATATCTAGAAGTCGACCATGAAACAATGTTTTACTAAACTTAATTAAATACAAAACTTTGGGTAAATTAGATAACAACTAACTTTAAATTATAACAAATCAAATAGTAGGTACAAAAGGTATAAGAAAAAATTATGGAAGAAAAACTTAAAATTGAAAAAACTATATAAAATAAACCTGTTTTTATATTGAAGAGAGACAGCTACTATTGGATCATTTTTATTTCAGCAATCAAATACCAGACCTTTGAAAAGCCAGTACTCTCTGTGAGTATTTGAAAGCCATGGAACTGGAAAATACAGAATTAGGACTAGATTACGAATAAGACTGAAACAAAGGGGGCCTCTCATAGATTGGCTCTAACACAATGGCAAGTCCATGATTGTATTTTTAATTTCTTGAACCAAAGTGACTACATCACAAACAATTTAGAAAGGAAGGGGGAAAATCACTTAGAACTTCCCATCCTAATAAAATTACTGCTAATATATAGTATATTTCCCTATTTAGAAAATATTTAAAAAGTAATATAACAGCACTACTCATACATAAATTCTTGTTTCTTTTTGCAAGAATAGTCTAGCATAGTGGTTGGCTCTGGAATTAGACTGACCCAGTTCAAATCCAACTTTTCCCCACTTAATAATAAAAGTTTATATGGCTTTGGGCAAATTAATCTATCTAACCATAGATTTATTTTTCTGTAAAATGGCAATGGTAATAATTATAGTATCAATCTTGTAAGAAGATGGTGAAAATTAGAGGCGCTTGGGTGGCTCAGTCAGTTAAGCGTTCCATTTTGTCTCAGGTCATGATCTCCCAGATCGTGGATTCAAGCCCTGAATTGGGCTCTGTGCTGACAGCTCTGAGCCTGGAGCCTGCTGCAGATTCTGTGTCTCCCTCTCTCTCTGCCCCTACCCGACCCATGCTCGGTCTCTCTGTCTTTGAAAAATAAACGTTAAAAAAAAATTTTAAAAGAAAAGAAGACAGTGAAAATTAAATGAGATAAACACAGTTAGTGCTCCAAGATGCCTACATTGAATTGAATCTCAATGAAGTAGATGAATTCAATACCTTTTGGATAGTTCTTTTTTGTGATATATTGCTAGTTCACTGCTTTCCTTAAGGTCCTCAATTTCCTTTGGTGTTACTTCATCATGCTGTGGATAGCAAAAGAAATCACATTTTTAAAAATCACGTCAATGATCCGATCAAATGTTTTTTTCAGAAAGCAAAAAAGTAAATTAGCAATATATACCGAGAGTCTTAACATTTTTATACACTTAGGTACATTCAATCTAGTTTGGTGTCAAAAACTTACAAAATTTTGTACACACACACAATTATTCTATTTGTTTTTAGGGATATGTGATGAAGACCAGAATTGTTAAAATATCAGCTGTGGTTGTAGTAGATAGTAAAACGTGAACTAATTTTATTCTCCTATCAACTTTGGAAATTTTCCCTAATGTGGCCATATTACTTTTTAGTTTAGTGCCTGGGTGGCTCATTCGGTTAAGTGTCGGACTCTTGATTTCAGCTCAGATCATGATATGGTTCATGAGTTTAAGCCTCGCTTTTGCACTGTTAGTGCAGAACATGCATGGGATTCTGTTTTCCTCTCTCTCTGCCCACCCACCCCCACACATGTTCTCTCTCTCTCTCAAAAATAAATAAATATTTAAAAGATAAGGAAAAAAATTTATTAATTTAAACTTAAAATTCTTGACTTGAAGATTCCTAGGCTTCCTATAAATTATAGATCAAAACTATGAAGTAAGCTGAACAAATTGTATTTTCCCTTCAAAATTAAAATGGAGTATTTAGCATGGAGTTATGAAAGAATCAAACATGTATTAAGTTTTTCAAAAAGATTATGTGAAAGTGACTCAGATACTGGTACCTATCACATAATATATTTACTTAATATGCCTTTGGGAAATATCTGTTTATGTCACAAATGTCCAAACAATAACATAACACTCCTCAAATTACTTACCAGATTTATGCATGTTGTTGCCATTCGATGAAGTACCTTCTACTTATATATTCTATGGTTACATTATTATAATTGCCTAATATTCAATATCAATCAATATCTTGAAAGAACAAGTCACTTATCATAAAATCATATAATTTCTAGAGCCAGTCATCAATACAGGCATGTTCTACTAATTTTTTCATAGAAAAATATTGGATTGGGTTGGAGCAGAGAAAATTTGGTTCCATTTTGCTAATATCTAGTATGTGACCTAAAACAGGTTTTTACCTTCTCTTTACCTCAGGTCTCATTTCTAAAACTGAATGATTAAATTAATGAGCTTTAAGGAGCTTTTAGCTCTAAAGTTCTGGCTTACTCAATAATAACTGTCAAATAACAACCATTCTATCACCACTCGCGTCCCTGAAAACAATATGACAAGCCATGGATTGGATATTTTGATCCTTAGTACAACATAGCCAAAGACACTAAAATAATGGTTATTTTCAGATGATGACAACTTGGGGGAAAAAACAATTTAATAAAAGGAATACAAAACATATAAGTTAATTGCTTGGCTCCAGAAATATAAAGATTTCTGAAAAATTCCAAACACTGAAAAGTTAAATAATACAGTAAGTAGTATATACCTTTCACCTAGATTCGCAAAGCATTAACATTTTTATCACTCTGCTGGTCCATTTGAAAATACTTGCAGATAATATGACATTTCACTCCTTAATCTTTAACTTGTGTTGTTGGGTTTTTTTAATGTTTATTTATTTTTGAGAGAGAGAGAGAGAGAGTGAAAGCGTGGGAGGGACAGAGAGAAGGGGACAGAATCCGAAGTGGGCTCTGTGCTGACAGAAGTAAGCCCAATGCATGGCTTGAACTTATGAACTGTGAGATCATGACCTGAGCCAAAGTCTGACAACTGACCCAAAGTCTGACAACTGAACCACTAGGTGCTCCTAGCTTGCCTTGGCTTTAAAAAGCATTCTTTTATTTTTATGATGCCACCATCACAATTAAGACAATTAACATTAATTAAATATTACCTACTAGTCCATCTTTAAATTTTTCTGATTGTTCTCAAAATGTCTTTTTTACTTTTTATTTAAAAAATATCCAGAATCGGGGTGCTTGGGTGGCTCAGTTGGTTAAGCTTACAACTCTTGATTTCAACTCAGGTCACGATCCTGAGGTTCATCAGTTCGAGCCCTGCATCAGGCTCTGTGCTGATAGTGCAAAGCCTGCTTGGGATTCTCTCTCTCCATCTCTCTCTGCTCCTCCCCTGCTCGTGTTCACTCTCTCTCAAAATAAATAAATATTTATTTTTTAAAATATCCAGAATCCAATCAAGGTTTATACATCACACTTGGCTGTATATCTCTTGATCTAGAACAGTGTTCCTGCTTTTTTATTTTTTATGGCATTGTTTTAAAGAGTCTAAGCCAGTTAGTTATTTTGTGATATGTCTCACATTCTGGAATTCTCTGAGTGTTTACTCATAATTGGATTAAGGTTAATTAGGTTAAACATTTTGAATAAGAACACTTTATAGAAAATATTGTATACTTTTATTATATCACCTCAAGCTGAACATAATGAGAGGTTATTCCAATATTGGTGATGCTAAATTTGACCAGTTGTTTAAGGTGGTATCTGCCAGATCTCTCCATTGTGAAGGCATATCGCTTACTTTTGTAACTACTAAGTAATCTGTGGGGTGATAATTTGAGATCATGGTTTTAACATCCATTAATGACCCTGCCTAAATCAATTATTTTACTGGGGGTGGTAAAATGGGGATTTTATATTCTACCAATGTTTCTATATTTAAATTTTTTAAAGTTTTATTTGTTTTTTGTTTTTTGGGGTTTTTTTTTTTTGAGAGAGACAGAGACAGTACAAGCAAGGGAAGGGCAAAGAGAGAGGGAGAGAGAGAATCCCAAACAGGCTCTGTGCTGCCAGCGAGGAGCCAGACATTAGGCTCAAAGCCATGAACCATGAGATCATGATCTGAACCAAAACCAATAGTCAGACACTCCACCAACTGAGTCGCCTAGGCGTCCGTGTATTTATTAGTTGCCATTTCATAAAGAAGTTTGTCTTATTCCATGTTTTCTTTCCTTCCTTCCATCACTCCTTCCTTCCTTCCTTTATTTCTCTTCCCACCTCATTTCCTCTCTTCCTTCTGTTCTTATTTTCCTTTCTTTATTCCTTTGGAGCATCACTACTGAATCATGGATTCTTTTAAATTTAATTCATTCCTGTCATTCTTTTTGATGCTCAAATTACCCCAAATTTGGCTATTGCATAAAAATTTTGAAGTAAGTCAAAAGCATAGGCAAATTTGAAGCAGAATAGCAAAAGCTATAAAACAATCAATTTTCAGTTTTGTACACATTTATTGACAGGTGTTATTGAAGATATTTAAGAAATGACACAACAGAGGGATTAGTAAATCAGAATCTATGCTGGCAGTAAGGGTGCCTAGATGGTTCAGTCAGTGGAGTGTACCACTCTTGATCTTGGGGTTGTGAGTTCAAGCCGTGTGTTGGGTGTAGAGATTACTTAATAAAATAAAATAAAATCTTAAAAAAAATTAAAAGGAAGAATTATATATTCTGGCCATAAAAAACTGGGTAAATACTGTGCACCTATTACTCCCTTAACATTAGTGATAGAAGCAAATTTTCAAATTTTTTACGTGAATAATACAATAAAAATATCTCAATTTCATCAATGTGCCAGTGTAAAAACAATGTCAGACTAGATTATATTCAATAAAAGCATGTCCTTTAAATTCTATAATCTGGATCATTGACATTAATATGTCACAAGTAAACATTTTTAAGATTACATTGCTTTCAAAAATTTTTGAAACTGTAGATTCTAACCAAATACCTTTATTTACTCTTACCTTTTCTATCTGAAAATGTTGATCTTGTTCCCAAATAAAATTACCAAGTTTTCTTCTTATTTCTGTGGTAAGAAAAAAAAATCCAATACTATTTTTTAAAGTAACTTTGTAGAATTTTCTGAAATTTACCTGAAGTCTGAAATTTCTAAGCCAGCATTATTCCACTTGTATCAAACTCACCTAAGATAGTTGTTTAAAATGCAGATTCCTATTGAATCAGATGAATGAGGGGGAGCTCAGGAATTTGCATTTCTAACAAACTCCCCAGATGGTTCCAAAGCATTATAAGAATCATTATTGTAAACTTTTTCTGCTGGAGTATAGGTCTTCATTAGATGTTTGTATCTTTAGGCCAACCATTAATAAAGAAGACAATCTACAGTCAAAATAAAAGGTATAAAATTCCTAAATTTGTAGAGTAGAGGTCCTCAAGAATTCAATAATTTGGTAAAAGAGGAGTGGAAGAGTGGAAGAGAAACATGTCTAGTGGGCATAGTAGTGTGTGTGTGTGTGTGTGTGTGTGTGTGTTTTAAAAGTTTATTTATTTTGAGGGGGGAGGGGCAGAGAGAGAGGAAGAGAGAGAGAAGCTCAAGCAGGCTCTGCACTGTCAACGCAGAGCCCAACACGGGGCTCAAACCCACAAACCATGAGATCATGACATGAGTCAAAGCCAAGAGTTGGATGCTTAACCGACTGAACCACTCAAGTGCCCCTAGGTCACATTCTTAATGATCTCAAAAGTTTCCATAGTAGCCCACTTGCAGACAAAAAGGTAACATCCCTCTAGACCTATGTCGTCCAATATAGTTGCCACTGTACTAGCTATATATCGCTACCATATTGAAATGTATGGCTAGTCCAGATTGAGATGTACTAAAAGTGTAAAATAAAGTCTGGATTTCAAAGATTTAGCATCAAAAAAAGAATGTAAATATCCCAATGATTTTTTATTTGTTATATATTGAAATAATATTTTAGATACATTAGGTTAAATAAATATATTAAAATTAATTTCACCTATTAATTTCATCTATTTTTATTCACTGACTTCTTATTTATACTAGAGAATTTAAAATCAATATGTGGCTCACATTTGCATCTCACACTTCTACTAGACAATACTGGGCTAGGTAGATAATAATGTATACTTTTCAATCTTAAAAAGGAGCATGTTTTCACTGAAAACAGATTTCTTTCATTTAAATACATTTTAATGTAAGATGCTAAACTCAAAGACAGGAGTAATAATTTAAAATCAGGTCAGATAGTCATTCTATAATATAAGCCCCGTGAAGGTGGATATTCACTGATTTGCACAGTTTTTGAGTAAATTAGTTCGCCTATCCAGTCATTAATTTATTTGTATAAATAAATTATTTTGGAACAATTTATTGTTATAACCAGCTCTCACAAGGACATCAACTGTGAAAGGAATCCAATCTTTGGGGTTTCTAAAGCTCTTCTATAGAAATCTTTTTCAAGTTGCTTTGTTTCGTTTTGTGCTTTGTTTTAAATAGACTGCTTACTGGGACTTTGTTCTAGCTTCAGTCTGTCTTTCTAAGGACAGACACACATATATCAAGAATTGGGTAATAATGCAAGACCTAAAATGGAATATTTAAGGTTACCCCACAAAAGATAGGGAAATGATGTTCCAAGCAGGGAGTACTAAAAGAACCAATCTCAGAAGCAGTTTATTAACTTGCCCTTTATAGGATTGCTGAAATAATTAACATGAAAGTACTTTTATTTTTTTTTATTTTTTTTTTAAATGTTTATTTATTTTTGAGACAGAGAAAGACAGAGCATGAACGTGGGAGGGTCAGAGAGAGAGAGGGAGACACAGAATCTGAAACAGGCTCTGGACTCTGAGCTGTCAGCACAGAGCCCGACGTGGGGCTGGAACTCACGGACCGCGAGATCGTGACCTGAGCCAAAGTTGGACGCTTAACCGACTGAGCCACCCAGGCGCTCCTGTACTTTTAAAAGTGTAAAGAACATGGGGCGCCTGGGCGGCGCAGTCGGTTAAGCGTCCGACTTCAGCCAGGTCACGATCTCGCAGTCCGTGAGTTCGAGCCCCGCGTCAGGCTCTGGGCTGATGGCTCAGAGCCTGGAGCCTGTTTCCGATTCTGTGTCTCCCTCTCTCTCTGCCCCTCCCCCGTTCATGCTCTGTCTCTCTCTGTCCCAAAAATAAATAAAAAACGTTGAAAAAGAAATTAAAAAAAAAAAAAAGTGTAAAGAACAGGGGCACCGAGGTGGCTCAGTCGCTTAAGCATCCGATTCTTGGCTTTGGTGCAGGTCATAAGCATCCGATTCTTGGCTTTGGTGCAGGTCATGATCTCGTGGTTCGTGAGTTGGAACTTGCTGAAGTTCACAAAACTAGTAAGTAATGGATCCTAGCCATTAGGCACTGTGAGGGCAAGATCTGCTTTTTGTCATATTCTGCACTGAATCCCCAGTATCTGGGTTGAAACTGGACACACAGTAGGAGTTTAGTGAATGTGTGAATGAACAATAAACAAAGCTAGAATATACACCCAAGGAAATGTGATCCCAAGTCCCTTTCCACTTATATTAAATGATACAAAACACAAAAATCTCTGAGAACAAAGCTCAGTAAAGTTGGGTGACCTGGCTGGATTTGGCTAACAGAGATTGGATGACTGATCTTTGCTAACCTTTTTGCAGGCATGCAGGAGGAAGAATGAAGTGACCTAAAGCCACCGAATTTTTTACTTCAGCATTAGCTACTGCAGAGAGATAGTAGGCATGAAAAACTGTAGCATTATCTTCTATGTAATCAAGGCTCTGATATATCCTAGGAGAAAGAAAGGGAGATATTTTAGGTTATAAAATAAAGAAGAATTGGGGCGCCTGGGTGGCTCAGTCGGTTAAGCAGCCGACTTCAGCTCGGGTCACGATCTCACGGTCCGTGAGTTCGAGCCCCACGTCGGGCTCTGGGCTGATGGCTCGGAGCCTGGAGCCTGCTTCCGATTCTGTGTCTCCCTCCCTCTCTGCCCTTCCCCCGTTCATGCTCTGTCTCTCTCTGTCTCAAAAATAAATAAAAAACGTTAAAAAAATTAAAAAAAAAAAAGAAGAATGTATTCAACCTTTCAAAAGAAAGAATAAATGAGTGAAAGTAGGGATAATTAGGTGTGGGCAATTAGGACACTGGGGAATAAGAGAGTGGGGTGGGGGGCAGCCAGGGTGGTGACCAGACTTCTGCTTTGTAAACATAATGGAACAGCAATGTGAAGGGGGGTCGTAGGTGGGCAGATTGGAGGCAGAGCAACCGGTCTGAAAGCTACTGTTACATTCCATGCCAGAGGTAATGAGGGCGTGTGCGAAGGTGGTTGCAGTGAGTACGAAGAACTTTTACAGGGTACGTGACCACAGGGTACGTGTTTGGCCACTGACCGATTAATGGGGTGGAGTTATTTCCAAGAAACTCCTATGGTTTTCAGTTTGAGAGCACAGGACTTGGTGCAGGTGTGAGGGGACAATCAGGAGATTTGGTTTAAACATATTGAATGTGATGGGCCTTCAAGGCACCACGTAAACTTGTGGGAGAGACAGCTGGAAACGTAACCCTGGAACTTGGGCGGACTCGTGAACCAAGTAGGAGGCCATGTCGCTGTGTCGGAAAGAAGAGAAAGGTCATTTATATCCCTCCCCGCTTCCCGTCTAGGGCTGAAAACTTGCTCATTTCCAGTCTATTCCTGTGATCGATATTTATTAGGGGCCTGCAACTTCCAACGCCAGCTGCTGACTCATCGTGACCCAACAGGCACTGCCAGGTGGCCTTCAGGTACCTCAGCGTGTCTGGGTGGGAGGCATCACAGCTGAACAGGAAGTCGGCGGCCCTCGGGTCGCTGATGGAGCCCCCTTCGGCCACTGTGGAGGTAAGAGCACAAGGTGAGCCTAGCAACTACCCTGGGACCAAAGCACCAGAGCGAGAAGGGATGCTCAGTTCACCACCTCACCCACCCCTTCCGCCCAGCTGCCTACCCCAGAACTGCCTCAGTTCTCCGCCGACGCTGCGGCAAAACCAACCCCGCTGCCCCTGAAACATGGCGTCCGGCTGCTTTCGGGGATGTGGGGGCGGGGCCTACCGGGAATCGCTGATTGGTCCGAGGTACAAAGCCACGCTCAATGATTGGTTCTCAGAGTAATGGGCGGGAAAAGCCTGCGGCAGGAAGGTGAGGCGTCCGGCTGGCACTGCTGGAGAGCTGACTGGTGTGCGGCTGTTGGAGAGACCGTTCAGCTTTCCCCTGACATTGCGGAGAGCGCCTAGTCACGTTGGTGAGTTTTAAACCCTCAGTATTCAAGTTACTGTGCTATTGTTACAGGCATGGGCACAGGTTCTGTGGCATCAAGCATTATTTTGCAGCAAAACTCATTGTATCATTTCATTTATAAGTGTTTCAGTTACAATATCTAAAGATAAGGAGTTTCAAAAAAGCAAAACCACAATACCATTATCACACTTAAAAATACTAATTCTTTAATGTTGTCAAATTTCACCGGTGCCGAAATTTCCGGTTTTTTCAAAATTATGTTTTTCTTTTACAGTTTCCACCACCACCACACTTCGCTTCCTTGCATCACTTTTGATAAAGTCTATTTTCCTGGTGTTGGGTCCATTAAATCGAAACTCTCAAAAATACTGATATAAAGCCTATAAAACATTTTACTATCTTTTTTAATGCCTGCAGGTTCTGTAACAATGGCTCCTTATTCATTTCTGTTATTAGCTATTTGTGCCTTTTTATTTCTTAGTCTCACCAGAAGTTTGTCAATTTTATTAGCCTTTTCAAAGAACAAACTTGTGGCTCTTTGTTGATACTCTTTTATGTGTTTCTTCTCTATGCCATTAATTTCTGGTTTTATAATTTCTTTGGTTTTGAATTGCTGTTCTATTAATTTCTTGAAAGAGGAGTGATTTTCATTCTTTTATTTCCTAATATGTGCAGATAAGGCTATAAATTTCCTTGAAACTGTGTGCCGTGCCACAGTTTTCAAGTTGTCATTTTTTATTGTTCAATTCAACATATTTTCAGCCTTCTAATATGTTATCTGATCCATGGGTTATTTAAAATACTTTAAAGTTTCCAAACACGTGATTATTTATTTAGTTAGCTATTGTTAATGATTCCTGGTTTAAATGCATTAAGATAAAAGAATATAGCCTATATGCTTATAATCCTTGAAATTTGTTGAAATTTCCCTTATGATTGAAGTGTATGGTCAGTGTTATGTTTGTGTTTGCAAAGAATATTCTGAGTGTTGGGTACAGCATTCTGCATATGTTCATTGGGTCAAGTTTATTCATCATATTGTCACGTTTTTCTGCCAATTACTAAATGGAGCATATTAAAATCTCCTTTGTGGATTTATGGATTTCTTGTTAATTTTTTCTTTATATATGTTGAAATCATGTTGTTAGGCGCATGGTAATGTTTACTTGGTACTTTCTAGTTGACTGAACTATTAAGCACTTAAATAGGAAAGGCAAAACTTTTTAAAACATATGAATAAAACAGGGGAGAATATCTCTTGGTCCTCTGAGTAGAGAATAATTTTTTTTTTTTTTGAGAATAATTTTTTTTTTAATTTTTTTTTTCAACGTTTATTTTTGGGACAGAGAGAGACAGAGCATGAACGGGGGAGGGGCAGAGAGAGAGGGAGTCACAGAATCGGAAACAGGCTCCAGGCTCTGAGCCATCAGCCCAGAGCCCGACGCGGGGCTCGAGCTCACGGACCGCGAGATCGCGACCTGGCTGAAGTCGGACGCTTAACCGACTGCGACACCCAGGCGCCCCGAGAATAATTTTTTAACAGACACAAGTATTAACCATTAGAAGATATTTGCAGTATAATTGGGGTGGCTGGGTGGCCTAGTCGGTTAAGCATCTGGCTTCAGCTTAGGTCACGATCTCGTGGTTTGTGAGTTCGGGCCCCGGTCACGCTCTGTGCTGACAGCTCAGAGCCTGGAGCCTGCTTCGGATTCTGTGTCTCCCTCTCTCTCTGCCCCTCCTCCACTCGTGCTCTCTCTCTCTCTCTCAAATAAACATTTAAAAAAATTACAACAAATAAAAAGAAGATATTTGCAGTGTGAATAACCAACAAAGGATGGGTATCTAGAACACAAACGTAACCCTATGAATCAATAAGAGAGAAACAGCACAATGGAAAATATGGGCAAACACCTGAATAGACATTTCATAGAAGAAAATTAAGTGGCCAGTAAACTTAGAAAAATATTCTCAACCATGGGGATAATTAGGGAAATGCAAACTAAAACTACAAGATACCATTATGTACCCACTTTACTGATAAAAATTGAGTTAGCAAAGACATATAGTAATGGGAACTCCCACTTGGAGTGGGAATGTAAATTGGCAGTCACTTTGACCAACAATTCAGCACTCCTTACTTGAAGATGTGCATACCCTATGTTAGCATTTATTAGATATATACCTTGAGAAACTCTTGTTGCTGTTTACCCTTATACTTTGTACAATGTTTATGGCGACATTGTTACTAAAGTAACAGCAACAACCAAAAACAAAACTAGAAACAACCACTTATTTATCAACAGTAGCTAGGGTATTTAAACTGTTGTAGTTTCATAAAATGGAATACAACATAATTTTGAATTTTGAAAAACATAAGGAATACATACAACATGATTCCATTCATTTAAAGTACAAAAAACAGGCATAATGAAACTTCCTTTTTAGGGATACATATATATGTAGTATATAGAAAGAACTAAAATAGTACATTTGTTGAAAATATAGCTATGAATTATTTTCAAAAAGTAAAAAACCAGATACAAAATGTAGGATAATGATTACCCCAGAGCCAAGAGAGGCACACAGGGGGCCTTAAAAGGTTTTGATGGTATTCTATTTCCAAAACTAGATGGTCAATTAGTGGGAGGTTTTTTTTTTTTTTATTATTCTCTAAATTACGCATATGTTATATACACTCTCTTGTGTGTATTTTATAATTTAATTTTTAAAAATAATCAAGAAAGTAAGTCAACTTAGGAGGATTTTTTTTTTAACGTTTATTCATTTTTGAGACAGAGAGAGACAGAACATGAACGGGAGAGGGTCAGAGAGAGGGAGACACAGAATCGGAAACAGGCTCCAGGCTCTGAGCTGTCAGCACAGAGCCCGACGCAGGGCTCGAATTCACGGACCGCGAGATCATGACCCGAGCCGAAGTCGGCCGCTTAACCAACTGAGCCACCCAGGCGCCCCAGGAGGATTTATCTAAAGTAGTTAAACAGATACTTGGCATTAAGTAAATCACATTTACTCATCTGAAAAATAAGTTTGTTCAGAGCATCTTTTCCTTGGAAATACTTGGTAATCCAGTATTACTAACTTTTTCTTCTCCTGTAGCATAGCTACATTATACAACTGTGCAATGATATCAACACTGCTATTTTAAAAGTCAGTTAGTCACAGAAAAGTGCAAGGTGTTCTCCTTTTAAGGTTCTCACCTCAGTGAATCCTAACATACTGACTTTACCTTCTACTTTACCTTGTACTTCATATTTTGTTACTAGCAGTCTCATTTGTAGCCTGGGATAAAATAATATAGCCCTAATCACACTTCTCAGTGAATAACATTCAGAATCTCTTTCTAGCAGGGAAGTCTCATATTGGTGTTTTATGATTCATACGCATAGAAGGTTTTAATTATAATCTGAGTTCTACATAGAAGGATTGTTCAAATTATTCAGTACAGAATAACCAATTATCTGGGGAAACTGGGAAAATAAATTTGTGTCATCTATGTTAAGATAAATGCTGGAGAGGTGAGGTAGTATGTTAGAAAAAGTATTAAAGTGAATACTTACAGATAGTGGAAAATATGTATACACCTGTGGTCTATCCTTTGAAAAAAAATACTCATTTTTTTCTTTCTCTTTTTTAATAAACAGCTTTATTTTATTGTGGTATAATATACATTCCATAAAATCTGCCCATTATTAGTGTACTGTTCACTAATTTCTAGTATATTTATATAACTATGCCACCATCACCACAAAAAAAACATTTTTAAGAAATATATTTTCCAAATTCAGATTAGAATTTTAATTCATTCCTAGTCATCTTTTATTATCTCCAACGTAAGTGTAACTTGTCTTTAGAATTTTCTCCTTCTATTTTGGTAAATATTGACCTTCCCTTTCTCCGAATTCTATAGTACTTGTCTATCCCCAAGGACAGACTTCAGATACCAATGATCTAGAACTCTATATATGACTTAATGGATAGGAGCTAGGCCCCATTTTATCCCTCAAACTCTTTGTCATACTAATTGAAATTCTCTACCACTGTGTCTAAAATCAAAACTTTACTTCTTGGGCACCTGGGTAGCCCAGTCAGTTAAGCATCAGACTCTTGATTTCAGCTCAGGTCATGATCTCATGGTTTGTTAGTTGGAACCCTAAGTCAGGCTCTGTTCCGACAGCATGGAGCCTGTTTGGGATTCTCCCTCCCTCCCTTCCTCTCTAATTAAATAAATAAATAAATAAACAAATAAATAAAAACATCTAAAAAAAGAATTACTTTTTAAAAAAGGAAATATTTACTTCTTGAATATGGACTATATATTAGCTAGTAAGTAGTACCAGGTCAATGTTAAATTTTCTGAATATGATAATTTAGTACTGTGTTTATGTAAAAGAGTACCTTCGGGGCACCTGGCTGTCTTAGTTAGAGTATGTGACTCTTGGTCTCGGGATTGTGAGTTCAAGCCCCACATTGGGCAAAGAGCTTACTTTAAAAAAAAAAAAAAAAAAGAGAGTGTCTTGGTTTGTATGAGATACTTGCTGAAGTATTTAGGAATAAGAGTCCTAATGCCTGTAACTTAATCTGAAGTTGCTCAGCAATAATAACATTAGCCATACTATACACTATACACCCAAAATCATATGGGATGGATGTGAGGGAGAGTGAATAAGAAAATGTGGCAAAATACTAATAATTGATAAATCTGGGTGGAGAATATAGGAGAGTTTATCATACAAATGTGCAGTTTTTCTATAAGTTTGAATTTTTCTTTTTTTAAAAATTTTTTTAATGTTTATTTTTGAGAGAGAGAGAGAGAGAGAGAGAGAGAGTGTGTGCGCGCGCAAGTGGGGGAGGGGCAGAAAGAGAGGGGGACAGAGGATCCAAAGTGGACTCCATACTGACAGCAGGAGCCTAATGTGGGGCTCGAACTCACAAACTGTGAGATCATGATCTGAGCGGAAGTCAGACATTCAACCAACTGAACCACCCAGGTGCCCCCCATGAATTTTTCTTTTAAAAATTTTTTTTAATGTTTATTTATTTTTGACAGAGAGAGAGAGAGAGAGAGAGAGACAGAGCATGAGCGGGGGAGGGGCAGAGAGAGAGGGAGACACTTAATCCAAAGCAGGCCTCCAGGCTCTGAGCTGTCAGCACAGAGCCTGACGCGGGGCTGGAACCCACAGACCACGAGATCATGACCTGAGCCAAAGTTGGACGCTCAACCGACTGAGCCACCCAGGCGCCCCCCACCACTCGCCATGAATTTTTCTAAATAAAGATGAAAAAAAGTTTCGTTAGTTCAATAGTTCTCTGTCCTAGCTGACATTAAAATCACCTGAGAGCTTTTATTTTTATTTACTTTTTTTAACTTTTTTTTTTAACATTTATTTATTTTTGAGACAGACAGAGACAGAGCATGAGCAGGGGAGGGTCAGAGAGAGAGGGAGACACAGAATCCGAAACGGGCTCCAGGCTTTGAGCTGTCAGCCCAGAGCCCGATGCGGGGCCCGAACTCACCGACCGCGAGATCATGACCTGACCCAAAGTCAGACGCCCAACCGACTGAGCCATCCAGGCGCCCCTTTATTTACATTTTTAAGAGATTTTATCTTTAAGTAATCTCTACAGCCAATGTGGGTCTTGAACTTACAACCCTGAAATCAAGAGTCATACACTCCATCAACTGAGCCAGCCAGCTGCTCTTTATCTGAGATCTTTTAGACCTATAAATGCCCAGACTCCACCTGCTAGAGATTTTGATTTAGTTGGTCTTGGGTGGGGTCCAAGCTTCTGAATTTAAGTCTCCTTAAATGAACTTTTTTTTTTTTTTTAATTTAAATTCAAGTTAGTTAACATACAGTATAGTCTTAGCTTCAGGGATAGAACCCAGCGATGTATCTCTTACATATGACACCCAGTGCTCATCCCCAAAAGTGCCCTCCTTAATGCCCATCACACATTCAACCCATCCCTCCATCCACCTCCCCTCTATCAACCCTCAGTTTGTTCTCTGTATTTGAGAGTCTCTTACGGTTTGCCTCCCTGTTTTTATCTTATTTTTCCTTCCCTTCCCCTATATTCATCTGTTGATTTCTCAAATTCCGCATATGAGTGAAATAATATGATATCTGTCTTTCTCTGACTATTTTGCTTAGCATAATACCCTCTGGTCCCATCCATGTTGTTGCAAATGGCAAGATTTCATTCTTTTTCATCGCTGAGTACTATTCCATTGTGTGTGTGTGTGTGTGTATTTATCACATCTGCTTTATCCATTCATCAGTTAAGGGACATTTGGGCTCTTTCCATAATTTGGCTATTGTTGATAGCACTGCTATAAACATTGGGGTTCATGCTTCAAAAAATCTAGTGAGGTTTCAGGCACAAAACAAGTCCTTATTACATTCTGATTGAAAGGGACTTATTTGTTTTAAGTAATTTCTTAAAAATAACCATCATAATGTCATGACTGTTTACCCAATTCAGCAGCTATAATATGATTATATTGTATATGTATTGCCAACACTGCAGGAATATTACCTATGGCATGTGTGTGTCCTTCCCAATGTGATTGATAAGACAGGGGGCTTTTACCCTGCCAAAGAGCTGTGCTAATTGTAATTTTAAAGGGCCAGTACTGCAGGTCCTAAATAACCTCCCTCCCCCTCCAAAAAAGCCTTTTAGATATAGAGGATGAAGCCCAGTTAGATGGGACTTCAAAGGAAAAGAAGGGATGGTTCATCAAGAGTACTGCTGAGATGAGTGATGCTAAGAGCTTTAGACTTAGAAGGAACACACTGGAGGATGAATATACTAGAGAGAATAATATAAAAAGTATTAATATTTAAATTATAGGCAGGAATGATGAGGGGAGTCTGGCGGGTTCAGTCATTTGAGCGTCCAACTCTTGATTTTGGCTCTGGTCATGATCTCATGGTTTGTGGGATCAGACCCCGCATCAGGATCCATGCTGTTAATGCAGAGCCTGATTAGGATTCATCCTTAGATGAACCTCTTTTTTTTTCTCTCTCCTCTCTGCTCCTTCTCCCACTTGCTCGCTCTCTCTCAAAATAAGTAAATAAACATTAAAAAATCATAATAAATAAATAAATTATAGGCAGGAATGATGAAAAGGACATAGTCAAAAGTACTCTGAAATACTTAAATGTATTTGAGTATGGAACAAGTACTCCCGAAGGTAGATTAAAGCAAGAAAAAGAGACCAAGAGAGTCAGGCTCATTGGACCAAAAACTATCTTGAGAGAATTCGAGACAAGATTATAAACTAGCCCAGACCGTTTCCTATTTTTTCTATAAATTTCTGGAGCAGTTTTTTAAAAACTATGGTAACAAGTTCTAGAAAAGAACTGTATTGCAAATTGTATATTAAAAGATAATTAAATAGGAAGAAGAGTACACATCTGAAAATTTATCTACTAAGAGTCTTGTGCTGAGAATAATGACAGCATAATAGAATTTCTGGGCATGTTTGAAAAGGGTTTCCAAGCATCAAAACTCAAGTTGCGATTTGCTCCAGTAACAATAGTGTGATGATCATTCTCGTGAAGAGTGGCTCCTGTCATAGAAGACCCCAGAGAATTAGAATGACATCTTGAAAAGCTTCAGTGAAATCCACTTAAGACACTGAGAATGGAATTTAGTTTGTGAATCTTTCCTTCATTATTCCAGAGTTCCTCATAAATTGGGAAGAGAAACCAGTGAGACTGGTAAACTATTTCAATACCTCTTTAATAACGCTCTGAATTTACACAATAGTATGAGTAATTACTGTGGATGTAAGATATGCAATGGTTCTTTATTCTCTCCACCATCATTAAGGCAAGGACAGAAGTAGGGATAAAGTTTCTCCATGAAAGTGCTACTGAAGGTGTAAATGTGGGTCATGGTTTTAGCATTGTAGAAGGACACCTGTCCTCCTTCATAATCCAGGTATATTCCCACCTTGTTGAGGTTGTTAGTCAGTTTCAGACTGCATGAAGGCAAATCTAGAGCCTTTAGATCAGTTTGGTTCCTTAGTCTTAAAAGCCAGAATCCTTGCTCAGGAGTTAGAGGACAGCTGCCCTTCCGAATGATGGATTCTCTGACGACTCCAACTGTCCACTTTGTCTTCTTTGACACATCCACTTCCCAGTACCACTTCCCAGATGTGAAGCCTTTTGAGCCCAGCACAGCCACACTTGAGTCAAACCTCTCTGGATCATCAGGCATTACCTGCTTAATGTCACCATGCCACACACTGGTTTGATTTTTGGAGAGCATCAGATTTGGGTGAGCTGTTTTAGGGTCCAGAGTTAATGGAGATAGGCCTAGTAAGAAAATAAAGCAGGGATAGGGAGAAAATGGATGAATATAAATTCCCCAAGTAAAAGACAGTATTTACACAGACACCAGTAATTTATCTTCCCATGTACATATACTCGTAGGCAGGTAATCACTTAAATACTTTTTATTGTTTTATACCCATGTGGCTGTATTCTAGATATCTTTTAATTTGTGGTAAAAATCTGACTTTACTCTGAACCACTTTATGCTGTAACAAAGAAAACAATACAAATAATATTAATATGTTCGACCAAATGTAAGAAAATACAAATGCTGATGGGATAAAAATTAGGTAAGTTTGTTCTGGGAGAACTTTCTAAGGACAAAAAACATTTCAGTTATGATATAACATCTGTGAGATATATTCTGGATGTATTGAGTAAACAAAGGCAAGAAAGGAATAAAAACAGTAGCTTATGTGGGAGGGAAGGTAAGGGCTTGCCTGTTACAGGCAGGTAAGTCTGAGCTAACTGGTAAGGGTTTAGAGGACAGTGGTGAGAAGTTTACATTTGGCTTAATAGATAATGGGACTTTTGAGATGTGGAGTGGTTTATGCCACTGCTATTCAGAGTGTTTGGTTACCAGTCTGGGACAAAATAGTACAGAAATTAAGAGTTAAGCTCTTAGAAATTTTCATAGCAATCTGACAGTAATTTTATGTCAGTTGAATCTAATAATTAAACAACCAGTCTTGTACTTCGTAATTTTCTTAAATTCCACTTTTTCAGGTAATTAATTTATACTCTGTTCCACAAACACATCAGTCTATGACAGGTTGAGATTTTAAAACCTGGTCCTTGGGGCACCTGGGGCACCTGGCTCAATCGACTGAGTTTCCAACTTGGGCTAAGGTTGTGATCTGGCATTTTGTGATTTTGAGCCCTGGACTCGTTGCTGTCAGTGCTGAAGCTGTCAGCGCGGAGCCCACTTCAGATCCTCTGTTCCCCATCCTCGTGGTCCCTCCTCCACTTGCTCTCTCTCTCTCTCAAAAATAAATAAACATTAAAAAAACTGGTCCTCATCACAGGCCATTTGATAACCATTGGTTTAGACAAGTAAGTGGACAGCAGTATAAAAAGGAATTTCTAAATGAAGAGATGTTGGAAGCATGTCAGCAAGAAAACACAAATTTTAGTTGTAAGATAATCAAACCTTGGCACAAAATTTGATAAAGGAAACATAAAGACAATATGTTCACATAAAGGACACAGATACATACATGCATACATTTGTTGTTAATGGATTTATTTATCCTTGGAAGTGAGATCAATCCAGTCCAGCTCTCTCTTCCCAGAAAAGCCAGAGTCTTATTTTTTATCATCCCAAGGATTTCTTTTCCAACAAGGGACTTTGTAGAATCCTGACTTTTTTCATATAGGCTGAATCTTCCCTCCCTCCCATATCCCCATTTACCTTAAGTTGTTGCTCTTTCCAATGCAAGGACTGGATTTCTTTGGAAGTATCATCCAGACTTCTTACCAACCTTTTTAGAACCTAGTCTGCTTTTGTCATCAAGCCTCTGACCCCTCCAGCTAACTCAACCTGCCATAGCTCTGAAGATTCCTAGGAGTCAGCTTTGCCTTCACTCTTTTCTTCTCATACCATATTCAACCCAACAGTAAATTCTGTGTCAGCTCCACCTTTAAAATGTAATCTGAACCTACTCATAATATAGAGACAGATGATTTCTTAAATACTGCTGGCCTGGAACTATTTGCAATAGCTTTTTAACTGTCCTGTCTCCACTCTTGCCCATCCGCAACCTATTCTGCCATAATATGAATGAGATCATCCAGTTCTCCTACTCAACTCTTACACTTTCCATCACTCCCAAGATAAAATCCAGAGTCCTTACAGAGCAAACAGGACCTACATGATTTACCTACCTCTGTGACCTCATCTCCTAATACACATCTCCCTTATTTACTTTGATCCAATCACTTTTGCTTTTGGCTGTTCCTTGAATGTATCAAACTCATTCAGATTTTAGGGCCTTTACACTTTCTTTCCTTGTCCTAAAACACTCTTTCCCCATGTGGTTCACTCCTTCACCTTATTCCAGCCTTTGTTAATGCAAGTTCAGTAAGATGTTAGTGATAGAATCTAGGTAGGTATAGTGACGTTCACTATAAAATTCTTTAAGCTTTTCTGTATGTTTGGAAATATCCACAGTGAAACATAGGGAGGGGGAGTTACCTCTTCAAAGAGGTTTTTTTCTGGCCCTTCTGTCTAAAATAGCATGTTCATCTATTCATCACTGTCTGTACCCTATCTTTCTTTTTGCTCGTAAATACTTACTGAATGTACCTTACTTGACTTTCTTGACAATGGTTATCACTGTGTGACATTACTTACTGTTACCATTGTCCATTTCCTCCATTAGACTGTAATCTCTGACAGGATGGGACTTCATCTGTCTTATTTCCTTACATACCTTCAAAATTGGGAACTGTTCCTGGGTATTCAAGTAACTATTTGTTAAATAAATAAACAAACTTCAAAGTTCCATTTGAATCCTTGACATTAACTAATTCCACCATGTTTCATATTCCTGTTATCCTTGGCCAAAACCCATAACGTAGACCCATCCAATGATTTACCCTCCATGTACTCTTATCCCCACTATTCTGTTCTTTGCTTCCTGTACCTTCACCCATCCTCCCATTGCTCCTACCAAACTCTTTCCACTCTGCCCTTCAGAACTCCCTCCCTAAGTAACTCTCCAGTATCCCCACTCTACAGAATTCTCTTATCACCTCCTTACTTTAACAGAAACCTATTTCTTCTTCAAAAAATACAACTTGAAAAGTCCATGAAACTATTAGTTTTCTAAATTCAGAGCCAGAGATCCAGGAGCCACCACCCCCACTTCTAGACCCTTACTCTAATCCTTATCCTCATGTAAAAATCACTCTTCTTTTGAGGTTCTTGTCATTACATCTCATATTACTCTCTATCTCTATTTGATGTTGTTATGTACAGACTTCCTGATTATATTCTCTGCGCTTTGGATTAACTGTACACCACTATCCCAACTCCAGCTCATCATCTCAAGGGATTTCACTATCCTTTCGATATAGCCATTTTTCCTTTCTTGTACGTCCTTGGCTTTACTGCTAGTGATTTCTGACTCCATTCTCTAAAATCTTAAACTCAGATATCCCGTTCTCTTATATTTTATTTTCTCACTCTCATCTCCCCCTACAACCATTACTTGACTTCATTAACAACTCTAGTGCCTCATTTCTCCTTACTATCCTGATCTGTCTGCCTTCTGGCTTAAAATCCTTCCCTAAACTGCTTAGTATTGGCAGCTTTATTGCCAATAACCTTATCATTTTTAATCTTGTATCTGCAGCATTTGTCATGTAACTCTCCAACTCTGGATCTATCCAGCTGTCAAAATTCAAATGCCAATTCCTGACCACTGCTGGAGGAAAATCACAAAATTGTACATGTGTAGATATTATTACAGATTCATTATTTCCACTCTGTGCTCGACCATCACCCCTACTGTATTTCCTAAATCAAACTCTCTCCAGTTTCTCATAGCAATTTCAGACTTTTGGCTCTCTCCTCAAACATCTGTTCCTTCCTCACTGCCAGCAGATGACTTCTTCTCCTGCTTCATAGAGAAATTATAGTACATCTTACAGGGATCCCTCATTTCGTCCCATGTCTACTGCAAGTTCCATCTGATGAAAATTGTTTGCCTTTACTATTTTATCTCCTCTCCATTTTCAGAGGAAACTGAGGAAAGTCAGTACTTCTCTTTCTAGATCTCACTCACTCTTCCCTACTACCACCAGTTATCCACAGTCTTATACCATTGGTTTCTGCCTTTCTTTAGGCTGTTTTCCCTCAGTCTGTTTTAGAAAGCCCTCTTTTGGGGCGCCTGGGTGGCTCAGTCAGTTAAGCGGCCAGCTTTGGCTCAGGTCATGATCTCACAGTTGGTGGGTTCAAGCCCCATGTTGGGCTCTGTGCTGATAGCCCAGTGCCTGGAGCCTGCTTTAGATTCTGTGTCTCCCTCTCTCTCTGCCCCTCCCCTGCTCTCACTCTGTTACTGTGTCTCTCAAAAATAAATAAACATTTAAAAATTTTTTTTATAAATGTCCTCTTTTGGGGTGCCTGGCTGATTCAGTCAGAAGAGCATGCAACTCTTGATCTCAGGGTCATGGGTTCAAGCCTCACGTTGGGTGTAGAGATTACTTAAAATAATTTTTTTTAAGTCCTCTTTTAACTCTGCTGCCATGTTCACATCCTCCCTTCTTAGTGAACCTTCGCAAGTGAGTGATCTATTCCCTTCACTACTGCCTCATTCCAAATCCCTCCTGAACCCTTCACAGTATAACTTCTACCCATTCCACCCCTTTATTTACTTATTTTTTTAAGTTTCAGGTTATTTCTTTTTCCTTCTTCCATTTTTTGTTTTGTTTTGTTTTGTTTATTTCTTTTTGAGAGAGAGAGCACGTGCATAAGTTGGGGAGGGGCAGAGAAAGAGGAGACAGAGAATCCCAAGCAGGCTCCCCGCTGTCAGTGCAGAGCCCAATTCAGGGCTCAAATTCATGAACCATGAGATCATGACCTAAGCCAAAGTCAAGAGTCAGAGGCTTAACTGACTGAGCCACCCAGGCACCCCCGCTCCAAATTCCACTCATTTAAAATTGCCCTTATTGGAAGATAACAACACACACCAGTAAACTTACAGTCCCAGCAGCCAAACCTTGTAACTGGCAGTGCAGAGAATGCCCTGTCAATCAGTGTGTCTGTAGCCCCAGAAGACATCTAGCCTGACTGCAGGCCCCACCCACCAACAAAAGCCTCTCAGGGGACAAGGCAGGGAGAGCACCCTAAAATTCAGTGCAACCACAGCCCTGGCAAACAGGCTGAAGGCAGGCATCTGATCTGACTGCTGACACTGCCCAACTACAAGCCCATGATGGCCCCAGACTGGCCTCTTAACATCACAGGGGCCAAACCCAGCCCACAATGGGCAAAGTGGGCCTATGAAGACAACTGAACTGAAAGCAAATGAGGCTCAGCCACAATAATGGGGTGCACCCCCATAGGAGACACCCCTGAAGCTCCTGCTTCTGGTAAACAGGGGATATTGTGCTACAGGCCACCACAGGACTTCTAAGAAGAAGACCTCTACTTTCAAGATCAGGAGACATAACTGACTTTACTAATACATAGAAACAAACACAGAAAGTTAGACAAAATGAGGAGACAGAGGAATGTGTCCTAAATGAAAGAATAGGACAGGGGTGCCTGGCTGGCTCATTCAGAAGAATGTACAGTTCTTCATCTTGGAGTCATGAGCTCAAGCTCTGTGTTGGGTGTGGAGATTACTTAAATAAATAAAACTTAAAAAGAAAAAAAGAAGAAGAAGAAAGAACAGGACAAAATCACCACAAAAGAGCTAAATTAAATGGAAATAAACAATATGCCTGGCAAAGAATTCAAAGTAATGGTCATAAGATACTCATTGGACTTAAGAGTGGAGAATCTCGGTGAGACTTTCAACAAAGACATAGAAAATATAAAAAATCAGAGATGAAGAACTCAATAACTGAAATTTAAAAATACACCAGTGGGGAGACGCCTGGGTGGCTCAGTCAGTTAAGCATCTGACTTCAGATCAGGTCATCATCTCATGGTTTGTGGGTTGGGGCCCCACATTGGGCTCTGTGCTGACAGGGAGGAGCCTGCTTGGAATTTTCTCTCTCTCTCTCTCCCTTTGGTGTCTGTTTTGCAGTGCAGAGCCTGCTTGGGATTCTTTCTCCCCCTCTCTCTCTATCCCTCCCCCACTCACACTGTCTCTGTCTCTCTGAAAAATAAACTTAAAAAATACAAAACATAAAGACAAATAAACAAATTAACCCGCATTTACCTTTGAAAACCTTCATGGCTGGTGTGAGGGAAACAAGGGAAGGGTTATTGTGTAGGACAACTTTCACTATCACTAACAGAATCACTGCTATCTATTGGCTCAACGGAGTCTTTCTTTTCGTGCAACTTTAACAAGGAACCTATCCAATAACACTTGCTTTTGCCTCCTTTTGAGGATTTCATGGAAATGTGGCATTGCACTGACAATTGCTCACAATCCCACAGAGAGAGAGACACAGGAGAGAGAGAGAAACCATTGGTTTAGTTATGATCATGTGACATTTGGTGTCACGTACTACTCATATTGCAAGACATCACTTGTTTATCAAGTTAAAATTTATTAGAAATGTTTGCTTGTCTTGCAGAATACTCACTGAACAAGTTACTTGCAATCCAAGGTTTTACTGTACTAATTAGGGCCACAGAAGAGTTCCCACAGAAGAAACAGAGATTAGGAGACCCAGGAACCAATAGCTATGACCCTCTGATACCTGGAGAGAGAGAGGATTGCATTTCCCTCCACATCATGTACTGGATGGGACCTTTGTACAGGCCTGGGTTCAACTTTCTGGAGATAAGCTCTCTGGGTATCAGCACCTTTGTTCCTTGTTCCAAGCTGCAGGGGACATAAATCACTTATTCTTAGACATCCTCCAGGAACTGGAGGAAGGATATTAATACCATATAGAAACACTTACCTATCCAAGAGAGATGTGATATCCTAGAAGAGAAAAGGAGCAATAAAGAAATTAGATGCCTGCTCATCAACTCCAGAAATTTCTTTGGTGGTACTGGCCACCACCAGAATTTTATCATCAATACTGAGATTCTGTGCAGATGTTGCCATTCCAATTCATCCCAACCTCCATATATCTTTTCTGATCGGTATCCTTCATCTAACCCAGGATAAACTGGCCTTATCTTATTCTGATTTTCTAGTGTTGCCTTTTACATGAAACAAGGGGAGAAATTAATAGCTAGGCTATTTCTACCTATACTGCCAAATGGTCTCAGGAGAAAAATAGTGTAGGTTTTCCAGACCCAAAGCCACTTTCTCTTACTCTGGCTAAGTAAACTTCTGAGTGCTAAGGTGATAATCAATGACACTTCGGAGGTGAAGCTTCAGATAGTAAATATTGGCAAACACCTTTCAAACAGGTCAATTGAAAGCCAATCTAAGTTTCAACATTCTTATTTTTGAGAAACAAATCTTCAAAATTCTTTATGAAGAAACATTAAAATATTAATAGATACCATTACTAAGGGCATTTATTATCTTTTTTTAGGAGGGTGAAGGCAAAGCTTTATACTGAGTGTAAGGCAAAAGTAGCCTTCTGCATTTCTCCCAGAAAATCTTAAAAGCACTACAGCAGTTCTTTTTTTTCCCCTCCTGGTGGGGAAAAGCTGCTTCTATGTCTTTTCCAGCCCTCTTTCCCCTAACTGGTGTACCCATAATTATGTTAATATGGAGTCTTACTTTGAGGAAGTTGAAGGGATCCTGCTGTTCCATCCGTGCCTGGATGCTCACCAACATCTCCTTGGCTAGGAGACACTGTTCCTGAAGCTGGTTCAGATTCAGCTCCATATCCTCGTTCAAGGCTTTCCCCTCTTCTCGGAGCTCATTTAAAATGTTCTTTTCTTTGCTGTGCAGGAACTGATGTAGCTTTAGAAACTCCAAGGAGATGTGTTGCTGCAGATGTAGCTTGTTTTCCTGGAAACCTCCATGATCATCACCATGGTAATTACTGAGACTAGCTCTTGGGGATGGGGGCTCACACCATCAATACTCACACAATGCGGGAAATACCATAACAGGAAAATGCATAAAAATGACTCTTGAGTATCATCACTTAACCATACTAATAGGAATCCTTTGGGAGATTTACTTTGTTTTTCTGTCAGTTTAATAGTTTAGGAAGGAAATCATCAAAAGTGGTCTTTAGGTTCCTATTACAGTACTGAGGTGGTAACCAATGCCATATAAGGCTGCGGGGTTAATTAATTAGTTAAACATCCTGCAATGAATGATAGTACTTTCCTACCCAGAAGTACAAACCAGTGTCTACCAAGTGATGCTGTCAGACTGGGGCCATAACGAGGCTGAAAGAACTATTCTTATCTAGAAATCAGAGCTCAGGGGAGGGTGGATGCCACTTCTGCTACCAAGACAACATAGAAGAAGCAGGAGATGGACATTGTCTGAAGCACTGAAATTGATAACTGCTACACTTAACACCCTTTTTCTCAGGTAACTGCAACATCCTGAGCAGTGAACCATCTGACATCCAGGCTTCTCAGATCCTATCCTCATCATTTCTAGTGATCTCCCCTGTATCTACTCATTCTTTTAATCACACGGGACTTTATCATCCCCAGCCATTTCACTACCTCCAAAATTAACTCTTTAAAAAAAATTTTTTTTAAGTTTATTTATTTATTTTGAGAGAGAAAGCGCGTGCACGATCACGAGCAGGGGAAGGGACAGAGAGAGAGGAGAGAGAGAATTCCAAGCAGGCTCCACATGCTGGCAGCACAAAGCCTAATGTGGGGCTTCAGCTCACAAACCATGAGGTCATGACCTGAGCCAAAATCAAGAGTCGACGCTTAACCAACTGAGATACCCAGGAACCCCAAAATTAACTTATTATGCTCACTTAGTCAGATACCTCTATAGAAACAATTATTGGGTATCATTGAAACCTCTTATTCATTGACCCCCTCCATTTCTGTTCATCTTCTCTGTCTCCATGTCCCCTTTTGTCCAGGTTGGATTCTATGGTCCATCATTATAATGGCACACTTAAAATTCACTCTGTCCTCTAGCTCACACATCTCCAGTCTTCCTTTTGCCTATTTCACTACTATTCTCAGTCTTATTTGTTGGTTTTGTATCCTCTAACCACGCTCTGAATATTAGAGTTATTTGATTTTTTTTCCTGGGCTCTTTCCCCTTCTCATTCTACATTCTCTTTCTAGGTAATCTCCTCTTCTCACACAGATTTAAATCAGTCTGTATGCTGACTTATTTCCATCCTAGACCAACTTCCAAGGTCTAGATTCCTGTATCCAACTACCTATTTGACATTTCCACTCACCCCTCACATCTAATCAGTCACTACATCCAGGTTTTTTTTTTTTTTCAATCTCCAAAGTATATGCCAAAGCTGTTTATTTCTATCTCCACTGCTTCTCTTGTCCAAGCCACTCTCACTATTCTCTGGGATTACTGCAGTAGCCTTCTAACCATTATCCTGTCATTGTCTCTCTTCTCACAGCCACTGGATTGATATTTTCAAAATAAGATGAAATCATGTCCTATCTAAACCCTTTAATGCCTTCTCATTATTCATAGGATGAAGTTCAAAATTCCTAATTTATCTCCCAGGGCCCACATAATTGGGCCCATATCCACCTCTTCAATCTCATTTTGCTTACCATGATCTAATTTTATTAGCTTCTCTCTATTTAATATAGCAACTAGTTTCCTATCAGGACTTTTCCATATGTTCTTTGCTCTTCATAGAACATTCTTCTCCAGGCCACTTCCTTCATATTCCTCTCAATCAGTTCCCTTGGCTAAGTTACTTATCCTTCAGTTCTCAATTAAAAAAATTTTTGTAATGTTCATTTATTATTGAGAGACAGAGAAAGACAGAGCATGAGCATGGGAGGGGCAGAGAGAGGGGGAGACACAGAATCTGAAGGAGGCTCCAGGCTCTGAGCTGTCAGCACAGAGCCCAATGTGGGGCTCAAACTCACAAATAGTGAGCTCATGACCTGAGCTGAAGTCGGACACTTAACTGACTGAGCCACCCAGGTGCCCCTGGTTCTCAGTTTTTAATAGGTGATTTCTTCAGAGAATACCCTTTCCCTAGCCTAAATTAGTTCTTCATGTATATGCTCTTGTAGCACGCTTTACCTTCATTCATAGTAATTATCACAGTTGTCATTTTATTGCTATTGATGGGATCACTCAATCCCATTAATCCGTTTCCCGCCCTAGTGTAATATAGTATCTAGTATAATGCCTTACCCACTCAATAATTTTTTTTGTAATGAATGAATGTTGACTGTAATAGCTGAACTAGGAACTCTTACAACAGAAACAACATTCTCTGGAGACATTATTTCCATCTATCCTTCTTCTTTCTCTCATTGTGCATATTTCTGTACAATGCCAAATGCCAGAGAATACCCTCCTCCATAGAATAATTAATGAAGAAACAGAACTCCCAGTTTAGCCCCCTAACCCAGGGACTGCTTTGCCAAGTTTCTAACTATTAATTGTCCTAGATCCCCTGTATATATAAAACAGCAATAGTTTATTTATTTAGTTTGAGGGGAGCTAGGAAAGATCAAATCAGATGATAAAAACCAGCAATCCAAGAGACCTTCAATCAGAGGTAGCCTGATTGTAAACTCAAAAGAAAGGTATTTCTTTGGACATAGTAATCCTTAGTGCATTTTTCTGATAAATTCCTTATTTTGCCATATATAAAGGGAAGACCAGACAGATCACAAACCCAGAACAATCACCTAAGGATGGGGACGTAAGAAGGATCAGCATATAATGGGAAAGTTCAGTGTGCTCTCTCTGTTGAAGAACCATTGAGAACTTACTTCACTGCTGTATTTCCTTCCATCCTACAGTATCCATTTTCCAATGCTATAGCCCAGGTGCCATTTAGTGTATCCTTTACACTCACATGGCTGAAGTTACAAGGAAAGTGTTCCAGGTCTATCTCATAGCCCCTCTACCCTGCTTCTCACCTTGTAAGCAGCAATTGCATCTTTCTGCATATTCTTCAGAGACTGAAGTTCCTTCAGTGTTGTCTCCAGTTGACCCTGGTGGATGGTGAGCTCCTCCTGGGAATACCACACAGACTTAATCCACACTAACTTGGGAGATGAAGGACCATAGGGACATCTCTCCTAAAGCCCCAGAGTGTGAGAAGAAAAAAAAAAAAAAAGCAAGCTCTTGCTGCAAAAATCTTTCCTTTACCCTGAACTACAATTCCTGTCTCTTCTAAGAATTGTGAAGAATATAACAAGCAGCAGAAAAATTCAGTTTTATGCTCTTATTAGCTTACTGTAGGGGGTTGAAGAAGGTAATAGAACTCTACATCTTCTACTCTAGAAGTTATACTGTTCTCACTGTCTCTACTTTTACTTACATTATTATCACTTAGAGCACTCATTTCCCATTTCTGCCCATTAAAATGCAAATGATTTCCCAATTCAAGCTTTCCTTCACCACACATCCCCTATTTCAGTTTTCTCTAATCTTCTCTGAAATTCTAAACATTTATGAATATTACAAATGTGATGAAATTTAGCTCTCAATAGTAGAATGTCTTGCTTCTGTTGTTTTATTCATTTTGAACTTGCCTAAATTTCAAGACTTTTATAACAAGAGCAATATCTTGTACATCCACATTCTACCCAGTGTCTAGTAGAGTGCTGTCATTGCAGAGTGTAAGTAAATATTTGATTGGGGGAGGGGGGAGTAGGCTTAGAGCTACTCCACTGTTCTTTCCTATCATCAGCAACTCTAGAGAAAGAACGTTGCAAGATATGTTGTATTTTCTAAGCTTACTAATAATCATCTGAATAGAGGGGTGGGGCTGAAAAAAGAAGAAACCCTACAAAAGATTTTTCCCAGCTCTCCTAAGGCATTATTCAAGGCCCAGGGCTCACCCACCATGAAGAAAGTGACAGCATCAGAGATCTGCAGGAAATCTTTAGACTGCCCCACAGACAACCGAGCATCTTTGCATTGAAAGCAGATCAGTTTCCCATCTGGCTTACTGAATAGTTTCAGGTTCTCTCCATGCTCTGGGCACTGTGGATGGCCCTTGAGTAAGGGTAGCTTCTTAATCTTCTCTACCAGCTTCTCTAGCACAAGGTTGAATGTACAGTTGCTATATTGACATAGCATCTTACACTCAGGACAGAATGTTTCCTTTGCTTGCTGCTTCCAAAAGTTTTGGATACAAGCCTGGCAGAAGTTGTGGCCACAGCTTAGCATCAATGGATCACGGAACCAATCATTACACAGTGGGCAGTGTAGCTCCTTAGTAATATCTTGTATCTGCACTTGAGAGGGTATCTGGGTGATCAGATCATGCACTTCACCATAGTTGCCTGGGTCGATGTTGGAGGAGGGGCTGGAAGATACCTTTGGAAAAAAAAAAAAAACAGCTAAAATGAATTTATCTTTCTTGCTGCCCATTTCAGCACTCCAGGACAGTGGGCTCCATTCCTTTTTTTTTTTTTTAATATTTATTTTTGAGAGATAGAGAGACAGAGTGTGAGTGGGGGAGGGGCAGAGAGAGAGAGGGAGACACAGAATCTGCAACAGGCTCCAGGCTTTGAGCTGTCTGCAGAGCCCAATGCAGGGATGGAACCCACTTGCTGAGCTGTGAGATCATGACCTGAGCCTAAGTCAAACGCTTAACCAACTGAGCCACCCACGTACCCCTAGTGGGCTGTATTCCTAAAGGAGCTGAGAATTGGTGCAGCAGAATAAAAGCACCAGCCTCCTCTTTGAAAGTGATCTTATAAATTCATTGTTTTCAAACATTATCATTTATTCCTACTCCCAGCTCTATTTAAAATATAATAGAGAACTAAGGCAGAAAAATCAAGAGTATTCAACCAAAGAATGTTTCTACTTGTATACCCTTCCACCCACTTTCCCCATGTGTTGTTTAAAAGTTTTACTTTCGGGGCGCCTGGGTGGCTCAGTCGGTTAAGCGTCCGACTTCGGCTCAGGTCATGATCTCACGGTCCGTGAGTTCGAGCCCCGTGTCGGGCTCTCTGCTGACAGCCCAGAGCCTGGAGCCTGTTTCAGATTCTGTGTCTCCCTCTCTCTCTGACCCTCCCCCATTCATGCTCTGTCTCTCTCTGTCTCAAAAATAAACAAACACTAAAAAAAAAAAAAAAAAAAATTAAAAAGTTTTACTTTCAATTTCCATTCTACTAGTTACTTCCTTTTTGTTTTGTTTTGTTTTGTTTTTTACAAGTCATGCACAAAGAATTGGAAGGTCAATCAGATTCCTCAGTGACATAATATCATCAACCATAATATCATCCGGGCCTTTCCCCTCCTTTTTAAAGAACACATTATAGAAATAACATATATACAGAAAAATGCAGAATCATGCATAAAACTCAGTGACTTTTCACAAAATGCATATCTGTGTAATCATGGCCCTGATCAGGAAACAGAAAACTACCACCATTTCAGAAGTCCCCCAGAGGCCTGCTTCAAGTACTATCCCTCATCAAGGTTGACCCCTGTCTTGACTTCCAACACTATTCATTAGTTTTTCCTGTTTTTGAATTTTATACAAATACAACCATGTACTATGTACTCTTTTGTTGTTGACTTCTTTTGTCAACCTTACATTTGTGAGGTCTATACGTATTGTTCTATGTAATTGTAGTCCATCCATCCTCATGGCTGTATAGTACTACATTGTATGAATATACCATAATTTATTCCTCCATTCTACTAATGATAGACCTTTGGGTAGTTACCAGTTTGAGGCTATTATAAACAGTGTTGCTGAGAACATTCCTGCTCATATGTAAATATACATATATAGATAGATAGATAGATATACATATATTTTTTCTTGTTATATACCTAAGAGTGGGAGTGGGTCATAGGATTGGCATACATTCACCTTAGTAGATACTGCCACACTGTTTTCTAAGTGGCAGTATCGATTTACACGGCCACCAGTGCTGTGAAGACTTAGCATATTCACTTTAGCCATTCTGGTGGGTATGTACCTGTATTACACTGTGGCTTTAATCTATATTTGCCTTATGACTATGGATATTGGGCCCATTTTCAAATGTTAATTGTCCATTTTCATCTCCCCTTTTGGTGAAGTGTGTATTTAGTGTCTTTTTTATTTATTCATAAGAGTTCTTCACATATTATAAATATGAGTTCCTCATTAGATACATATATCACACATATCTGTTTCCACTCTGTGGCTTGCCTATTCACTTTCTTTCTTTCTTCTTAAAGGATATTTTTTATTGTTTATTTATTTTGAGAGAGAGAGTACAAGTTAGGGAGGGGCAGAGAGAGAGAGAGGGAGACAGAGAATCCCATGCAGGCTCCACACTGTCAGTGCAGTGCAAAGCCCAACGTGTGGCTTGATCCCACAAACCATGAGATCATGACCTGAGCCAAAACCAAGAGTTGGATGTTTAATCTACTGAGCCACCCAAGCACCCCACCTTTTCACTTTCTTAATGATATCTTTTAATGAGCAAAATTTCTTAATTTTTTAAAACTTAAAAAGTTTTTAAGCATAACATACAGAAAGCAGCATGAAATAAATGTATAGCATATTGATTGAATAGATGAAGAGCCATGAAAGGAGAACCTTGCCAGCTACCCCAGAAATCATCTATATACATACACTCTACCACCTGTATGCCCCTCCCGATATTCCTGAGATGATTACTATCCTGAATTTTGTGTTAATCATTTCCTTTGTGGCCTATCTTGATGTTTATATGAACAAAATTATATTTTATGTATTTATGACTTGCTTTCTTTGGTCAGCATAATTTTTGAGATTCATCTGTGTTGATACACAGAACTAAAGATCATTTGTTTTAACTTCTGTATAATATTCTATTGATGAAAATTTATTTACCCATTTTACTATTGATAGCCAGTTGGACTGTTTTGGTGTTTTGCCATACAACCAATGCTACTATGAACATTCTTTCACATGTTTCCTAGTACACACGTGCAAGGATTTTTCTAGGTTATTTAATGTTAAACCAACCTTCTTTTCCTGCAACTAATCCATCTTGATCATGATATATTAATTATGTACTGCTAGATTTGGTTTGGTAATATTTTATTTAGGATTCAACCTCTATGTTCATGACTGAGATTGCTTTTCTTTTTCTTTTTTTTTTCCCTTAAGCTATCCTTGTCTGGTTTTCTTATTTAAGTAATACTAACTGCATAAAATTAATTGGGGAGTGTGCCTTCTTTATCTCTTCTCTGAGACTGTGAAAAAATAATAGAATTATCTGTTCCTTGAGTAATTTGGTCAAACTCACCAGTATACCTTCTAGAATTGATGCTTTATTTTCTGATTTTGTATTATCTGGAAGTACTGATTTACTTCTTAAATAGTTATATGATCATTTAGATTTCCTAAAAGAAATGAGAATCAAACTGGCATTGGATTTCTCTTCTGCAACACTAAATGCAAATAATAGAAAATGTCCATAAAGTACTGAGCGGAAAATGTTTGGAACCTAAAATTTGAAGTCTACACAAACTTTTATTCAAATGTCAGGACAAAATAGGGCCATTATTCCTGGAAGTGAAATTATTCCAATGGAATATACTCCCTATTCAGCCTTTCTTTTAGAAAAAATGCTTAAAGATATACTCTTAAGTTCCATTTCTGGCAATACTGTGAACCATTTATCCTGGAAAACCCACCACTATAAAACACAGAAATGCCAATTAAGATGTAACAGACATCCTTTGAAATGCCTACCTGAGTGTACAAGAAAGTAAAGAGAAATTCCTAAGTCAAAAAAAAGAATATAGAACAGAAAAGCATTGAGGTAGGTTAGAGTTACTGAGACTTAGGAAAACTCAGATTTAACAATCCTTAGACCTGCACCAACGTAAGGAGTTGGACCTGAGACTTTTCAATAAAGTTGGGGTATTTGAAGAACTACAATTTCGGTGAAGGAGGGGCAAAGAAAGACAATAAAGAATGCTAACTACCTTGATCTGGGGTCTGAGTGAAAAATAAGCCTGAATTGGTCCATCTTTGGCAATCTCTCAATTGATACTCAACTGACCTTTCTTTAGCCTCATTCTTCTGTGAGTATAAGTGACTTTAAATTTAGAATCATTACAGAATTTTGTCAAGACTGAACACTTCAGCAATCTTCTGTTTTTCTACTGTTGCACTATAGATTTTTCAGCTGTTTGGTTTCTATACCACTAAATCCCATTTTCTTTATTATCATGCAAAATTCCCTAATGTTTTTGGTCCACTGCTAGCATTCCCTATGTTATAGCACAGTTATGGATTTATTCTTTGGTATATATACTTTATGAAAATTGTTTTAATGTTTATATATTTCTGAGAGAGAGAAACAGAGAGTGCGAGTGGGGGAGGGGCAGAGAGAGAGAGGAGGGCAGAGGATCCGAAGCAGGCTTTGTACTGACAGTACAGAGCCTGATGCGGGGCTCGAACTCATGAACTGTGAGATCGTGACCTGAGCCAAGGTCAGACACTTAACTGACTGAGCCACCCAGGCACCCCATTTTATAAAATTAGGATTTTGACAAGGTGGACAAGTAGGTGCAGCCTGCCATTTTGAGCTGGTAGCCCAAAGTAATACATTAAAACATGTTTTTTAATTGGAATATAGTTGACATACATATTATATTAGGTTCAGGTATACAACATAGTGATTCAATATTTGTATACATTGTAAAGCGATCACGGTAAATCTGGCTACCATCTGTCACCATACAAAGTTGTTACATACTATTAACTGTATTTCCTGTGCTGTACATTGCATCCCCATATCTTATTTATTTTATAACTGGAAGTTTGTACCTTTTAATCCCTTTCCTCTATTTTACCCATCCCTTCATCTTTCTCCCCTCTGGCAACCACCAGATGATTTTCTGTATCTATAAGTCTGTTTCCATTTTGTTTTGTTTGTTCAGGGTTTTTTTTTTCTTTTTTAAATATTTTAGAGAGAAAGAGTGCACACAAATAGGGGAGAGCAGGGTAGAAGGAGACAGAGAGAACCTTAAGCAGGCTCCACACTTAGTGTGGCCGGAGACAGGGCTCAATCCCAGAACTCTGGGATCATGACCTGAGGTGAAATCAAGAGTTGGACTTTCAACCACTGAGCCACCCAAGCACCCCTATTTGTTCATTTAATTTTTTAGATTCCACATATAAGTGAAATCATACGGTATTTGTCTTTGTCTGATTTTTTCATTTAGCATAATATCCTCTAAGTTCATTCATGTTGTCACAGATGGCAAGATTTCAGTCATTTTTATTCCATAGTGTATGTATGTATATACACATGATATAGATATAGATATAGATATAGATATAGATATAGATATAGATATAGATATAGATATAGATATAGACATAGGTAGATATCACATCTTCTTTATCCATTAATCTATTAATGGACTCTTAGGTTGCTTCCATATCTTGGCTTTTGTAAGTAATGCTCCAATGAACATAAGAGTGAACATATCTTTTTAATAAAATTAATCTTTTTGTGGGGTGCCTGGGTGGCTCAGTCAGTTAAGCATCCGACTCTTGGTTTCAGCTCAGGTCATGATATCTGAGTTCATGGGTTTGGCCCCGCAGCAGGCTCCATGCTAACAGTACAAGGCCTGCTTAGGATTCTCTCTCTCCCTCTCTCTTTGCCCCTCCCCTGCTTGTGCATGCTCTCTCTCTCTCAAAAACAATAATAAATGTTTAGTGTTTTTGTTTTGTTTGGGTAAATGCTCAAAAGTGGAATTGCTGGATCATGTGGTGTTTCTATTTTCAATATTTTAAAGAACCTCCACACTGGTGTTGCTGCACCAATTCACATTATCACCAGTAGTGCATGAGGGTTTCCTTTTACCACTTCTTCACCAACACTTGTTATTTCTTGTCTTTTTGTACTAGTCATTCTGACAGGTGTGGAGTGATATCTCATTGAGGTTTTGACTTGGATTCCTCTGGTGATTAATGATATTGAGCATCTTTTTAAAAAATTTAATGTTTATTTATTTTTGAAGAGAGACAGACAGAGCATGAACAGGGAAGGGGCAGAGAGAGAGGGAGACACAGAATCCTAAGCAGGCTCCAGGCTCCAAGCTGTCAGCACAGAGCCTGATGCAGGGCTTAAACTCATGAACCGTGAGATCATGACCTGAGCCGAAGTCAGATGCCCAACCAACTGAGCCACCCAAGTGCCCCAGTGATATTGAGCATCTCTTCATGTGTCTGTAGTCCATCTGTAGGTCTTCTTTGGAAGAACGTCTATTCAGCTTCTATGTCCATTTTTTAATTTGATTACTTGTTTTTTCTTTTTTCTTTTTGGTGTTGAGTTATATGAGTTCTTCATATATTTTGGATAGTAACCTCGTATCATTTGCAAATATCTTCTCCCATTTAACAGGTTTTTGTTTCATTTTGGTGATGGTTTCCTTCACTGTGAAGCTTTTTAGTTGGATATAGTCCCAATTGTTTATTTTTGCTTTTATTGCCCTTGCCTGAGAAGACAGATAAAAAAAATATATTGCTAAGACTGATGTTCAAGAGTTTACTGCCTATGTTTTGTTTGAGGAGTTTTATGGTTTCAGGTATTACATTTAGGTCTTTAATCCATTTTGACCTTATCTGTGTATGGTATAGCCCAGTTTCAGTCTTTTGCATGTTAGCTGTCTAGTTTTCCCAGCACTATTTATTGAAGAGACTATATTTTCTCCATTGTATATGCTTGCCTTCAATTAATCATCATAGATTAATTGACCATATATGCCAGGGTTTATCTCTGGACTCTCTATTCTGTTCCATTGATCTCTATGTCTATTTTCTGTGTCAGTATCATACTGTTTTGATTAATGTAGCTTTGTAGTATAGTTTGAAAACTGGGATTGTGATACCTCCAGCTTTGTTCTTTCTCAAGATTTCTTTGGCTATTCAGGATCTTTTGTAGTTCCATGCAAATTTTAGGATTATTTGTTCTAGTTCTATAAAAAATGCTATTGGTATTTTGATAGATATTGCATTGAATCTATAGATTGCTTTGGGTAGTATGGATATTTTAACAATATTAATTCTTTGAATTATGAGCACAATATATCTTTCCATTTGTGTCATCTTCAATTTCTTTCATCGGTGTCTTATAATTTTCAGAGGATAGGTATTTCACCTCCTTGGTTAAACTTATTCCTAGGTATTTTATATTTTATTCTTTTTGGTGCAGTTGTAAATGGGATTGTTTTCTAAATTTATCTTTCTGCTACTTCATTATTAGTGTATAGAAACACAATAGATTTCTGTATATAATTTTGTAGCCTGTAACTTTACTGAATTCATTTATTAGTTCTCATAGTTTTTGGAGGGGTATTTCGGGTTTTCTATGCATAGTATTATGTCATCTGCAAATAGACAGTTTTAGTTCTTCCTTATCAATTTGGATGCTTTTTCTTTCTTTTTCTTCTCTGATTGCTCTGGCTAGGACTTCTGGTACTATGTTGAATAAAAGTGGTCAGAGTGGGCATTCTTGTCTTTTTCCTGATCTTAGAGGAAAGCTTTCAGCTTTTCACCATTAAGTATGATGTTACCTGTAGGGTTGTCATATATGGCTTTATTATGTTGAGTTATGTTCCCTCAATACTTGTTTTGTTGAGAGTTTTTATGGGGAATGGATGTTGAATTTTGTCAGATGCTTTTTCTGCACTTGTTGAGATGATCATATGATTTTTATCCTTCACTTTATTAATGTGAAGTATCACATTGATTGATTGGTGGATATTCTTGCATCCCTGAAATAAAACACACTTGATCTTGGTGGATGATCCTTTTAATGTATTATTGAATTTGGTTTGCTACCATTTTGTTGAGTATTTTTGTGTTTATGTTCATCAGGAATGTTGGCTTATAATTTTCTTTTTATATAACATCCTTATCTGGTTTTGGTATGAGAGTAATGTTGGCCTCATGTAATGAATTTGAAAGCATTTCTCCCTCTTCAATTTTTTGGAATAGTTTGAGGATAATAGGTATTAACTCTTCTTTAAATGTTTGGTAGCATTTATCTATGAAGCTACATAGTTCTGGATTTTTGTTTGTTGGAAGTTTTCTGTTTTGTTTTTATTCAGTTTGAGTACTAGTAAACAGCTCAGTCAGATTTTCAACTTCTTCCTGATTCAGTCTTAGAAGATTGTGTGTTTCTAGCAATTTATCTATATCTCTTATAGGTTGTTCAGTTTGTTGGCATATAATTTTTCTAGTAGTCTCATAATCCTTTGTGTTTCTGTGATGTTGGTTGTTACTTTTCCTTCACTTCTGATTTTAGTTGTTTGAGTTTTCTGTTCGTTTTCTTGATGAGCCTGGCTAAAGGTTTATCAATTTTGTTTATCTTTTCAAAGAACCAGCTTTTAATTTGATGGATCTTTTCTGTTATTATTTTTAGTTTCTATTTCATTTATTTCCACTCTTATCTTTATTATTTCCTTCCTTCTACTAACTTTGGACTTTGTTTATTGTTCTTTTCTAGTTCCTTTAGGTGTAAGGTTAGATTGTTTATTTGAGGCTTTTCTTGTTTCCTGAGGGAGACCTGTGTCACTATAAAAATCGCTCTTAAAACTGTTTTGCTACATCCCAAAGGTTTTGGAATGTTGGGTTTACATTTTCATTTGTGTCAAAGTATTTTTTAATTTAGCTTTGATTTCTTTGTTGACCCATTGGTTGTTTAGTAGCAGGTTGTTTAGCCTCCAAGTCTTTGTGTTTTTTCCAGGTTTTCTTATAACTATTTCTAGTTTCATACTGTTATAGTAAAGAAAGACACTTCATATGATTTCACTCTTCTTAAACTTATTGAGATTTGTTTTGTAGCCTAATATATGAGCTGTCTTGGAGAATGTTCCATGTGCACTTGAAAATAATGTGTATTCTGCTATTTTGGGGTGGAATATTCTATACATATCTGTTAAGTCCATCTGGTCTGTTATTCAAGCCATTGTTTCCTTATTGCTTTTCTGCCTGGATGATCTATGTATTGATGTGAGTGGGATGTGAAAGTCCCCTACTGTTATTGTATTACTGTCAATCTTTCCCTTTATGTCTGTTAATTTTTGCTTTATATATTTAGTTACCCCTGAATATATATATTGGGGGAATAGATATTTACAATTGTTATATCTTCTTATTGGATTGATCACTTTATCATTATGTATTTCCCTTTTTGTCTCTTGTTACAGTTTTGTTTTAAAGTCTACTTTGTCTGACATATGTATTGCTACCCCAGCTTTTTTTTTTTTTCCATTTGCATGGAATATATTTTTCTGTTCCTTCATTTTCAGTCTGTGTGTATCTTTAGGCCTAAAGTGAGTATCTTGTAGGCAGCATATAGTTGGGTCCTGTTCTTTATCTGTTCAGTCACTCTACATCTTTTGATTGCAGCATTTAGCCCATTTGTATTTAAAGTAATTATTGATAGATATGTATGTATTGCCATTTTGTTAATTGTTTTCTAATGTTGTTATAGGTCTTCTCTGTTCCTTTCTTCTCTTGCTCTCTTCCCTTATGAATTGATGACTTTTTTTTTAGTTTTATGCTTGGATTCCTTTCTCTTTATTTTTTTGTGTATACATGTCCATTATAGGTTTTCGGTTTGTAATTACCATAAGGTTTATATATAATACCCTATGTACACAGAAATCTATTTTAAGTTGATGGTCACTTAAATTTGAACACATTCTAAAAGCACTACATTTTTACTCCACTTCCTCCATGTTTTATGTGTTTGATGTCATATTTGACATCTTTCTTACTTTCTATATCCCTTAACTAAGTACTGTAGATATACTTGATTTTACATTTTTTTCTTTTAATCTTCATACTAGCTTTATCAGTGATTGATCTACTACCTTTATTGTATGTTTTCTCTCACCAGTGAAATTTTTTCTTTCATAATTTTCTTACTTCTAGTTATGGCCTATTCTTTTCTGCTTAAAGAAGTCCCTTTAAGGCCAGTTTAGTGGTAGGATGAACTCCTTTAAATTTTGTCCAGGAAACTTTTTATTTCTCCTTAAAATCTGTATGATAACCTTGCTGGGATACAATGTTATTGGTTGTAGGTTTTTTTCTTTCTTTCTTTCAGCACTCTGAGTGTATCAAGACACTCCCTTCTGAGCTGCAAAGTTTCTGTGAAAAATCAGCTATTAGTTTTACAGGTGCTTTTTTGTATGTAACTAATTGCTTTTCTATTGCTACTTTTAAGATGATCTCTTTAGCTGTAATTTTTGACATTTTAATTATTATGTCTGTCTATAGACCTCTTTGGGTTCATCTTGTTTAGTGCTCTGTGATTCCTAGTCCTGGATGTCTGTTTCCTTCCCCAGTTTAGGGAAGGAATTGTTTTCAGCATTTGTTTCTTTAAGTAAGTTATCTGCCCCTTTCTCTCTCTTCTTTCTGTTCTGAGACCCCTAGAATATGTTAGTACACTTGATGTTGTCCCAGAGGTCTCTTAACCTATCCTAATTTTTAAAATTTTTTTTTTTCTTTGGGGCTCCAAGGTGGCTCAGTCAGTTAAGTGTCTGACTTCATCTCAGGTCATAATTTCATGGTTCGTGGGTTCAAGCCTCACATCAGGCTCTGTGCTGACAGCTGAGAGCCTGGAGCCTGCTTCAGATTCTGTGTCTCCCTCTCTCTCTGCCCCTTGCCTGCTCATGCTCTGTCTCTCTCAAAAGTGAATAAACAGTAAAAATTTGTTTTTAATGTTTTTTCCCTTTTTTGTTCAGTCTCGGTGTTTTCCACTGATCACCTTTTCCTCCTGATCACTGATTCATTTTGCATCTTCTAATTTGCTGTTGCTTCTCTCTGGTGTATTTTCATTTCAGTTATTGTATTCTTTTTGTGTGTGAAGGGTTTTTGTTTGTTTAATACATCTGAAAAGAATGCATATACAAAGAATTGAGACATGTGAAAGCATTGGTTCAACAGAATCTATAAGAATTAGGATTTGGGAAAGGTGGAGAAGATTACCTAAACATTTTTAAAAATTGGGAACTGCAACCAAAATAAGCAGATAAAATCCCTATTAACACTTATGAAGAGGGGCGTCTGGGTGGCTCAGTCGGTTAAGCGTCCGACTTCAGCTCAAGTCACAATCTCGTGGTCCGTGGGTTCAAGCCCCGCGTCGGGCTCTGGGCTGATGGCTCAGAGCCTGGAGCCTGCTTCTGATTCTGTGTCTCCCTCTCTCTCTGCCCCTCCCCCGTTCATGCTCTGTCTCTCTCTGTCTCAAAAATAAATAAACATTAAAAAAATTAAAAAAAAATACTTATGAAGAGTCTTCATAAGACTCCATGATTTTTTTTTTTTTTTAATTAAACTAGAGAGCCTTACCTAGCTACTCTAGGGTTCTTCATATGCAAAACAGAAATAAGGGGATTTCTCTGACTGGTCCCATGTTGTTAAATGTTCTCCCCACCTCCACTCCCACCCCTAGTTTCTTTAAGCAGGTCTTCATCCTCCCAACTTGAAAGAGGATGTGCATCATTCCATAGACATCTGTCTTCTAGCACCACCACTCACATTTCCTCAATTACTAGGTCTTTGATTGTGTTCTAGGAACACCTTGTCATATGCTATTAAGCTGGACATCTATGCTAAGCATATAAGACAGTGACAGGGAAAAAATGTTTTTTAATTACATAATCAATCCACTGGGTGTATTTCAAAAGGTGTAATACTTTTCTTCATTTATCAGTGAAAGAAGTTAGAAATTAATTTCAAAAAAAAAATCAGAAAATGACAAACAAATTTCCCTGAAAGTCACAGTCACATATAGAGTGCATCCTAGAAAAGAGGAGGGGTAACACAGGTTCCACCCGCTTTCATGAGTTTCATCAAGTACTGGACCTACTCAAGGGTGGAGAGAGAGATGGTGGAAGATGGCGGCATAGGAGGATGCTGGGCTCACCTCATCCTGCTGATCACTTAGATTCCATCCACATCTGTCTAAATAACCCAGAAAACCACCAGAAGACTAGCAGAACAGACTCTCCGCAGCCAAGCATAGACAAGAGGCCCACGGAAGAGGATAGGAAGGGCGGAGAGGTGGTGTGCAATACAAAGACTGGTGGGAGGGAGCCAGGGCGGTGGAGGGGCAGCCTGCCTGGCATGGCAGAGCCCCTGAAGTCTGGCTTGCAAAAGCGAAGGGGCCAGACTCCGTGAGTTCTGACAGCCAGCGGGACTTAATATCTGGAATGTTAAAAGTCAGCAGCCCTGCTCTCGGAGAGCAGGGAGGGCGAGAGGACACCGGAAAGGAGAGTTGTTGAGCCCTGGAAGGCAGAGCTCAGCTCGGCAGGGAACTAAGGCACTGGCAAGCGCCATTTCCTTCTCCCATCCCCCAGCCGAAATTCCAAAGAGAACCAGCTCCCCTCACCGAACTTGATTGCACCGCACAAATGCCGGATCCTGTTTTCTGTGGATCCATGCCTCCGATGGGCCTGCCTTCTTCCCAGGGCTACATGCCCCTCCTGCAGGGGACCACGTACAGCAAAGTGAGCTAAGCCTGCCCCTCCCATTCCTGTGCACCTTGTGGATCCACCCCACCTAATATTCCCTTGGCCAGATCCCATCAAAGTAGCACCACAAGCCTGGCAGTGAGCAAGTAGCCCAGACAGGGCTACACCACTCCACAGTGAGTCCTGCCCCTGGGAGAGAGGAAGATAAGGTACACACCAGTCTGACTGTGGCCCCAGTGGTAAACTGGGGGCAGACATTGGGTCTGACTGTGGTCCTGCCCACCAACACAAGTTATTCCGGATGGCACAGGGGAAGTGTCCTGCAGTTTGGAGCTATCACAGGGACTACCTAAAATGACAAAACAGAAGAATTCTCCTCAAAAGAAACCCCAGGAAGTAGCGACAGCTAATGAATTGATCAAAAATGATTTAAGCAATATAATGGAACAAGAATTTAGACTAATAGTCATAAAATTAATCGCTGGGCTTGAAAAAAGCATAGAAGACAGCAGAGAATCTATTGCTACAGAGATCAAGGGACTAAGAAATAGTCATGAGGAACTAAAAAATGCTATAAATGAGGTGCAAAATAAAATGGAGGCAGCCATAGCAGAGATTGAAGAGGCAAAGGAGAGAATAGTTGAGTTAGAAGATAAAATTATGGAAAATGTCAAAAAAGAAGATAAAATTAAAGAAAAAAATTATAGAAAAAAAAAAGCTGAGAAAAAGATAAAAAAATCCACGAGTATGAAGGGAGAATTAGAGAACTAACTGATACAATCAAACAGAACAATATCAGTATCATAGGTATTCCAGAAGAAGAGAGAGAGAAAGGGACTGAAGGTGTACTTGAACAAATCATAGCTGAGAACTTCCCTGATCTGGGGAAGGAAAAAGGCATTAAAATCCAAGAGGCACAGAGACCTTCCTTCAGATGTAACTTGAATCAATCTTCTGCATGACATATCATATGAAACTGGCAAAATACAAGGATAAAGAGAAAATTCTGAAAGTAGCTAGGGATAAACAGGCTTTAACTTACAAAGGAAGACACATAAGAGTATCTAGTATACTATCTACTATAGTATACTATAGTATACTATCTACAGACCTATCTGCTGAAACTTGGCAGGCCAGAAAGGAATGGCAGGAAATCTTCAATGTGATAAACAGAAAAAATATGCAGCCGATAATCCTTTATCCAGCAAATCTGTCATTCAAAATAGAAGGAGAGATAAAGGTTTTCCCAAACAAACAAAAACTGAAGGAATTCATCACCACTAAACCAGCCCTACAAGAGATCCTAAGGGGGATTCTGTGAGTGAAATGTTGCAAGGACCACAAAGTACCAGAGATGTCACTACAAGAATGAAACCTAAAGGTATCACAATGACTCTAAACCCATATATTTCAATAATAGCACTGAATGTAAATGGACTAAATGCTCCAACCAAAAGACATAGGGTATCAGAATGGATTAAAAAAAAAAAAACAAAAAAAAAAAACAAGACCCATCTATTTGCTGTCTACAAGAGACTCACTTTAGACCTGAGGACACCTTCAGATTGAAAGTGAGGGGATGGAGAACTATCTATCATGCTACTAGAAGTCAAAAGAAAGCTGGAGTAGCCATACTTATATCACACAAACTAGACTTTAAATTAAAGGCTGTAACAAGAGATGAAGAAGGGCATTATATAATAATTACAGGGTCTATCCATCAGGAAGAGCTAACAATTATAAATGTCTATGCACCAAATACGGAAGCCCCCAAATATATAAAACAATTACTCACACACATAAGCAACCTTATTGATAAGAATGCAGTAATTGTAGAAGACTTTAATACCCCACTTACAGCAATGGATAGATCATCTAGACACAGGATCAATAAAGAAACAAGGGCCCTGAATGATACATTGGATCAGATGGACTTGACAGATATATTTAGAATTCTGCATCCCAAGGCAACAGAATATACTTTCTTCTCAAGTGCACATGGAACATTCTCCAAGATAGATCACATACTGGGTCACAAAACAGCCCTTCATAAGTATAAAAGAATTGAGATCATACCATGCACACTTTCAGACCACAATGGTATGAAACTTGAAATCAACCACAGGAAAAAGTCTGGAAAACCTCCAAAAGCAGGGAGGTTAAAGAACACCCTACTAAAGAATGAATGGGTCAACCAGGCAATTAGAGAAGAAATTAAAAAATATATGAAACAAATTAAAATGAAAATACAACAATCCAAATGCTTTGGGATGCAGCAAAGGCAATCCTGAGAGGAAAATACATTGCAATCCATGCCTATCTCAAGAAATAAGAAAAATCCCAAATACAAAATCTAACAGCACACCTAAAGGAAATAGAAGCAGAACAGCAAAGACACCCCAAACCCAGCAGAAGAAGACAAATAATAAAGATCAGAGCAGAAATAAACAATATGGAATCTAAAAAAACTGTAGAGCAGATCAATGAAACCAAGAGTTGGTGTTTTGAAAAAATAAACAAAATGGATAAACCTCTAGCCAGGCTTCTCAAAAAGAAAAAGGAGATGACCCAAATAGATAAAATCATGAATGAAAATGGAATTATTACAACCCGTCCTTCAGAAACACAAGCCATTATCAGGGAATACTATGAAAAATTATATGCCAACAAACTGGACAACCTCGAAGAAATGGACAAATTCCTAAGCACCCACGCACTTCCAAAACTCAAACAGGAAGAAATAGAAAATTTGAACAGACCCATAACCAGCGAATAAATTGAATCAGTTATCAAAAATCTCCCAACAAATAAGAGTCCAGGACCAGATGGCTTCCCTGGGGAATTCTACCAGACATTTAAAACATAGATAATACCTATCGTTCTCAAGCTGTTCCAAAAAATAGAAAGGGAAGAAAAACTTCCAGACTCATTCTATGAAGCCAGCCTTACTTTGATTCCCAAACCAGACAGAGACCCAGTGAAAAAAGAGAACTACAGGCCAATATCCCTGATGAATATGGATGCATAAATTCTCAATAAGATACTAGCAAATCGAATTCAACAGCATATAAAAAGAATTATTCACCATGATCAAGTGGGATTCATTCCTGAGCAGCAGGGCTGGTTCAACATTTGCAAATCAATAAATGTGATACATCACATTAATAAAAGAAAAGAACCATATGATCCTGTCAATCAATGCAGAAAAAGCATTTGACAAAATTCAACATCCTTTCTCCATAAAAATCCTCAAGAAAGTCGGGATAGAAGGAACATACTTAAACATCATAAAAGCCATTTATGAAAAGCCCATAGCTAATATCATCCTTGATGGGGAAAAACTGAGAGCTTTCCCCCTGAGATCAGGAACATGACAGGGATGTCCACTCTCACCCCTGTTGCTTAACATAGGGTTGGAAGTTCTAGCATCAACTATCAGACAATAAAAGGAAATCAAAGGCATCAAAATTGGCAAAGAGAAGTCAAGCTTTCACTTTTTGTAGATGACATGATATTATACATGGAAAACTCGATAGACTCCACCAAAAGTCCGCTAGAACAGATACATGAATTCAGCAAAGTTTCAGGATACAAAATCAATGTACAGAAATCAGTTGCATTCTTATACACTAATAATGAAGCAACAGAAAGACAAATATAGAAACTGATCCCATTCACAATTGCACCAAGAATCATAAAATACCTAGGAATAAACCTAACCAAAGATGTAAAAGATCTGTATGCTGAAAACTATAGAAAGCTTATGAAGGAAATTGAAGAAGATACAAAGAAATGGAAAAACATTCCGTGTTCATGGATTGGTAGAATAAATATTGTTAAAATGTCAATACCACCCAAAGCAATCTACACATTCAATGCAATCCCAACCAAAACTGCACCAGCATTCTTCTCGAAGCTAGAACAAGCAATCCTAAAATTTGTATGGAACCACAAAAGACCCCAAATAGCCAAAGTAATATTGAAGAAGAAGACCAAAGTGGGAGGCATCACAATCCCAGACTTTAGCCCCTACTACAAAGCTGTAATCATCAAGACAGCATGGTATGGTTTTGGCACAAAAACAGACACATAGACCAATGGAATAGAATAGAGACTCCAGAATTGGTCCCACAAAAGTATGGCCAACTAATCTTTGACAAAGCAGGAAAGAATATCCAATGGAAAAAAGACAGTCTCTTTAACAAATGGTGCTGGGAGAACTGAACAGCAACATGCAGAAGAATGAAACTAGACCACTTTCTTACACCATACACAAAAATAAACTCAAAATGGATGAAGAACCTGAATGTGAGACAGGAAACCATCAAAACCCTAGAGGAGAAGCAGGAAAAAACCTCTCTGACCTCAGCCGCAGCAATTTCTTACTTGACACATCTCCAAAGGCAAGGGAATTAAAAGCAAGAATGAACTATTGGGACCTCATGAAGATAAAAAGCTTCTGCACTGCAAAGGAAACAGTCAACAAAACTAAAAGGCAACCGACAGAATGGGAAAAGGTATTTGCAAATGATATATCGGATAAAGGGCTAGTATCCAAAATCTATAAAGAACTCACCAAACTCCACACCCGAAAAACAAAGAATCCAGTGAAGAAATGGGCAGAAGATATGAATAGACACTTCTCTAAAGAAGACATCCATATGGCCAACAGGCACATGAAAAGATGCTCAATGTCACTCCTCATCAGGGAAATACAAATCAAAACCACACTGAGCTATCACCTCACACCAGTCAGAGTGGCCAAAATGAACAAATCAGGAGACTATAGATGCTGGAGAGGATGTGGAGAAACGGGAACCCTCTTTCACTATTGGTAGGAATGCAAACTGGTGCAGCCTCTCTGGAAAACAGTGTGGAGGTTCCTCAAAAAATTAAAAATAGATCTACCCTATGACCCAGCAATAGCACTGCTAGGAATTTACCCAAGGGATACAGGAGTGCTGATGCATAGGGGCACTTGTACCCCAATGTTTATAGCAGCACTTTCTTTTTTTTTTTTTTTTTTTTTTTTTAATTTTTTTTTTTTCAACGTTTATTTATTTTTCGGACAGAGAGAGACAGAGCATGAACGGGGGAGGGGCAGAGAGAGAGGGAGACACAGAATCAGAAACAGGCTCCAGGCTCTGAGCCATCAGCCCAGAGCCTGACGTGGGGCTCGAACTCCCGGACCGCGAGATCGTGACCTGGCTAAAGTCGGACGCTTAACCGACTGTGCCACCCAGGCGCCCCTATAGCAGCACTTTCAACAATAGCCAAATTATGGTAAGAGCCTAAATGTCCATCAACTGATGAATGGATAAAGAAATTGTGGTTTATATACACAATGGAATACTACTTGGCAATGAGAAAGAATGAAATATGGCCTTTTGTAGCAACGTGGATGGAACTGGAGAGTGTTATACCAATTGAAATAAGTCATACAGAGAAAGACAGATACCATGTATTTTCACTCTTGTGTGGATCCTGAGAAACTTAACTGAAGACCGTGGGGGAGGGGAAGGGAAAAAAAAAAAGTTAGAGAGGGAGAGAGCCAAACCATAAGAGACTCTTAAAAACTGAGAATAAACTGAGGGTTGATGGGGGGTGGGAGAGAGAGGAGGGTGGGTGATGGGTATTGAGGAGGGCACCTCTTGGGGTGAGCACTGGATGTTGTATCGAAACCAATTTGACAATAAACTTCATATTTAAAAAAAAAGATAAGGGAATAGAGTAATGAAAAATGTTATAACAAATTCAAGTACTGATAAACAGTATTATAGTCTCCACTTCAATGTTACTAACACATCACAAATTATACTGATATATAGAATAAGAATTTCATCATAAGTTAGTGTCAAATAAGAATCAATGTACAAGTATGTGTCCATATAACATTTAATAAACTAGCTTACCTGCCCTTAAAAAAAAAAGGGTAGAGAGAAAAGGCAACTTTCAAAAAGGAGTATGTTATTAAATGAGTTATTTACTATACTTCTTCCTAAGAGCACCAGGTGGGGGACAAGTGTTCTAAACTAGATCTAGGAAGTGGAATGTGGAGTCATTCTGTCCTCTTCCCCTTAAGGGCTGTAAAATGGTTACTGAATTTAAAAAACATGACTAAATGAAAACAAACCCCACACATACTCCCCCCCCCCAAAACAAAAACAAAAAAACCCTAAATGTCTCAGATTATTCTGCAGAGTGGATAGAGCCCTGGAAGCAGCTCCCAACAACCAAATTAGTCTTTTTACAGAGTCATCACAAGCATGCCTTGCTTTTAAACAAAAAAAAAATTTTTTTTGAAACAACAAAACAAAAACTAGTACTAACCACTTTTCTAACAATACACAATTATTCAAATTAACTAGTAGTGAGAGGGGGAAGGGGACCATACCTATGGGCCTTGTCTCACACGAGTGCATGTGGGTAGGTGCAGGGTATTTGTCATTATTGCAAAAACGAATTTTAATTTTTAATCTTTAGTTTGATTTAACATTGCTTTTAGTACGATGCTGACACCAGCTGTGTGGAAAGGGCTCTGGAGATGTTCATAGCAGCACACACGTGTGGGTCTTCTTCGGTTCTGGAGGCTCCAATGTAGCCAATATTGCTTCATCAAATACATTCTTTAGGCCTTTCTGTGTGAGTGCAGAACACTGCACATACTTGACTGCCTTCAGGTCACGGGCCAGCTTTTCAGTAGTCTCTGGAGTGGTAGGCTTCTGTTTGCTTTTGACAAGTTTCTCAATCGAAGAGGGGTCATCTCGAAGATCGATTTGGGTCCCAACAAGCAAGAAAGGAGCCTTCGGACAGTGGTGAGTTATCTTAGGCACCCAATTCTCCTTACATTTTCAAATGAGGATGGAGAGACCCCTGAAAAACAGACTAGAAATACATCTGTTTGTGGATAACTCAGCGGTCGTAATCTGTCATAGTCCTCTTGCCCTATAGTATCAAAAAGCCCGAGAGTATATGGCTCTCCACCAATCATAACTGTGATTGCATAGTTGTCAAAAACAGTCAGTACATACTCTGATGGTAATTTGCTGTGTAGGATATCAGGAGACATGTTTTAGCAAAGGCACCATTGCCCACAACAACACACTTAATTGTCTGCATTGCTGAAACAGTTTTATATCCACTTTAAATATTTCAAATTCAATTTTGTATCCACTTTAAATATTTCAAATTCAGTAATGACCTCTGCTTCTCCTCCAGGGTGTTGGCAGCACTCTCATTTATTGTATTCTTTAGCTCTGATTGGTTCTATCTATCTTTGATATTTTCCATCTCTTTGTTGAAGTTCTTACAGAGTTCATCCACTCTTCTTCTAAGTTCATTGAACATCTTTATGACCATTACTTTGAAGTCTTTATCAGGTAGATTGCTTATCTCCATTTTGTTTAGTTCTCTTTCTGAGGTTTTATCTTGTTCTTTCATTGGAACATATTTCTTTGTCTTCTCATTTTGTCTGTCTGTTATCAGCTATACTTCCTATTCTTGAAGGTAGTAGTCTTATATAGAAGTCATCTTGTGGGGCCCAGAAATGCAGTCCCAACTGGTCATCAGAATCAGGCACTGCAGGGGTATTTCCTGTGTGGGCTGCATGTGCCCTCCTGTTGCTTGGGCTGCAACTGCTTTGAGCATGCTGGTGAGTGTGGCTGGTCCTGGGTGTAGCTGGCTGCAAGGCCTGGCTGTGACCGTTGCAGGTGTGTTGATGGGCAGGGGTGGCCCCCCTGCCTCCCAGGACAGGAGTCACTTTTCAAGGCACCAGTCCCAGCTGAGGCTACCTGCTTGGTGTGGTGATTGAGGGTGCAGCCACTTGGGGGGAACACCTGGTGAGGCAGATTGGGCATTGTGGGTCTGCAGGGAAACACAGGGACAGGCAATTTGTACTAGCAAGGTTGATGGAGAGTGTCAGAACTGGCACCTGCCAGCATCAAGCCAACTAGGCTGAAGGAGGGCAAGAAAAATGGTGCCTTCTGTGCTTCTGTTCCTGGACAAGGTTCCTACAGATCCTTGCCCTGTGAGCACACACCTAAAATTAATCAATAAATATCCTTCACGTATACACCACATGATTTTCAAACAGCTATCTCTGTGCTGGGTCTTGGAGCAAGAGAGATTGTTTGTGGGCCCTTTAAGAGTGGAGTTTCAGTTTCCTATAACCCTCCAACTCTCCCAGAGTTAAGCCCCATTTACTTTCAAAGCCAGATGTTATGGGGACTTATCTCCCCAGTGCAGATTCACAGGGTGCCCGATATGGGACTTGAACCCCTCACTTCTCTGGAAGGACTTCAGTGCCCATGTTATCCTTCTTCCTTGCAGGTCACCACACCAGCGTTTGGTTTCCAACCAGACTGCATCACTTTCCCTCCTGCCCTTCTCAGTGTGGCTCTTTAATTATATCTTTGGCTGCTAGTCTCCAGGTCATTCTCTGAGAGAGTTGCTCTATATGTGCTTGCAGCCTTGATATGTCCATGGAAGTTGGTGGGCTCAGGATTTTCCTACTCTGTGATCTTTCCCTCCAATCCCAAAGTAATACATTAAATTTTTTTTAACATTCATTCATTTTTGAGAGACAGGGAGAGACAGAGTACAAGCTGAGGAGGGGCAGAGAGAAAGGGAGACACAGAATCCAAAGCAGGCTCCAGGCTCTGAGCTGTCAGCACAGAGCCTGATGCAGGGCTCAAACCCACAAACCACAAGGTCATGACCTGAGCCAAAGTTGGATGCCTAACCAACTGAGCCACCCAGGCAGCCCCAAAGTAATACATCTTAAATCACAGAATTTCAGACTTGTGTATGCAAAATTTCTTTTACATGTTGCTTTCCTGGCTCTGCTCTAATCATATCACCTACGTGACCACCTCTGTCTATGTATGACTATGTACCCAAAAGGAAGTTGTAAAAAACAAACAGAAAAAAAAAAAAGAAGTGAGAAGGTTAGGAAATATTATTTTCCAAAAGAGAAGCAATTGTAGAGAAGCAACACATCATTTCTGAATGATTTCCATAATCCATTCTTTTTATAATCAAGCAGACATCTCAAGCCAGCAAATCTACTCTTATTTATTCTAGATAGACTTGGGTGTCCAAGTTGGAACTCAATGAACCAAGCAGGTGCTATAATTACCTAGTATTTCCCACCTTTCATTTTGAGAAGAGTACTCAGGAAAAAAATTCTTTTTTTCTCTGTAGTTCTAAACACTTTTGGGATTTTGGTTTTGGGACTCAGTAGAGGCTCTAGATAAGACTTTAAGAACATCAATCAGTATGGGGTACCTGAGTGGCTCAATTGGTTAAGTGTCCAGCTTTAGCTGGGTCATGATCTCACAGTTCATGAGTTCAAGCCCTGCATCGGGCTTTCTGAGGTCAGCGTGGAGCCTGCTTTGATCCTCTGTCTCCCTCTCTCTCTGCCCCTCCCCTGCACGCTCTCTCTCTCTCTCTCTCTCTCTCTCTCAAAAAATAAGTAAACATTAAAGAAAAATCAGTGAAACAGGAGTAGTCAGGAAAAGGATTAAACTGGAAAAGGAGCCCAACCCTTTCTATTGATTGAAATGGTAACCATCACACACTTTTCTACAGAGTAACGTTGCAATGAGCCCTTAGCAGCTGATAGATTCATTTTATTTTCTCACCTACACCAAATACGCTTAATCCCCAACTTTTAATTTTAAGTACTAAATTGAGTTTAGTACTTAAAATTGAAAAAATTGAATTCAGGACTGACGTCACTAAGTTCTCCAGGGAGAACTCCACAAACAACTATTGAACTTGCAAAACTGTTCAAGCCCTACATCCGGCTCTGTGCTGACAGCTTGCTCAGAGCCTGGAGCCTGTTTCAGATTCTGTGTCTCCTTTCTCTGCCCCTCCCACACTCATGCTCTGTCTCTGTGTCTCAAAAATAAATAAATGTTAAAAACAATTTTTAAAAATATTTTGGAACTAGATGGAGGCAATAGTTACAGAATATTGTGAATATGCTAAATGTCACTCACTGAATTGTACACTTTCAAATGGTTAATTTTGTCATGTAAATTTTTCCTCAATTTAAAAAAATTGAAGCCATAACTGATTCCAGAGCCAAAATTTTTATACTGAACAGTATCCTATCTTGTTGAATGCTATATTATAACTACTATTTCATGTGTAACCACAAGAAATGCCTTCGATCTCAATTCCTAAGAGTCTGATGAGGTAAGTATTCAATAATGCTAGCTCTGTCCTAATGCCCATACTTGCTAGGGCATTAAAATGCGTAAACTAGAGAGAGGCTCTGCCCATAAGCTGCTCACGTCTGGGTCTCCACTAACATTTATAGGTGAGGATAAAGTACAACTAGAAGCCCCTGGCCCATTCTTCTTTTCACTTCTCAGGGAACCCCTTACCCTGTCCCATATACCTCATAATCACATGTGTGGAAAGCCCAGTCCACACAACCAAGCTCCATACACACACACACACACACACACACACACACACACACACACACACACCAACACACAGGTGCCCTTTGGGCACACAGCTGCCTGTGGGAGCTATGGAGGCCCTAGAAGTGGGCTCAGAATCTTTTGGGCAGAGAATTTTGGAGTCCTGGATACACGGTATGTGATTCAAAGTAGGAGAGGGCATAAGCTCCTTAGTTTCATGGGCTCCTTGTCTTGTGAAGAGGAACATTGCTGGAGAAGGTTCAGACTAGGAGCCTCAAAGTAAGGCCCAGGAAAGGACCAGTACTGCCCAGGTCTAGGTGGGTACTGTTTTTCTGTTCCATTCCACTTATCTATATCCTATCTTACCAGCCATGGGTTGGGCCTGTCGGTGCAAGGAGGGGCTCTAGTTTCATCTCACAGGCCACATCTTTACCAGAATTGAATTCCTGGGGTCTCAGGTGCCCAGTGGGGCTTGTCTGACTAACTGTGGGAGGACATAGTTATAACTATTGACTGCTCAGATTTCAGAATTCTGGGCTCTGCTTCCTATGAAGTTTTCTACCAGAAGTCCTAAAGTGACCTTGCCGACCCCAGACTTTCAAATACAAGCACCCATTGCTCCCAGCATGTACCATGGCCAGCTCTGTGTATTCTTACTCTTTCCTAAATAAATGCTAAAGCTGAAAGGCTATGATTCAGGAGCATTAAAATGGGGACTGAGATGAGACCTCCTCAATGTAGGATGATAATGTGCATGATGAAGATAAGAATGTTTTAGGGGAGCATAATGGATGGGTCCCTGGCACTTGACTAGGGGGTTGGTCAAGGGAAACATCTAGGATCTCTAAGATGGGACTTGAAAGATTATACCTTAGACAGACAAAAGTGAGGAAGATTATTATGGGAGAAAAAAATGTTAAATGTATATATACTATTTTTCAACTTGTATATTATGTCCTCTGAAGGATGAAAAACTTAAATATAGACGGAAGATTTTATCTGAGGCAGAATCCCTGAGGATTGGCCCATGGGTTATGTCCCATGCTCTTGAAAGGGAAACTAGAACTCAGAACTTGCTGTGATACTCAAGTTAGTGGTAGAATCAAAGGAATCCAAAGAATTCTAGAACCAGAGTTCTCTCCATCTGTTGTACACCCCCTCAAAAATTTGAGTATCCAGAACTGCTTTCTCATTTTTAGCCCCCCATTCCCAGTTAGAAGTTTGTATTTACTTTTATCTGTGGATTTAGTTTCACTCGTATTCATATCTATTCTTGTCAGGGGAACATGGGTAAAAATTATTTAACTCATCATCAAATTCCATTCATTGATGACTCATTTATGTTGCTCTCTTCCCATACCTAGATTTTCACCTCTTTTGGTCCAAGTGCTTTGGCTTATGTTCCTAGGCCTTTGTTCCCTAGTTTCACACTCCACCTATGTTCCCTATCCCTGACACTTGATCTCTCCAAACTTGGATCTTGCCTGCTTGGACCTAATATAACCATTTTCTCTTTGAATATTAGCTCTCCACCATTCTCTCCAGTCTCTTTTTCTGAAACTTCTATCAAACATTGGAGCTTCTTACTTAGCCTCCATTCCTCTTAATTTCCTTTTCTTACTTTCCAACATTTTCTAGCTTTCTGTGCTTTGCTCTGGACATTTTCTCCCATTCTTTTTTATAGGTGCTGTTTATTTTTTGTTTCTTTAAACATCTTTGAATAAGGTGAGTTTTTCCAAAATCAGCTATTTATATGAAATTTGCAAGAGGTTGGGGACAGGGCCATATTTGAGGCTATTTTCTTTATGAAACAATGTGTGTATGAGTTTGTATAGCCCTCACTTTCCCCCATGATCAGCACTGCAGAGTTGCTTACAATGCAGTCTGTCCCCTCCACTCTTCCTCACCAACAGACTGCTTTCCATAAATATGGCTTATTTGTCTTTGTTCAATTTCACCTTCCTATATTTCCAGTTTTGGTGACAAAAGGGAATTTAAAAGCTCCTGCTTTAGCCTACTTGCCTGTTCTCATTGTTCCCTACAAGTGCTTGTGGATCTTGGCACTTCCTTTGGAGAGCTGTATCACTCTTGTTTTGTACAAAATCTACATTCCTAAGCATCCATTATCACATGCTTGGTAACAAAGTCAGTGAACAGCCACAAGCCAAATTGCCTCTGAAAAAGGAAGCAAAAACTTTGGCTCCTGGAAAAGTTATTGCTAAAAAAATATCAAAACTTCAAAGCACCTGAGCCTGTGTCTGTACCTGTGCCACAACCAGAGCCAGAACATGAGCCTGTTAAAGAAGAAAAACTTTCTCCGGAGCCTATTTTGGTTGATACTCCATCTCCAAGCCCAATGGAAACGTCTGGATGTGCTCCTGCAGAAGAATATCTGTGTCAGGCTCTCTCTGATGTAATTCTTACAGTGAATGATGTGGATGCAGAAGATGGAGCTGATCCAAACCTTTGTAGTGAATATGTGAAAGATATTTATGCTTATCTGAGACAACTTGAGGAAGAGCAAGCAGTAAGACCAAAATACCTACTGCGTCATGAAGTCACTGGAAACATGAGAGCCATCCTAATTGGCTAGTGCAGGTTCAAATGAAATTCAGGTTACTGCAGGAGACCATGTACATGACTGTTTCCCTTATTGATCGGCTCATGCAGAATAATTGTGTACCCAAGAAGATGATGTAGCTGGTTGGTGTCACTGCCATGTTTGTTGCAAGTAAATACGAAGAAATGTACCCTCCAGAAATTGGTAACTTTGCCTTTGTGACTGACGACTCTTACACCAAGCACCAAATCAGACAGATGGAAATGAAGATTCTAAGATCTTTACATTTTGGTCTGGGCCGCCCTCTGCCCCTGCATTTCCTTCAGAGAGCATCTAAGATTGGAGAGGTTGGTGTTGAGCAACATACTTTGGCCAAATACCTGATGGAACTAACTATGCTGGATTACGATATGGTACACTTTCCTCCTTCTCAGATTGCGGCAGGAACTTTTTGCCTGGCACTAAAAATTCTCGACAATGGTGAATGGACACCAACTTGACAGCATTACCTGTCATACACTGAAGAATCCCTTCTAAATATTATGCAACACCTGGCTAAGAATATAGTCATGGTGAATCGTGGGCTTACAAAGCACATGACTATCAAGAACAAGTATGCCACATCTAAGCATGCTAAGATCAGCACTCTAGCACAACTAAATTCTGCACTAGTTCAAGATTTAGCCAAGGCTGTGACAAAGGTTTAACTTGTAAACATGAGTTGGAGTACTATAATAACTACAAATAAAATTGGCACCATGTGCCATCTGTACATATTATATGTTACGTTTATTTACTTTTAATAAAGTTTGTGGTACTTTTTATTTCTTATACCTTAACTCATTTGAATGTGGCTACTTCCTACTCAAAGGTAACCAAAAAAGGTGTGTTAAAGATATGATGGGGAATATAAAAAGTGCTTTCAGTTTATTGGGACCCAGCACATATATATAATTGTTACTTGTGTGGTTCTTGTTTTATGTACCTGGCTTTGCATTCTTGTATTTACTGTGGTCATAAAGGCATTTAAAGCTGTTCTCTAGGCATACTGCATGTAAGCCCAATTATCTTGGAGAATATGCTGCCTTATTCTGTCAAAGGTCTGCCACCTTACCCCTAGTCCTCCTGTTTTCTGTTTCTTCTGGAAAAAAAAAAGGAAGCATACTTCCTCAAAGGGTTGTGGTCTAGGCTTACAGATGTCTCTAGTTGTATTGCAAATAGAGTTGGTCTAGTTTTCATTCTCCTTGTAGTTTTGAGTTAAAGAAGGATGAGTTTCTGAGCAAAAAAGAAATAAAACCACTATTTTTATTCTACCATTTGAAAACCTAAGCTTAAATTGTTTTTGGCACTTTAACCAACATTTCTATGTATTTGGTTGGGGGAGGGGAGATAGAGATATTTCAGTATGTCCTTCATACACCACCTTGACCAGTGGTAATCAGTGCACATGTCTGTCCCCAAAGATTACAAGTTGAATTTCTCTCCAGCCCACAGGAATGGAGACTCAAAGTCAATATTAAGCAGTGTTATGGAAAGGGTTATGCACTATTCTTTGCATACTTGGATTTTTAAACCAAGATGCATCCCCAATACCTACTAGATGTGTTAATTGTAGTTGCTGACATTCCTATAGTCCATGCTAAAGGTCAAGACTACATTCATCATGTGGCCTTTACTCTCTCTCCCAAGCCACAGGTAAATAAAATACAGGTAGGATTCTGACCCATTTCATAGGCTGTTCAACAACCCAAGGTGTGACCTAATGGAAAAGATGATCTGGGCAAAATAGAACCTCTTGCGAATTTAACTTTGGAAATAAAATCAGGAAATTGGCAGTTGAAGCAAATCCTAAAAATTTGAAACATGAAAGGTCATGGCATGAAGACTCATAAAGGAAACAGAATCTAGGAGCTAAATTTTATTTACTTATTTTAAGTTTACTTATTTTGAGAGAGAGAGCATGAGCAGGGGAGGGGCAGAGAGAAAGAATCCAAGTAGTTGTTGTCAGACTGGGGCCCGACATGGGGCTCAATCTCCCAAACTATGAGATCATGACCTGAGCCAAAATCAAGAGCCAGACCTTTAACCATCTGAGCCACCCAGGTGCCCCAGGAGCTAAATTTTAAGTAGAAGACATGGAGAGATGTGGGGTGGAGTCAGTAAGCTCTTAGAGACAAGAATTATAGAGAGAAACAAATGTGGAGAATAACTGTGTTACATTAACCACAGCACTGTTATAGGACTCTTCTTGGATTCCTATGCCTACACAATGCCTTGCTATAGTAGGGGCTCAGCAAAAGAGTTGGAGTCATGGATGTTTATCCTCATGGTCAGTGTGGTTACCTCTTGGTTACCTCTTACTTAAAATAACTTGTCTGAATCTCTGCTCTTGTAACAAACTCTCTACCCCAGCATGCTATAAAAACTGTTTTCTGAAAGCTTGCCATGGAGTTTGCTAAACACTCATTTAATGACCTACTCTCAATCTTCATCCTTCTTAACTTACTGGGTTAAGAAATTAACCCAGTTAAAATTCTGTGATATGATTCTGTTCTAATTCTTCTTTCTCTGACCACTCCTCCGCCTTGGTTGGTTTCTCTTCCTCTTTCCACTTTCTTAAGTGTAAACAATCACTATGGGCTATCTTCAGCTCTCTTCTAGCTCTGTACTCTCTTCTTCCCAAGGAAGCCATTCATTCCAAACTTTGTGTACAACTGCTATAAAGGTGAGCCCCCCAAATCTGTATCTCTGAGCCCATATCTTTGAGCTCACAACAGGGTCCCTGAAACTAAATAAGCCTGAAACATAACTCCTCTTTCTCCCTAATCAGTTCCTGCTCTTGGCTTCCCTATTTCTGTTGCACCACCAATATCCCAGTTTTGAAATATGAGTCATCTTTGGGTGTTCTCTTTTTTCCCCCATCATCTAATCAATTATAAAGTCTAGTTAATAATAATAGAACTAATAATAATTGCTAACCCTTCCCTGCCTCAAATATCTTCTTTTGCTTTCCATAGCATACCAAAATAAGTTATGTGGTGTTTTTATTTTTATTAAAAAGGCAGATTTCAGAATTCTCTACATGTTGCAAACTCATATTTCTAGTCTTATCTCCCATGGTTTTGTTGTACAGTAAAATTTTTTAATTTACCATCCTTTCATATATTAATGATTCATTTAAGTTCCATTAACCATTAGATAACAAAAAAAGTTTTTAAGTTTATTCCCTTTTTTTGTACTAGACTGAGTGGGCAATTCTATGGAAATAAAGAGGAAAAAATCTGTTATTCTCCACCCTCTCAGTATGTGCTTAGAAGATAAAACTCATAAAAATATGCCCCTCAGGGAATATGCAAGCAAAAACAACATTGCATTTTAAGCTAATCAGTCTGTCTGGAAAACTTAAAATTAGATGCATTCTGAATATGATAGAACTTGTGGGAGAACCTGGCCAGTTGGCAATTTAAGAGAAAGATTGTCTCTACCAGAGCTAGTTTTTAATCCTAGTGAATGCAGTATCTTTTGGAAATGGATGCCATTTAGGAATTTTTATTCCATGTGTTTTAAAAATACATTTAAAGTAGACTAGTGGTTTCCAGGGCTAGGACAAGGCGGGGAATGAGGAGTGATTGCTAATGGGTATGGAATTTCTTTATGTGGTGACGAAAATATTCTAGAATTAGATAGTGGTGATGGTTGTACAACTTTGTGACTGTGAGAAAACACTGAATCGTAAACTTTAGAAGGGTGAATTTTATGATATGAAAATATATATTTAATGTTATTATTGACATTATATGATTTTTTTGTTATTTTATTATTATTATTTTAATTATTTTAATGTCTTATTTTACTTTTGAGAGACAGAGCATGAGCAGGGGAGGGGTAGAGAGAGAGGGAGACACAGAATCCAAAGCAGGCTCCAGGCTCTGAGCTGTCAATACAGAGCCCTACGTGGGGCTCAAACTCACAGACCACGAGATCATGACCTGAACCGAAATCAGATGCTTAACCAACTGAGCCATCTACACGACCCTGTTATTTTATTATTAATATCTTTCCAATTGATGTTTTGCCAATTACTCTGACTTTCAAGAATATAGCCTCTGCTATAAAATAAGGTTATTTTAATCATATTAACTAATATTTACTGACCATTTGCTGTGTGAAATGCTTTATGCACATTATTTCATTTAATCCTCATAACAACCATATGAGATCAGTATTATTCTTCCATTTTTAAGGAAATTGAAACTTAGAGAGGTTAAATAACTTGCCATGATCACACAGTAATTAAGTGGTGGAGCCTGGATTTGAAATGATTATCTGACCCCAAAGCCCATTTTCCTAATCATTGAGTCAGCAGAGGGCAAATCAATGTTTTGTGCAATTTAATTCATTAAGTGGATCAAACCTGTGAGGCAAAACAGCTGGAACAATTTCCCACTGCTCTAGAGGGAAAAATAGAATTGAAAAACAAAGGAGATTCTGAAATTTCTCTACCTGGAAACCTTAGGAAATCACACCTACTGCCAGCTCCTTAGAGGAAGCCTAACCTTAAGGCAGAAGGAAAGAAATTCAAGTCCAGGATAAGAATTCATCCTTAGAAAGCTCCTGGATGGCAGCAATCACTTTTAAGAAAGCATATCCACCTCCTTCTACTCACTTTGCATATTCTTATAAGGAGAGAAAAGGCAAGGACGAAGTAGAGCAGTGAAATTACTGGAAACTTGCAGAAAAAAATGCTTAATTTTTCACAGGTTTTTTTTTTTTTTTCCTTCCTGAAAAGTTTTAGATTGTGAACTTTTGAAATCAGGATCAGCAAAATATTTAAAGGGATTTGTTGCCTTTTTTAAAGGGCATTAGTTGCTTTTCAGCTTTCATTTCTTCAAAGTAATTTTTTAAAACTCTGATGGGCAGATTGCTGAAAAATTAGCAGAGCAGAGAATTAAGAGCAGAGAAACATAATTCATCTAAAACAAACTATGTGGCACAAACAGCTCAAGCACCAGAGCAAAATATATGCATGCTTCGTGTGCCCTGTCACTTTCACATAAGAAAGAAAGATTATGAACTTGTTCATTTAACCAGTTTGTCAGGGTTGAAAGAGATCATAAGTCATTTAATTAACTCCTTTCTAGCTACTCCCTGAACATTTGAAATCATGGGAAGCTCACTATTACACAAATTTTTAACTGTTATGAAAAAGTGTCTACTTTTACTAACTTCCCCTTAATAAGAATGTGGTGGGAAGAGACAATAGTAATAAGAGTATAGTAGGAGTAGACGGTATTGTTTACTTTTCCCTCTAGAAATTATAAACAAAATAGGTATAACTCTGTTTCAACAGCTAAGAACAGATAAGACTAAGAGCAAACCTAAAGGTTCCATAACTGAGGAATCTTATCTTAATGCTTAATATATGTTTAATTAAACTTTGTAAGAAGTAGAAGCTGATAGATATATCAGAACATGATTCAGGTGTCAAAATTTCTTGTTGATGAATTTCAGTGAGTTTTTTTCAGCTTTCTTTCTGTAAATACACATTTTCTTTTGTCTGTCAGGAAAACACATGGTTCAAATGAATATAACGTCCTTAATTTTAGCTCTGAAGAGATCTTAAAGGAATTCAATTAAAAATGTTTAACTCCTCAACAAAATTAAAACACAACCTACTGAATAGGAGAGGATATTTGCAAATGATATATCCAATAAAGGGTTAATATCCAAAATATATAAAGAACTTACACAACTCCACACCAAAACACCAAATAATCTAATTTAAAGTGAGAAGTCATGAATAGACATTTCCCCAAAGAAGATACACAGATGGCCAATAGACACATGAAAGATGCTCAACATCATTCATCAATAGGGAAATACAAATCAAAACTACAATGAGATATCACCTCACACCTGTCAGAATGACTAAAATAAAAAACACAAGTGTTGGCAAGGATACTTGGCGAGAGAAAAAGGAACCCTGTGCACTGTTGGTGGGAATGCAAACTGGTGCAGCCACTGTGGAAAACAGTATGGAGGCTCCTCAAAAAATTAAAAATAGAACTACCATATATGATCCAGTAATTCTACTACTGGATATTTACTTAAAGAAAATAAAAACACTGATTTGAAAAGATACATGCACCGTTATGTTTATTGCAGTGTTATTTACAATAGCCAAATTATGGAAACAGCCCAAGTGTTCATTGACAGATGAATGGATAAAGATGTAGTATGTATAATATATGCAGTGGGTTATTACTTAGCCATAAAACAGAATGAAATCTTGCCATTTGCAACAACATGGATGGGATCTAGAGGGTACAATGCTGAGCGAAATAAGTCAGTCAGAGAAAGACAAATACCATATGATTTCACTCATATGTGGAATTTAAGAAACTAAATAAATTAACAAAGAAAAAGGAGACAAACTAAAAACCAGACTCTTAACTACAGAGAATAAACTGGTGGTTACCAGAGAGGAGGTGGATTGGGGGATGGGGGGAAAAAGGCAAAGGGGGTTGAGAGTACACTTTTTTTTTTTAATTTTTTTTTAACGTTTATTTATTTTTGAGATAGAGAGAGACAGAGCATGAACGGGGGAGGGTCAGAGAGAGAGGGAGACACAGAATCTGAAACAGGCTCCAGGCTCTGAGCTGTCAGCACAGAGCCCGACGCTGGGCTCGAACTCAGGGACCACGAGATCATAACCTGAGCCGAAGTCTGACGCTCAACCGATTGAGCCACCCAGGCGCCCCAGAGAGTACACTTATTGTGACGAGCACCGAGTAATGTACAGAATTGGCATATCACCATATTGTACACCTGAAACCAATATAACACTGTATGTTAACTATACTGGAATTAAAATTTTTAAAAATGATACTGTAGCTAATGCTAATTCCGTTTATAACTTTTCAGAATTCTAATAGGCATAAATAACTCCAGACCTCGCTGTAGTGAAAAAAACAAACAAAAAAAAGATTTAATTCATCAATTTTGGAAGATGCAGCTAGAGCTAAAATAAAATAACTGGAAGACAAAAAAGAAAATGTTTAACCCCTGTGAGAATCAGTTTGGTTCTAAATATAAAATACCACATGTAATAGTATAACTAGCAAACCAAGTTATACATAATAAATTTTTTCAATCTAAAATAAAGTGATTAGGGGTGCCTGAGTGGCTCAGTTGGTTAAGCGTCTGACTGTTGATTTTGGCTCGGTTCATTTCAGCTCAGGTGATGATATCATGGTTTGTGAGTTCGAGACCCACATTGTAGTACAGAGCCTGCTTGGGATTCTTGCTCCCCTATTTCTCTGCCCCCCCCTCAATAAATAGATAAACATAAAATAAAACAAAATAAAATAAAAGTGATTAGTATGAGTGAAATAGGTAAAGGGAATTAACAGTACACATATCTTGATAAGCACTGAGTAACATAGAATTATTGAATCACTATATTGCACACCTGAAGCTAATATAACACTGTATGTTGACTATACCAGAATTAAAACTTAAAAGGAAAAGGATGGAACAGATCCATGCATACTGAAATAAAACAATCTTTAGACTATAAAAAAAATTAATTAATGAACAAATTAAATTAAGGGATTGTTAATAAAGAAAGTAAATTTTTGTATAGCATTTATTTTAATTTTTCTCCAAACTTTATGTAGGTATCATTACTTGCCTACCAAGCAGAGTAAACCTGAAGAGAGTATAGCAGCTATAAGCTGTCATAAATTAAATAGTTCCCTGAATTTCCTTTCATGCTGTAAAATCCATACCCCCTTCTGTGATCTTGTTTTCCACACTATGCCTAGAAAATTAGCTGAGTTAAGGTAGGGTCACTCACCTCCATTAAGCTCTATCATTGGGCCACCAGGGAACAGAGGCAGACACTTGAATCAAACCACAACAGGACCAGGGTAGCTGCAGACCAGGAATCAGGTGCCTGGTAGTTTGCTAAGAATGGGCTCAGAGCATGACAGAAGGAAGAAAAGTTCAGCAGCTGGGGATAGGGCAAGGCCAGAGTGAGTTCTAGCAGATTCCGTGGCAGTTTGTCAGTTGCTTTGATCATCATTAGCTTAAGAGAGAGAGAAAGCCTGATTGGAATGGCCTACCCACTCACCCCCATTTTTTGTTGGGGGGGGGGGGGAGAGGGAAGGCAACCCAATTAGATTCAAGGTGGCAGTCTAATCTTAAGGTTCACATATTCCCATTTCTGGAGTGGGATTCTGTATGAAAGAGGACATAAATAAACATCATCATCTGCCTATAAGCATAATGCATGAGAAATAACCACATCATCTCTTCTCGTGATCCCAGTATTGAGACCCCACCTGAGTGGCTTTAATAGAGACCTATCCCACCTCTCAGAGTTCACATTCCATTGAAACAGCCCCAACTCTATTTCTGAGAAAGTAACAAATGCCTGGAAAACCCTAGGACTTAAGGAAGCAAGATGAGAAAAGCCTTATTTCAAATAGCTTTCTTGGGCAGTTTTAGTTCACAGAGATCTGTACCTAGATTGTGCTCTTGAGTGACCAACATATAAAGAGCCATCACGGAACCGGATTTTCTCTAACTCAATAGATTTTATTGAATGTCTAGCTCCTATGGAATGCCTGCTGTCCAGTCTTAATGCCCACAACAATTCCTCTGGTGTTTGGGATTGCCCAAATATGCCAATATGTGGCTTTGCACATGTCCCTTCTGCTGGGGATCCTCTCTCCCAACCCCAATCATTATCTCTTTAGTAAACTCTTCCATAACCAACCCCCTAAGCTTTACTCTCCTCCCCCATCCCTTGTAGAATATATTTTGCTGGCTCTATACTGGAGTTTCTCAACGTAAGCCCTGTGGACATTTTGACCTGGCTAAGTTTTTCTTATGGGAGGCTGTCCTGTGAATTTTAGGACAGTGAGCAGCATTTCTGGCCTCAGCTCACCAAATGCTGGTAGCACCCTCTCCCCTAGTTGTGACAGTCAAAATTGTCTCCAGACATTGCCAAATGTCTGCTAGGTGTATGGGGGTGGAACTAACTCCCAGTTGAGAATCAGTGCTTTACACCTTTCTATAACTCTCTAGATCTTTGTACATACCTGTTCATAGTTATTTTGTTTGATTTCATGTCTGCCCCTTGTTTACTAAATTGTAAACAACTACGGGTAGTGCTATCTTGTTCACCATGACAGTACATGGCATTTGTGGGATAAAGCACCTTATCAACTAATCAGCTATGAAATTCTGATGTTGAGCTAGGAACTGTGTTCCTAACTTTAAAAAATTAATTTTGTTTCATCTTGAATATTTTTTTAACATTTTTTATTTGTTTTTGAGAGACAGAGAGAGACAGAGCACGAGCAGGGAAGGGGCAGAGAGAGAGAGAGAGAGAGAGAGGGAGACACAGAATCTGAAGCAGGCTCCAGGCTCTGAGCTGTCAGCACGGAGCCCTATACAGGGCTCAAATTCACAAGCTGTGAGATCATGTCCTGAGCTGAGGTCAGATGCTTAACCGACTGAGCCACCCAGGTGCCTCCATCTTGAATATTTTTGGTGTTGGCTGAAATGTTTAACAGCATTTAGTAAAGATGATTGTACTAAATCCTAGAGTTTGCACATCCTTGAGCCTGTAGCTTTGGGGCAGTAATACTTACTGGCCTAGAAGACAAAAGCCTTTTCTCCCAGTAAAGAACCCAGAGAACTGAATAACGGCTGAAATGTTGAACTCCTCTGGGTATCAGTTCCTCCTATAAAATGTGACTTCCTAAGACTCCCCTTCTGCCTCTAAAGTTTGTGATGCCAAAACCTATATTGCATGAGGTCCCAAATCTCACAAAGGGGCACTTCAGGTTTTTATTTCACTATTTTAAAAACAAAGTTGGGGTTAGGCAGCAGGCGGTGATATGTAAGAAACTACACATACCAGGGGCGCCTGGGTGGCGCAGTCGGTTAAGCGTCCGACTTCAGCCAGGTCACGATCTCGCGGTCCATGAGTTCGAGCCCCGCGTCGGGCTCTGGGCTGATGGCTCGGAGCCTGGAGCCTGTTTCCGATTCTGTGTCTCCCTCTCTCTCTGCCCCTCCCCCGTTCATGCTCTGTCTCTCTCTGTCCCAAAAATAAATAAAAAACGTTTGGAAAAAAAAAAAAAATTAAAAAAAAAAAAAAAAAGAAACTACACATACCAGATTTTACCATGTAGGGGAAAGAGTAAAACAAAAACAAAGTTATAAAGCAAAGTTACTTGTCTTTTTCCAAGCCTCAATCTTAACATATATAAAGGAGACAATAATACTTACCTCATAGGATTGTTGTGAGGATTAAATGAGATGATGTATGTAATGGGCTTAACAGCACCTGGCACATGGGAAGCACCCAATAAATGGTACTAGCTATTATTGTCATTGTACTGACACTGGTATAGTAAATTGTTTACACATCCTCTCCCTCAAATTAACTTTCTGTCTTGAAATGTAACAAGAGATATAAATAGGTATTAATCTTGAGGGACTCCAACAGAGCTGAATACAAATCAAAAATTCAATTTTCTATCTTCTAGACTCCAAGGAAATTACTGATAAGTCAGAGTTATATCTGTTTTTATGCTTCAGCTAGTACCTGGCAGATATTTCTATCATAGCTTTTATTACACTGCATTATTTCTTTCATTGTATTATAAATATTTTTCACATCTATTCTCCACTAGCTGTGAGCTACTTGGAGGAAAGGACTCTTAAAAAGATGAATATCTTTTTAACCACATAGGCCTACCACGCTATCAAAACTTAATAAATACCAGGTAAATGAGCAGATGAATGAATGAATTAATGAATGGCCCATGCCCAGCAATGCAGTGAACCTTCTCTCTTCTGGTTGGAGAATAGAACAGCTGTTGTCTCTGTAGGTTGGGCTTGTTCAGAGGAAAGGCAGAGAGAAGTTCAATCTCTGAAGGCACTTTCATCAACAAGGGAGCCAAGTGGTATGAGTAACTACCACCTCTATCCTGTCACACCACACTAGCAGCCCCTCTGTCCTCCCTTTAGAGTGTCGGTGCTCCTGGCGGAGCCACATCTGAGGCCATATGCCTTTTCATGCCACACCACAGGAAAAGGGAATATGCCCTGTAGGATCTTTTTGCCTGCTGACCGCTAAGGGGGTAAGGGAAGGGCCCATATCAAATGTTACCCTCATTAATGTCTCCCATACAGTGAGAGTGATCATGCTAGAACTGTCAGTGAATAGTCACTGGATAGTGAAACAGAAAAAGATTTTCTCAAAGTCAGAAACCTACCTGCATAATACCATGAAATTGAACTATGGAATTGGAGATAGAAGAAAACCGTGTGTTTTACTTCTAATACTATGTATTAAAAATGTCCAAAACTGGGGCACCTGGGTGGCGCAGTCGGTTAAGCGTCCGACTTCAGCCAGGTCACGATCTCGCGGTCCGTGAGTTCGAGCCCCGCGTCGGGCTCTGGGCTGATGGCTCAGAGCCTGGAGCCTGTTTCCGATTCTGTGTCTCCCTCTCTCTCTGCCCTTCCCCCGTTCATGCTCTGTCTCTCTCTGTCCCAAAAATAAATAAAAAACGTTGAAAAAAAAAATTTAAAAAAAAAAAATGTCCAAAACTATTTTTTAAATATTTTTAAATATATTTTCTTAGTGTTTATTTATTTTTGAGAGAGAGAGCAAGAGAGAGAGAGAGGCACACTCAGGGTAAGGGCAGAGAGAGAGGTAGACAAAGGATCTGAAGCAGGCTCCGTGCGGTCAGCACAGAGCCCAGTGCGGGGCTCGAACTCACGAACTGTGAAATCATGACCTGAGCTGAAGTCAGACGCTCAACCAACTGAGCCACCCAGGTGCCCCTAAAACTATTTATAAATAAGGCTGGCAGAATATCCTGCTGTCCCTAACCATGAATTACCCAGTAGGGACCAACTTTGTCTGTTAGCCTCAGATCTCAACACAGCCAGGGAATACTGGATAGGGCACTAGGATAGCAGGGCCCACAGACAAAGGCCTGTACCTCCCTGAGACTTTTGTCAGTTCTAAGTACCCATGAGGCGGTCAGGAAAGCCCAAGGAGGCCAGTAGGTAAGAAACCTTAGGAGTTTGTGTGCATTTGTTCAAGTGTTGGCTGCTGTTGCTCCCTGGCTCTTGCTACAGGGAGACTACTATTTTAGAGATAGACACTGAGCTAATGATGTCATTGAAACCTATTTTACTTTATTAATACTCCCTGGGATAGTCATCCCAGTACACAGATTTTAATAGCATATCAGTGGGATCTAGTTGATGTAACTAAGGAAAGAACCTAAAAGTTTATCCTTTGTAACAATTTTAGGTTCTTGGAGAGTAACTTGTTTCTCTTGGCAGGTGTATTTAATATTTACAATAGGGATGAATTCAGTGTGGACTAGAGAATTGGAAAACACCGGACCTTGCTGAAACTTGAGTCTGACTTCTCTCCTCTGTCTCTCTTAACCCCTTTCTGGAATAGTTCAATTTCAATCTGTAGTTGATGAAATCCAGCTGTATTATAGCTCAAGAAATGTGGTTTTCATTCTCTGCTATAACTTCAGTGAACATCGGGAAATGATAGATGTACATTGCCAGATTATCTCACTGTGGGGCTAACTTGGTCTAAAGCTAGATCAAGCTTCAAGTGAGTAAATTTGAATGTCCATCTCTCCTAATTCCATTTCCACTCTGGCCAAATGAGCTTCTACTTTTCCAAAAAGGTACCTGAAAGCTAAATCCAAACTTCCACAGCTACTCCCCTGGAGTCCTATCATTGCCACCTTTGAACAAACACCATCTCCTAGGAGTTGCCACAGCTCAAAAGGTTTGCATAGCTCTGCTGGCTGTTCTAAAATGGAACTGCTAGACATCCGAGGGCAGGAGAGTACAGTGGACTACCAAATTCCTCAGACCGAGATTACTTCATCCTTTTCTTATACACTTCATGAAATTCACTTCTATTTTGAGAGGAAAGTCAACAGCAGGATCTTCCCTTCCTAATTCCACTACCATATTTTCCCCTCAACTTTTCAAACAGCATCTTTGGCCTTCACTGAAGATCATGCTGAATCCTTAAGAATCTTTCTCTGGAGGCTTTTTTCCAGGCCTTTTAAGGGCTCCTTAGCACCTGTAAAATGTGGCCTTAATTCTTCTTTTCTTTATTTCTCACTTCTTTCCACAGCTATGTACAATAGTCAGCCAAATTATTCAAGTTAGTATGCCCTGTGGCACCTCCATTCAGCTTCTGCTCTTACATCCTATTGGGTTCCTGCTCTTGCCTAGGTTTATGCATTGACTGCCTGTGATGTGTGAAGTGCCTAGTACTATGCCTGGAACACAGCTATTACTTAATGAATGGCAGGTGTCATTATCAATGACACTTTCTTCCTTCTATTTTTTGCATTCAATTAATGCTTATTAATAGTTGTTGTACCCTTAACTGTCCACACAAAAGGCTTTTCTTCTTTTTTGTTTTGTTTTGAACTAACATTTTATTTTATTTTATTCAAGTTCTTATTTAAATTCCAGTTAGTTAACATATAGTGTAATATAATTTCAGGCATAGAGTTTAGTGATTCATCACTTACATATAACACCCAGTGTGCATCACTACAAGTGCCCTCCTTAACCCAGCACCCATCTAGCTCATCCCCAACCTACCTCCATCCACTAACCCTGTTTGTTCTTTATCATTAACAGTCTGTTTCCTGGTTTGCCTCTCTATTTTTGAATAAATATGTTCATCTGTTTTGTTCCTTAAATTCCACATGAGTAAAATCATATGGTATTTGTCTTTCTCTGACTGACTTATTTCTTGCTTCAATTCTTAAAAGAGGTAATATTAGTCATGCTCCCACTAAAATATTTGATCCCTGCCTATTGCTTATACTCCAAATCCCTATCATATTTTCCTTGATGATGAGGTGAACTAGACAATGAAGTAATAAAAATCAGTGTTCCCAAGCATGTATTTGGTGACAGTAATCAGAACAGTGGTTGTTGGTGGGGGGGTGGGGGGGTGGGGGTTGGAGGGGGTGGGGGGGTGGGGGGGATTGACTAGAAGGAGATATAAGGGAACTTTCTGGAATGACAGAATTGTTCTGTATTTTGATTGGGGTGTTGGTCATTATATTTGCCCAAACTCATCTAATTATGCACTTAAGATCAATGCATTTTGTTGTCTATAAAATTTATCTTGATTTTTTTTTTGGAAAATTCAGTATCTCCTCTATTTTTTCCTCTGAAAGCAGAGCCAAAAACTCAAATGTCTACATGAGCTTGGCAGGTAAGGGAAATGTGTAGTGGGCTAGGCAGGATACGATAGGGAGGGTTGGGGGCTGCTGACAAGCTGGAGAGACTCTGCTCTTTATCCTGATCACATGGACAAGATGTATAAAAGCAGAATCTGCATTTAATAGGCACCTCAGATGTTTCAGTCATTAGCCAGTTTTCTGATACACTGTGTGCAGGTCACAGAGCAATTAATAGTTTCCAAAGTGGGGTACATAAAATGATCTATTGAAATATAGGAAGATAATATGTAGAACTTTTTTCAATTTTTTTTTCATTTTCCTGTTGTTTTTCTTCCTCTTTTCACTTTAGAACATACAAAGGAACACACAGAAGAGAGTATACCACATTTATCTTGCATTTCCTGTGCCACGTCAAGCAACTGAAGTCTGGGGTATGGAACATTTCAGAGAATGCATTGTGTAGACAGACATGACGCAGGGATGGGCACTGTTCCATCAGCACGACCGAGCCTCCATGGAGGAGAGCAGCACTGCTACAGCCATAGTAAGTAAGGAACAAACTTTACTGCCCATTTCATTCTGAGGAAAAAGGAGGGAGCACTGTAGAAATCTCATTCTCTCCAGTTCTAAAGTGCAGTCTGAACTGTGAGTGCTATATGATCCTCTGCAAAAGAAAAAAGAACTAGTCTGTGTTTGGCTGGGAGGTAGAGGGTGGGCAGTGGCCCTGGAGCAGCTGGGATGGTGGTGCAGTGATGTGTTTGTTAACAGAGAAGCGTGCCAACTTGTTGATTAGCTGACCAGTGTGGTGGACACAGCCACACCTGTAAAGCCAGAGTGACGGCATCTCCTCTGTGTTCTGGCAGGCCAGAAAGCACAGAACCACAACTCTAGATTCCCATGTGCCTAGGCAACTCCTCCAACTGGCCTCAAAGGCCAGCAGGAGTCTCAGAGGACATGGTGCCTACCCATGTGCCCACCTCTGCCCTGCTGGGTGGAGAAGTGGTCAGAAAGGACTGACTTCCTTCCACTCCAGTGGAATCAGGAAATCCAGAGAAACCCAGAGACAGCACCCTACCTGGTCCATTAATTAAAATAAAGTTTCCATTGCTGTAAATAAGACCTAGTATATGGTTGCTTAAATAAGAATAAAGTTTATTTGTCTCTCAAGTACAAGTCCAAATTTGTATGGTGGCTCTGACCTGCAAAGTTGTCAGTCTCCCAGTCTCTTTCCATCTACTTGCTCCACCATCTCTAGGATGTTGCCCTTGTTTACATGATCCAAAATGCCCATATGTGGTCAATTAAAAAGTGATTACTATGAGAAAAAAAGAAAAATTGCTTTGAGGACAACCACTAGTCTTCTGGCATATTATGACAACCAAAGTCCAGCCTTAAAGCATGAAACGAAAGGAATCAAAAAGTAGTCTCATACATAGTGTGTGAGAAATTAAAAAGTTTTTTATATACTCCAGAAAATAATTTTTTACATTTTTATTTATTTATTTTGAGAAAGGCAGAGAGAGAGAGAGAATTCCAAGCAGGCTGTGCACTGTCAGCACAGAGCCCAGTGCAGGGCTTGAACTCACCAACTGTGAGATCATGACCTGAACCAAAACCAAGAGCCAGACGCTAACTGACTGAGCCACCCAGGCACCCCAGAAAACAATTTTTAAAGCAGCCTTTTTGAGTCCAGTGTATAGGATGCCAACAACCTGCAGTTTCTGCATGAGGACATGGAAAAATCCACCCAAGTTTTGTCTGTCCTGAATTATACGGTATACCTCATATATAAATACGGTGGTACTGATGACAGCTGATTTTTTTCAAACAAACTGGGCAATTTTTACTATATTTAAGGGAAGTGCAGAGGCAGCAACTACAGAAGATGTGGCCACATTCTGTAGAGTAAACATGTCGCCTACTCAGTTCAATCTCCGAGTACCCATCCATACAAATTCGACACCAGATATAACCAGGTAGTGTGCAACTTAAAACTTCTTCTTCCAGGGCATTATGGGAGGTCCTGTTGGTCACATACACATCTCTGTTTCTCCTCAGCTCCTCCTTATCACTGCTCTTGCCAGTTTGCCTTTGGAGCGACCTTTTGTTTCCCCTTGGCCTCCTCCTTTCTTCAGTAATCACAACAGAGTCATGGCAAGTTAGGTCAATCACTGCAGGTTCTAGGGATTCACAGGTGAGGTCAACTATTTCATCACTTTCCCTGAGATCTATCAGTTCTGTTTCTAAGACCATCTCAGGAGTAGGGCCTCCTTCCCCAGCTGTACGGAATTCTCGGGTTTGTCTGGAATTCACCATGCTATTGCAGCACATTCTTGTATTCATTGTGCTTGTTGGATCCAGTCTTCAGAGAAATAAGTGATCTGTGCCAAAGTTTACAGTGAATGGTAAAGTCCCCAGCTGTTGGTCAGTCACTCTCCGACTTACATAAGAATTTAGAGCCCAGATTTTCTGGTGTATTTGAACTCTGATTCTGGTTCCAGTCCTGTCTCCACCTCCACAAGTGCTGTGTTCCCACGTGGGTGGGTGGGTTTGTGAGGCTTCTGGGAGCCACTTTTAAGACAACTCAATCTTAATTTTTAACTAAAAAAAAAAAAAAAAAGAGAAATTAAGTTTTGGTAATATCTAAGTAAGATTGATAGTAGTGTAAAATGGATAGATATCTAAAGAAAAAATGTGTTTTCAAAATACTTTAGTAGTTATGCATTTAAACAAGGTTTCAACTTTGTATTTTTCCTTATTCCATGTGCTAATGGGAAGCAGGAGAAGCCCAAGGGGCACTTACATGAAGAGAAGCACAGAAGTGCTGCATACCAAGAAAGGGTCACTATTTCATCCAAGATGCAGTGTCAGAATCTCAAGGAAACACTTATTTTTTACAAAGTAAAAATGGAGACCAATAAGTTCTTTGCACATTTAGGTCTTTCTTTCTTTCTTTCTTTCTTTCTTTCTTTCTTTCTTTCTTTCTTTCTTTCTTTCTTTTATTTTTTTTTTAATGTTCACTTATTTTTGAGAGAGACAGAATGTGAGCAGGGGAGGGGCAGAAAAAGAGGGAGACACAGAATCCGCAGCAGGCTCCAGGCCCTGAGCTGTCAGCACAGAGACTGACATGGGGCTCGAATCCACGAACTGGAAGATCATGACCTGAGCTGAAGTCAGACGTTCAACTGACTGAGCCACCCAGGCGCCCCCTTTCTTTCTTTTTTTTAATGTTCATTTATTTTGAGAGTGAGAGAGAAAGAGCATGGAGGAGGGGCAGAGAGAGAGGGAGAGAGGGAATCCCAAGCAGGCTCTGCCCCGTCAGCACGCAGCCTGATGTGGGGTTCCATCTCATGAACTCTGAGATCATGACCTGAGCCCAAACCAAGAGCTGGATGCTTAACTGACTGAGCCACCCAGGTACCCTGCACATTTGGGTTTCTAACAGCAAATAAGAAATGAACCAGTTAGTCCATGCAGAGGTTCATCATGCCCAGTGTTCCCTTTCTTTTTTTTTTTTTTTTTTTTTCAACGTTTATTTATTTTGGGGACAGAGAGAGACAGAGCATGAACGGGGGAGGGGCAGAGAGAGAGGGAGACACAGAATCGGAAACAGGCTCCAGGCTCTGAGCCATCAGCCCAGAGCCCGACGCGGGGCTCGAACTCACGGAGCGCGAGATCGTGACCTGGCTGAAGTCGGACGCTTAACCGACTGCGCCACCCAGGCGCCCCCCCAGTGTTCCCTTTCTAACAGAGACAGCGAGAGGAGTTTTCTTGAAGCATTTCATCTCAGATTCTGTTTTAGGGAAGAAGGGATAGAGTTCAAGCATTTGCATAGGGAGACTTGGTTTGAGTCTAGGCTCTGTGACACTGGGCACACAACGTAGACAGTTAAAGTTCTCAAAACCTCAGCATGTAAATCCTTTCTAAAAATTATTTTGTAATTTAAAAGTAATGCATCCTCAGTCATCATTAGGAAAATGCAAATTAAAGCCATAATGAGATACCATTTCACACTCACGAGGATGACTAAGATTTAAAAATAAATAATAAAAAGTGTTGGTGAGGATGTAGAAAAATTGGGATTCTCATATAGTGCTGGTGGGAATGTAAAATGGTGCAGCAGCTTTAGAAAACAGTCTGGCAGTTCCTCAAAAGATTAAAAATAGAGTTGCCATATGGCTCAGCAACTCCACTCCTAGGTATATACTCAAGAGAATTGAAAACTTATGTCCAAATAAAAAATTTATACATGAATGTTGATAATATTATTCATAATAGCCCCAAAGTGGAAACAAGCCAAATGCCCATTAACTGATGAATGGATAAACAAAATGTGGTATATCCATACAATGGCGTATTTATTATTAAGCAATAAAAAAGAATAAGGTACAGATACTTGCTATAATATGGATAATCTTTGAAAACATATTAAGCAGTAGAAGCCAATCACAAAAGACCACAAACTGTATGATTCCATTTATATGAAATGTCAAGAATAGGCAAATCTAAAACGACAGAAAGATGAGTGGATCGTTAGGCCTGGGGTGTTGAGGAGAAATAGGAAGTGGCTGCTAATGGGTGCAGGGTTTCTTTTGAGTATAATGTTCTAAAATTGAGGTGATGTTTGCACAACTCTGTGAATATACTAAAACCCACCGAATTGTATACTTTAAATTGATGAATTGTATGGTTTGTGAATAATTTCTCAATAAAGCTTTTACCAAGACAAACACCTAAGCTGCCATAGGAATGTTACACAAAACAATGTGATACAATCTGGATTTAGACACAAGCCCTAGAACCTAGTGGGAAAGTGTGGAACCCGAAAGGAAAATGGAAAGAAGGGCACCCTGAGGAAGGCACGGTGCTCAGGTCTCCACCGGAAGCGCCGACCTGCTTACCCAGGCAATTGTTCTCTTAGACCCCACAGACACCTGCTTTCCGCCAGATCACCACCCTCAAGTGTTTGCCTTTCACAACGGGCCTGCCCACCACCACTGACCCCACCCACGTATCCCATCAATGATTTAGCTATTTTGTCCTGTCCAGCCCAGTCCTGCTGAGGCAGCTCTCCTGGGAGAATAGAACAGGAAGAGTGAGTTCCAGCCGCGCGCCACTTTCCAGCCTCTGGGCTGCTTCCCTGTGACGTCTGAACTGAGTCTGGGCGAGCCGAACCCGGGTGCCTGGCTACACTGGGGTGGGAAGAAGCACCCAGAGGCCGCAGGGCCAGGGAGAGCCAGTGGATAAGGAGAAGCAGAGGGAGGGGACATCACGGGACGGGGTGCTCACCGTGAACTTGCACCGGCAGGTGGTGGCATTCGGCGAACACACCCAAGGTCACAAGCAAGGGGTCTCCGCGCGAGTTATCCACAGGACGGCGGAAAGCACTGGGGTTTTCCCTCCTTTTAAGCTGCTGTTTTAGTTTCTCAACTGCCCAATCAAAACCCGAGCCCATGGTAGCTTGTCACCAGTCTCTAGGTGGAAAGCTGGTGTTCCAGGTTAGAAAAGGGGACTTTCCTGTCCTTATCATCTTTCTCCAGGCTCCTGTTTACTGATAAAAAGGAGGCACCGGATTGTTGTTTCCCTTTTATCTCCTCTTATTGTTAGATCAGCAACTTCCCACCCTCTAGAAAAGTGGTTCTCAGTAGAGGCAGTAGCCTCTCTAAAAGTTTTGGAAATTTACAAGGCTGTTTTTAGTGGTCGCTACAGGCATATAGGGGCAGAGGGCAAGGGGCCCCGGCACCACCACCCCCCCTCCCACATGCACACATTGTCTCTATCTCTCTCTCAATATATGAAAAATCTGCTTTATAATCTGGGCTTTACAAGCACATGTAAAAACGTGTTTTATTTTTCAATTATTTCTTGGTATATATTGACTATTTACTATGCCAGAACAGTTACTGAACCAAAGTGGGCCCAGTTCTTGCTGAGTTACAGACAGCAACTACACTAAATGGAGTTGCCTCACAAGGTAAACTTTATTTGTACAAACAAGGAGGTCATGGGGAATCATTTCCAAAGCTGTGTCTCCCTGAACCAGGGAAAGCAGGCTCCTTTAAGTGTGGGATAAATATCCAGAAGGGGATTTTAACATTGTAATGAGGCTGAGGTAACAGCTAGGCCCTTTCTGAATCATCTGGATAGGCATCTTCCTCAAATGTTTCTTTTTCAGTACTAGCAGTTTGTTAGTTTGTTTCTAAAAGGTAAGATTGACAGCTAGACAGAAGCTTCTAGGAGTTTAGTTCCTATAAGGTAAAATTGACAACTGAATAGAAGTTTCTACTAGAGATTTTCTTAGTTCAGGGGATTAGGCCAAGACTATATACACTGAATTTTCCAGGAATGCAAACTACCAGACAACTAGAAGGAAGATGTGTTTCAGGTTTTTTGTTTTGTTTTGTTCTTATACTTGGAATTTTACCTAGATATTCTAACCATTTTAGAGGATCACACCACAGCCAAAAATACCATCGTTGCATCCACACGACTCCTGAAACAGAATGCTATGGGCACCAGTGACAGTCACAACAAAGTTTATTACAATCAGAGGCAAGGCCGACAGATCGGGACCAACACTCTTGATAAGAGTGCGGCCCTGAACAGCTGGGGCACAGAGTTTTTAAAGCGGATCACATCGTTTTATCATTACCTGGGAACAGAACAGAGAAACAGTTCCCAGATGAGTTAGAAACAGTTGCCAGATGAGTTAGAAACAGTTGCGGAATGAGGTGATTATTTTAGACTTTCTGCCGCTAAGTTGCAACCGGTGGGTCTCCTAGACCTTGCCTCTGATGCTCTTTGAGCTTTTGTTTCCTTCATTGGTAAAGCCTGATTTACAAGAGTATGAAGCGTAATTTACAAGAGTAAAGCAAGGCTGTTATCTCTTGACCTTCAGTGTCAGAACAAAGCTATTATTTTTCAAGCTACTCCTTAGCCCTACACTACAATTTAACCCTTACACCATATCTGAATCTGAGCCATCAGATTCACTTATAGTGTAACTCTCAGTCTTCTATGTCACAGTTTACAGAGACCCTAGGCCAAGTTACAAGCATCCAGCACCTCTTACAGCAGCCAGTACAGCCAGGTTAGAGTATTCAATTACTAAATTGCTTAACCTTCATAATCAAATTACTAAAGGGTAACAGTAAAGAGTTATAAAAAGGAGGTGTTGGATCTGACTCCACTCCCATCTGCAGTGGAGTCCTGGGCCTGTACTCACCTCAGTCTACCAAGCTTTAGCTTGAGTACTGACTCCCCACCATAGAAATATAGCAAATAAGGTTCCAGTATATTCAAGTGACCTGCTTACTGTGCTAACACGTTGGTGGCAGAACCCTTCATTTTACAAGTAAGAAAATTGAGGCCAGGAAAAATTAAGAGATTTGAAAGAGGGTGAACCGTGACAGAGGCAGGGCTAGAAGCTCCTGAGAATTCAGTTTGTAAATTCTCCAAGCAAGATCATTCCCAGAAATCCTGAGAGTGCCAGAAGAGAGCAAGTTTCCCTTTGTGGGGCACTGTCCAGAATGAGTGAAGACGTTTACCTAAAACCCTTCGTGGAAAGGAGTAGAGGCATACTTTCTTTTTTTCACCAGCTCAGAGCCAAAAAGTTTTCCCTTTTATCTCTTTGCTATGGTTTTAGGTAATTTTACTTGCTCTTGTAAGCTATGAAAATAACCACCGCAAGTAAAAGCAATCGCCTGAAGCTTTACATTTTACAGTTCTTACCACCATTTCCTGAGAACAACCCTTGAACAGTGCCTGGTATGGGGTAAATACTCCATATTTATTGAATGAATGATTGATCAAATAAGTGAATAAACTTTATGATATAAGAATAATCTCATTTTATGGATTTGGTGACAAAGAGTCAAGCTGGGGGGCGGGCACCTGGGTGACTCACTGGGTTAAGATTCCAAGCCTTGATTTCAGCTCAGGTCATGATCTTATGGTTCCTGAGATCAAATTCCACATTTGACTGACTCCAGGCAGACAGCCAGAGCCTGCTTGGGAATCTCTCTCTCTCCCTCTCTCTTTGTCACTCCCTGCTCACATGTGTGCTCACTTTCTCTCTCCCTCTCTCTCAAAAAAAAAAAAAAAAACAAAAAAAAAACACATTTAAAAAAAGAGTCAAGCCAGTAATAATGATTTCTCCAATTTCTTTTGTGGAATTAGGATTCAAACTCAGGTCTGATTTCAATGGCATTCACACTTTTTTTTTTTTTTTTTGAGAGAGAGAGCATGAGCCGGGGAGAGGGAGGGAGGGAGAGAGAGAGAGAGAGAGAGAGAGAGAGAGAGAGAGAGAGAGAGAGAGAGAGAGAAAATCTTAAGCAGACTCCTTGCTCACCCTGGAGCCTGATAAAAAGGCTGATCCCAAGACCCCGGGATCATGACCTGAGCTTAAATCAAGAATTGGACGCTCAACCAACTGAGCCACCTAGGCACCCCGAAACTTTGAACTTTGCAAAAAATATTTATTTTCGGGAGAGCACAAGGTGGGGAGGGGCAGAGCGATGGGGGCAGAGGATCTGAAGTGGGCTCTGCTGTGACAGGCTGACAGCAGTGAGCCCAAAGGGGGCTCAAATGTCATGAACCATGAGATCATGACCTGAGCCAAACTTGGACACTCAACCAACTGAGCCACCCAGATGCCCCAAAGCTTTGAACTTTTAATGAAAGTTTGGGACTGCATGCCTTATGGGCCCTGTAGAGACACCTAACAGGAAACATGCAGTAGCAGACTGATGCCTCACCCAGACTCAATGAGTCCATACCCAGCTTTTTCATATTTTGCTGCTAACAGCTAGCACCTGCACGTTATCCCAGCCCTGCAGATTATCCTCAGGCACTGGAGTGAGCTGGAAGTACCTGGGAGTTTAATGTTTCATCCAACTACACACTCTATAGCTTATAACCAGAGACAGGCTCCTGTGAGGTACCAAAGCCCAGCTCCTTTGCTTCAAGACAGAACTAACTTTGAGGGGTATTCTTTTGTTCTAGAGCTCCCATGGGACCAGGCTGAGTGTGGGATTTCTGAAATCACCCCTTCACTTGGCTTCTTCCCGTTCCCTATTCTTTATCCTCCCTTCCCCCCTGCCCCACTCCTTTTTTGCTTATTGGTTTCTCCTGGAAGCCCTCTCTTTATAAGTCATAGCATCCAAATTCTGGATTCGGGGCATACTTCTGCAAGAACTCAACCCAACATGCTCACTGACTCTGCAGATGATGAAAATTGCATGCACACTTTCAGACAGTAAGGATACCTAGAAAACCCTTTCAGATAGCACTATAGCATTGTGTAGCAGGAAGAGTCCTCTGGTTTTTTTTCTACGTGAAAACAATAAAAAGAGGAAGTGGCCCATGGGGGTGGGGAAATCTCACATTACTGCCTTCAGTTAGGCCTGTGCTATAAAGATAGAAATATCTCCTTCCTTTCACAGACTTTTAAATCATCTGTGTTTTAGAGGACCAAAGAGAACAAATAATTCTGAATCCAAGTAATGAGAGAAGATTTATGAAATTTAGTGCATAGTAAGTGCTTGATACATGATTGAACATTTTTTTAAATTCTATTTACCAGGGTTGTTCTTTTTTTTTTTCTATCAGTCCTTCTTATAGCTTTCCAAAGCGTCAAGATTGTTTTTAATGCATGAAACTTCCAATCAAAATATTCACAGATACTTTATTTCTCTTAAAATATCTAGGATCCAAATTGGTTACCCTTTGATTTTTTTCTAAAAGCCTAGAGTCCAAGGAGACAATTTTGTGCCAAGCTTGACAAAGGGTGGGGAATCCCAGGATGGTGAGCCAGCTCAGAGGTGTTTACAGCGCTGTCACGGTTCTTCCCCTAAACTGCATTGCCGCTGTGCCCCAGAACAAGGGCATCTGCAAGAACGGGGGCGTGCTGTAGTCCCCGCTCAGGAATGAATTCAAGTACACTATTTCCCAAGAATGACCACATCTTCCTCATAGAATGTAAGCAAACTTTAGTGATTACGGGTAGGAAGACATGGTTCTCTATTCCCAAGAAGAATCAGCCTTTAAAGGAAAAGAATTAATTTAGTTCTCAGTTGAGACCTTAAAGAACCTCCCCAAGAAGCTCATTTTTCTTGCCAAAAGTCTGGTCAATGCCTTAAAAGTTATTGAGCAATTGGAATTAGCAAATAAAGTGGACATGGTTTGGATAGTGGGAGGCAGTTCTGTTTATAAGGAAACCACGAAGAAACCAGGCCACCTTAGACTATTTGTGACAAGGATTATGCAGAAATTTGAAAGTGACACACTTTTTCCAGACTTTGATTTGGAGAAATATAAACTTCCCCCAGTATACCCAGGTATTCTTTCTGATGTCCAGGGGGAGAAAGGCATTGAGTACAAATTTGAAGTATATGCAAAGAATGATTAATGTGGAGGTGTTTTCTAATTTATTTCAAGTTGTTCCCCCTCACCTCCAAACAATTACATGTTTTCATATTAGAAAAAAAAGACTTTTGTTGACTTTAGGTCAATGGATAATTATTTCTAAGCAATGAATTTTTATTAATTAATCTTAATTAGACTATAGTTAAGATCAGTCTTAACTAGACCATATCAGATACGATTTGTGAAGCATTTCTTGCTATAACTGTAGGATGCCCATCAAGGTCCAGCACCCTGCCTAAGGTAGCATATCTACCAAGAGCCAAACTGAGAAAGTCCCCTGACAGCATGAGTTTAAAGCAGGACCTAAAGAGAGGACTGGAGAGATTTGTCCAAAGGTCAGAAATGAATTATAAACAGAAGAGCAAGAACTCAGATATTAAAAGACAATTAGATCAAAATAGGGACTATGAATTCTCGATGCATATCACAATTCTGAAAAAAAGTTCTGTTCACTCAGAAAAGGAACCAGCAAGTTGAGAACTCCAGTATATTCTATAGGGATAGTAAAGAGGCCAGTAGGACACTACCTTTTTGAAGGTTAAAAGAGAAGGTCTGAGACCTCTAAAATCTGTTTCTGATCTTCAGCGAGATTCCATGGGATATTATGATGCTAGAAGACTAGGCTGTTCTTTACCAAAAAGTAAACCTAATAACAAGCATTTGGCTAAAATTAGAAAAAAGGTAATGAATTGAAAGTGGATAATGCTAGAAACCAAAATTATGAAGTTGGAAACTAAACTTCAATGAATTAGAAAATGAAAATTAAAAAACAAAAACAAAAAACAAAAAACCTAGAAGCCAAGAGTCCAAGGAGAGATAACGCAAATTTTTGCCCCTAAAACCTTAATGGCTATATCACAGACAAAATATTTATTATATTAAGGAAAGACCTTGAATTTTTCCTCAAGAGCTTAGGGTATAAGAAATAAAGTAAAAAGCAACAGCCCAAAGATATTGGGAGAGTGACAGAAGACAAAAACTAGCAAAGACAACATTTACCAGTTCCTATATTGTTTCCATTTATGCCATGTTTTCATTAGGGATAATGGGAAAAAAATGAGATATAACATATAAATAAAAATGAGATATAACATATAAATTTCTTAAAATAAACATCATAATAATAACAATGACCATTTCCTAATGTTTTATTTCTTTTAACGTTGTCAAAATATAATTTGAAAAACCTGGACATTAAATTAAATAATATTTTTCCAGAGCGATGTTCTTGGGAAGATGTACACCCAGTGCAATGCTGCTTCTCTTTGTCTGTTTGTTTTTAAATTCCAGTGTAATTAACACACGTTATATTAGTTTCAAGTGTACAGTATAGTGATTTGACAATTCTATACAATACTCAGTGCTCATCACAATACATGTAGTCTTAATTCCCTTCACCTATTTTACCCACCTCCCCGCCCACCAGTTTGTTCTCTCTAGTTAAGTCTTTTTTGTCTTATTTTTCTTTGTTCATTTGTTTTGTTTCTTAAATTCTACATATGAGTGAAATCATATGGTATTCGTCTTTCTCTGACTTCTTTTACTTAGCTTTATACCCTTTAGATCCATCTATGTTGTTGCAAATGGCAAGATTTCATTCTATTTTATGGCTAAGTAATATTCTATTATATATATATACCACATCTTCTTTATCCATTCATATTATGAATATGTTGTCTGCTTCCATAATTTGGCTATTGTAAATCAACATAGGGACACGTATCCCTCCAAATTAGTGTTTTTATATTCTTTCGGAAAATACCCAGTACTGGAATTACTGGATTATACAATAATTCTGTTTTTAACTTTTTGAAGAACTTCCATACCGTTTTCCATAGTGGCTGCACCAGCTTGTATTCCCACCAACAGTACACAAATGTCCCTTTTTCTCCACATCCTGGCCAACAACGTTTGTTCTTGCATTTTTGATATTAGCCATTCTGATAGGTGTGAAGTGATATCTCATTGTGGTTTTGATTTGCATTTCCCTGATGATGAATGATGTTGAGCATCTTTTCATGTCTTTTGGCCATTGTATATCTTCTTTCAAGAAATGTTTGTTCATGTCTCCTGCCCATTTTTAATTGGATTATTTGTTTTTTTGTGTGTGATGAGTTGTATAAATTCTTGGATATTAACTCTTTATCGGATATGTCATTTGCAAATATCTTCTCCCATTCAGTAGGCTATCTTTTAGTTTTGTTGGTTGTTTCCATTGCTGTGCAGAAGCTTTTTGTTTTGATGTAGTCCCAAAAGTTTATTTTTGTTTTTGTTTCTCTTGCCTCAGGAGACGTATGAAGAAAGATGTTATGGCTGATGTCAGACAAATTACTGCTTATGCTCTCTTTTAGGATTTTTATAGTTTCACATTTAGGTCCTTAATCTGTTTTGAGTTTATTTTTGTGTATGGTGTAAGAAAATGATCCAGTCATTTTCTTTTCATGGTGCTGTCCGGTTTTCCCAACACCATTTGTTGAAGACACTGTCTTTTTCCCAGTGCATATTCTTGCTTTCCTTGCCATAGATTAATTGACCGTGTAAATGTGGGTTTATTTCTGGGTTCTGTATTCAGTTCCATTGAAATATATGCCTATTTTTGTGCCAGTACCATACAATTTTGATTACTACAGCTTTGCAGCATATCTTGAAATCTGGGATTGTGATACCTCCAATTCTGTTCTTCTTTCTCAAGATTTCTCTGGCTATTTGGGGTCTTTCATTGCTCCATACAAATTTTAGGACAATTTGTTCTAGTTCTGGAAAATGCTTTTGGCATTCTGATAGGAATTACAGTAAATCTGTAGATTGCTTTTGATGGTATGGACATTTCAACAATATTGTTTCTCCCAATCCACCATGAACATGGACTATCTTTCTATTTATTTGTGTCATCTTCAGTTTCAACAATGACTTTTTTTCTTTTAATAAAAATCTCCTGAAAAGCTAACCATGCCACATTGAACAGTCATAAGTGATCATCTCTGAGTGGTGAGACTAACAAGATTTTTTTTTCTTTTCTGCCTGTATAAACATCTTACTTTTTAAAAACAATGAACTATGCTCAAATAATAAAAGCTGTAAAAATTTGAATCATACAGCAGTATGCAGAATGATATATTTTTTAAAAAGTCTACTTTAAATTGTTCTGGACTTTTGGGAAAGATGGCTAAGTAGGAGGACCCTAAACTCACCTTGTCCCATGGACACAACTATAGATAACACTCACATCAATGTAAAACCAAGAAAAATACCTGAAGACTGGCAAAACAAACCCTACAACGAAATGTACAGAAGCCACAATGAAGAGGGTAGGAAGGGCAGAGATGAGCTGGGGAGCTAAACCCCGAATGTCTGGTTGCTGGAGGGAGAGAGTTGTGGGTGTGTAAGGGGAGAAAAATAGACTATCACACCGGGTAGCCTGCATGAGGAAGAGGAATCCTCATAACATTTGGCTTTGAAAAACAGCGGCGCTGAATTTTGTGAGTTCTTACAACCAGCAGGACTTAAAGCCTAGAACTTTAAAAATCAGCAGCCCTTAGGAGAGCAATAGGAAACTGAGTCTGTGTCCTTAAAGAGATAGCACAACAAATAGCCCATAGAGATAAGGCATAGAAGCAGCTGTCAAAAAACCTCCTGGGGCATATTCAAGGGAGAATTATTTACTAAATCTCTTAAGTTTGGTGAAGGACTTCTCCAGGAAGTCCCTCCCCCACCCCCCAGCATAAACACAGGGCCACCTGCGGAAACCAGCACAGCTGTTGGTTTTCGCTACCTAACTGCTTATGCCACACCCTGTACCCTCCAGCTGGGCCTGCCTCAGTCTTAGAGTTGTAGGTCCCCTCCCCTGGAAGACTGGTACAAACCTTGCCAACACTGTGTATCCAGACTGTGCACTCTGTGGGACCTTATTCCTGGCAGTGACAGTGGCAGGTCACCTCCCACGGAGGACGCACGCACCTTATTAAAACTGCTTGCCTCAGCTGGCCCCAGTCTTGGTAGCAGCTGTGCATCTCCTGTGGAAAAGGACGAGTGCGAACAATTTGTGGGCACTGTGGTCCCCACCTACTTGTGCTTTGTGGAGCAGCCCCAACCAGCCCTGGTCTCTGTGGCAGCTGCTTATCCCCTGTGGAAAAGGATTGGCATCACCTTGTTGAAAGTAGTGGGCAGGGCACACAGAAACAGGCACAGAGAGTGAGACAAAATGAGACAGATGAATATGTCACAAATGAAAGAAGAGGACAAAATTACAGCAAAAGACCTAAACGAAATGGAGATAGGTAATATGCTTGATAGAGAATTTAAAATAATGATCATAAAGATACTCACTAGACTTGAAAAAAGACTGGAGGACAGCATGAGACCCTTAACAAACATATAAAAAAGAACCAATCAGAGATAAATAACACAATAATTGAAATAAAAAATATACTAGGGTCACTTGAGTGGCTCAGTCGATTAAGTATCTGACTCTTGATTTCAGTTCAGGTCATGATCTCAGGGTTTGTGAGTTTGAGCCCCACATGGAGTTCTGTGCTGACATCACAGAGCCTGCTTGGGATTCTGTTTCCCTCTCTCTCTGCCTCTCCCCCACTAACTCTCTATCTGTCTCTCAAAATAAATAAATAAATAAACATTAAAAAAAATTTAAATACACTAGATGGAATAAATAACAGGTTAGAAGAAGCAGAAGAATGAATCACCAATCTGGAGGACAGAGTATTGGGAAGTAATTAAGCTGAGCAAGTGAGAGAAGAAAAATTATGCGAAATTAAAATAGACTCGGGGAACTCAGTGACTCCATCAACTGTAATAACATTCACATTAGGGATCCCAGAGAAGAATAAGAGAGAGAAAAGGGAGAAGAAAATTTATTTGAAGAAATAAGGGCTAAAAACTTTGCAAATTTGCGGCAGGAAACAGAAATGTAGATACAGTAGGCACAGAGCTCTCCCAACAAAATCAACCAAGGAGGTCCACAGAAGACACATAGTAATTGGAATGTCAAAAAACAGTGATAAATAAAGAATCTTAAAAGCAGCAAGAGGAAAGAAAACACATACAATGGAAATGCCAGAAGTCTATCAGCAGATTATTCAACAGAAACTTAGCAGGTCAGAAGTAAGTGGGCATAATATATTTAAAGTGCTGAATGGGAAAACCCACAGTTCAAGTGTCCATTGATAGACGAATGGATAAAGAGGGGTATATGTACATATACAATGGAATATTATTCAGCCAAAAAAAGGATAAAATCTTGCCATTTGTAACAACATGGATGGCTCTAGAAGAGTACAATGCTAAGGTAAATAAGCCAACCAGACAAAGACAAATACCATATGATTTCACTCATATGTTGAACTTAGAAACAAAACAAATAAAAAAGAGACAAACCAAAAACAGACTCTTAACTACAGACAGCAAACTGATGGTTACTAGAGGGAAGAAGAGGATGGGTGAGATAGGTGAAGGTTATTAAAAGTACAGTTATCAGGGCACCTGGGTGACTCTTGGTTGAGTGTCTGACTTCAGCTCAGGTCATGATCTCATGGTTCGTGAGTTTGAGCCCCATGTCAGGCTCTGTGCTGTCAGCTCAGAGCCTGGAGCCTGCTTCGGATTCTGTGTCTCCCTCTCTCTCTCTCTGCTCTTCCCTGCTTGTGCTCTGTCTCTGTCTCTGTCTCTGTCTCTCAAAACTAAACATTAAAAAAAATTTTTTTAATAAATAAAAGTAGTTATCTTGTTGAGCCCTGACTTAATATATGGAATTGTTGAATCTCTAAATTGTATACCTGAAATGAATATAACACTGTATGTTAACCACACTGAAATTAAAATTTTTAAAAAATAAAAAGTCTACTTTTATCTTACTCCTGCCATTTTAGGCCCTGCCTGTTGTTAAGAGGTTATTGAATACATTTCTGGACCTTTTCCTGTGGGTGTATCTGCTTAAAGAGGTTGAGAAAAAAATGTTAAGGCCATTTAAAAATATATAAAATGGGAGCGCCTGGGTCCGATAAGCATCTGTCTTTGGCTCAGGTCATGATCTCACGGTTCATGAGTTCGAGCCCTGCATGGGGCTCTCTACTTTCCACACAGAGCCTGCTTCAGATCCTCTGTCTCCCCACCTTCTCTGTCCCTTCCCCCCTCACACGTGTGTGCTTGCTTGCTCTCTGGCTCTCTCTCTCAGAAATACATAAATAAATAACTTAAAAAATATATATATATATATAGAGAGAGAGAGAGAGAGAGATCAGAAGTACCAGCTCAGCTTGGAACACCTGAGATAGGCAAATGCTGATGCTCTGAACAAGGGGTGAGCAGGATTTCTGCCATAGCTGCCAAGCTCTGATCACCATTCTTAAGGAATATTACACACAAACCACTAAGCTACAGTCACAGCCTTGTCTCGATGTTCCTTGTAGGTCTTTGGGTCAACAGAAAAGTTCCGGGTTAAAATTGCTGAATTCTGATGCAAATTTCTGTATTCCTTTGGATTCTCTCTTCCAGATGTTTTTCCCTACATGACCTTGATGAATTGCCTTAGTCCATGGCTCCCACCTGAGAGCTTTTTCTCACTGTCATTTGCTTTGGTCATTTAAGGTATGGGATCCTCTTGGGCCTGCAGGTCTAGACCCTGCAGGTCTAGAACCTGCATCATATCATATACTGTCTTTTTCTGGTTTCTTGGGCCCTTCTAAATTTTTCTCAAAGGGAGAATTATAAGAAAATGCAAGAGGGGCGCCTGGGTGGCGCAGTCGGTTAAGCGTCCGACTTCAGCCAGGTCACGATCTCGCGGTCTGTGAGTTCGAGCCCCGCGTCAGGCTCTGGGCTGACGGCTCAGAGCCTGGAGCCTGTTTCCGATTCTGTGTCTCCCTCTCTCTCTGCCCCTCCCCCGTTCATGCTCTGTCTCTCTCTGTCCCAAAAATAAATAAACGTTGGAAAAAAAAAAATTAAAAAAAAAAAAAAAGAAAATGCAAGAGAACTATTTAATAAAAACTAAAAATTTTAAAAAGCCATTACAGGGGCGCCTGGGTGGCGCAGTCGGTTAAGCGTCCGACTTCAGCCAGGTCACGATCTCGCGGTCCGTGAGTTCAAGCCCCGCATCGGGCTCTGGGCTGATGGCTCAGAGCCTGGAGCCTGTTTCCGATTCTGTGTCTCCCTCTCTCTCTGCCCCTCCTCCGTTCATGCTCTGTTTCTCTCTGTCCCCCAAAAATAAATAAATGTTGAAAAAAAAAATTTAAAAAAAAAAAAATAAAAAAATAAAAAGCCATTACATGAATTGGAGAGTGATGGTTACACACTGAAAGAACCCAGTGGGGTCCAAAATGTAGTAATCTCTGTCATAAGAGATTGCAGCGGGGAGCCTGGGTGGTTGTCGGTTGAGCGTCTGACTTCAGCTCAGTTCATGGGTTCATCTCACAGTTCGTGGGTTCGAGCCCTGCGTCGGGCCCTGTGCGGACAGCTCAGAGCCTGGAGCCTGCTTCAGATTCTGTGTCTCCCTCTCTCTCTGCCCCTACCCCACTCACACTCTGTCTCTGTCTCTCAAAAATGAATGTCAAAAAAAAAATAAAAAAAAAAAAAGGAACAGAACACTGGCTAAAAGACAGAGGCATGTTTTTTATGCCAGCAGAGCACTGTGTCACCCTAAGTCATTTAATTTGCCTGGGATCCCATTCCTCATCTGTACAATGCAGATCACTGAGGCCCTGTCCACTGTGAGTTAAGCCCTATATAACAGTGGTTTACACTCTTCTCCGAGTGACTCTTAAAGACTGTTTTCCTGTTTTATAATTTTTTTTAATGTTTATTTATTTTTGAGAGAGAGAGCAAGAGACAGAGCATGAGCAGTGGGGGGGCAGAGAGAAAGAGAGGGAGACACAGAATCAGAAGCAGGCTCCAGGCTCTGAGCTGTCAGCACAGAGCCCAACGCGGGGCTCAAACTCACAAACTGTGAGATCGTGACCTGAGCTGAAGTTGGACACTCAACCAACTGAGCCACCCAGGCGCCCCCTGTTTTCCTGTTTTAAAACAAAGGGGTAACAGAGGGAGTAAAATATAAGAAACTGAACACATCAAGTTTTTACCATTGTTTTAATTAGTAAAACAAAATCAACAGAAGTCAAATTATATGCAACAATGGCTCTAACATGCAAGAAGTCAATAGGAATTTTATGTAGGAAATGCCTTATGCACTATAACAGATTACCAATAATTTGACAGTTATCTTTCAAAACATTTCCCAATTCCCAGCAGAGTATGCAAATTGGAAGTTAATTCTAAACATGCATAGCTATATTCTTATTGAGTTTTGTGTGAAGAGACTGGAGAGGTCAGATCTGGCAAAGATACTAATGGTGAACATGAGGATGCTCTCCTCCCCACCCCACCTCTAAGCTTCCAGCCCTGAAACGTACATCTATATGCCCAGACAGGTCAAATATGCCAGACAGTGCCTATTAGAGAATTATCAAGTAGATTATACTTGTATTATCATCAATATAACTTTATGATTTGTATAATGGAACATAAAAGGCTAACAGCATTAAAAAGAATGCAGGATTTGGGAATAGTCCAATTTAAATGCACCATCTTCAAACCTGAAAAAAAAAAGAAAAAAGGCTTGTTAGCAAATGCATTTATTTTATTTTATTTGGATTACAGATCACATCAACACACTTGTCTAACTTCTGCTGTGTAAGTCACTGTTTGTAAAAGAAATAGCTGCAGACAATTATCCAAACCCATTACCAAGAGCATATCCCATTAATTTATCCCATTGGTTTTCCTATAACCTTAGAGGAAAGAATGCTGGTATTAGAGGTAGGGTCCTGGCTCTCCCATTTAGTAACTGTGTGACTCTGGGCAGGTCACCCAAACTCTCTGATGCTCTCTCAAATCGATTTCCCTGTGCTAGAACATAATGGGAAATTTGAATAGGTTTTCGCTATGATGGTACCCTATGAAGTAGAATTTCACTGAAAAGCTGTATTTTCTACCTCTGTATTCCAACCAACAATGCAGAGAAGTGCAATTCCTCCCTCTCTCACGCTGCTAGAAGTTTCTGTAGATACATATATTATAGTATCTTTACATTGCATCATAACAATGTTTCCATTTCTTGTATTTAAAAAAATTTTTTTTGAGAGAGAGAGAGAGCAAGAGACAGACAGTGAGCAGAGAGTGGCAGAGAGAAAGACAGGGAGACACAGAATCTGAAGCAGGCTCCAGCCTCTGAGCTGTCAGCACAGAGCCTGATGCAGGGCTCAAATCCATGAACCGTGAGATCATGACCTGAGCCAAAGTCGGACACTTAACCAACCGAGCCACCCAGGCACCCCTCCATTTCTCTCCTTTATTGGACTGGAGCCTCTAGAAGGCAAACACAGTGCCCACACACTAAGGCTGAACAAGAGACTGAAGGAACAGGATGTCTGCAGAATCATGTCACTCCTCTCTTCCGGCTGAATAACAAAGCAACTGCTATGCAAAGGAAGAGAACAGTTCATTTCTGAAGGCCCATAGATGCACACTGTCGAAGTGGAAGAAGAAAGATCAAACCTTCGCAGGAAATGTAGGTAAACTGGCTGCCCCTATCCTGTTACACCACTCCAACAGCTCCTCTGACTTTGTTCAGAGGGCTAGGGACGCCGGCAGCATTAGACTAGGGCTACGTACCTTTCTCATGCCACTCCACAGGAAAAGAAAATGTATTCCGTGTAGGATTATTTCTTGCCTGCTGAAATGCTATCCTGATTAATATATTTCCTATAATGAGGGTTATCCTATTAGAGTTGTCTTTAGTCCCCAGGACAGTGAAACAAGAAAGTATTTTCACCTACCTCCATGATGCTGGTTACTTATCTCGCTCTACAAAAAAGAAAATGGAGAAAGACAGTAAGTTTTACTTTTAAAATACCATATGCTAACAAATGTCTAAAACTGTTACAAATGAGGCTGTTAGAATAGCCTGCTGTCCCTAACCATGAATGCTCAGTAGGGCCCAACCTTGCCTACTAGGTTCAGATCCCAACCCATCAAGGGAGTACTGGATAAGGAACTAGGATAGCAGGTCTCACAAAGGCCTGTGCCTCCCTGAGACTTTTGATGGTTCTACATATCCATGAGGCTGTCAGGAAAGCCCAAAGAAGCTAGCAGGTAAGAAACATTAGGAGTTTGTGTGCATTTGTGCAATTGCTGGTTACTGCTGCTCCCTGTTTTTGCTACAGGGAAACTACTGTTTTAGGGATCATGCTGTGCAGAGGTCTCTCAAGGTGCCACTAATCAGAGCTTTACCATGTTCCCTGTCAATTGCAGTACGCAGATTTTTTTATATCAAAGCGTCTTTAAGCTGTGCCTATTCTCAGATACAACTGTCAGTAGCTAAGGAAAGAACTTAAAAACTTACCCCACATAACGACCTTGGGCTCACTGAGAGTAGTATGATTCACCTGGCAGCTATACTCATCTTCGACAGTGGGAGTAAATTCGGTGTGGACCAGAAGATAGAAAGTCCAGTCCCTGTTGAAGGACAGATCTGTCTGTTCCGCTTCCATCTTCTTTCCATTCTTCATCAAGGTGATATCAATTTGTGGTGGGTGGAACCCCGAAACGTAGCAGTTCAGAAAATTTGGCTTTCCATTCTCTGCTGGGTGACGGGAGTAAACCTGAACCTTTGGAGAATCTGAGGGACATCAAGGAAAGACAAATGAAAGTTGCACGGTATTTCACTTGGGGCCACCTTGGTCTAAAGCTAGATTGGGCAACAAATGTTTAAATTTGATCACTGATTTCTCCCAATTCCATTTCCACTCTGTCTACTTTTCCAAAAAGCTACCCATTTTGAGGAATAAACCATGATTTAGTATCTTTTTCACATACTTTCTCTACTCGTGGCTTTTTGGTTTTTTTCTACAGATTTCTAGTAGTATTGTCTTCTGTCACTGGAGTTTGCGCCAAATCTTTAAGACCTTTATGTGGAGACTCTCAAGAACTTTTGATGGCTTCTCAGCACCCATATAATTCCTCAACACATGTCTCAAGAGTCCTCAGGATTTGGCCCCACCCTCCTTTTCAAACTTCATGTCTCATTTCATACACTCTCCATAATAGCCACATCAAAAAACTCATGTTGGGGCGCCTGGGTGGCTCAGTCGTTGGGCATCCAACTTCGGCTCAGGTCATGATCTCACGATCCGTGAGTTCGAGCCCCACGTCGGGCTCTGTGCTGACCCCTCAGAGCCTGGAGCCTGTTTCGGATTCTGTGTCTCCCTCTCTCTCTGACCCTCCCCCGTTCATGCTCGGTCTCTCTCTGTCTCAAAAATAAATAAACGTTAAAAAAATTTTAAAAAATATTTAAAAAAAAAAACTCATGTTACTGTACTTTGTTTCAGCCTATCTTTTTTTTTTTTTTTTTTTTTTAATGTTTACTACTTTCTTTTTGGGTTCATGCTCCTGCCTAGACCCACACCCATCTGACTTCTCAATATGTATTAAGTGTCTAGAATAGTGCCTGGCACATACCAATTGCTCTGTAAGTGGCACATGTTGTTATTAGTATTACCTCAAACAAAACTTAAATGCCTACAGAAGTCAGAAGATACCATAAATGAGTGATATGGGCTCGGTAAGAACATTATGGAAGGGTGAAGACCGTGGCAAAAGGGAAAGAACATATTCTCCGTTTTGACTAAGTGGAGTAATGTGTATAAGAGTGGGATTTGCATTTTTAATTAGAACCCTCAAGTGATTGCTACAACTAGCCATGTTGGAAATACATTGCTGCTATAGAATATGTTTTTCCAAAATGAGATGCATAACTAGATCTACCCTGGGGATATGGAAAGAAACTATCAAAAACTCTACTTCCATATTTTTCATCCAATGAAGAGAAGTATTACTGCTACTAAGCACACAGACTGACACTAATTCATGTGTATAATTCACTTTTAAATACACACACATGCAGGGTACAAGATCACTAAAAGGCAACTCCTCCATGTCCAGGATGTGATAGGGAGGAGTGCCAGGATATTCTGACCAAATATATCTGTCTACAAACACCCCATCATCAAAGGAAAGATCACCAGCCCCAATAGGAGCTACACTGGGGATCCCAATGAAGCTTTGATTTTTTTTCATTAAGTTAAAGTGAGGACAAATCAGAAAGCTTTTTATATTGGAGCTTCTAATAATTAGAACATAATAAATACCACAAGAATCAGAGCACAAGTTCATCAGGCCTAGAATTCTCTCTATGAGGGAGCCAGGCAGGGTTCTGCAAGAACATCACAATAATCTCTTCTGAGAGGAAGATGAGTATCAGATAAGCCTTGGTTTGTTTCTGGGCTCAGCCACTTACTGGCTCTGTGACTTTTGGACAGCTCTTCCGAAGCTTAATTGAAAAATCAACTTATGTGCACAGTGAAACAAAACCCACACAGGGACAGAGCAAAAAATAGACCTCCCCCACAACAGCAATCATCATTACCCATTTCTTATGTATCTTCTAGAAGTGATCTATTCATGGCATGTATTACCCTAGAAATTTTCAAAGTAAGATTTTTCTTTTAATGTCAGCTTATTTTTTTTAAGATTTCTATAGTTGCCAGCAAATATCAATAATAGTAATTGTGCTTTACTTTTAAACAGATTATAAATACCTTTATCTCATGATCAAGAGATCCAGCTTCACAGAGGCTTTTGTGAGGGGAAAATGTGAGAGGGTCTGGTATATTGAAAGGTATTTAGACCGTGCTCAGGATCTAGAGTGTCCATGACAGACAACCTGGCCAACCAGGTTGATTATCCTTATCACTGGTTTTACAATCTCCCTGACTTGTAAACCTTCGATTTTTCAAAACAGAAAGTAGAGGCTTAGTTTTTATTGGAAAGACCCCGGCAAAGAGCCGAAGAGGAAGCCCTCTGTGAAGAAAAGGCAACAAGGCCCGAATGCTCTCCAGCTTGCTAGCAAGAATCTCACACCCGAAGGTGACAAGGAGGTACTGGAAAACCACAGGCAGTAGAGCCAAAGTCGAGCCATTTCCCCCCCAAAAATGTTCTAGTCCCCCTCGACTGTCTGCCATTTCTCCCACGTTGTGTGTTTAAGTTAAACGCTCGGTATCTCCCTTTATCTGTGAGATGCTGATGATAACCATTATATTTACATTCGTAAGCTCATCTCAAAATCAAGTGACATAAAGCACAAAAGGTCCCCGGCACGCTCCTTACCATTAACTAGTAGCTCTTATGATTATTAAAAGCGACATGTAATGGCAACAAGTGAATTAAATGATGTGAAAGCGCTTTGTAACACCTCAAAGCAGTCTACAAATGCCACGTGCGTATCCCTCCCCTGTTTGTTGGGCGCGTGAACCCGCCGGGCGTGCGGGAAAAATCCGCGATCCGAGTGGAGTAGAGTTGCAGGGAACCGAAGTACCTGCGCGGTGCCTCCCGCAAGCCCAGTCGGATGTCTCCACCCATTCACAGCCTGGGATCCCGCGTCCTTAGGACCCGCCTTCCAGCCCTCCCAGGCAGCTGCGCTCGGGAAGCTAGAGGTTACGCGGAAGAGAAACCCTCCCCCACCTCGGTCGTTCCGAAGTCTGTCATCACCCCGAAACTTTGTCCTGACCCACCTGGCACGGGCACGCCAAAGGCGTCCCCCGTCCCTCTCTCCCGAAGAAGAAAAAGGAGACTTGTGTCCTGGGCTCACACCCCTCCCCACTGCCCGGCCACCCCACCGCTACCCGGCCCGGAGACCCAGCCCGCGGCTAGTCCCCAGGGAGGAGAAGGAGTGGGTGACTTACAGAGTTAAAGCTGAGAGAGCTAAACAGATCGGGGTACAGAAGAGGAAGGGCTAGAACAAGAGGGGACACTCACGCTGGACGGCATCCAGGTGGGACAGATAGAGCAGTCCGAGCAGGACCAAGACCACAAAACGCGCCATTGCTAGCAGAGCAGCGCCAGAAGTAGGACTGGCCAGCCCGCCCTGCGCCTCTACTTATATGCCACGCGCGCACAGCCAATCAGAACGCTTACTGCAGGGGCCGTCACTTGTCTCCTAGCGCGCGGTGCCGGGCCAGGTTAGAGAGGGGGACTTCCCCGTTTTCAGTTTCATTTTCCTATAAAGTCCCTTGATGCTTAGAAAGGCTTGGGCTGGGCCGAGTAGTTTCGCTGTCTATAAACCCGCGCCCTTCTATTTGGGGTGCACGCCAGAGCTTGTGCGGAGGGCCTCCTATCCTAGAACTTCGGGCTGGAAGTACTGTGGTCCAGCCCCTCTCTGAGAACCAGCCAGCCTCAGAGTGACTTGCTTACCATGTCCCTAGCAGGACCTGAGGACATGTGGTTTTCATTCAAGAAAACTGAAGCCCAGAAAGATTAAGAGCGTGGACAAAGAATGAATGGTGCGGGGCAGAATAAGAACTTCGATTAATAACTATGGCCCCGGAAATATAATGTAGGGTTACGGGTTCTCTGAGTAAGAAAAACAGTCCCCAAGCCTCGCAGTCTCCTGAGGACAGCTCAGAGAACTGTCCAGAATGGACAAGGACCATATTGCTTCCTGAATTCCTTCAGGCCAAAGTTTGCTTTTGTAAAGCCCTGTACCAAGAAAATTTTCCCTGTATCTTCCTGCTGTTGTTTAGGTAATTTTCTTAGTTTTGTTGATTTGTGAGAAAAACAACCACTGCCAAAGCAGTAACTACCTAGAGCTTTAGAGTTTACAGACCCCTTTAGGTACATCATTCCCTTGGAATTACCACACTGGAATGGCGCCTGATACATAGCAGGTATTCCGTAAGTGGAATGAATGAATGAATGAATGAATGAATGAATGAATGAATGAATGAATGAACAAACCGGTAAATATGTGAATAAACAGTAGGAAATAGGAATCACCCCATTAATTTTTATGAATAAGGGATAACAAAAGCTGAGACTAGGATTCAAACTTGCCTGATGCTATTGCCATTCATGCGTTAGACTCTTGGAAAATAAGGGCTCTGAAATTTTAGTGAGAATTTGGATTGCATGGGCCATAGGTCCAGCCAAGGAAGTCAAACCTACTGACTGTAAGAGCTTAACAATGTTGGACAGACCCACTAAGAAAACTTACACTCCAGACATACCATAAAAAAGATGCTGACATCACATGACAACTCAGTCCAGCAGTCTTTTCTCAACCATGGGGGCGGGAGAGATGGAGATCTTGGAAATCACCATGGTTTTCAGTTAAAGGGAGTTGGGTTGTGATTCCCCAAAAAGCCAACAAATATGTTATGTTATAGATTTCTTTAATGTATTTTTAGACCTCGTAATAACCCCTAATGTGGAAGCCATGTCTGAACTAGAAAAAGAATACTCTCCACAGATCTAATGAAATGAGATAATGCACAGAGAGCCTCACACAGTTCCTAGCGGAGTGTTTTATAATGTTTAACAAATGTACTATGATTATTGTTGTTACATACCTAGTTTTCCTACCAGCTCAATCTATAACTCTCTTGTGGTACAAGAATAATTGTCATGCATAAAGTTACAAGTAAACCAATTCTTGCTTCTCCCGTGTGTGTGTGTGTGTGTGTGTGTGTGTGTGTGTGTGTGTGTGCAGGGTATAGGAAGACTCATGGCTATTTTTTACCTCTAAATTCCCTGTTTACTACATCATAGAGAAATACTGTACTTAAAATTCATTATAGATAGATTCTGACGTATTCACTTAGAAAACCAATTTAAAAAGCAATTTTAAAATGCAGCAAAGACAAAAAGATAACAATTAAAAAAAATAAAATGCAGTAAAGACAGAAAAGTGTATCTTCCAGTTTTCTGTGTTTGGGGAACTCCTGTATTTTCCTTGAATTTCCATTTATGACATGCTTTGAGTACTGAGAATGAAAATGAGATATAAAGTTTGTTTGTATTATTGAGACCGTTTGTCTAGGAGGGTAAGCTTGTAGAAATCACAAACATGGCAATTTAATAGTGTTATTTCCCAGTCGTGGGTATAGCAGCTGTACTTTTTTTTTTTTTTTTTTTTTTGCCTGTAGGATTCTCCTAAAAATTTTTTTACAATGAATATTAATTCAAAATAGTAAATATTTTGGGGCACCTGGGTAGCTCACTTCATGAAGTGTCCAACCTTGGTTCAAGTCACGATCTCATGGTTTGTGAGTTCAAGCCTCGCATCAGACTGTATGCTGTCAGCACACAGCCTGCTTCGGATCCTCTGTTACCCCCTCTCTTTCTCTCTGCCCCTCCCCCACTCACACTTTCTCTCAAAAATAAACAACATTAAAAAAAATTCAAAACAGTAAATATTTTCAAGAATGTGCAAGAACTGGAACTCTAATGTCCTCATGGTGGGAATGTTAAATGATATAATTATTTTGGAAAACAATTTGGGTGCCTGGGTGGGCTCAGTCAGTTTAGAGTCAGACTTCGGCTTGGGTCATGATCTCATGGTTCGTGAGTTCAAGCCCTGCATCGGGCTCTGTGCTGACAGCTCAGAGCCTGGAGCCTGCTTCAGATTCTGTGTCTCCTTCTATCTCTGCCTTTCCCCCATTCGTGCTCTGTCCTGTTCTCTCAAAAATAAATAAACATTAAAATATTTTTTAAAAAAAGAAAAACAATTTGACAATTTTTTAAAAAAGTTAAACATGTACTGTCCAGGCACTCTAAGTATCTACCCAAGAGAAAACAAAAGCATTTGTCTATACAAAGACCTGTACACAAATATTCATAGCAGCTTTATTTGTAATAGCCAAAAGCTAAAAGCAATTCGAATGTCAACAGGTGACTGGATAAACAAATTGTGGAATATATCCATAGAGTGGAATACCATCAGCAATAAGCAAGGAATGAAGGACCGGTGCACACAACAACATAGATGAAATAATTATGCTGAGTGAAAGAAGCCAGACAAGAAAAAGTATATACTGTACAATTCTGTTTATATAAAACTCTAGAAAGGGCAAACTAATCTATGCAACAGAAAGTAGATGAGTGGTTTGGGGTGGGGGGGGTTGGTTTGAGAGGGGAGAGTCAGGAACATAAGGAAACTTTGGGGTTGATGGATATGAGTTTATTTTGAATTTGACAATGATTTCATGGATATATACATATATTACAATTTATTAAATTGTACATTTTAAATGTAACTTATTGTATGTCAATTATACCTCAATAAAGCTGTTAGAAAAAAAACACCTGTATTTTTGTTAGACAAAAGAAGAATGGAGTGCTTGAACAGAAAGAAAAAGAATGATAACTGAAGTGGGGAGAAAATAGGAATAGCCTAAAATGCAAATAGGTTGGGTTGCACGTGAGTGGATCTCAGTCAGCAGTTTTCTGAGATGGGCCCATCCAAACAGCTAGAAAAGCCAGGCCCACTCAAGCAGAGAGGAATAAGCATAGGACTTTTGTGCCTGGGCTTTTTCAAATGTTATGTCATTAATCCCTCCGTTGTAATTGAAAGTGTGGTCTATACATCACTGGCATCAGCAACACCTAGGAATTCTTAGAAGTGCAGACTTTGGGGGGCACCTGGGTGGCTCAGTCGGTTAAGTTCAGGTCACGATCTCATGGTCTGTGAGTTCGAGCCCCTTGTTGAGCTCTGTGCTGACAGCTCAGAGCCTGGAGCCTGCTTCGGATTCAGTGCCTCCCTCTCCCTCTGCCCCTCCTCCATTCATGCTCTGGCTCTCTCTGTCTCAAAAATAAATAAACATTAAAAAAAAAAAGAAAGAAATGCAGATTCTTGGGCCCAACCCAGACCTACTAAACCAGAGTCTGCGTTTTAAAAACACCCCAGGTGATCCATATACAAATTAAAGTTTGTGAAGCTGTTGACCCAAACTACACAACAATCTAGAACGGAGGTGTTACTTTCATTTACAGATAAGGAGATAGAGAGGTAAGATACTTGCCCACATTCATACTGAGCTGAAATTCAGACACTGGACCATCTGATTCCAAAGGCCCCATAATTTCCACTAGAAAATCACTTTCTGAGAAAGGGTTCATGGGAACAATTCATTGCCTGTCTTAGAGATCAGGGCAAGGATTAAAAGCGTATGAGAAGATAAGGGGAAGTAGATAAACAGGAACCAGCACCAACATGTGTAGGATTATTTTTTTAACTGACACTTTTTTTCTGCCCTCAAAAGTAATATATGCACATGACAGAAAATTGGAACATACTAAAAACTATAAAGAATATTAAAACAGGCAGTCCTCCAACCCAAAGATGCGTATTGTTAAATGGTTTAATATGAGGAGGCTGAAGATTGTTGCCTGCTCAAAAGTACAGCCTGGTTAGTCTGTCTGGGGAATTGGAAATCCTCAGTCTTTTGTGTTAAATTCCACTAAGTTGAGCAAATGTCAGTTGACTGCAGGCTTTGTGGAAAATGTAAATACTGTAACAATAAAGCAGAAGGGGATAACAGACTCTGCCAACCAGGAGATTCCAATCTGGAGTTAAAATCAGTACAATGATTAATTTATTACCCTCCTAAGGTGTCTGGGCTGATTGAATCCTCAGATTTGAAAGCTACTACACAATGGGCAACAGGTCCAAAGCAAATGGAGCACAGAGTGAGGTCTTTTTCTTATTGATAGTTACCAAGTCAGACACCATTCATGGGAGGGGGGAAAAACCTGACAAAATCCATACATCGTAAGTACTATGATATCTGTTTGAGGGAGACTACATGAGAAAATTCAAGATGAGAGAGTGGAGATATCTGGTTGGTGGGGAATCGGCCTCAGGTTTGTGTGTAACCACCATGCTCTCTCAATTGCCAATTTGTTTTTACTGGGAAAGCCATACAAATTTGGTATTGAAAACATCAAGCAGGGGCACCTGGGTGGCTTAGTCTGTTAAGTGTCGCACTTCAGCTCAGGTCATGATCCCTGGTTTGTGAGTTCTAGCTCTGCATCGGGCTTTGTGCTAACAGCTCAGAGCCTGGAGCCTGCTTCGGATTCTCTGTTTCCCACTCTCTCTGCCCCTCCCCTGACCAGACTCTGTCTTTCTATCCCTCTCAAAAATAAACATTAAAAATTGAAAAAAAAAACCCATAGTACAGACCTATGAAATTCCAATTTCTCTCAAATCCTCTTCCCAGTAGTAAGCACGGTATTTAAGGGACTTTTTATTTTAAATTACAAGCCCAACACATGAATGTATGCACATTGGAAAAATACAAGCAATTAGAGTGAAAGTGAAAGTTCCCTTGTCTACCTCTCATCTCATTTTCCTCCCCTAAGAAACCGTGGTTAAAGTTTAGTGTTTATCCTTTCACGGCTATATATTGTACACAGTTTGGAAAGTGAGGAATTTTAAAATAATGACTACAAAGACTATTATTATAGTTTGGAAAATTAGTTGTCAACTTGGATGGAGAGAAGGGTTAAGTAAATGCAGAAGTCAAAACCCCCTAACAGTGTGGGGGCAACAGGACAACCTCAGGAGCCAAGAATTGGGCACCCTCCCTAGGGATATTACACCCAGAAACTAACTTACGGGCATAGTCTCTTTTCATCAGTGATTTCCCCTCATAGATCCTTGGGTCTGCATCTCAGTTTCTGGTTTAAAACTATAGAATTCTAACTTGGATTTTCCATCCTGCCTTAGATTCCATGCAGCACTATTAAAAATCAAGACTCTTGGGGCACATGGGTGGCTCAGTTCATTAAATGTCCAACTCTTGATCTCAGCTTGGGTTTTGATCTCAGGGTCATGAGTTCAGGCTCCGCACTGGGCGTGAAGCCCCCTTAAAAAAGTCAGGAGTCTCCTTCAAATGCCCTTTTTCCCTTTTGGCAAGTTTTTCTAAACCCCAGCTTCCCACTTTCCAGCTTGCTTAGCTGATACTTGCCTCTGGCCAGTTAGTGTACGTGGTCCCTTCTGGCTGTCCCCTGCTATGTGGGACCTGCATTTGACTATATGCTCTCTACACTCTGGTTCCTTAGACTTTTCTAAACTCTTCTCCTAAAAGAGAACTGCAAAGAAACCAGGAAGAAATTTTTAGTAAAGAATCAGTAATTCAAAACAAAAAGAATATAAAAAGGTGAAGGAGCCACCATACGCATACACACCATAGAAGCAGTCAAGGTACAAAGGAGGAAGTCAGAAAATTAAAGGTTTGTGTTTGTGATATTTTTCTTTATTTCATTACTTTCGTTATCCTTGTTACTATTATTGTTTTAACTGTAGATCACCTTGCCACAAATGGTTTGCCAAAAGACAGTTTACCGTTTGTAAAGCTAGCCAAAAATCTATTTATTCAATGACTGATGACATCAAAACCTGAGGTGGGACTAGCCTATCTGGCCACTCGATGCCCTGAGGGTGTGAGTGGATGAGATGGGCTCCACCATCTACCCCCAAAAAACAGGCCATGACAGGTGGAAGGAGGTTCATTGAGCTTACACCCAGAGTTTAGTGAGAGGAAGTAGGGGAGGTTCCACAAAATTTGGATCATTCTATACATATTAACTGGGCTTGATTATTTTCATTTAATAATATAGCTATTTCCTATGTCATTATATACAGAACTGGTTTCTTATTACTAACAACTTTATACTTTTCTCCATATCACACCTTGTGGTAGGGAGAATAACGCCCTACACTTCCATCCACTCAGATGTTCACATCCTAATCAATGTGAATGGTATAAGGGACTTTGCAGGTGTGGTAATTATTAAGAACCTTGCCATGGGGAGATTATCAGGGAACACAGATTCTCCTCTAGAGCCTCTAGAAAGGAAAGTAGCCTTGCCTTAATGTTAACCCCCTGAAACTCAGGTTAGATTTCTGACTTACAGAACTGTTAGATGATAAACTGTATTGTTTTAAGCCACCAAGTGAGTGGTAATTTGTCACAGCAGCAAGAAAAAAATAATCTATGCCCCTTTTTCAGAATCATGGATATTTGGGTCTTGGTTGCCAGGAGCCTAGTTCAGTAAAAATATTTGCCTTTCAAAGTCAAGTTTACCTGTTAGTTAACCAGATTCTGGTCAAATAGAGCATTTTTGGTATACTCATGTTTGAGGGAGGGCTATTGTCAGTTCAACAGCTGATGGGGTAGAAGTTGTACTGAAACTTGCATTGGTCAGGAGCTTTGGCTCTTCTTCCCCTTCCCATCATCACCCTCACCGACTTGGCTCAGCCCCAGCTGTCACTTTTCTGGACTATTTCACAGACACCACACACCAAATGGGCCAAACCACTTCTGCCCTACCTGCTGTTGCCGGTGTTAAACAGAAAATGAGAGGAACAGGAAGAGCCTTCTAGTCCCCAGGACAAAGGTCTCCCAAAGCTTTGCCTTCTTTTTTCTCAGCCTGGCCCCAATCTATCCATCAGGTCTCAGTGTGCATCGTCATCCTTCAGTCATTCAACTAACCTTTACTGAGCACCTTGCTAGGTGCTAGGCACTGGATTGGCACTGGGGGAACATCTTTCCTCAAAGGCTCAGAGACTCTGGTTTATAGGTGTATGAATAAATTATAATCCAAGAAAGCAGTTTAACTCCACCTGGAGGGGTTAAAGAGCCTGCAGAGGACTTTGGTGCCAAGGAAAGAATGTGGACTTTATCCCTTAGATCATGACACAGGTGCTGTGAAGCTGTTTTTTGTTTTTGTTTTTTTAACTTGTCTGTGAGGCTTTTTTTTTTCTTTGATATTTTAAAAAGCTTTTCCACATAGCTTCATGTTTTTTCTACTTATAAAATTCATATTCATTATGAAACATTCAGCCATGGGGTGCCTGGGTAGCCCAGTCAATTGAGGTTCCGACTTTGGGTCAGGTCACGATCTTGCCGTTCAGTTTGTGAGTTGGAACCTCGTGCAGGGCTCGCTGCTGTCAGCCTATTAGCATAGAGCCCGGTTCAGATCCTCTGTCCCCCTCTGTCTGCCCCTCCCCCACTTGTGCTTTCCCGAAAATAAATAAATGTTTAAAAAAAATAAAAAGAAAAGTTCAGACAATATAGGTAAGAATAAAGAAAAACATTTAAATTCTCTGTTAACCTCCCACCCAAAGATAACTATTGCTAATGAATTGATGTTTGTTCCCAGACTTTGTCTATTCATATACAGATATACATATGGAATACATGTTTACAAAGATGTACTTATTCTGCATATATTTCTTTGCAAATAGCTTTTTTTAATTTAACTATATATCATGGATAATATATCCATTTCTATCATAATAGAGATCTATGTAGGTTTTTCATGCTTTCATAGTACAATTGACCCTTACACAGCCCCACCCTGTCTGCAGCTGAAAATCTGCATGTAACTTTTGATTCTTCAAAAGGTTAACCACTAATAGCCTTTTGCTGACTGGTAGCCTTACCAATACTATAAACAGACGATTAGCACATATTTTGTATGTTATATGTATTATATACTGTATTCTTACAATAAAGTTAAGAGAAAAGAAAATGTTAAAAACATCATAAGGAAAACACATTTACAGTACTGTACCATATTTGTGGGGGGAAAAATCCACCTATACCTGGACCCACACAGTTCAAACCCATATTGCTCAAGGGTTAACTGTATTTCATTATATGAATATACCATACTTTTTTACCCAACCCTGGACTGGGGACATTTCCAGTTTTTCCCTATTCTAACACATGCTATACACTGTGAAATTGCCCTCTAGAGACTTTGTATGAGGTTACCCTCAACTGCCCAATAAAAAGAGTGCTCATCTTCCCACATCCTTCCCTAAGCAGGTTATTATCGTTGAAAAATTGCATCTCCTTGTTTGACCTAATTTTTTAAAAAAGTTTTTAATGTTTATTTATTTTTTGAGAGAGAGAGATTGAGAGTATGAGTGGAGGAGGAGCAGAGACACAGAATCTGAAACAGGCTCCAGGCTCTGAGAAAGCAGTCAGCACAGAGCCCGATATGGGACTCGAACCTACAAACTGTGAGATCATGACCTGAGCCGAAATCGGATGCTTAATTGACTAAGCCACCCAGGTGCCCCGACTTCATATTTTTAAAAGGCAGTTAGGTTGAACGGTTTTTCACATGTTTACTTACTATTTGTGTTCCTTGTTCTATGAGTTTCCTATTCATGATTCTGTCAGCCAAAATCCCCAGTCACTGGGAACAAACACTGCCTGATGGAACAGAGGAGTTTGTTTAAAGAATATTTATTAGGCAAATGTTACCAACTGCTAGGTGAAGGATACACAGAAGATAATTTATCATCATCTGGACTTTGTGTGTGGGATTGAAGTTTTCTCAAAATAAAATGTTAGAAGGAAGAGAGCCCTAAGGGGGAAAAGGCAGAGGGTTTGAGAAGTAACCACAGTCTGTCCTAGATCCCTCTCTTTCTCAGACTCTGCTCCCTGCTCTGAGGACAGTTGCCACTGCCACCTGGAGATTCTCAGCCATCTTGAATGAGTGAGTCTATCTCTTTCAGCCCCACGTCATAGGTGACAAGAGCCAGGCAGCTCTTTGGCCAGCCTCAGCCCTCCAGGACAGCGACTTCCACCAGACCATATCCCTGATGGCCTTACTAGAAATCAACTAACAAGTTTCAGGCAAAGTAGGATACTGACTTTCATCTTGCCTCTACAGGAAGTAAAACCTCAGTTCTTGAACAGAAAAAAACCAGGTGAAGTACACACGATGGAGACGGAAGTCGGTGACTCTATATTCAGCACCCTTTCTAACAGATGACTTTTTTGGAATTAATCCTGGAGAACAGGGCCAAGAATAAGAGGATATATATTTTAGGCACAGATGTGTTGGATCTGAAACCAGAAGATCTAGATCCTGGAGCACAATGGAACTATTATCATCATCAAATCAGGGTTAAGCAAATGTAGTGACATCCAAATTCTGCTTAGAGCATTTGAAGCTCATAGTAGAAGGAAATATACAAGGAAGCAACTTTGGTAGAGTTGATTTCTGGTCCACAAACAATTTGGTGGTCAATGGCGTCAGCTATTCAAGTTTTGCACTAAGCCACCTGTTTAAAGATTAATAGAAAAATAGAACTTGAGGGGCACCTGGGTGGCTCAGTCAGTTGAGCGTCCAACTTCGGCTCAGGTCATGATCACACAGTTTGTGAGTTTGAGCCCCACATCTGGCTCTGTGCTGACAGCTCAGAGCCTGGAGCCTGCTTCAGATTCTGTGTCTCCCTCTCTCTCTCTGCTCCTAACCCACTCTTATCCTGTCTCTGTCTCTCTCAAAAATAAATAAACATTAAAAAAAATTAAAAGAGAAAGAAAAGAAGAACTTGAAACTCAGACTATTTAACATTAAAAAGAGAGGCCAAACTATGCAACAAATTGTCATAGTCAAGATGAGTAATAGTCTCTTCCAACTTGTTTTCAGGCAGTAATGTGTGAAACAAATATAATTTAAAAAAGTTTTAATGTTTATTTATTTTTGAGAGGAGGGGAGGGGAAGAGATAGATGGAGACACAGAATCTGAAGTAGGCTCCAGGCTCTGAGCTGTCAGCATAGCTCGAACCGGGCTTGAACCCACAAGCAGTGAGATCATAACCTGAGCTGAAGTGTGAGCTTAACCCACTGAGCCACCCAGACACCCCAAACAAATATAATTTAAATGTGAAAGGAAAGTCTTTACTTTTGCCTGATCACATTTATTCAATTGTACTTAGTTGTGTAACAAAAATATTTTGCAGCCTTTATGTATAATTCAGTGAAGCCATGCATTTTCCTAAGTTTGAAAAAATTTTTCCAAATGTCATAGGTGAATTAAATAAATGAACATTGAGCCTAAATGCAACACCAAACAATCTGTTTTGAAAAGTTTCTTTTAACCAGGAGTTTCTATGTAAATGTGGCAATTACAGATTAATCCCAGAAAGTTGATTTACCTGATTATGGATTGAATATAGATTTTGGAAGACAAAGTCTCAGCTTTTTTTTTTTGTCTGCACCTGCACCTCTCCTATAAATGGAAGCATAGTTTTGAGAAAAAATAACCATTTTGAGACTTTAATAACTAAATATAATATTTCAATGTAAAATTCCGGTAAAAACATAGTAGTTTTATATACTTAACTTATATCCCCCAAGGTCATGGCTACGGACTGAATATTTGTGTCCACCCCTAAATTCAGATATTGAAATCCTATCCCCAAGGTGATGGTATTAGGAGGAGGAACCTTTGGGAGATTATTCGGTCATGAGGGTAGAGCCCTTATGAATGGGAATCATGAATTTATAAAAGAGATTCTGAGGAGCTCCCTCACCCCTCCCTTCTACCATTGTGGACACAGTGAAAGGCATCATCTGTGAGCTCTCACAGAGAAAAGAAAAGAAAGTGGGCTCTCATCAGACACTGTGTCTGCCAGCACCTTGATCTTGGACTTGCTGCACTAGAACTGTGAAAAAAATTTTTTTCTGTTGTTTATAAGCTACCCAGTCTCTGTTATTTTGTTACAGCAGCTCAAATGGACTAGGACAAAGTCATACTTTTCTTATTTAAATTAGGACTTTTATTTTTTTAGAAGAAGTGAATAGTATGGTCCAAGATTTCTTAGTCTCCATAAGGATTAGATGTTCTGTGTTAACAGACATCCAGCACTTACCTAAAGTTAGATTTTAAAAGTAAATATGAGAGAAAATAGCAATCTTATGTTTATATTACCCATCAACAGTGTTACATTAATTTTGATATGGTTGCAGACTGGATAATATTATCAGGAGTTGTAAAGGAAGTATTTCTAAAAGGATCTGGACTTAGCATAAATTCTCCTTTCCTGAGCCCTCAAAATCTTCAGACACAATAAAAAGAACTTCATCTAAAAGTTATTTTAAATAATTTTTAAAGGCAGGGGCACCTGGGTGGCTCAGTTGATTGAGCATTCAACTTTGGCTCAGGTCATGATCTCACAGTTTGTGAATTCGAGCCCCAAGTCGGGCTCTGTGCTGACAGCTCAGAGCCAGGAGCCTGCTTCAGATTCTGTGTCTCCCTTTCTCTCTGCCCCTCCCCTGCTCACACTCTGTCTCTCTCTGCCTCTCTCTTCTCAAAAATAAACATTAAAAAAATAATAATAAATAATTTTTAAAGATAAATTTAAGATTACCGGATAAAAATAAATTTATTTTGTTTGCCATTCAGAAGCCTTACATTTTTACATAGACAAATTTACCAGTCACCTTTCATGGTTTATGGATTTGAGGTCATGGTTACAAGGACCTTCTCTACTTCACTTTTTTTTTTAATTTTTTATTTTAATGTTTATTTATTTTTGAGACAGAGAGAGACAGAGCATGAGCAGGGGAGGGGCAGAGAGAGAGGGAGACACAGAATCTGAAACAGGCTCCAGGCTCTGAGCTGTCAGCACAGAGCCCAACGCGGGGCTCGAACTCATGGACCGGGAGATCATGACCTGAGCCGGAGTCAGATGCTTAACCGACTGAGCCACCCAGGCGCCCCTCACATTTTTAAAGAAACTCACACTTTGAGTATTCTTGAGGTTTAATTTTTTTTTAAATATTTAAATCTTTGTTCTATAAGAATTTATGCTGGCATAAATATGTCTTCAGTATAGAAATTATACTTTTTTTAGTCAAATCTTTATGTCTTTTTTGACTTTTGGCTTAGATATTATAAAGTTTGTTTTCTTAGAATGACATTTCTTGGAAGCAACGTGGAAAGTGGGCTGGAATAGACAGACCCAGGTGGCAGGCTAGAAACCGCATCTGACAAAGTCTCCAAGGGGAAAGAGACTGAGGACCTATCCTGTTGTAGATACTGTGTTAAGTGCTGGAAGCACAAAGATGAAGACACAGCTCTTTTCTCAAATGGGGGTGACAAATACAGAAACAGAATTACAACTCAGCGTGGTAGGTGCTATGAGAAAATAGTGTAAGAACCAATGAGTGCACAAAAGATGGGCATCTCATCCAGCCTGGAAGGGAGGTGGGTGTCCGAGAAGTCTTCCTGGAGGAAGTGAAGCCAGAGCTAAGTTTTTCAACCCCATTTGAATATTTAGAAAATTAGAATAAGACCATTTAATGAAACATCTGAAATCACCCTCCAGTTAAAATAACTTCCTTTGCAAATTCATTTTGCTTGTGTGACACAATGAAGAGCATATTGCCTGTTAAGATACATGTTTAATATCATTGAAAAGAAAGAAAGAATTGGGACAGGAAGCTGCTTTGATCAACAACTGAATACAACTCCCAGACAAAAGGAGAGAGGCCCCCAGGCCAGGGAGAGAGATCCTGGTGTACACTGATTATGAGAGAGGGCTCCATCAGAATTCCACTCTCCCCACACAGCCAAATATAGCTTATAATTTCTGAAACCCAAACTAGAAGGCAGAGAACTTGAAGACTGGAGGCTGGAGAGGCAGATTTTAAGGATCTTATGCCTTCTGTAATGGACAGAAGATAAAAATCACTGAGATGCTTAACTGGAAAGTGTCAGATCTGATGAAAGGATTTGGAAGTCACTAGCATGTAGTGGGTAGGAAGACATGAGTGGATGAGATTGCCCAGGAATACCAAGTTGCAGAGGACTCAATTCAGGGCATGGGGGTATTCTTGATCCCTTTGAGAATGTGAGGAAAGCTCTGGACTGTCTGTCTAGAAAAACGTACATGTTAAAAATCACACAAACCTACACAGTTTCAGGCAACTGTCAAATTAAGAATATGTGACATAGAAGGGAAAGAGGAGAGGCATGAAGAAGAGGATATTTGGATGGTGATGAGGAGAGCAGGAAAAAGGCATACAAGCAGCAGAAAGGAAAGATAACGCAAGGCATACAAGAAGAAACAGGAGACTAAAGTGTTAGGAAGCTGTGGGAGAATAGAGATATAAGGAGGGCATGGTCAATAGTGTCAAATGCTGTCAAGATTTGAGCTAAGGTAAGAGCTGAAACCCGTCATTTGCACTTAGAGTTAAGAAATCATTGGTAACTGTGGATAGTTTCTGAGGGGCGATGGGCAATTGTAGTTCCAGATTTTGTGTCATTCAAGTAGTGTTTAGGGGTGGTGACTGGGTAGAAGTGAGGGTATGGGATTTGTCTTGATAGTGTGTTTGCAGAGTACTAACACAGGATTGAAAAACTGTCAACTGGCCATAGGAAGGGTTGGGAAGCTTGTGGAATTGTTTATCTGTCCCTTGGTGCCCTCATTATGATGGAGTCAAAAGCCAGAGAGCAATGGTTGAAGGAATGATGTGAGTTGAGGAAATGCAGAAATTTGGTTCATCGGTAGGAGAGAGATAAGTGGCAGTTAAAATGAGAAACAAAAACAAGAAAGGGATTTTTATTTCTAAAAATGAACACATCCTGTTATTTTTACACTATGCATGCAGCAGGTGGCTCTTCATAAGACCTGGTCTCTACAACAACCTAATAAATCACTTCTGGAACACTGACATTCACCACTGGCCCTTTTATTTTTAATACCAAAGTGAGCTATTAGGAAATTCTTGACAGAAACAGCTGAATGACATTACCAAAAGGCCTGATCCCAATTTGGATATTTGAAAAGTTTCAGTAACTTAAACTTAATTAAGCTACTTAATCCCCCCCCCCACTTTTATCATTCTAACATACAGCAAAACTTCTGCAACAAAATTTTTCTTTAGAGGAGCCAAGAATCACGGTCCTATAAACCATGATAACAGGACTTATCTAGCGGTTTTGATGTAGAGAAGTTAGTTTCATTTTCATTTTTATTCAGAAATTCTACAAAGTCACATGCAGTTAATTTAAACACAGGCTGTGGATATATGAATTCAGCAAAGTTCCAGGATATAAAATTAATGTGCAGAAATCTGTTGCATTTCTATATACCAATAATGAAGCAGCAGAAAAAGAAATCAAGCAATCAATCCCATTTGCAATTGCACCAAAAACAATAAGATACCTACGAATAAACCTAACTAAAGAGGTAAAAGATCTCTACTCTGAAAACTGTAGAACCCTTAGAAAGAAATTGAAGAGGATACAAAGAAATGGAAAAGCATTCCATGCTCATGGATTGAAAGACCAAACACTGTTAAAATGTCTGTACCACCCAAAGCAATCTACACAGTTAATGCAATCCCTATCAAAATACCACCAGCATTGGGATGCCTGGGTGGCTCAGTCAGTTAAGGGTCCAACTCTTAATTACACCTCAGGTCATGATATCATGGTTCATGACTATAAGCCCCACATCAGGTTCTACACTGACAGTGCGGAGCCTGCTTAGGATTCTCCCTCTCTCTGTCTCTCCCCTGCTCGTGCTTTCTCTCTCTCAAAATAAATAAATAAACTTTAAAAAATACCACCAGCATTTTTCACAGAGCTAGAACAAACAATCCTAAAATTTGCATGGAATCGCAAAAGACCTGAATAGCCAAAGAAATCCTGAAAAAGAAAACCAAAGCTGGAGGCATCACAATTCCAGACTTCAAGCTGTATTACAAAACTGTTATCGTCAACACAGTACAGTAATGACACAAAAACAGACACATAGATCAATGGAACAGAATAGAGGACCCAGAAATAGACCCACAAACATATGGCCAACTAATCTTTGACAAATAAGGAAAGAGTTTCCAGTGGAAAAAAGACAGTCTCTTTAGCAGTGGTGCCGGGAAAACTGTACAGAAACTTGCAGAAGAATGAAACTGGACCACTTTCTTACACCATACACAGAAATAAATTCAAAATGGATGAAAGACCTAAATGTAAGACAGGAAGCCATCAAAATCCACGAGGAGAAAGCAGGCAAAAACCTCTTTGCCCTTGGCTGCAGCAACTTCTTAACACATCTCCAGAGGCAAAGGACACAAAAGCAAAATGAACTATTGGGACCTCATCAAAATAAAAGGCTTCTAAACAGCAAAGGAAACAATCAGCAAAACTAAAAGGCAACCGACAGAATGGGAGAAGATACTTGCAAACGACATATCAGATAAACGGTTAGTATCCAAAATCTATAAAGAACATCAAGCTCAGCATCCAAAAAACAAATAACCCAGTTATAAATGGGCAGAAGAGGGATGCCCGGGTATCTCAGTTGGTTAAGCATCCAACTTCAGCCTAGGTCATGATCTCGCTGTTCCTGAGTTCAAGTCCTGAATTGGGCTCTGTGCTGACAGTTCAGAGCCTAGAGCCTGTTTCAGATTCTGTGTCTCCCTCTCTCTCTCTGCCCCACCCCCACTCAGGCTTTGTCTCTCTCAAAAATAAACATTAAAACAAATTTTTTTAAAGAAATGGGCAGAAGACATGAATAGACACTTCTCCAAAGGAGACATCCAGATGGCTGACAGACACATGAAAAGATGCTCAACATCACTCATCATCTGGGAAATACAAATCAAAACCACAATGAGATACCAACTCACACCTGTCAGAATGGCTAACAAGTCAGGCAACAACAGATTTTGGCGAGGATGCAGAGAAAGAGGATCTCTTTTGCACTGCTGGTGAGAATGCAAACTGGTGTAGCCACTCTGGAAAACAATATGAAGTTCCTAAAAAAATTAAAAGCAGAACTACTCTGTGACCCAGCAATTGCACTACTAGGTATTTATCCAACGGATATAGGTGTGTTGTTTCAAAGGGGAACATGCACCCCAATGTTTATAGCAGCATTATTGACAATAGCCAAAGTATGGAAAGAGCCCAAATGTCCATCAACGTATGAATGGATAAATAAAATGGGGTGTATACACACACACACACACACACACACACACACACACACACACACACACACACACAACGGAATATTACTCAGCCATCAAAAAGAATGAAATCTTGCCATTTGCAATGGTGTCAATGGAGCTAGAATGCATTATGCTAAGCGAAATGTCAATCAGAGAGAGAAAAATAATATGTGATTTCACTCATATGTGGAACTTAAGTAACAAAACAAATGAACAGAGGGGGAGAGGAGAAAGGGAAACAACAAGAGACTCTTAATAATAGAGAACAAACCGAGGGTTGATGGAACGAGGTGGGTGGGGCATGGGTTAGATGTGTGAGGGGTATTAAGGAGGATACTTGTTGTGATGAGCACTGGGTGTTGTATGTAAGTGATGAATCACTGAATTCTACTCCTGAAATCAATATTGCACTGTATGTTAAGTAACTAAAATTTAGAAAACATAATAAATACAGGATATGGGCACAGAACCCAGCTCACTCAGGTGTTAGATGAGGCTCAGGTGGGTCTTAGGTTTTTGCCTACCAGCTGTACTGATGTGCTCATTTTTGTTGCTGTCTTGTTTTCTTATTACTCCTGAGCTTTTGAACCTGTTTTCCACTGGAGTAGCCAAGAAGATACAAGATTGTCTGGGTAACTCATGCAAATGGGTTTTAACCTTGAAGATCTGGCTTCTAAATTCACAGGGGTCCCTCATCAGTTAGAGCTAGGTGGCAGATTTTAACTCACAACACCCAGTGAAAGGCAAGCATTATCAGGTGCACTGTTAGGATCTACAAGTGCACTGCCCAAGCGTTGAGATCTTGGTTCCTGGCAAATCGCCTCAGGATCCCCCCAGGGCTTTCCAATCCAATTTTGATGAATCAAAACCTAGGGACTGAAGGGAACATAACCTCAAAACGCTCCTATGAAGGGTGTGGAAAACAGGAATCCTTTTAACAAATACCTACTCCCAAATATCAATCCCCATAATCTGTACTCACAAACTTGGTGGTTAAAAATGGAATTTATGTCTCTTGCCATTTCAAGAGTTTTCTCTATTATTAGATTATATTCTCATACTTCTATCAAGGTGCAGTGGTTGGGGGGATGCTGGCCCTTTAAGGGGGCAGCAAAGGAGGGGCTGGGACTCTTAAAGCCAGGGCAGCAAGCAAGCCAGGCCCAGGCTGCCATGGCTAAACTAAGTGGAAAGAACAGCAACAGTCCAGTGGTGGGTGTCAACAACAAGGCAGCTGTGAGGCCTCCAGGCCAAGTGTGTATTTGTGTGGAAGTGCTTCTCCAATTCCAAACTCTGTCCTCATTTCTGACCCTTTGCTCCCTGCAGCTGGACTGGTGAGGGCACAGCATGGGGCTTTAAAACAGTCTGAAAGCCCAGGGTCCTGCTTCAAGATGCTGGGCCAATACTCCTCTGACAACCTTGCTAGGGGGAGAACATGGCTCTTTGAGGATGGATGCCATGACATCCTTACTGAGAAGGAGGGTGTCTCTGGGTTTCTTCCCTGTCTCAGGTTTACCTTCCAGAGGCGGATGGTGTTATCTTACCAGAGGAAACAGCCATGGCGGAAGTCTGCAAGCCTGCCAAGATGACATGTCTTGAAGGTATTGACAATTAGGCTGTGATATCTGGATGAAAAGGCTTGGGGTACAGAGACTTGATGGTCTGGTTCAGTGGATGGATATGGGCCTGGGTGTCCAGAATTACTGGCAGTGACTTCCAAACTCTTTGACTTGCTAGCTACATCACACTGGTGACTGAGGTCACTTTTCTGGGCCCTATTTTTCTCTGCTCCATTGTGAAATTATCAATAACAGCCTTGCAGGACTGCTCAGCATTAAAAGGACACATACATGTAAGGTATCTGGTGCATAGTAGGCTTAAATTGCAGTGGGTCCTGGTAGCTGGAACTTGATTGGTTAAGGAGGCACTCAGGGCTGTTATGTGGGGGAGAGCAAGTAGAGAAATCTGGGGTAGTACTTAGGCAATTGGAGAGATATGGAAAGCAAAAGTGGTTGACACCTGTCAGGTTCCATTTGTGCTAGGGGAGTGGTTAGGGGCAGGTAACGAGGGGGAGACATTGTTTGAAGAGGGTGCTGGAGGTGACTTGTAAACAGAGGTGCTACTGAGAATCAGCCTCTCTAGAAAAGACTCTTCATGCCTGAGTCCCCATCTACTCCCTCCTCAGGCCCCCACTTAAACCGAGGCCTGAGCAAGTGCTGTGGCTCCTTGGCTCCTGAGGAGGAGCCAGTATCTGCCTCCCAAATGGAAGACGAGGAGGAGGAGGAGGAGATGGATTTGGATCCAGATCTAACCCCAGACCCGGAGGAGGAGGAAGAGGAGGATGAGGAAGAGAGTGATCTCGGGGATCCAGCTGTCCTCAATGCTGTCCACAACACCCAGGTACCAGGACAGGAGGGGGTGGGGTAACTGTTGTCCTGAACCATCTGTGGCTTACAGACTGTTGCTAAATATCCTTCTCTTCACTCTTTTCTAGTCCCTCGCTTTAATCATTTGGCCATGACTACATGACCTCCACACCTTTCTAAGATAAGTTCTGGGTTAACACTTTCTATTTTAGGCTTGAACCTGAGTAGAGACACTCTCCTTCCTCCTTCCTATTTCCCACTTAGTTTCTGATGCTGTCTTCACCTTAAAAACCAGGTCCTAGAAGGGTTGTGCATAGCCCATAGGTGCTCGTCCAGCTCCTGGTGCTGAAGGTGAGTTTTCTTTGACCCTAGGCCCCATGTCTCAGCAGTTCATTCCTGGTATTTATTCCCCTGGATTCCCACAACCAGTGGAGAGAGACCAGGGTTCCCAAACAGAAATGAAATCACTCAGATTATCCCTCAACTCACTTCTGAGATACCAGTCTTGCCTCCCCTCAAAGGAAGCAGAGAGGTCCTGATCCAGTTGATTTTGATGACAACGAAGGGCCAGGCTTCCACTGTCTTGCATATTGGAAGTGGTTGGCCTTCCCGCACCCCAAACCCAGTGGATGCTGATGACCACATGGCTCTTTCAAGCCTCAGTCTTCCTCCCATTCTAGAGAGGTCTTCTCAACTCCCCTGGAATCAAGGCCTCTGGTGTGTTGGGGATGTCACCTGCTTCCTTGCACTTTCTGTGGCAGGTGAGTCACTTCATTATCCATCCTGTGAGAAAGTAATGGTGTGTGGAGAAGGAGCATGTGGAGTGTACCTTAGTCTGTTCTTGACCTTGCTCTGGAAATGGAGCACCCCAAGTGAGGTGCAGGTATGGGAGGCAGGAGATACCTATAGTCTAGGGAAGGCTGTTAAATGGTAGAGGTGGTCAGGGGACAACTGGCCATCCAAGTGAAAAAGACAAACTAGAGCCATCCTTTCACCTCCCAATGTTTCAGCAGATGAGCAGCATTGAGCTTAGGGCTGGAAAGAGCACCTGCCCTTAGGTTAACTGTGTAATGAGAACATGGCATGGGGTAGAGGAATTGCAGGAAAGCCTACAGGGAGAATAAGAAGACAATTGCAGCTCTTGGGAGGAGGAGTCCAAAAAGAGGCAAAGAAGCATTGCCCCAGTAGCTGAAGGTACAAGAGTCTGAGGGAAGACCATCACAGAGAGGAGAGACCGAGACCGGTGATGACTCACCAGACAGGAAAAGTGCATGCCCCCACACTATCAGGGACTAAGGAGCTGCTCCCCAGGAGGTGACCAACTCTGTTGGGTGAGGTTCTTATGGGAGAAAAGGCAGGTGACAATATAAAGGTGGGAAAGGCATGTGGCAGCAAGAGCAGCATTTGTTGCTGAAGATGCCCTTTTCCCAGACCTCCAAATTCCTCTCTCAGACGCTGGACTACCTCTCTCCTGTTCCTTTCCGGACTACCTTTTCCAGTGCCAGCTCTCCAGCACGACACTTTGGACCTCGACTTCTCCTACCAGACCTAACTCTCTTCTGCAGCCCACCAACCTCATGGCCCCCTAGTTTCAGGTACTGGCTCAGTGAGCTGGGCATCCCAGTGTCTACCACAGGCTGAACTCTTCTCCAGAGGTGCAGAAAGTAGTGGTTTGAGGAGGGGTGGAGCCACTCCACCAACTGCCACAGAAAAACACCTACAGAAACTTAGTAAGAGAAGTGTGTGGTGGGGTCCAGTCATTTTCCCCTCACAGATGAGGAAATAGAGGCCCAGAAGGACTAAAAACTTACTTGAGGTTAGCTGGCATGGCAGAACTCAAGTTAGGACAGAACTCCCAACAACCAGGCCAAGTCGTTTTCTCTTTTGTCAAGATTTCCCGCAGCCAAATTGCAGGAAAATGTATCTTGGAGGGGAAAGTGAGCCCTGCTGAGCTAGGGTTGTGGTGTTTTGTGTGGCTGACTTTGGGGGAGGCACATGAACAGATGGAGTTGCTTTAGATGTCCAACTGAGGTTACCAGAGGCTAATTGAATGGGAGGGCAGGGAGCTGAGTGCTTTCTTTCACCCAGCCCAAGTTTCTTTCTAAGTCTTCCTAGTCATCTGACCCAGCTCCACCCTCAGCACCAACGGATCTTGCAGCTGCAGCAACATAGTCGAACACCAAGGTAAAGCCTGGATGGGCAGCAGGGTTGAGGGCAGCTCGTATGCATGCTGAGTATTCCTATGTGATTGGGCATCTCTCCAAAGCCCCTACACAAATAACACTCTCCCAGTGTTGCCCACCTATGCACTCTGTTCCATCCTGCCCAGATGGCTCCACTCCCTGCTTAACTCTCCTTGGGACATTCACTGTGCAGGGGTGGGAAGGTCTAAAGGAATGTTCCTTCTGGCTTAAAGTCCCCCAGCCAAGAAGCCTTGGTCTCAGCAGCCAGACCCCTATGTTAACCTCATGACCCGAAAAGAGAAAGACTGGGTGATAAAAGTACAGATGGTTCAGCTGCAGAGTGAGAACCCCTGCCTGGATGACTATTACTACCAGGTGAGCCCCAGGTGCTCTTCTCCGCCTCTGACCTTGGCGTCAAATGGACCTGGACTCCATCAGCCCTCTTGGGTCATTTTTCCAGCTTTTAGAGGCCATGTCCAGTCAGGTGGGAGAGACCATCCCTACAGGATAGGGGCAATATTTCTAAAGCTGACATCCCAAGATCATTATCCTCTATTCTCCTACACTTCAGACAAATGGGGTTATTTACAATTCCCCAAACATTGACATTTTGTCTTCATCCTTTGCCAAGAATTTCCCCTACTCAGCCTTGCAATAAGAACTTTTCTGCCTTTGTACACTTTTGTGGATCTTAGAAATGTCTTGTTATAAACCTTCACCTACTTTGTGCTTTTTTAGATATGATACATGAATCTCCTAAATAGTGGGATTCAATTTGTTGAACTGAATAAATGCCAGCAGAAATTTTCACTCCTTACCCTTTGTTCCCTATCTCCCTTTTATTTATGAGGCAGGTCTTACCTACTGATTTTTGATGTTGTCTAAGCTGTGTTCCACTTTCTTGTCAACTTCAATGAGCCCTCTACCAAGTTTCCGACCCTTGACCTCTTCCTATTTAGACTAATTTCTTTCTTCCTTTCCACCATGCTTCAAAAACTCTTCTTTCTGCCCAGATCACTGAAAGCAAAATATTTTTATACTCTTGCCTTTTTGGCACTGCTCCTAAGTGAAAGAACTTTATTTAAATCCTTGTTTGACTCACAGTCAGTGGCTTTATTTAGCTTGGGATTTTACAGATTTCTTTGAGAAGATACTAGAGCTGCTGGGCCATTCCTCAGAAGCATAAAACTGGCCTAGAGTGCTATTGGCTACTGGCCAGTTGACAATAGTGCCATCTCTGTACTGCAAGCTCCTCATGGTTCTTCATGCCATCAGATAACTGTAATTTGGGAAAGCACAGGTACAATCACAAAACTAAACAGGGGTTGGGGGCGGAAGATGTGTGCAATGTGTATACTGGGAATAAGGAATGAAAGAAGGTTGCAGATGTTGGGACAGGTTTGCTTCCTGGATTTCCACCTTGCTCTCTGCCTTTTCATCAGATCTGGTGGTGGTATCTAGCTCCTCAAGTCCTTAGTACGGAGACCCCAATACAGATGGCACGATGCCCAACTCAAGATGTCGGCAGAAAGGCCTAAAGTGCCAAGATCATTTCTGAAATGAATGCTGTAGGAAAGGATGTATTAAGAGGTTGCATTTAAGAATCTTAATTCTAAATTGAGATGAGGATACATTTTTCTATTCCATGGACTCTCAGGAATATTATCAGAAACTAGAGAAGAAGCAGACAGAGGAAGAACTACTTGGGCGAAGGACCAAGGTTGAATCCCTCAAGCTGGTAACACCTTACATTCAGAAGGCGGAGGCTTATGAGTCAGGTGGGACCAGGGCTGACATGGTGGGTTGGGATAGACATCCGGATGAACAGAGGGTGGAAAGGGGAAGGGAATGTGTTTTTTTTTTACTCCTTTTTTGCAGTGGTTCGAATCGAGGGTTCCCTGGGCCAGGTAGCTGTATCAACATGTTTTAGCCCTCGTCGAGCTATTGATGCTGTACCCCATGGATCTCAAGAGCAGGTAGAAGTGTTAACTCTCCAGAACCCTTTTTGTCTCCCCTGTTTTGGAGAAAGCACTGGGGCATTGTCATGCTTGAGATCAGATTGTGACCTAAGAGTGATAAAGAAGTGTGGTCAGACTTTGTGTTAGCCTTTCTGGCTCAATTTGTAGCTCGCTTGAGGCCTGGGCTGCTGCTATGGAGGTGTGGCTGATGGCCTGGGACTCTCTCCTAGGAGATGGGAGCTACAAGCAGTCAGAGGCTTCAGGTGTTGTCCCGGATTGAGAAGGTGAGCTATCAAGTCCTTAGGGATGAGTTCCTAATTGACCCTTGAGAATGGAATACTGCTCATATTGACCTCTTCCTCTTTTCCCACCCTCAAATTGCCAGATGTTCATTCAGTTACTAGAGCTAGAACAGGGCCAGAAGGATGGGCCTCAACAGCCCTGCTACTCCGAACAGCAGAGCAACCAGGTTGAGAAGCTCTTCCAGGCCTTAAAGACCCAGGAGCAGAATAATCTGGAGTGAGTGTGGGAACACACCTCCAGCCCAGGAAGGGCAAGATGAGCAAAGACACTGACTTTGCTTCTGCCCCTCGTTTCTGGCATGTAGCCAGAGCCCTCTATACAGAGCCCTGAAAATGTTCTCCTTTCTCACATGTAGGGAGGCAGCAGATGGCTTCCTGCAGGTGCTCTCCGTGAGGAAGGGGAAAGCTCTGGTGGCAAGGCTGCTCCCTTTCCTGCCCCAGGATCAAGCTGTTAGCATTCTTCTAGCTATCACCCACCATTTGCCCCTCCTAGTCAGAAGGGATGTTGCCGATCAGGTATTGTGGCACTGAGCAGAGGATACTTTTGTGGATGGGTGAGGGATCCTTCCACTTCATCCTCTGTCCCCCACCCCCAGAGATGCTGAAGAAAGTGCTGGGCAGGGGGAGGTCAACCTGACACCCTCAGGTGGGTGAGTTCCAGAACAAACTACTATAGGAACAACTGATGAACTTTAGGTACAATAAACAAAATACAGGCATGTGTTGGCACAGGTGTGAGTGTGCTGTGGAGGTTTGAGAAGATAAGGACTCCCTGAGAAGTGCGAGCCCCATGTCCAACTTTCTTAGGAAAGGCATCCTAAATAAGTGGGTATTGAAGGACCAGTATTCAGATTGGAGAGACATGAATAATGATAGGCTGGGGAAGTAACCTGACCAGGAAAGTGCCAAAAGCAGGTCAGCAAGAAAAGGGGGTAGAGGAAAAGTAGGAGGAGGTGAAGTTGTAGTGAAATCTGAGAGAGGCACTTACCTTCTTGCAGGCCCTACAAATGTTATTCAAACCTCTGGGCAAATGTATCAGTTACTTGACCTTCCATGAACTCCTCCAAGGACTTCAGGGGCTAATGCTGTTTCCGCCTGGCTCCTCAGAGCGACCAGTCACTGTGATCCTTCAGAACCAGGTAACACAGGGTGGAGCCTTTTCTCTTGCCACAGATGGCTTTCAGGTGCTATCACAGGCAAGGAATAAGCAAGGGAGTGCTAACTTTGCATCTTTGCTGCAGTGCTCCTCCATATCTAGTAAGCACTAGGATCACCTGGAAAACTCACAGAACACCGGTTCCTTGGTCTCACCCCTAGAGAGTCTCATTTAGTAGACTTGGAGTGTGGCCCATGTATTTGTTTTTCTAACAAGCTCCCTGATGGTGCTGAGGTGGACCTCTAGAGCAGAGGTCACCAAACTTTTTTTGTTTTTGTCTTTAATTTTTTTTTTACACTTATTCATTTTTGAGAGTGAGACAGAGCATAAGCGGGGGGAGGGGCAGAGAGAGAGGGAGACACAGAATCCGAAGCAGGCTCCAGGCTCTGAGCTGTCAGCACAGGGCCCAACGCGGGGCTCGAACTCATGGACTGCCAGATCATGACCTGAGCTGAAGTCGGACGCTTAACCGACTGAGACACCCAGGCGCCCCGTCACCAAACTTTATTATCTCTTTTAGTAAAAAGCTCTGAATCCTGTCCCCCATGTGCTTGTCTATAGGTCCTACACATGTGAAACTATACTAAGTATATACCTTTATTATGTAAATAGAAAGATAGAAAAACTTAAGACTCTAGATGTGAAAGTTCTGATACCTTCTAATTACCCCAATGGTATATCTAGTGAACCCCTCTCTGAAGATCTTTGCCTAAAGTAATGCTTCATTCAGTGGGGTCCACAAACTACCTGCATCAGATTCCTGGGTCTATTCCTGATGTATAGACTCTGACTCCTGAGAGTAGAACCCACAAGTGTGCATTTAATCAACTCTCCAGGATCTTCTGGAAACTTGAAAGCAGAGATTTCCTTCTAAAGGTCTGTGAGTTCTTTGGCCAGCCATTGTAAAACCTGACCATTTTACAAGTGTTGTACTCTATTTTTACATGTGAACCTTCCCTTTTAATTGGGAACGTGGCAGAGCCAGGAAAGCACTGCTTGCCTATGGTGAACTCCTCTTACCTTGGATATTCTATCACTTGCAGTTTGGAATTTCTTTGCTCTATGCCCTGCTGAGTCATGGGGAGCAGCTGGTATCCCTGGAGTCTTCTCTTAAGGAGTCCAATAGTGATAATTCAGCTTGGTAAGATCTTAGGGCCTTGTAAATACTATGTCAGTACCCCTGGGATGTATAGGCTGAGTCAGATGAGATATTTCCTGAGTGGTATATTCTAGTATTGGGAAGGAAGTTGTATAGAGAAGGGAAGTTGTATAAAGACAGAGACAGAGCATGAGCATGTGAGGGGCAGGGAGAGGGTGGGGGGGTGAGGGGTACACAGAATCTGAAGCAGGCTCCAGGCTGTCAACACAGAGCCTGACGCAGGGCTCAAACCCACAAACCATGAGATCATGACCTGAGCTGAAGTCAGACGCTTAACCGAGTCACCCAGGCACAACCCCCCCCCCCCCCGCCGCCACCTTTTTTCAATGTTTATATACTTGAGAGAAGCAGAATATGAGTGGGGGTGGGGCAGAGAGGGAGACAAAGAATCTGAAGCAGGCTCTGGGATCTGAGCTGTCAGGCCACGTGGGGCTCAAACTCATAACCAGTGAGATCATGACCTGAGCTGAAGTGGGACACTTAACCAACTGAGCCACCCAGGTGCTCCTTTTTTTTGTTTTTTCTTTTTTTTTTTAATATTTATATTGCTCACGCATGAGCATGAGCAGGGGAGGGGCAGAGCGACTGAGAATCTGAAGCAAGGAACTTCAGAGTTCTTACTATAAGAAGGAGCATATGTAAAGCACTAAGCATTGTTTGGCACATAGAAACTCTGCAAATGTTCCCTTAATTGCTACAAGCACAAAGGCTGATAGTGGTGGTGGAAAAATAACTAGGAACCTTGGCCTTGAGTTCTGTTTACTACATAAATACAAAGACTCTGAGGTTTTCTGTCTTTTCTGCCCTCCAGGACAGACATGGTGGTTCTGATTGCCTGGGAGATCGCCCATATGCCGACAGCCTCTCTGGCAGAACCCTTAGCCTTCCCCAGCAACCTTCTTCCTCTGTTTTGTCACCATGTGGACAAACAATTGGTACAGCAGCTAGGGGAGAGGATGGAGTAAGTGATGGCAGAAACAAGGTCCTAGCCCCTTGTTCAAGCCCAGTCTAGGTTCTGTCACTTAGTTCTTGTTTTAAGCTAAGAATATGAAGGATACCTTGTTTTTAGAAGTTGTTCCAGATACCAGCATTTACTGAGTAACCAGTTGGTCCATGTTAGGGCTGTGAGGCCTATTTCTTCAGTCAGACTTGTTTATTTATTCTCAGATGGCTTTCCTCACTTACCCTAAACTACTTAAGGGCAAGGATGAATAGAAGCTGAATGGTTAATTGAAGAAATATTTGAGGGACAACTACTCTAAGATAAAAGTATGAACAACATGAAAGGTCACTTGTGTCCTCAGAATTTACCATCTGCTGGAAGGAGTCAGATACTAATCAAATCACACAAATATTTTAGAAAATATAATTGTTTACAGTTAACATCTGTTCTCTTTGTAGGCTTGCTTGGATCTATTGATCCAGTTGTGCTGGAACATGTACATGTAGGAAAAGTTTAATCATCAGACACTAGCTATATGAGCTATGTCTTCAGAGATCCAGAGAGTCCAAGGACATTTGTTATGCCTTGATATATTGAAGGACCCCAACCAAAACATTTTTTGATGCTTGCATTAAAAACCTGTGTGATATGCCTAAAATGGCATGGCATGATAAGGTATAATTAAAGAGCTAAAAGAATAATGTGTTCAAACTTGTTATAAGTTAGGAGATGCAACTTGTGAATGCCCTAAGAAAGTCCTTAATAAAAGGGACAAGGTCTTGTTATGTCTAACAAAAGTATGACCTGGAAATTTCTTTACTGTTTCCATTTTTTTTTCCTGGTGTATTTATTTACTTTGAGAGAAAAGAGGGAAGGGGCAGAGAAAGAGAGAGGGAAAGAATCCCAAGCAGGCTCCAGTGGGGAGCCTGATGTGGGGTTAGAACTCAAAGTGTGAGGTCATGACCTGAGCTGAAATCAAGAGTCATGACACTTACCTGACTGAGCCAAACAGGTGCCCCCACTACTGCCATTTTGTATAAAGAGAAAGTAGCCCTCCTTAAGCTAATAGGATTGGCTATAAATATCTCCCTTGGGGTATGAAATGTTTGTTGATGAATACATGACCTTGTTTGTCAAATTAATCACTGGAATCCCTTTTTTGAACCAGGCACATTTTAGGTGGTAGAGTAACAGCAGTGAAAACTCCCCGCTCTACTGAAGGTTACATTCTGGTTAGTCAGGGGCTGATGCAAAACATCAAGTTGTGATCAATACCCTGGTGTGTTAGGAGTGACTGCAGTGTAATGGTCCAGGAAGGACTGTCAACAGTGGTTACAATTAAGTAGAAGGGAAAGTATTCCACACAGAGGAACTACTGAGCACAAAGCTGCCAAGTGAGAATTAATTTAATGTGTTTCAGAAAAAGAAGGAAAAGTATGGCTAAAGTACACAGAGAAGGTGGGAGGGTGATGAGGTTGGAGAGAGGTTAGGCAAGGTATAGATTTATAAGCCATGACTTAAATATTGGAATTTTAACTAATGGGAAGTCCAAATTTTAAGCTGGAAAGTGATGTGACTTCATTTTTCGGTCACTCTGGCCTGCTTATTGTTAGAGGAAGAAGGGAGAAAGCAGAGAAAAATGTTAAGAGGTTTCTTCCATCAGTTCAAGCAAAACTTGAAGAGCAGGGGCAGAGAAAGCAGAGAAGAAATTTGGAGTAGGTCTTTGGAAGTAAGAGTTGGCAGACATTGCTGATAGGCTTGGTAACAGTGGGGGTTGATAGGCTTGATAACCGTGGTTACTTGGATGACTTCAAGTAAAGTGAATGGTGGGTGCCCCATACTGAAGTGGAGGGAAAAAACAAGGAAAATAGGGCTTGGGGAGGATGGTTAAGAAGAGTCAACTAAGAATTTTCTTTTTATAATTCTTTTTTTTTTTTTTCAACATTTATTTATTTTTGGGACAGAGAGACAGAGCATGAACGGGGGAGGGGCAGAGAGAGAGGGAGACACAGAATCGGAAACAGGCTCCAGGCTCTGAGCCATCAGCCCAGAGCCCGACGCGGGGCTCGAACTCACGGACTGCGAGATCGTGACCTGGCTGAAGTCGGACGCTTAACCGACTGCGCCACCCAGGCGCCCCAACTAAGAATTTTCTTAAGGGGATATAAAAACGACAGCAGGTAGTGGTCTGTGTACATTAAGGGAGGATTTCTTTTAAGAATATCATGTGGACTTGGTATAATGTCAAACACCCCAATAAAGGGGGAGAAAGCAATGCAGAAGAAAAAAATTTACACACTCAAAGTCTTAGAACAAGAAGGATGTGAGAAGGATGTGAATCAAAGCACAAACGGAGGAGTTGGCCTTTGGTTACCTGTGTGTGAATGTGTTAAAATAGTGATGTTTATTAGACCTTCCCAAATTCCTATTACACACCTCTTCTTCACCCTCTCTGTTCTGCTCCAGCTCTGAAGATCTTTCATCATACTTCCTTGGTAAAAGACTAGTAATGATACAGAAACTCTACCACCACCCCACCTTTACTACCCTATTTCTTTGCCCTTTACAATGGATATTATTTGACTTCAACATTCAGGTCAACTCCCAACAAGAGAGCAGTCCACATTACCAAAGACGTGATACCACCCAGGTCCTGTAAGCGAAAATAACAGTAGGATAGTAAAAGCAAAGGAGAGAGAGAGAGGCAGAGAGAGAGGCAGAAACCGGGTTCCAACAGATGGAAAGCATTTAGAGTAAAAATACAGAGGGTAATGCCCCAGAGCGAGTAAAGTTGCTGCAGCCTGCCTTAAGCCGCTAAATGTGGTCCTTAATTCTTTCAGGGTAGTTAAGCAAACAGGCTTGAGGAAAAGGCAGATGCAGTTTTGTGGGACAGGTTGGTGCCGGCCTCCATAGCCGAGAAATGCAATCAGCCGAGACAGCTCAGCTGTCTATGCCGGAGTCACGAGACAGCGAGCGAGGCGGCTACACTGCGCATGCCCAGGACGCAGATCGGCTCAGGTGACCGGAAGAAATGGCCGGACCAAAATGGCTGCAGAAGAAGCAGCCGGCAGGGCTGCCAGCTGGGGCAGTTGCAGCTCTAAAGCCATGGAGCGGGTTCTACCTATGTTGTTGGTGCCAGTCCCAGCGGAGGCAACACGGCGGCTGGGATCCCGGGCACAGTTGCACAGAGAGCAGGAGGTTCTGGGGAGCCTAACAGCTGCAGGCAGCCTGCAAGTGCTTTCCTTGGCGCCGAGCGGCCGGAGTGGGGGTGCCTGCTGCCTCAATGGTCCCTTTCGGCAGTAAGTGCTGCGGGAAGGCTGGGCAGTGTGGGAGGAGTCCGGAGCCTTAGTTCGGCTGGCCCCAGTGCTCCCCTCCGGGTGTGGGGGTAGCGGGGAGAGGAGTGATAAACACCTGAGAGGTGATCTAGGTGCCCTCTTAGAACCTTTTTCTCGCTTTGCAGCCCCACCCTCCCTTCCCTTGTGAGGGGAGTGATAGGGGGTGGGAACAGAGAAGGTATTCAGCTCCTTTGCTGGCCGCAGGGAACCTGGAGTGGGTCCCAGCTCGGGCGCTGATAAATTCAGCATAGGTTGATTAATCGTTACTGTGCTGTGTACCGTGCCCATTTTCTTTCAGTTAAATCCCTTAAAGATACCAGTTGGGGACAATCTCTAATTTGAATCATCTTGATACCTTTTTCTTGTGCATGAAACAGCGACTTCCTTCACACACGGACCCTTCCCCCCGCCTGCCTCCCTTCTTCAAGGATAGAGCCTCGTTTGCCCACTCATTTATTGCTTAACAAATATTTATTACACGCTTACTGTTATATAGGAGCAGTGCCCCAGAAGTTGAACAAAATAGCAAAGGTTGCGTGATTTGGGAAGACCGAAAAAAACAAACAAAACAAAACACCTAGTTATAATCCTGTACTAACTTTCCACTTGTGTAACTCTCCGGACAGGAGTTAGAGTTTATGTCATTAAGTTTGAGAGTGTCCTCTGAGTCTTTGGGCTTTTTTTTTTTTTTTTTTTTTTTTTTTTACCCTTAAGTTTTATTTATGTGATCTCTACACTCAGCATAGGGCTGGAACTCACAACCCAAGGTTAAAAATCGTATGTTTTCTGACTGAACCAGCCAGGCACTCCTGGGCTCTTTTTAATAACAGAAAACGTTTTGGAAACGATCTCCTCTTTAAAACTTAATGTAGTCAAGAGGTGTCTTGTCTTGGAATCTCCAGGTTCTGTAACAGTGCCTGACAGTAGAGATGTGTTTGTTAAATAAGCAACTGGTTTACTCGGTTTGGTATTTGTATTTTTTACTCCTGATTTCTAGCTGATAGGAAGAACAATCTCTCCATAACGGAAGTTAGTTTATTCAACTGCTTTAAGTACCTATGGTCACAGTCCCCTAAAGAAAGGAATGAGAGAAAAGCAGAACTCTTTAGGTGTTTGAGACTTAACAGAAGATAAGGCATGTACACATGAAATGAAGGCATTTGTAAACTGCATGAAATTACTAGAAGGAAGAAGGATTAAGAGGGATTTATTTTTGATTTGAATTGAATTTTAATTCAAGTACTTCATAGGGTAAAAAATAAGGATAAATCTATAGTATTCAGGGCTTACTTATCTCAAAGTGTATATGGCCTTTTTTATATGTTGAAATCACTGTACGTTCTATAGTTATTTTTATTTAACATTTCCTGTCTTTTCATGTGACAGTATAGTCCATATGCTACTGATGTTAATGGTGTTACTGTATTCTTCCTTTTAAATATACCTTAATTTAATATTTTTTTATATTTGACCATTCCTATTGTTTTCCATATTTTCAGTGTAAACAGTCAGGAATTGAGTGTTCCTGAAAAATCATCAGTCCAGGTATAAAGACAGAAATATAAAATGTGTCAATATTTTTCTTTAATAAGGACAAAAAAATCATCTGATTTTTTTTTAAGAAATAAAATTTAACTACTTCTGTATACAAAAAAGATTTTTTTGAACGATAAAGCTTTATCAGCATGGTAGCCTCCTGCCATTCCATTGTTTTCACAATTGGGTCCTTTTATTTTATTAATTTAGTTTGAAGCTGTCACATCATTCATTATTCTCTTTCCATCATTACACTGCTGTAAAACTTCTGTAACTGTGCTGTCTAGCATGGTAGCCATTAGCTACATGTGACTTAGTGAATTTTAAATATTTCCTCAGTTGCACTATTCACATTTCAACTGTTCAGTAGTCACATGTGTCTGTTAGCTACTGTATTGGACAGTGCAGATCTATAGAATAGTTCTGACCAACAGAATGGAAAGTTCTCTTTGTCAGGGCTATTCTATAATATACCGTCTTCGAGTCTTCATAGTCTATAAATACTAACAGTCACTTTTTAAGTCATCGAAAACATTTAAGTTAGCAAAACCTACTTTAAGTTTGAGCATCACCTCTTATAAAAAATATACATATTTGGTTGCTGAAACTTATCCTTGTGACTGTTCCTTTAAACATTTCATCAGACAGGATTTAGGAAGATAATTCATCATTTATTGCTCCATGTCCCCTTTCACCAGTCACTCCTATATTGTTAGCCTGAAGGGGGCTCAGGTAGAAGAGGGGCAAAGTCCCAGAGCAATTTACATTCCCTTTAAAGCCAGTATAGGACTAATGCTACTACTCCATGAATTAAAGAATTGTTCTTTACTCATTCTGCCCTTCTACCCTCACCATTGTGGGTAAATATTACTGTGGATAATAGAATATAATAATCTATGTTTTTTCCTTAGCTTTGTATGGGACGAGTCTCATAAGAGCAGCTCACCAACAGACAAGCCCAAACTGCTTGCTCTTAGTGAGAATTATGAACTGTTTATCTATGAATTTAATTTGAAAGATGGAAGATGCGATGCAACCATTTTGTATAGCTGTAGTGAGGAGACATTGCAAAAGCTCATTGAAGATCAAAATATCAGTAAGTATTTACAGGTGGTCAGTCTGTGACATCACTGTGAAATCTTATATATTCCAGGAAAACTTCTTATAGAGATGAAATCAGGGAGGGAGATTTGCCTTGTTAAGTACCGTAGCCACTACCCACATGAGGCTTTTGAGCATTTGAAGTGTGGTTAATGTGAATTAAGATGTCCTCTAAGTGTTAAATACGTTCCAGGTTTTGCAGGCTTAGGATCAGAAAGTATAATATCTCATTCATAGTTTTTTGTATTCATTACACGTTGAAATACTATTTTGGATATTATGGGGTAAGTAATATATAAAAATTAATTTCACCTGATTCTTTTTTTTGGTGCAACTAGAAAATTTAAAATTCCTTGTGCAGTTCGCATTTGTGGCTGATATATTTCTATTGGATAGTGCTGATCGAGACTGGTTACCCAGCTGTTTACTTTATTTCATCCTGAAGGCTGCAGAGAGCAGAAATGAAGCATTCAGGCTTTATATTTAAGCAGTAGCATACTCGACACACTTGATTTTAAGGTTCCTTCTTTTTCTTTTTTTTTCTTTTTTAGATTTTTTAATTTTTAAGTAATCTCTACACCCAACGTGGGGCTCGAACTCACAATGGAAGAGTCACATGCTCTAGTAGCTGAGCCAGACAGGTGCTCCCCCATCTTGATAAAAAAAAAAAAAAAAAAATCTGTGATTGTTCTTGTGAGGTTCCCAGGATAAGTAGGGTTTTTTTTGTTTTTGTTTAATCTTCTTGTGTACTATCAGACTCGGACCATAAACAGAAGGAACAGAGATATTGTAGGCTACCTTTATTCATCCCCTTACCTACCTACCAGTGACCACTTGATTAGGTGGGTATGAGCAATAACTGCCTAGAGTCGGACTAAGTGCTATTTCTTCTTCACTTGATCTGTTTATGATATGTTTACAAGATCAAAATTGCCAACTGTAAAATTGTGACCAGTGAGTTTGAAATACTATGCTTTTGTTTCCTAGGTATTTCCATATTGTCTTTGAGAATTCTGTCATTTCATGATAACACTTCACTATTGCTCATCAACAAATGTATCATCGTACACCTTATATTTCCTGAAAGAGATGCTGAGGTTGGAGTATGCAGCTGTTTTACATTACCCTTGCCTGCACAGGCAGTGGACAGGATTATTGACACGCAGCTCTGCAGAGGAATTCTCTTTGTTTTGAGTAGTTTAGGCTGGATCTGTATCCTTGGCAGTAAAGATGTGGATGTGCAGGGGAGGAGAATGCCTTAAAGGATGAGCCTTTTTTAGGCTTTTAGTTTTAGGGACTGGTATATAAGTAGAATTGTTAGATTTTCAGTATAATTCAGGGAAAAAGATCTTTATGAACTTGAAATACTCAACTATATTGTTTTGTATTCCATTCAAGTATTTTTTAGTACATACATTTTTTTCCATAATCATAATATTACAACTTGTGTTCTTTTTAAATTATATATGCTCTATATTACCCATTTATTCAAAACATGCTTATTAAGTATCTACTATGTGCTTGTTCCAGAAAGGATTTAGAGGGCTGCTTATGATGTGATGCATACATTTTCATATATGAATATAATCTCCTTATATGATGATTCCATCATATTAGTGAATCATATGGTTTGCTTAACTACTTTTAATTTGGATTTGGAAACATTACAGTTTTTGTTTCCAGCAGATCTTTAGATCAGATCATCAGCAAAATTGTTTTGAAGACTTGAAAAATGACCCCTTATATGATTTTGGAACTTTTATTTCTGAATTAAAGGGATGGTTTGTCTATTTTAGATATAAAATAACCTTTATTAAAATTTCTTTTGTAAAAATGTCAAAGTGTTGCATTAACTTCATCTTTGTTGCCGGGTTATAGAATGGTGCTGTCCAGCATGTTAGGCACTAGGCTTATATGGCTGTTGTGCACTTGAAATTGGCTAGTGTGATTGAGAAACTGAATTCCTAATTTTACTTAATTATTTTAAATTTGAAAGCTCATACTTGATTCAGTTATTGGAGAACTTTTAAGTATATCTAAGTTCTCAAATGTGAATTTTAGGAAGTTTAAATACAGATCAGGTATTTCCAATGGAAATTTAGTGTCTAAACTGTGGTTTGCTGTAAGTGTAAAATACCAGATTTTGAACACTTATATGAAAAGGTGTAAAATATCCCAATTTTTTATGTAAATTACCTGTTGAGATGGTAATATTTTGGATATATTGGGCTAAATAAAATGTATTACTAACATTAATTTCACTGGTTTCTTTTTACTTATTTAATAGGGCTACTAGAAAATTTGCAATGACAAATATGGCTCACATTCCATTTCTCTTGGAAAGCACTGTTGTAGAACAATAGTGGGAAATATTAGCAGTGTATCAGAGCCTGTCACAGAGTGGATTTTCAGCAAGTATTGCTGAATGAACTCTGTATCAGGTTGTTTATTGGGCCACCAACTTCACATTCAGCTGGTTACTGTGATGAGGGCTGCCTCAAGTGTCCACTCTTCCTTTTGTTACTATACCCATAAGGTTGCAGCGATGAAGTCTATAAGCTCCATCCCATCCTGTATTTTAAGTGTTGGGGCATACTTAAGACTGGCATTTTCTTTAACTCTAACTCAAAGACATTTTTGACACTGTGGATGGTAGACATGTAGCTCATGTGGATTTAGCACTTCACCAAGAAGATATGTGTGATGAGCAGCAACAGGAGCCAGCCAAGGTTTCTTCGTTTACTTCGCTGAAAGTGTCTCAGGACCTAGATGTTGTGGTGATTATCAGCTCTTCCAACTCTGCAATTGCTCTTAACTTAAATTTGTATTTCAGGTATGTAAATTACTGCCATCTCTAAGTTGAGGTAAATAAAGCCTTAAGAGGTTAAAACATACTTGTTAGGGGGCAGCTGGGTGACTTAGTTGAGCATTGGACTCTTGATTTCTACTTGGATCACTATCCTAGGGTCGTGGGATCCATGCTGAGCTTAGAGCCTGCTTGAGGTTCTCTCTCTCTCCCTCTGTCCCTCTCCCCCACTCACACTTTCTTTAAAATAAAATAAAAACGTTTAATTTAAAAAATGTACTTGCTAGCTTTTTTTTTTTTTTCCCCTAAGAGAGCAAGTGGGGGAGGGGCAGAGAATCTCAAGCAGGCTCCATGCTTAGGGTGGAGTCTGATTCAGGGCTTGATCTCAGGAGAGTGAGATCATGACCTGAGCGGAAATCAAGAGTTGGACACTTAACTGACTGAGCCACCCAGGTGCCCCTTGTTAGCTTTTTTAAAAACCAGTTTAATTTTTCTATTCAGCTAGTTCATGTTCTAGCAACTACATAGGTTGTTACTGTAAAATTGTGCAAATGATCATTGGCTACCTTTATATCAAGATTTTGATTTTGATTTATATATGTTTTACATATAGCTTATGTAAGATACAAAGTAATCAAGCACTGTTTTAAAAATAAGTACTAATGTATAGTATAGCACAGTTGACTATTACACATTATTTATTCCTTGCCCTACATTAAAGTAGAAGAAAAATGGGATTTACCCTGTTTCAGAATTGCTTCTTATGTGGCTTAGGTTCCTGGAGCCTTGAGGATTACTTTTCTCTTAAAGAACTTTGATAATATATATTAAGGTAGCTTTCTCCAGCTAAGTACTTCCTCAGCTGTTTCCCTTGAAGGACCCACCCCAGTTACTGTCTAAATATATTAGTAAAAATTGAAGGCTTATTTGTGTTACTTTTAGATTTAGATATTTAAGTTGCTTCTGATTTTGTAATGTTTGAGAGAGGTATGATGTGAGAGGCATATGTAAATGCCCCAACCTGTACATTGCAACTTATCTAAAAGTAGGCTAGTCCGTATTTATGACTTGTGGCCTTCAGGGCCATTCAAAACCATTAGGATTTTTGGTCCTAACCTAATATGAATGAGATAAACAAATCCTTGAGTAATTGGGAAGGCACTTTGATGGGTTTTATTGCCTATCATTTGGATCACAAGAAAGGATAAATTCATTTTCACATACCTACTGAACCTCTTCCTACTGTGTTTTTTTTCTTTTGTTTTAAATGGCCTTGACCTTAAAAAAGAAAAAAAATCTTTGAACAAAGATGATTTGCACTTTCTCAGATCATATGCTTGTTTACAGTAGGCCATTTTCACTGACTAAAACATACCCTGGTATGTAGAATTACGTTCTAATCTACCTTGGAAAATAATTTGATAGATGAAGAGGGGGGAAAGCCTACTCAGCCACTCTGATCCTTGAGTATAGGGAACATTCCTGTGGATGTTTTTTGTTTTGTTTTTGTTTTAAGTTGATTTATTTATTTAGAGAGAGAGCAAAAGTGGGGAGGGCAGAGAGAGAGGAGAGAGAGAATCCTAAGCAGGCTCTGCACTGTCAGCTCAGTCAGTCCCACCAACTGTGAGATAAAGACCTGAGCGAAAAATCAGTTGCTTAACCGACTGAGCCACCCGCGTGCCCCCCTGTGGATGTTTTGGTAACACTTCAAGAGAACGCTGAAGACTGCACCATGCACATTGTTTGAACAAATTGCATTTGAACTCAGCTACTGTTACATCACCCAAAGAGAGCTGGTGTTTGCTTACCAGTAAATTTAGGAATCTAAATGAATGATCTATATTTACTAATTACATGAATGCTCTTTAATTAGTATAATTTCTGGAATAGACTATTTTCTTGTTTTTTTAACTTTTATTAAATGTTTTATTACTTTTTCTTAACATTTATTTTTGAGAGAGCACAAGTGGGGAGCGGGGTGCAGGGAGAGAGGGAGACACAGAATCTGAAGCAGGCTCAAGGCTATGAGCTGTCAGGACACAGCCCGATACAGGGCTTGAACTCACACAAGTTGTGAAACCATGACCTGAGCTGAAATCAGACGCCTAACCGACTGAGCCACCCAGGCACCCCTAAATTTTTTTAAAAAAATTTTATTATATTTTTTGAAAGAGAACTCGCAAGCAGAGGAGGGGCAGAGAGCAAAGGAGACAGAGGATCCAAAGTGGGTTCTGCTCTGACAGCAGAGAGCTCGAACTCATGATCAGTGAGATCATGATCTGAGCCCAAGTCAGACACTTAACTGATTGAGCCACCCAGAAACCCCTGCATATTTTTTTAAATTTTTATTTTTTTAAATTTATATCCAAGTTAGTTAGCATATAGTGCAACGATGATTTCAGGAGTGGATTCCTTAATGCCCCTTACCCATTTAGCCCATCCTGCCTCCACAACCCCTCCGGTAACCCTCTGTTCTCCATATTTAAGAATCTCTTATGTTTTTGTCCCCTCCCTGTTTTTATATTATTTTTGCTTCCCTTACCTGATGTTCATCTGTTTTGTATCTTAAAGTCCTCATATCAGTGAAGTCATACGATATTTGTCTTTCTCTGACTGACTGATTTCGCTTAGCATAATACCCTCTAGTTCTATCCACATAGTTGCAAATTGCAGGATTCCATTCTTTTTGATTGCCAAGTAATACTCTATTGTGTGTGTGTGTGTGTGTGTGTGTACACCACATCTTCTTTATCCATTCATCCATTGATGGACATTTGGGCTCTTGCCATACTTTAGCTCTTGTTGATAGTGCTGCTATAAACATTGGGGTGCATGTGCCCCTTTGAAACAGCATACCTGTATCCCTTGGATAAATACCTAGTAGTGCAATTGCTGAGTTGTAGGGTAGTTCTATTTTTAATTTTTTGAGGAACCTCCATACTGTTTTCCAGAGTGGCTGCACTAGTTTGCATTCCCACCAGCAGTGCAAAAGAGACCCTCTTTCTCCGCATCCTCGTCAACATCTGTTGTTGCCTGAGTTGTTAATGTTAGACATTCTGACAGGTGTGAGGTGGTATCTCATTGTGGTTTTGATTTGTATTTCCCTGATGATGAGTGATGAGCATTTTTTCCTGTGTCAGTTGGCCATCTGGATGTCTTCTTTAGAGAAGTGTCTATTCATGTCTTTTGCCCATTTCTTCACTGGATGATTTGTTTTTTGGGTGTTGAGTTTGATAAGTTCTTTTTACATTTTGGATACTAACCGTTTATCTGATATGTCGTTTGCAAATATCTTCTCCCATTCTGTCGGTTGCCTTTTAGTTTTGCTGATTGTTTCCTTTGCTGTTTAGAAGCCTTTTATTTTGATGAGGTCCCAATAGTTCATTTTGCTTTTGTGTCCTTTGCCTCAGGAGATGTGTTGAGTAAGAAGTTGCTGCAGCCAAGGGCAAAGAGGTTTTTGCCTGCTTTCTCCTCAAGGATTTTGATGGCTTCCTGTCTTAGGTTTAGGTCTTTGATCCATTTTGAGTTTATTTTTGTGTATGGTGTAAGAAAGTGGTCCAGGTTCATTTTTCTACATGTCGCTATCCAGTTTTCCCAGCACCAACTGCTGAAGAGACTGTCTTTATTCCATTGGATATTCTTTCCTGCTTTGTCAAAGATTAGTTGGCTATACGTTTGTGGGTCTGTTTCTGGGTTCTCTATTCTGTTCCATTGATCTGAGTGTCTGTTTTTGTGCCAGTACCATACTGTCTTGATGATTACAGCTTTGTAATACAGTTTGAAGTCCAGGATTGTGATGCCTCCTGCTTTGGTTTTCTTTTTCAAGAGCTTTTGACTATTCAGGGTTTTTCTGGTTCCATGCAAATTTTAGGATTGTTTGTTCTAGTTCTGTGAAGAATGCTGGTGTTATTTTGAAAGGTATTGCATTGAATGTGTAGATTGCTTTGGGTAGTATTGACATTTTAACAATATTTGTTCTTCTTATCCAGGAGCATGGAATCTTTTTCCATTTTTTTGTGTCTTCTTCAATTTCTTTCATAAGCTTTCTATAGTTTTCAGTGTATAGATTTTTTACCTCTTTAGATATATTCCTAGGTATTTTATGGTTTTGGTGCAATTGTAAATGGGATCAATTCCTTGATTTCTCTGTCACTTCATTATTGGTATATAGGGATGCAACCGATTTCTGTGCATTGATTTTATATCCTGCCACTTTGCCGAATTCATGGATCAGTTCTAGCAGTTTTTTGGTAGAATGTTTTGAATTTTCCGTATAAAGTATTATGTCATCTGCAAAGAGTGGAAGTTTGACCTCCTCCTGCCTGATTTGGATACCTTTTATTTCTTTGTGTTGTCTGATTGCTGAGGCTAAGACTTCCGATACTATGTTGAATAACAGTGGCAAGAGTGGACATCCCTGTTTTGTTCCTGACCTTAGGAGGAAAGCTCTCAGTTTTTCTGCATATTTTATTTTCTAAATGTGCTCTGAAGTTTATTTTTTATTTTATTTTACTTTAAAGTGTATTTATTTATTTTGAGAGAGAGAAAGAGTGTGAGTAGGGGAGGGGCAGAGAGAGAGGGAGAAAAAGAATCCCAAGCAAGCTCCATGCTGTCAGCTCAGAGCCTGTCTTGGGGCTCTAGTTCACAACCGTGAGGTCATGACCTGAGCTAATGTCAAGAGTCAGACGCCCCTGTGCTCTGAAGTTTAAAAATGTTTTTATCTTTCCTGACTCCTAGTTCTAGCTCTTCTTTCCCCCTGATACAGAATGTCGGTTTCTCCTTTTCATTTTATCCTTTGAGATCTACCTCTCTCATGAAGCTTTTACTTACTAAAACCCCTTCAACTTGTAATTTTATATTCATTTTATAATTTTTCTCCTCTGTGGACTTCTGTAACACTTTTGCTTTGAACTACAGTTTAGCACTTAGTTATATAGTCTTGTATTATTTCTCTAATTTTTTCATGTTTTCTGTAGAGTTTGTAAGCAAGTTGAGGACCCAAACTCAGGGTCTGTTGTTTCAGTTCATTGTCAGTGACTTTTCTTCCAGTACTCTTACCCTGGCTTTGTCTTTGTGTGAAACCGTTCCTCCCTCAAATCACTACCTGCACTTCTCACTCCCTGACCACAGCTTCCCAAATTTTCTGTGTCACTTACTCAAGTACCCCCACTTTACTTGTCCTCTGACCTCATTGGAATTTCCAGTTCGTTGACTTTTCACTCTCTAGCCTCCTCCTGTCTTTACTCCCTCCCACTCCTTTCCCTTCTCAGCATAGATTCTGTGACTCATCATTTCAATCACTTTTTTTTGTATGTGCCCTGAACTCTTGCTCCTCTCTGTGGTAGCACTTGGTCTGACAAAATCTTTTTTTTTTCTTTTTTCTTTTTCACTCTGCCTTCTCTGTCCCTGCCCCCAAGCAACCAGGCACTTGTGAGAAAACCACAAAGGAAAATTGATACCACTGTGAGTTCACATTTGCTGCCTTCAACTGGTCTCTCAGTATTGTCTGGAAATTTTACAATGATTTTTCATGAGCCCACTTTTTTATAACAGTGTTTTTAAACCTCCATTTTCCCCAAACCTCTGCTCATCCCTTTATCCCCAAGTCTTTTTTTTTTTTTTTTTTTTTTTTTAACATTTATTTATTTTTGAGACAGAGAGAGACAGAGCATGAACGGGGGAGGGTCAGAGAGAGGGAGACACAGAATCTGAAACAGGCTCCAGGCTCCGAGCTGTCAGCACAGAGCCTGACACGGGGCTCGAACTCACGGACCACGAGATCGTGACCTGAGCCGAAGTCGGCCGCCTAACCGACTGAGCCACCCAGGCGCCCCTCCCCAAGTCTTCTTAGGTAACTTTGTCTCCTACTCTATAGTGGAAGTAGAATCCATCTAATGAGAACTCCCTCAGTTTCTCACATTAAGTTACAAACCTACTTTCCTGTGCCCATCTCCTCATCTTCCCTCCTATTAAAACAGATTCCCCTCCTTCCATGAAGGCCTCTGTGCTCTGTGCTCCAGATTCCATTTTTTTCCTTCTTTCTCAGGGACCATTTTCCATTTGCTTTCTTTTTTATTTCTCCAACCTCTTTTTTTTTTTTTTTTTGTTTCATTTTTGAGAGAGACAACATGAGGAGGGGAAAAGAGAGAGGGTGACGGGAGAGAGAGAGAATCTCAAGCAGGCTCCACACTGCTAGCACAGAGCCCGATGTGGGGCTCTAAACCACGAACGGGGGCGCCTGGGTGGCGCAGTCGGTTGAGCGTCCGACTTCAGCCAGGTCACGATCTCGCGGTCCGGGAGTTCGAGCCCCGCGTCGGGCTCTGGGCTGATGGCTCAGAGCCTGGAGCCTGTTTCTGATTCTGTGTCTCCCTCTCTCTCTGCCCCTCCCCCGTTCATGCTCTGTCTCTCTCTGTCCCAAAAAAAATAAATAAACGTTAAAAAAAAAATTTTTTTTTTAAACCATGAACCATTAGATCATGACCTGAGCTGAAATCAAGAGTCGGACACTTGACCAACTGAACCACCCAGGTGCCCCTCCAAACTCTTTTAAGCATTAGATGCATATCTAATTAGTCACCAGATCCTAATCATTCTACCTCCTAAGTGTTTCTTGAATCTGTCTACTACTCTAAACTCCTGTTATCATTCTCACCCATGTCACTGTCATCACTTACCTGAACTAAGGTAAGGTAATGGTTTGTAATTGGTCTCCCCATGTCTGCTCTTACCCCATCAACTTCATGCTCTGTAAAGTAGCCAGAGTGATGTGTTAAAATGCATATCTTCTCAGAGAAACAGCCAGTTATTAACACCTGGGGACAAGGTATCCACCTTTCATTTGGGGGGATGGGAAACTGCCTTCTCCATGCATCGTCTTTTCTCCCTGTCCCCTGCCTTTTCTAGCTTTTTAAAAATCAATCCTTGATGTTAACATATTATCTTCAAATTGTTGAAAGGGTTAATAGCAGTGTAAGTGCTCAAGGTTTAAGTGCCACTCTTTCTCCCCCAGCTACTCTTCTATATCTGATCATACTGCTTTTCTTAGTTAAAACCCTTACTTAGCTTCCCTACCCCACAAGATAAAACTAAAAATCCTTAGTAGCCCATAGAGTCTTGCACCATCTGCCTCCTGCCAACCTCTCCAGTCTCATCTCCGGCCACCTTGCTTCTCATTCACTATGCTTTAGCTACCTTTGCCTTTTTTTTGTTTCTCAAAACAAAAAGAAAAACCCTCTTTCTGCAAATACTCTTCCACCTACACCTGCACTTACATTTTGTCTTTCTAGTTGGTATGCATTCCCCTGATCTCAGCCTACATCTTACTTTGTGGTGACAGTATTGTGAACGGTTAAAAGCCTGGGCTTTATGGTCACATTGACCTGGTTACAGCTCCACTGTTTCTCTGGGCCTTTGTTTCCATATCTATAAAATGGGGGTATGTTTACCTCATAGGGTTTTTGAAAGGCTTAGTTTATATAAAGTTTTATGGGCACTTGGGTGACTCAGTCAGTTAAATGTCTTCACGGCTTCTGGGCTCAAGCCCCATGTTGGGCTCTGTGCTGACAGCTCAGAGCCTGGAGCCTGCTTCGGATTCTGTGTCTCCTTCTCCCTCTGCCCCTCCCCCCTCGCGCTCTGTCTCTTTCTCTCTCTCAAAAATAAACAAAATATTTTAAAGTTTTAATCACAACATCTGCATTATCATAGATGGTAAGTGTTCTTATTTCTTTATAAAGCTAACTGCCTATAAATGTCCAATTCTTTTTTCTTGATTGAGATATAATTGGCACGCAACATTGTATTAGTTTCAGGTGTACAACATAATGATTCAATATATGTATATGTTGTGAAGTGAACACCACAATAAATCTAGTTAACTTCCATTACCACACATGGTTACAAATGGGTCAAATTCTTAGGGCTGACTTTATCATTCTGTTATAAACAATGGAGAGAAGGAGTCCTGTTCAAAAAACCTGTCTATACTGTTCCTTCTGTGTGACACCCCCTTCCCCTCAATATTTAACAGTAGTAACACAGATTTGGATTCAATCATCATTGTTGACCATGGCTATCATTTTAAAATGTAGGCAACACCCAGGACACCTACTATGTGAAAGAACTCAAGAAGACATGCCTGTTGAAGGCCCTAAGGGGATAGATGAAGATGATCCTGTTAATTCTGACTACAACATGAAACTGACCAAGTTTTCCTTTCAAGTTGATAGGTACAGAAACTTCCCTCTTGGGTTTACTTTATTCCTTTTTTTTTTTTTTTTTTGGTCATACTCTACCTTTTTACTAAAGGGCTTTACAGAAGTAAACACTTTTTTTTTTAATGCATCTTCTTCATGATATAGTGTTTTATGTAGTGCCTTTCACTGTAACAGGTGTGAGTTCTACCCTGTCTTCCAGGTCTTGGAAAGCCCAGCTATCATCATTGAATGAAACAATAAAGAGTTCCAACCTGGAGGTTTCCTATTGTGCTCCGTGGTTCCAGAATATTTTGCATTTGGAGTCTCCTGAATCTGGTAACCCCAGTACCAGTATGCCAGGCTGGGCCTTCATTCCACCAGACATAATGCACAACCAGTATAATTTTCCACAGAAAGATCATGCCAAGACCAGGGATCCAGGAAGATCATGGAAAACAATGCACATTCATGAACAAGAGGAACCTATTGAGCTTAAATGTATGTCTGTGACAGGATTCAGTGCACTGTTTACTTGGACAGTGGAAAGGACGGGCTGCACCATTGTCCTTTGGGATTTGGAGACCCAGGGCCTGCAGTGCTTTTCCCTTGGCCAAAAGTGTATTCCTATAGACAGTTGTGGAGACCAGCAACTCTGCCTTGTTTTGACAGGTGAGAATAACTCGTGTTAGGTTGAAACCCATTGCTAAGAGGTGTGCTTGCTTTTTTTAAAAATTTTTTTAATGTTTATTTGTTTTTGAGAGAGAGCGAGTGAGCATGAGTGGGGGAGGGGCAGAGAGAGTGGGAAACACAGAATCTGAAGCAGGCTTCAGGCTCTGAGCTGTCAGCAGAGTCCGATGCGGGGCTTGAACCCATGAACTACGAGATTATGACCTGAGCCGAAGTTGGACGCTCAACCGACTGAGCCACCCAGGTGCCCTGAGAGGTGTGCTTTCTTAACATATTTTACTTATGCTCAGGTGATGTTAGTGCCTACACTGTCCTCTAAGTGGTAGTCTTTCATGGGGAAACTTGGTGTTACTCTTGGTACTGTTGTCTCATCTATTTGATTTTTAATTAAGGTTATTTTTGCTCAGCTCAGTGCTCTGACGCTAAAGTCAGAGAAGTGTCAGAGTAGTAAAGGTTGGTTTTATCCCAGGGAGTCTCCTCTTGATTTGTCTGTGCAAGCAACAGTAGTAAGCTGGCTGCTTCTGGGCCATATATATGTGCACCGCAGATTCATTCTATTGGGCTTGCACTATCTAGGCTTTTAAAGAAGACTGTATTATAAACACATAAAGTTAGAGGATTTCTAGCTGTTATTGAAAAATTATTAGATCTGGCAACACTAGCCCTGCATTCCTCCGTAGTAATTTATGGGTTGAGGCTGAATTTTGGTTCTCTTAGATGGGCTGTTTTCTTGTTAGTTTTTTCTTGTACTTGTCTCACTACCCGTTTGGTATTTCTCAGTCAGCAGTTATGCCATAACCTCCTACAAAGCTATTGAGTGATGCAATTGAACTATGTGTGTGTTTTTTTTTTAATACCCCAGATTTGGAAATCCTATATTTCTGTGTGTCATGAGCGTGCTATTGGTTTTACCTTAGTGAATCGGATATATGACATCTCTGTAAATAGTTAAAAATTCCAGGCATTGATTGTGTGGATAATGTAAAGGAGAAAAGTGAGATTTATTATTATTTCATAGGATGTGTTGTTCTTATGAGAATTTGCCCTGTGGTCCGTTGTTGAAAAAATAAAACTCTTTTTTAAAAACATTAAAAAATCATGTAGGATTAATCATGGTCATAGTAGTACCTGGTGCCAAATACATATATTTGTAATTATAGCACTGAAGTATTGCATAATTAGATGTAATATATAAGGTAATAAATACCTTAATTAGGTAATAAGGTAATTAGGTAATACCATAATAAGGTAATAAATACCTTAATTTATTTAAGGTAACTTTTATTTTTCCTGCAGAAAATGGACTCTCTCTGATTTTGTTTGGATTGACTCAGGAGGAGTTTTTAAATAGACTAATGATCCATGGAAGTGCCAGTACTGTGGACTCTCTTTGCCATCTCAATGGATGGGGGAGATGCTCAATCCCCATCCATGCACTGGAGGTAACAATATTAAATGTCTACATGACTTTGCTTGATTATTTTCTGTCATGGACTCTTACTTGACTGAAGATTTGGGAGAATTCATTTAACCTAGCAGCAAAAAGAGCTATAGTCTTTACCCAACCATTTGCTTAGTTCTGGTTATTTCAATACACTAATTCTGCTTAGGAATTCTGCTTACCCTTTTTGGTCTTAAAAGATAAAAAATTATAGTAAAAACTAAAAAAAAGTTGCAAAAAATGGAGGCAACAATAAGATGGTAAGACTAAATGAAGTAAAAGCAAGCTATGGAAATCACAAACAAAAGTGACCTTTTATTTCTACCTTATGGTCCCTACTCTTCTAATCAAACTATGGAAGCAACATAACCTGAAAAATTTGTACAGCATTTTGTAGTTCACACTTTTTTATATGCATTATCTAGTTTTGTCTTAAAATAACATGAGATGATTTGGATAGTCTTTTTTTTTTTTTTTTTTTGTAAGTTTATTATTTATTTTGAGAGAGAGAGAGAGAGAGACACCAGAGGAGGAGGGGAGAGAATCCTAAGCAGGCTCTGCGCTATAAGCATGGAGCCCAATGTGGGACTTGAACTCACGAACTGAGAGATCATGACCTGAACCGAAATCAGAGTCTGGGACTAAACTGAGCCACCCGGGTGCCCCTGGATAGTTTTTATTCATTTCATTTTACAGATGAAAAACCTTAGGCTCAGAATGGTTGAGTGAGTGGCCCATAGCAATACTAACAAGAACTGGAGCTAGAATCAAAGTCAAGGTACTTTTCTGTAGATCACACAGACCCCAAAAGTTAATAATGTTGTATGTGAGTTTGTATTTTTAATGACAGCTTTATTAAAGTATAACACACATACCATAAAATTCACCCATCTAAGGAGTACAGTCCACTGATTTTTAGTGTATTCAGGGTTGTACAACTATCACTGTTATGTAATTCCAAACATTTTCATTACTTCAAAAAGAAACTCTGTATCCATTAGCAGTCATTTACCAATTCTCATGGCTGCTAAGTCCCAAACACTGATACGCCTTCTGTCTCTGGATTTGCCTATTCTGGACATTTCCTATACATGGAAATATAAAATATGTAGCCTTTTATGACTGGCTTCTTTCACATAGCATATTTTCAAGGGTCATCAGTGTTGTAGCATATATCAATACTTCTTTTTTTGTATGGCTGAATAATATTCCATTATATGGATGTACCACATTTTGTTTATCCATTCATCAGTTGATGGACATTGGGTTGTTTCCACTTTTTAGCTATTGTAAGTAATCCTGTGAACAGTGGTGTACAAGTTGTGTGTCATATGTTTTCATTTCTCTTGGATATACACCTAGCAGTGGAATTACTGGGTCATTTAACTTTTTGAACCGCAAAATTGTTTTTCACAGCAGTTACACTGTGTGTGTAACTTTTACATTCCCACCAGCAGTGTGTGACGAGGGTTCCAAGAGCTCCACATCCTCACCAACACTTGTTATTGTCCACCTTTTATTATAACCATCCTAGTAGTTGTAAAGTCAAAATTAAGTCATTGTGTTTTGTTTTGTTTTGTTTTTTTTAAGTAATCTCTATGCTCACTGTGGGGCTTGAATCCATGACCCCAAAATTGAGAGTCACATGCTCTACCTACTGAGCCAGCCAGGGACCCCTCGTTGTGGTTTTGATTTGCATTTTCTCAATGAGTAATGATGTTGAACATGTTTTCATTTGCTCATTTTCCATTTGTATATGTCTTTGGAGAAATGTCTATTTAAAGCTTTGTCCATTTAAAAATTTTTTTCTGTCGTTGAGTTCTAAAATTTCTTTATATTTTCTGGGTACTAGAATCTGATGACTTTCAAATATTTTCTCCCATTCTGTGGGTTTTCTTTTTACCTTCTCAATGATGTCCTTTGAAATACAAAGGTTTTTAATTTTGATAGTCAATTTACTTTTTTTAATCTCTAGTGCTTTTGGTTCATATCTAAGAAATCATTGCCTAAACTGAGGCAATGGGGTTTCATAAGAGTTTTATCATTTTAGCTCTTACGTTTAGGTCTGTGATGCATTGTGATTAATTTTTGTATTAGCAAGGGATTCAGTTTCATTCTTTTGTATGTGGATACGCATTTCTTCCAGCACCATTTGTTGAAGAACTTATTTTTATACACTACAAAATATCATGGAGAAAATTTGAGTAATAGGGAAAAAAGAAAATTTGTCACCTATAAATCCATTATCCAGAAGTAATCATACTTATTTCCTTGTGGTTATTTTTCTTAAATATTAATGTTAATAATGTGTAATTTCATTAACATTCTTATCAACCCTGAAGGTAAATACTGTTATTAATCCCATTTTATTCATGAGGGAACACAGGTTAGGAAATCTAATTCAGATATACGTGAATAGTGTTTTCCAATATTACATGAATGGTGATAGTTAGCCAGGATTTGAACCTAGGCAGCATGACTGCTGAGCCTCTGTCCTTATATAGTGTTCATGCCTATGTGTGACTTTAATTAGGATTGCATGGTATGTAAGAGATCACAACTAACACCACAGAAATACAGACAGTTGTAAGAGAATATTATGAAAAATCATATGCCAACAAATTGGGCACTCTGGAAGAAATGGATAAATTCCTAGAAACATATAATAAAGGATTGCATGGTAAATGGGGCATTGTTTTGGCCTTAGTCTCACTCCATATACAAATGAGTAAATATATATGATTTTAGTGATAACAACAACAATAATAAAGCAAATATCTTGTATCCACCATCCCAGCAAGAACTGGATTAACATTCTTGAATGTGTGCCCCTCTCCATCCTATTCTCTTACCTCACTCAGTGTCAGAGTTAACTACCATTCTGAAAATTTTAGCCATGCCCTTGCTTTTCTTTATCATAGTCCACATAAATATATCTTCAAATAATGCTATTTAGTTATGGCTATTGTTGAATTTTGCATATAGTGGTACCATGGTATATATTCTTTTGGGACTGTTTTTTTTTTAATTTTTTTTTTCAACGTTTATTTATTTTTGGGACAGAGAGAGACAGAGCATGAACGGGGGAGGGGCAGAGAGAGAGGGAGACACAGAATCGGAAACAGGCTCCAGGCTCTGAGCCATCAGCCCAGAGCCTGACGCGGGGCTCGAACTCCCGGACCGCGAGATCGTGACCTGGCTGAAGTCGGACGCTTAACCCACTGCGCCACCTAGGCACCCCTTGGGACTGTTTTTTAACACTAAACATCAACATAATATTTTCTGATTCATCCAGTGTTAATTTGTATAACTGTAATTTATTCAGTTTCACTCCCATATAAGATCCCATTGTATCAATACATCTTTACTTATCCACCTTTAGGTTTTTTCCAGTTGTTTGCTATTATGGACAAGTCACTATAAGCAGTACACATCTACTGTAGCGCGTGTGCAAGAGTTTCTCCCTGGTGGTAGTAGAAATGCTGGGTCGTGGGACATGTGCATCTTTAACTTTACTAAGTAAACACTCTACTTTTCCAAAGTTGGTTTATCAGTTTATGTTCTCACCAGCAATGTATGTTAGTTCTCGTTGTATGTCTTTTCCAACCCTTGGCATTTGTAGATTTTTCAAATTTTGCTAACCTGGTATTACAATGGGTTTTAATTTGCATTTCCCTGATGATTCAGGTTGATAAATATATGACATTTGGATTTCTTTTGTAAAGTGACTGTTCAAGTCTTTTGTCTTTTGTCTCTTGGGGCGTTTATCTTTTTCTTACTGGTTTGTAGTTTGTATGTTGGATATATTCTACATACTAATCTTTTTTTCTAAGTGGGGTGAATATATTCTAATGCGTGGCTTGACTTTTTATGTTCTGTGGGGGTCTTTAATGTAGTTCTAAATTTTAGTGTATTTTTATATTAATCAGTCTTTTTTGCATGTAATTTGTGCCTTTTCCTATCCTGAAGTCATAAAGATGTTTTTGTATTTTTCCCTAAGTGTTAAAATTATGATTTTCACATTTAAGTCCTTTATCATTTGGAACTTGTATTTATTCATGGTGTGAGGTGGGGACCTATTTCTACCCCCTGTGTATTGATAACCATTTGTCTCAGAACCATTTTTTTTCTAAACTCCTTCCTTTTACCACTACCCAAAATCTCTGTGTGTCAGGTCTCCATATATGCATGAGTTTGTTTCTGGGGTCTATTTTGTTACATTGGTCTTTGCCTATCCGGGGCCAATTCTACCTAGTCTTAATTGTAAATCCCTCACTTTATTATTTTTCAGGATGTATTCATTATTCTTTCTTCCTTAACCCTCTTCCATCTGTCTCTTTCCAACTGTTAAATCTGTATATCAAGTTGGGAAGAATTGACATCTTTAGGATATTTAATATTCCTATCCATAAACATAGTCTCTTTTCCCATTTTTTCATGTCTTCATTAATGTCTTTCAATGAAACATTATCATTTGTGCAATTTTTCCATTAAGAGCTTGACATCTTTTGTTAGCTTTATTTTTGGTCTGGATGTACTTATATTTAAATTTATGTGTATACATATGTAAATACTGTATGTTTAAATGTAGTATATCTTTACATATATTTAAAAACTTTTATATATTGATATTGTAAATGGTATATTTTTAAGTTATATTGTGTTACCAGTATAAAGAAATACATTGAGCTTTTATATGTTAATGTTTCTTTATTTCTGTACCTTTTATGTTACTTGGAGAAAATCAATACGTTTCCAATTTCCATGACTTACAGGAAATAGGTGAGAGTGCAGAGATTTCCATAATTTTCATTAATATAGTGGTTTTTTTCAAGTTTTTATTTAAATCTTTTTATTTATATGTTAACATATATGGTAAAGTTGGTTTCTGGTGTAGAATTTAGTGATTCATCACTTAGGTATAACACCCAGTGCGCATCCCAGCAAGTGCCCTCCTTAATACCCATCACCCATTTAACCCATTCCCACTCACCTCCCTCCATCAACCCTCAGTTTGTGTTCTATTGTTAGAGTCTCTTGTGGTTTGTTTCCCTCTCTCCTCTTCCCTCCCCCTTCCTGTATGTTCATGTATTTTGTTTCTTAAGTTCCACATAAGAGTGAAATCTTGGTATTGTCTTTCTCTGACTTATTTTGCTTAGCATAATACACTATAGCTCCATCCACATAGTTGCAAATGGCAAGATTTCATTCTTTTTGATTGCTGAGTAATACTCCATTGTATGTATATGTGTGTGTGCGTGTATGTATGTGTGTGTGTGTGTGTGTGTGTGTGTGTGTGTGTGTATGCCACATTTTCTTTATCCATTCATCAGTTAGTGGACATTTGGGCTCTTTCCGTAGTTTGGCTATTGTTGATGATGCTGCTATAAACAGTGGGGTGCATGTGCCCTTTCAAATCTGTATTTTTGTATCCTTTGGGTAAATAGTGTAATTGCTGGGTTGTAGGGTAGTTCTATTTTTAACTTTTGAGGAACCTCCATACTATTCTCCAGAGTGGCTGCACCAGTTTGCATTCCCACCTATAGTGTAAGAAGGTTCCCCTTTCTCCACATCCTTGCCAACAACAACAGATGTTGTTTCCTGTGTTGTTAATGTTAGCCATTCTGACAGGTGTGAGGTGGTATCTCATTGTGGGTTTGATTTGTATTTCCCTGATGAGTGATGTTGAGCATCTTTTCATGTGTCTGTTAGCCATCTGTATGTCTTCTTTGGAAAAATGTCTGTTCATATCTTCTCGTTTCTTAACTGGTAGATACTGAGTTTTGTATCCAGTGAATTTGCTAAGTTTTCTTATCCTAATAATTTGTTAGATTTTATTGAACTTTTTATATACTTAGCTACAATAACATCAGAATAATACAGTTTTGTTTCTTCTCTTCAAATCCTTATTCTTCTAACTTTTTTTCCTTATTTTGTTGCTGGGACCTCTAGCATAGTATCACTCAGAAGTAACAGTGGGCATCCTTATTTATTCCTGATTTTAAAAAAGAATACCTGTAATATCTATCCATATTGATATACATGAGTCTGTGCACACGCATGTATATCAAGAAAACCTTTATAAGATTGACTTTTCTTTTTTTCCTATGAGTTTTTTTTTTTTAAGTTTATTTTGAGAGAGACTGAGACAGCGTGAGTTGGGGGGTGCAGCGAGAGAGGGAGACAGAGAATCTCTGCACTGATAGTGTAGAGCTGGACACAGGGCTGAAATCCACCAAACCATGAGATCATGACCTGAGCTGAAACCAAGAGTTTGACGTTTAACTGACTAAGCCACCCAGGCACCCCAGGTGTTGTTTTGTTTTTTAAATCATGAATGGGTATTGAAATTTTATTGAATACTTGTTCTGAATCTCTTGATATAATCATATGAGTCATCCCCTTTCATTTACTGTAAACTACATTAATCAATTTTACTTTTATTGTGAAATATAACATGTATAAAAAAGTATACAGAATACACATACAGTTTAACAAATAATTACAAAGCAGAAAGTCTTGTAACCACCACCAAGTGCAAAAGATAGAACATCACTAGCACTGTAGAAGCTCTTGTGACCTCTAGTAGTTTGGATATTAAATATTAAGTTTATGTTCTTTTAGAGGATATTCTAGGAAATGTACATATTTACATGATCAAAACTAAAGTTAGTAACTTTACCCTTCTTGATAATACAGGTCCATTGAATGCTTTAATTTTATTTACTTTTTCTCCCTACTTAAGTTACTATTGTTTTTATTTTTTTAAACCAAAGTAGACATCATTATTATGTATTTAGGTTCATTTCTTTAAAAAAAATTTTTTTTAATGTTTATTTTTGAGAGAGAGAGAGAACGAGTATGAGTGGGGAAGGAACAGAGAAAGAGGGAGACACAGAATCTGAAGCAGGCTCCAGGCTCTGAGCTGTCCGCACAGAGCCCAACAAGGGGCTCGAACTCAAAAACCGTGAGATCATGCCCTGAGCCGAAGTCAGATGCTTAACTGACTGCACCAACCAGGTGCCCTTCAAAGTTCTCTTTTTGCACAGATATGATATATTTTCTTTGCTCTTCATTTCTTCTCCCATTTTAGGCCTTCACTCTGCCTGGAGTGTATCATTAAGAATCTCTTTTAGTGAGGATCTGACTGGTGCTGAATTCTCCGTTTTTATCTAACTAATAACATCTGTTTTGCTGTCATTTTTGGAAGATATTTTTGGAAGGTGTGGAATTCTAGGTAGGCAGTTTTCCTTCAGAACATTCCTGATCACTTTCTCCTATATTCTGGATTCCATTGTCATTGAGAAATCAGTTTTCTTTGAGCATAGTTTATTTTTCTCCCTTCAGGCTACTTTTGTGATCTTTGTGTTTTTAGTGTTCTGCAGTTTGATCAATTTTATGTCTCACTAATGAATCATAGTCTTTAATGGGAAAAATACTGGTCTATCTGATACCAATTATTTAAAATTTGTTGAGACTTCCTTTCTAGCCTAGTAAGTACTCAGTTTTCATAACTGTTCCATGTACTTGAACATTGAATGTGCATTTTACCCCCACATCCTGTGACATCACAGTGGTAGTTCAATCAAAGGTAATTATAATTTGCATACTTTCCTCAATTTCTCTTTTACCTTTATGAGTGTTTATTACATTGTGGATAATTTCTTTATATCTCCCAGCTCACCAATTTTCTTTTCAGCTGTGTCTAATCTGTTCTAAACACATCCTTCGAGTATCTAATTTCAATTTTTATTTTTTTATTCCTAGAATTACTATTTGGTCATTGTTTTAAAATGTTATTTAGAGAATTTTCAAATTTACAGAAAAATTGAATAAAATAGTAAAATGAACATCCATTTACCCTTCATCATTCACCAGCTGTTAACATTTTGCCACATATGTCTTGACTGGTTGTGTACTTTTTATTTTTGCCAAACTATTTAAAAGTTACTAACTTTGTAACTTTTTAAGTTCTTTGGCGTATATCTTCTAAGAACAAGAATATTCTCTTATTTAATCATACACAATTCAGTTTTCCCTCCCACCACCCAGACCAAAAACAGTTTTTTATGGTCTCTCTTTGGAGGCACTTGTTTTTCTAGTCCATCCACTTTTGGACAGTGTCATGAGCCCTAGGTTTATCCTCTTTTCCTGGATGTGTAACTTCTACCAGTACCTCTCACTCAACCTGCCTGGTCTGTTACACCCAGAACTTCAAAGTTAGTCTCCAGACTAACAGCATCACCATCACCTAGGGATTTATTGAAGTGCAAATTTTCAAGCCCTACCCCAGACTTAATGAATCAGAAACTCTGAGGGTAGGGTTTAGCAACTTACTCTGGGTCATTCTTAAGCACAGTGCTTTAGGGTAAGAGTGGCAAACTTTCTGCAGAGAGCCAGATAGCAAGTATTTTAGGGTTTGCTGGTAGGATTCTATTGCAACTACCCAGAGGTGCCATTTGTAGCCATTGACAATATGTAAATGAATGGGTGAATGGGTGTGGCTATGTTCCCATAAAACTTTAGTTACAAAAACTGGCAAGGGCTAAATTTGGTTGGTGGGTCTTAGTTGTCCAATCCCTGCTTTAGGCTGTTAGAAATTTGCAGAATTGGGGTGCCTGGGTGGCTTAGTTGGTTAAGTGTCTGACTTTGGCTCAGGTCATGATCTCAGTTTGTGAGTTCAAGCCCCATGTTGGGCTCTGTGCTGACAGCTCAGAGCCTACAGCCTGCTTCAGATTCTGTGTCTCCCATTCTTTCTCTGCCTCTGCTGTGCATATGCTCTCTCTCTTTCTCAAAAATAAATAAACATTGAAAAAGAAAAAAAGAAAAAGCACACTAGCTAGAAAAAAAAGAAAAAGAAATTTGCAGAATCTTTCAGACAGCAGTTGGTTTTAGAGCATTCAGTTTTCTGGATTTGTCTTTCCCCTCATTGTTATCCCGGGAAAATTTTTTTGTTTGCAGTTCAACTGAGCATTTAAATGTGTGTGTGTGTGTGTGTGTGTGTGTGTGTGTGTGTGTATGTGTGTGTGTGTTTTAATCTGTGATTTTTAAGTGTACTGTATGGAAAGCTTCCTTAATATGCCTTATCAGAAATGGGAGTCTGTTTTTATTTTTTTAGTAAAAAAATCTTTTTATTTTTATAAAGAGAGCATGAACAGAGGAGAGGGACAAGGGGGGGGGAGAGAGAGAGAGAGAGAGAGAATGAGAATCTTAAGCAGGCTCCATGCTCAGGGCAGGGCCCGACATGGGGCTTGATCCCATCACCCTGGGATCATGGCCTGAGCTGAAATCAAGAGTTGAACCCTCAACCAACTGAGCCATCCAGGCGCCTTGGGAGTCTGTCTTTAGCCTGCTTTTTCAGTAAACTTTATTTCATAAAGTTTATATCATAAAATGCTTTAACATTTTAATTCAAATGGACTGTAAATTAACTGTAATAATAGTCCCCAAGAACCTGGCTTTGAATGGAATTAGAATTACAGACGGTAGAGCTGGAAGTGTTTTCTAATCTAACCTCCTGTTTCTACCAAAGCAGAAACTGATGTTCAGCAAAGTTGGAGACTTGGGCAGATTGCATGATTAGTCATTGTCAGAATCCTCACCAGAACCGGGGTACTGCTGCAGGGTAGAGCGCCTTGTGTCTCTTGCAGTCTCAGTACGTTAAGTTATAAAGTTGAAAAAAAAAATCTATATCCTTAATTTTTTCCTATTGTAACTTTTCCCGATTTTCTCCTGTTTCAGGCTGGGATAGAAAATCGTCAGCTGGACACAGTAGATTTCTTTTTGAAGAGCAAAGAAAATCTTTTGAATCCATCCTCAAAATCTTCTGTACCTGATCAGTTGGATCATTTTCCATCTCATTTATATTTAAAAAGTAAGTAGAAAAGTCTTCTGCATTTGTATTTATCATTTTACCTTTTTAGTCATTTTCAAATTATTGTGCTTTTTGGTGACTGATTTGTCAAAAGTCAATCATGACATTTTATGTATTTCGTGGACTCTTGAGAGACTTGTAAGAATCTGTAAATGTTCTCATTCTAAGTGGATTATTTATTGTTCATATCCTGTACTATGCTTTGTATTTTTAGTATACAAGGAAGAAATGGCCTTTCAAATTCAAGAGAATTTCATTCAAAAGAGAACAAAATTCATTTGCAAAATTGCTCACTCTTGCAACTGTCTGAGATATTTAGTGATGCCTGAGTTATGGATTGAGACTTGTTATATATAAATTTTTCAGGTTAACTCTTCTGCTTATTTGCTGCTTTACCAACGCTTCTTTTCAAGATTTGGCTTTCGTGTTTAATAAACAGGAAACCTAGTTGTTATTCTTCAACCAGGTAGCCATGCACATCCTCTCCTTAGAGGTACAGGGTAATAAAGTATGTTTTTCCTTACACTTACAGTTTTATAATCTTTTTTTTTTTTGGTCTCTTGCTGGTATAGATCTCTTTCTTGTTAATAGATCTCCTTTTAATTGTGGTGGCATAGAATTTCATTCTGTGGGCTATGCCATAATTTTCCCAACCATACTCCTATTAGGCATTTAGATTGATTCCAATTTTTAGTATTGTTGGTAGTGTGCTATAAATGCTGTGTGTGTGTGTATGTGTGTGTGTGTATAATTTCACATATGTACAATTACTGGGATAAATGTGTAGATGTGAAATTTCCAGGTCAAAGAGACACATGATTTATATTCTTAAATGCTTTGAGAAATTGTCCCCCAGAAAAGTTTTATCAACTTGTACTCTAGTTACATGGAGAAAACAACAGCCTGCTTTTTTTCCATCAATGTAGTGTTCTCACTGACACTGTGGATTCGAAATTTTCTTTTTTAAAAAACATTTTCTTTCATCTTGCTTGCCCAGTTTGCCCTTTCCTTTTGCATTGCTAACTTGTTTTTTTTTTAACTCCAATTTCTTTTTTTTTTTTCCAATTTTTAATGTTTAATTTTGAGAGAAAGAGAGAGTGTGAGCAGGGGAGGGGTAGAGAGACAGAGACAGAATTTGAAGCAGGCTCCAGGCTCTGAGCGGTCAGCAAGAGCCCAACGTGGGGCTTGAACAAAACAAGCAGGAAAATCATGAACTGAGTAGAAATTAGACGCTTAACCAACTGAGCTATCCAGGCACCCATCTGATTTCTTTTTTTAAGTCTGCTTGAATTTGTAGAAAAAGGCCTGGTTTGTGGTAAGTGGAATTCCCTCAGCAATTGTCTGGTCATTATTCACTTCTACTATTATTCACTTCTACTATTCACTTCCCCTCTCGCCTGCACTGCTCTGCCCTAAATGGTGGGGATGAGTCTGGAAACCAGCATGGGAATAGCTTACCAGCTGTCTCAAAGGCAATCTTAGGTTTCTCATCATTCTCTTGCAATTCTGCAGGTGGGGCCAATGCTGAGATAAACAGGAATCCCTTTATTAGGGCCCACAGCTGCCAAATGGAGGCTTCAGGAGCCTGCACTTCCTGCTTTCACCTGCATGTTTAAGAGAATGGTTTTGGAAACAGGCTGAAGTTTTGGCTCTGCCATTTACTTACCAAATTAGCATGGGCAAATTATTTTAATCCCTCTTCAACATTTATTTATTTTTGGGACAGAGAGAGACAGAGCATGAACGGGGGAGGGGCAGAAAGAGAGGGAGACACAGAATCGGAAACAGACTCCAGGCTCTGAGCCGTCAGCCCAGAGCCTGACGCAGGGCTCGAACTCACGGACCGCGAGATCGTGACCTGGCTGAAGTCAGATGCTTAACCGACTGCGCTACCCAGGCGCCCCTATTTTAATCCCTCTTAACCTCAGTTTCCTCATCTATGGGAAAACGGCTACAGCACCTACCTCTCAGCATTGTTGAAAATGAAAAAAAAATTAGATAGCACTTATAAAACACCAAGCCTGATACTTAAGATATAGCATAGGTGGTCAGTAAAATGGTGGTTACTAATAATACCAGTAAACAATGACTAATAGTAAGTAGAATCACTAACATTTGCAGGTAAGACTTCATAAAATTTTTGTGAACTTTTTGAGAGGAGGATGCTGGCCTTGTTTTTTGCTTGTCCAAGCAGCCCAAGATGCCCAACTTCGAGGATTGGGTGTCGGATGAGGAGAAGGTACACATAGCTGCTAAATTCATCACTCATGCATCCCCAGGGGAATTTAATGAGGTGTTCAACAATGTCTGGCTACTACTTAATTGATGATCTCCTCAGGGAAGGGGTAGCACATGCGTTTGCCTAGAATAACATGTGTCAGTTCATACCTGTGAAGATAGAAGGTAGAAGATTGGGTCTTCATTACAGAACAGTCACCTGGGTAATAGATTTTTAGATCCAAGAAACAAAATTTTAAGTCTGATCATTTATGGAAAGAAGCAAGTGACCCCCAGCCAGAGGATGTAGATGGAAGTCTGAAGTCTTGGACAGAACCATGTGACAGTGCTTTAAGGGCCAATGTGAAAGATCTTATTCCAGTGGCTTCTGTATGATTTATGCCAAAACTATAGACAGGCAACAGACCATTACTGTATGCATTGAAGCCATCAGTTTCAGCCTAAAAACTTCTGGAATGGTAGAGATCAGAGTGGAAGTTCACCATCACACCACCTACAGCCCAGGTGATTGGAGTACTTAAGATTCAGGTTCATGGGGTGCCTGGGTGGTTCATTCAGTTAAGCATCCAACTCTTGATTTTGGCCCCAGTCCTGATCTCACAGTTTGTGGGTTCGAGCCCTGCATCAGGCTCTGTGCTGATGGCAGGGAGCATGCTTGGGATTCTCTCCGTCTCTCTCTGTCCCTCCCCCTGCTTTCTCTCTCTCTCTCTCTCTCTCTCTCAAAATAAACTTTAAAAAGTTTAAAAAATTAAAAAAAATCATTTTCACTATTATTAAGATGACAATGTTCAGTTGCCTAGTCATAAAGATGTATAGGATTCAGTAATTGTTTCAAACGAAGTCCAGATTGCCAAGTCATTGAGCATGCAGAAAGTAATTATCATACCACAATTAGTGAAAACTATCAAACAGTGTCAAACACCACATTCAAGGCCTTGTGCCAGCAGCTTCCAGTTACCCACACCAGAATCTACTGGAACAAAATACTCAGCTACAAGAGTGGCAAAGAAATGAGGAATGCTTAAAGGCCGAATGTAGGATTTTTCAGTATGTGGAGAGAAAGGATTCAACATGTGATCATATGATGAATAAGTGATTTCTAAACAAGAGTGGTGTTTTGGGGTGCCCGGCTGGCTCAGTCAGTAGAGCCTACAACTCTCCATCTTGCAGTTGTGAGTTGGAGCCCTATGTTGAATATAGAGATTACTTAAGAATAAAAATAAAAAATTTTAAAGTGGTATTTTGCTAGGGCTTTGAAAGTTAGCAGGTTTCTAACCTTATAGAGTACTGTTGAACCTATAGCATCGTCTTCATCCTTTTGTGTTCTCTGCCTTTTAATTTTGTTTTCACTATACCTACTTGTAAAAAATTTTTTTTTTTTTAATTCTGCCACATTTAATGATGGAGAAGGAGATCTATCCTGGAGTCATTTTACCGTTTAGAAAATTTTCCTAGCCAGGAAGCCCTGTTACTGATAAAGAAAGGTAATATGCTCGGTACTTTTCTACCCCTATCCTTCAAAGCACTTCTGGTACTTGAGTGGTTTTTACTGATCCACCAGCAGCCAAAGAGGCTATGCTACAAACTAGCTGAATGGAAGACATGTTTATCCTTCTCCCTCTGACTGCTTTGATCATCATTTACTGCATCTCATAAATGTAGTGTTCAAAAGTTTGGATTGGGCTTTTCAGATCCTTTTCTGGGGGCAAAGGAAGTTTTCTGGAAATACCATTATAATCAGCTTCCCTGGGGAAGTTGTTTTTAAGTGCAAAGAGTTGAACCACATTCCCTGCACATTAATGTATTGGCACATGAATGTGTTTTTCTCCTCCCTCATTATCTCCTTCCCCTCTACCACCATTATACAGTTCTAGACATCTGCGTTTTTATTTTTATTTTTAAAAATTTATTCATTTTTTGAGACCCAGAGACAGAGCATGAGTGGGGAAGGGGCAGAGAGACAGGGAGACACAGGATCTGAAGCAGGCTCCAGGCTCTGAGCTGTCAGCACAGAGCCCGATGTAGGGCTCGAACTTATGGACTGCAAGATCATGACCTGAGCCAAAGTCGGATGCCTAACCCACTGAGCCACCCAGGCACCCTAAAATCTGTGTGTTTAGATGAGTTTTACCCACTTACTGTTTTTTGTTCAAGAACTGCTGACATAATAGGGATGTAGTAGGGTATAAAACTTGAAAAATGCAGATGTTGAAGGAATAATAGTTATCTTGTGTTTTAATACTTTGTGGCAGGATTATACTATAAGCAGATGAATCAGACAACTATGTAAATCACAAACAAAAACTAAAAATGAACCAAAGTGAAAAAGGATAACGTTCCAGGCAATATCTTTCTCTTGTAACCTGTTATTTAAGGGAATGCTACTGATTTGTTCTAAATAGGATGTATAATTTGTTGCAGATTCCTCTTTCTCATTCCTGCCTGCCAAGAACTCAAATGTAACTGTGATATAGCAACCCTTCCCTAGTATACTGGCTGGTAAATGTGTGATCTCAGAATGACATAGATACGATATGACAACTGATAATGGTGGATTCATTTACATTGTTTACACTTCCATGACCAGGCCTTAAGGGAAGGTCAGTTCTTAAAATAAGCAGTGTCTTCCTACCTATCTCCAAATACATGTCAAAACAGAAGGGTATTTGTGCTTCAGCTTTGTTTTTGCTCAGTAATACAGTCAAACAAGCTTGTTTCCAAGTTACCCGTTGAGCTGTGGAAGAATTTTTATTTCAAATAAAATATATTTGTGGGGTGCCTGGGTGGCTTAGTAGGCTGAGCATCCAACTCTTGATTTTGGCTCAGCTCATGATCCCAGCGTTGTGGGATTGAGCCCTGAGTTGAATTCTAAGCTGGGTGTGGAGCCCGCTTAGGATTCATTCTTTTCTCTCTCTCCCTGCCTCTCTCTCCCTCCCTCTCTCTCCCTCCCCCCCATCTATCTCCTTGCCCCCCCCAACCCCCATCCTTCCTCTGCTGCATGAGTGCACGCATGCACTCCCTCTCTCTCAAATAAAAAGAAATATATTTGTATTATGTGTCTTTCATAGTATCCATTCATACTGCACTGTCCTCTATATCAGGTAGTCCAATAGACATACATCTGTTATGTTCCTAAAAAATTTTAACATATTTTTGATTATGTTAGTTTTATTAGAAGAATACTGGTGTTCATGTTAATTTCTTTTGTTCTTTCTCAGATGTGGAAAAGCTGACACCAGCCTTGGATTTACTTTGCTCAGCAATTAGAGAAAGTGATTCTGAAACCCAAAGCAAACACTTTTCAGAACAGTTGCTTAATCTTACATTGTCTTTTCTTAACAAACAAATAAAGGAGCTTTTTCTTCACAATGAAGGTAAGATAGCAGCAAAGAGGGGTGCAACTGCCCTATCCGTGTGTCAGGACAGAGATCCCAGTGGTCCTATTGCCACTGGGAAAATATAAGCCAAGAGACTGCTATTTCCTAAAACTGAGAAGAGTCAGTGTATATAATTGATTGAAATAGGTTCCAATACTGGCCAAGTTGACAGAAAGGACTAATTATTGTGAAAAGGGTTATGTTAAAACACAGAGCTACTGGTAAATACGAAGAAGCTCAGATTTTTTTGTTTGAAATTTGAAAACACCGAGTTTAATTTTTGGCATTTTTCTAGAATTCTTTATAACAGCTTAGGGTTTATTCCTTTTCTCTAGTTCTTGCTCTCTCTATATGTATATGCACACGTACATTTTTATATATATGAAATTGGCAAATTGGTGTTTTCCACAGAACTAGATGAACATCTACAGCAGGGAGTGAACATTTTGACCAGCTACATTAATGAACTTCGAACCTTCATGATAAAGTTTCCTTGGAAGATAATAGATACCGTAGATGAATATGATGTAAATGAAAATGTCCCCAAAGTAAGAGAAAGCGATATATGGAAGAAACTCAGTGTTGAGGTAAATATGAGTAATTACTACTTCTTTTATTTGCCAGATTTAGAGGATCTGAGAAAACAATTTGAAAACCAGAATTTAGAATCTGTACATTTGTGATTCAGAATCTTTAGCAAGGTTTTATACATTTGGAGTTTAGGTTTTATAGATTTGGAGATCTCTGGGCATGACTTCAAATTTATGTCTACAAGCTTGTGTATGTAATTGAGAACACAGAGAGGTTCCCTCTGAATTCTTAATGCCAGATCTGCCCACTTAGATCCAGTGACAAGCACCTAACCCCAAACCTATGTGAAGTGGCACACTCTTCACGATATTTCTTCAATGGCTAGGGCCTGGCACTTTGGAGTTAAGCATTCTGCCTGACCTTTGGGTAAATCGCATTGCTGCTGGTAGTTTGATCTTAGGAAACTTTTATTTTATGGCATTATTTCTTGGACATATACTCAGTTTGAGTCCTATCTCAGATTCCAGTTAAGATATCTTGCCAGTTAAATTTTCTAGCTCACCTGCTTGACTTTTTTTTAATTTTTTTTTAATGTTTATTTATTTTTGAGACAGAGACAGAGCATGAACAGGGGAGGGTCAGAGAGAGAGGGAGACACAGAATCCGAAGCAGGCTCCAGGCTCTGAGCTGTCAGCACAGAGACCGACGCAGGGCTCGAACTCACAGACCGCGAGATCATGACCTGAGCCGAAGTCGGCCGCTTAACCGACTGAGACACCCAGGCGCCCCTTGACTTTCTTTTTATAGAAGTTAGTACAACCAAACTGTGCTGCTGCCCTCTTTATGACTGGGGACTGGAAGAATCCCTCCACCCACCTGTCGAGTATTGGCTTTGGAAAGACAAGGACCAAAATAGCTTAACCCAGATAGATGATCAAACTCAGTAGAGAGTGAAAGTGATAAGTTTGACATACTGTCAGGTTTGCAGGACTGCTGTTCTTGGGGTGGAGGAACAGGGAAGTAGCTGGTGTGACTGCTTTTTCTGTATCTCTTATTCTCTATCCGAAAGTTGATTGATTTTCCCTCTACTGTTTTTGGCTTCTCTTTTACAGTCTCCTTTGCAGGTTTCACTTCCTATTTTTCACCCTTTAATATGCTCCAAGGTACCATCCCTCGTCCTCTGGTCTTTTTGCTCAAAATAATTGATTTTTAACTTTTTGAAAGGTTATAGCGTATTTTGATGAAAGCTGTGGACTCTGTCTCCAAAAATATACATGCGATTGTGTGCATGTACACATGCATACAATTTTGCATAAGGCTTCATGGGATTTACCTACTCCTTGAAAGCCCCGGGTTAAGAATGCCCCTATTTGGGCCACCTGGGTGACTCAGTTGGTAAAGTATCCAACTTCAACTCAGGTCATGATCTCCTGGTTTGTGAGTTTGAGCCTGGCATTGGGATTTGTACTAATGGGGTGGAACCTGCCTGGGATTCTTTCTCTCTCCCTCTCTCTTTGTCCCTTCCCAACTTGTGCACGTGTGCACTCTCAAAAAAAAAAAAAAAAAAAGTCCCTCTTCTGTCTAGGGTATAGGTCTTCAGTGTAGGTCTTTATTCCTTCTTACTAGGATTTTTGCTGTAACCTTCTAATGCCTTACTGTCTTGAGCTTGAATCCCTTGTAGTCTATTCTCCACATTGCTACCTGAACATTCTTCCTAAAATATGTATCTGGTTATGTCACCCTTAGCTGTTAAGATCTTTCAGTGTTTCCACATAAATTTCAGGATACAATCCATCTCCTACATATAACACCCTTCATGATGGAACCTCTGCTTTTCTTTCAAATCTCATCTGCTACTATGTCCAGTTTTTTCTCCAGTTAAATTGAGTAATTTGGAGTTTCCTGAAGAGTGATACTGTTTCTTGCCTTTATACCTCGGTATATATTCCCTCTTTTTGGGACCCTTGTCCTGTTTCCTCAATATATGTATGTAATGCTTACTTGCCTTTTAAATTTCACCTCATTAGTCCTCTCTACTAGGAAGACTTTTCTTTTGTTGTTACCTGTTTTATTTAGATGCTCCTCTTCTGGACCCTCCTCTCTAGCACCCTGGGATACCTGCATCGTCGCCTTTATCATACAAGACTATACTCAGTACTTTATTTGTATATTTTCCACTAGTCTAATAGCCTGTATTTTGGTCAACTTCATCTCTCCTGTGCAAAGCACCAAATCTAGTGGTTGATTTTCAATAAAAGTCTATTAGGTGCTCAATAAATATATAAGTCCCATGTTGATAATCATAATAAGGAAATAAAAAGGAACTTAAAAGGCAAATATGTTTCCTCATTTTCTTAGGACGTTATTGCCGATGCTATTTTGAACAACAGAATACCAGAGGCACAGGCTTTCTTCAGGATTAACAGTCATTCTGCTCAAAGACTTGAGGAGCTGATTAGAATAGGCCTAAATTTGGTATTTGACAATTTGAAAAAGAACAACATAAAGGAAGCCTCTGAACTTTTGAAGAACATGGTGAGTTGCATAAACTGTCTGATCTTAAAGTCTCTAATGGAAGAAAAGTTCTCTATATTGAATGCAATTTCTGGTTGATATAAAAATTGATTTGTATTCATAGTTGTGTCAGAAACTAAGAAATTTATATAGCCTTTACTGGGAAATAGTCAGAAATGTTCTTTGGTACTGAGAACTTTTTTGAAGAAATTTTTTTATTGGGAGTTTCCATCATTTATTCTCTGTTATACTTGGCACTTTGACTAGAAGGAGACAGTGCTTCTCCTAGAAGGCTTCACACATGTCAAAGTGTGCACAGAACCTCGTTTGTTGGGAAACATTCTGGGTTGTTCGTGTGACCCCTTACGTCTCCATTTGAGCTAATGGCTTATACTTTTACTTCGTGCTCTGTGGTTTTACTTCATTTGAGAAGGGGAAGTCCCGGAGGTAGGCCTCCTGGACTAAGCTGAGACCTGGCCCTAATCTGCATGGTCGTGGCTTGTCCATGGTAACTTTCTAGAGGTACAGAGTGAAACCATGCAAGCATTGTGATTTGCGTTGACTTTTGTTTTCAAGTGAATCATTATAGCTGATACCTGCAGTTTTGGTCATGGTAGCCTAGCATTACCTTAAATTGTTCTATCTGCTGCCTTTGTTCTGGCAAAGTGGCTAAGGACTTTAGGGATAGGCAGTGTATACGTAAGGTAAATCTAGAGTATGAGTGTTCACAAGAGCAGAAAAGCTGTAGAATTCTAACAGGGTACATGTCTGTAATAGAGTATTTCTTTATCCAACATATATTTATGTTTAAAATAGTCCTTTTACAAAATGTAAAGGTTTTTCAATTTTTCTGTTTATTACAGGGCTTTGATGTAAAAGACCAGTTGCTCAAGATCTGCTTCTATACAAGTGATAAAGATATACGGGACTTTTTGGTAGGTAAAGGTGAGGCTATGTAGTTTACATCTTCTAGTAAACCTTGGTGAAAATTCAAAATGAATTATTTTAATATTCGACTAATGTCTAGTAAGTAAAACTATTAGAATTCCTTTTATTTTTAATGATCATTTTGCATTTGCGGTAAAAGAAAATTTGAATATATATACACTTCAAAAATTCAAAATACAATTCTTAAATGGCATTTAATCTCATGACATTTGTTTTGCAATTGTGATTGATTTTTGTGAGGTCACTGCTTAATTACTTTTTATTCAAGGTTGAAATTTTAAAAGAAAAAAATTATTTTTCTGAAAATGAAAAGAGAACTATAGACTTCGTGCATCAAGTTGAGAAGTTTTATTCAGGACATTTTCAAGAAAATGTGCAGATCCAGTCCTTTGCCAGGTAGTCTTATTAGCGTGCTTTCGATAATATGGAAAAAATATTGTGGACATTGTTTATAATTGTTAGTGAGCACAGGTTTTTTGTGTGGAACTGAGCTTACATTCTCTATGAAGATAAAACTTGTATCATCCAGAAGGGACTCAGGGAATTTCCTCTCATTTCAATATTTGTATAATTACATACATATTTTTAAGATAATAAATACAAAAATGATAGTATTGAATTATGTGTTTCCTAAAAGAGTTAAAGTTCATGAGCAGATTTTCCCTCCAAAATTAAAAAAAATTTATACCACTGTTTCAGGTATAGGATGAAGGAACAGGATTTTTTCAAGCACAAATCTGCTTTGGACTCACTCCTGAAACATGATCCTAAAGATAAATTTAACAAACAGGACCACAGAGTTGTGTTAAATTGGGCTCAGTGGTGGAATCAACTAACACAAGAATCCATCCTTCTCCCCAGGATAAGTCCAGAAGGCAAGTGTGAAAGAACCTAAAATTTAAACATATTGTATGAGAATTAAATTAGGCATTTGAATATTTTGGTGAGTCTCCATTTTGGAATTCCTTTTGGGGGAAGAATACTCAGTTACTTTAAAATGCAAGTCATTGCATGAAGACCTCTTATCTCAAGGTTTTTATTTTAATTTTTAGAGAGTGTGTGCATGAGCTGGGGAGGGGCAGAGGGGAGAGAGGGGGAGAGAGAGAGAATGAGAATGAGAATCTTAGGCAGGCTCCATGCTCAGCAAGGAGCCCGACATGGGGCTCAATCCCACGACTCTGGGATATCTCAAGGTTTTTGTACGAGATTTATAATGTGACAGTGAAAGAGAAAAGCCATATGATTTAGTGAATTGAAATTTCAAGGCTAAGAATTTTCTAGCTAGCCTCAAAGTGACATCTGTGTTTTTCCAATAGTCTTTGAGTTTCTTCTTGTGTAAACTAAGGATCTGTATCACATGAGGGCTCTGGGGAACAAGTAATAGTAGTTATGTATAGAATGTTAAATTCATGTTAACTATTACAGCCAAAGTTACTTTGTTTGTTTATTTAATTTGAGAGAGAGAGAGCGCGAGCATGAGCCAGGGAGAGGCAGAGAGAGAGGGAAAGGAAGAAAGAATCCCAAGCAGGCTCTGTGCTGTTAGTGCAGAGCCCAACATAGGACTTGATCCCATGAACCATGAGATCATGCCCTGAGCCGAAATCAGAAGTCGGGCACTTAACTGACTGAGCCACCCATGTGCCTCCAAAGTTTTTATTTATATTAAGAAAAGGGAAGAAGAATCTATTAAGTTAATTATTGTTGAGTTTTGTGTCAATAATCATAATTCATTGCTGTTTTAAAATGTATTTTATTCTTAATGCAGAGTACAAATCATATTCTCCTGAAGCCCTCTGGAGATACCTCACAGCTCGCCATGATTGGTCAAGCATTATCTTGTGGATTGGAGAATTTCAGACCCAGAACAGTTGTGCTTCACTTCAGCAGAACAGATGGCCCCTTCTGACTGTTGATGTTATTGATCAGAATACTTGCTGCAACAACTACATGAGGAATGAAATTTTAGATAAGCTGGCCAGGTATTGTAACTGGAGATGAATTCAAGGAAGGGCAGTAAAAAACTAATGGTGTAAATTTTGCTCTGAAATGCCGTAAATCCAATGCAATGTTGTTTCATAGTATTTTAAAATTATAAAGTGTTACCATATAGGGGCGCCTGGGTGGCGCAGTCGGTTAAGCGTCCGACTTCAGCCAGGTCACGATCTCGCGGTCCGTGAGTTCGAGCCCCGCGTCAGGCTCTGGGCTGATGGCTCGGAGCCTGGAGCCGGTTTCCGATTCTGTGTCTCCCTCTCTCTCTGCCCCTCCCCCGTTCGTGCTCTGTCTCTCTCTGTCTCAAAAATAAATAAACGTTGAAAAAAAAAAATTTAAAAATAAATAAATAAATAAAGTGTTACCATATATTGAGGTTTTAAAATCACATGCATTTTGGAGTGCCTGGGTGGCTTAGTTGAGTGTCTAACTCTTGATTTTGGCTCAGGTCATGATCTATCTAATGGTTTGTGAGATATTGAGCCCCATGTCAGGCTTCACACTGTCAGTGCAGAGCCTGTTTGGAATTCTCTCTCTCTCCCTCTCTTTCTCTTCCTCTCCCCTGCTCATGCTCGCTCGCTCTCTCTCAAAATAAATAATTTTTAAAAAAATATTTAAGATCACATGCATTTAACACCATGTGTTAGTGAATAGGTTCTCACACTGTAGCTGACATGGTCAGCTGTCATTGGAGCTACAAGGACCAAGTGGCAAGAGCTGAGAAGAGGATGCCTTAGTGTCATGTAATGTCTCCCACTCTTCTCATTACTGTCACTGCACCTGTGTGCTGCCTGTGGATTTTAACTAAAGAGGACTGTTCAGTTAAGAAATTAGTGAGGGGGAAGGGTGCACCCGATTTTGGCTCAGGTCACGATCTCACAGTTGGTGAATTCCAGCCCTGCATTGGCCTCTGTGTGGACAGCTCAGAGCCTGAAGCCTGCTTTGGGTTCTGTGTCTCCCTCTTTCTCTGCCTCTACCTCGTTTGTGTTCTGTCTCTCTCTCTCTCTCTCAAAAATAAACAAACGTTAAGAAAATAATTTTAAAAAATTTAAAAAAAAATCAGTGAGGGGATGCCTGGGTGGCTTAGTTAAGTGTCCAACTCTTCATTTCAATTGAGGTTATGATCTTGTGGTTCGTGAGTTCAAGCCCTGCATCAGTCTCTGTGCTGATGGTGCAGAGCCTGTTTGGGATTCTCTCTCTCTCTCTCTCTCTCTCTCTCTCTCTCTCTCTGCCCTGCACTCTCTCTGTCTCTCTCTCTCAAAATAAATAAACTTAAAAAAAGAAAAAAATTAGTGAAGGGTAAGTAGCTCTTGAAGTGATGTGAAGACTTGAAATTTTTAATTAATTGCTAAAAACAATTCTGTTAGATTGAACCATGTGAACTTGCCATTTGTGTGGGTCAAAAATGGTTGAATATCAGCAATTTCACAGGCTAAACCTAATCTATCTTCCTAAGGCTATAAAAATAATATAATGAGACAATAACATATATATTAATTTTTAAGTTTCTGAAGCTTATTCCCCATGTATTTATTTTATTTTATATTTATACTTTTAGGGAAGTGTAGCTTTATTGTCCTAATCAATTTGAAGATATGGAGAGTGAAATCTAGAGAAGTTAGGAGCTTTGCCCAAGCCAGTTACTTACAGACTTCAATTCTTTTACCTCTGACTTTCTATTTGCTGTTCCTTCTATGGCACTAAATCCTTTCCTTATTTACTAAAAGTAAAATTGCATATAACTTGCATGGTTGTCAAATATTTGGCTTAATATTTATTTATTTAAAAAGCTAGTATGTGTGTGATTCAACAGGAATATGACATTAGTGAATTAGGTCTACAGTAAGAGATTAAAAGGAAAAACTCATACCACCCTGTTAGATACAGAAGAGCATTTGATAAAATTCAGCATCTATTTATCATAAAAGCTACATATTAGCAAACTAAGAGTGGATGCAAATTTCCTTAATGTGAAAGGGGTATCTAAAGAAATCTTGTAGCTAACGTTATGCTTGATGGTGAAACACCACAAACGTTCTATTTAGATTTGGAGCAAGACAAGCCTGTTGTCGATTCTTCCCAAGTTGATCTTTAGATATAATGCAATCTCAATAAAAATCCCAGCAGGTTTTCTTGTGGATTTTAACAAGCTGATTATAAATATTTATATGAAAATGCAGAGGGTCAAGAATAGCCCTGAAAAAGAACTTGTCCTCCCAGGTATAAAAGTTTATTCTAAAGCTCTAGCAACCAAGACAGAGTATTGGTTCAAGGATAGACAAATAGACCAGAGAACAGAATAATGAGCATAGAAACAAACTTCTACATGCATGCTCACTTTATATATGACAGAGGTGGCACTGAATAGCGGGCAAAGAACATTTTTTTTGACAAATGGGAGCTGGGGTAACAAGATAGTTGTGGGGGGGGGGTGGATTTAAACTGGACTTTTATTTTTAATTGGACTTTCTGCCTTCTCTGATGCATACAGTCAATTCCAAGTAGATTTCAAAACCCAAATGATAAATATAAAACTGTAAAACTTTTAGAAGATATGGAAGAATATTTTCATGACCTTGGGAGTAGGGTATGCTTTCTAAACGGCCTAAGGGGTCAAGGAGAATGGTTACTGAGACCTAGAGAGCTGCCTGGCAAGAGTTGTGTCCCTTAGTGGAGAGTGTCAGGCAACCTGCAGTCACCCAGCACAGAAAGAGCCAAGGTATCCTCATCTTCTCCTCTTTCTGACTCTTCTCTTCTTATGGGGGTCTTCCATAGGCAAAACAAAATGGAAGCCTGAGGGTACTAGAGTCTTCTGTGCAGGTGAGCCTCCAGGGATAGGAGAAGAGTAGAGCTTGGATCTGGAGGGGAAGATAACAGCATACATAGGCATTTCACAAAAGAGGAAACACAGATGGCCAATAAACATACAAAAAGATGGTCTTCCTCATTTGTAGTCATGGAAATATAAAATTATTTTACCAAAAATCTAGGAGTGCTGCACTGACCATCAAAGGTAGAGAGTAGATAAATAAAATGTAGTTACAGTCCTACAGTGGAGTACTATATAACAATGAAAACAAACTGAGGGTATTATGCTAAGTGAAATTAGTCAGAGAAAGACAAAAATCATATGACTTCACTCATATGAGGACTTTAAGAGACAAAACAGATGAACATAAGGGAAGGGAAACAAAAATAATATAGAAACAGGGAGGGGGATAAAACAGAAGAGACTCTTAAATATGGAGAATAAACAGAGGGTTACTGGAAGGGGTGTGGGAGGGGGGATGGGCTAAATGGTAAGGGGCACTAAGGAATCCACTCCTGAAATCATTGTTGCACTATATGCTAACTAATTTGGATGTAAATTTTAAAAAATAAAATAAAAATAATGAAAACAAACTGTACTCACAGGTATTAACATGGGTAAATCACACAATGTTCAATAAAAGAAATGAGACTAAGAATAATATATCCAGATAGTACCATTTATGCATAAAATTTAAAATAGGCAAATCCAAGAGTGCCTGGATGGCTCAGTCAGTTAAGCATCCAACTTCAGCTCAGGTCTCATGGTCTGTGAGTTCAAGCCCCTCATCGGGCTCTGTGCTGACAGCTGGGAGCCTGGAGCCTGCTTCAGATTCTGTGTCTCCCTCTCTCTCTGCGCCTTGCCTGCTTGCACTCTCTCTCTCTCTCTCTCTCTCTCTCTCTCTCTCTCAAAAATAGATAAACTTCAAAAAAAATTTTTTTTTAAGTTGGGACTGGGCAGGGGGGCACCTGGATGACTCAGTCAGTTGAGCATCCAACTTCAGCTCAGGTCATGATCTCATGGTTCATGAGTTTGAGCCAGCTTCAGGCTCTGGGTGGACAGCTCAGAGCCTAGAGCCTACTTCCAGATTCTCTCTCTCCCTCTTTCTCTGCCCTCCCCTACCTGCACTCTGTCTCTGTCTCTGTCTCTCTCTCAAAAATAAACATTACAAAAAATTTTTTTTAAATAATTATTACAAAGTTAAGATAGTGGTTACCTCTGGGGGTAGCAAAGGACATGCATGGGGGAAGAATACACCAAGGTATAATAATCTATTATTTGGGTGATGGTTACATAGTGTTTCTGTACATGCCACATTATATATTTCCTATTGTCCTCTGTATAGTATATAAATTTAACAGTAAATTTGTAAAAAGTAATATTTAAATGCAAATTTCTATTCTTGTTTAGTTGTTGGTCTATTTAAATTATTCTGCTTTAAATTATTAAATTAAATTAAATTATTTAGCTTCTAAATGGTTTTGTTTGGGAATTTTGAAAATTCCCAGTGCTTAAAACATCTAATTTCAAGAGCTAACCACTGTTGCCATAGTGGATTGTGCAATTCTAGTTAAAATCATAAGAAAATGGAGATAGCGGGGCGCTTGGGTGGCTCAGTCGGTTAAGCGGCCGACTTCGGCTCAGGTCATGATCTCGCGGTCCGTGAGTTCGAGCCCCGCATCAGGCTCTGTGCTGACAGCTCAGAGCCTGGAGCCTGTTTCAGGTTCTGTGTCTCCCTCTCTCTGACCCTCCCCTGTTCATGCTCTGTCTCTCTCTGTCTCAAAAATAAATAAACGTTAAAAAAAAATTAAAAAAAAAAAGAAAATGGAGATAGCTTAGATTAGGTTTTTGAAATAATGAAGATAACTCTAGACTGTGATTTATTTTTTTTTTTTAATTTTTTTTTTCAACGTTTATTTATTTCTGGGACAGAGAGAGACAGAGCATGAACGGGGGAGGGGCAGAGAGAGAGGGAGACACAGAATCGGAAACAGGCTCCAGGCTCTGAGCCATCAGCCCAGAGCCCGACGCGGGGCTCGAACTCACGGACCGCGAGATCGTGACCTGGCTGAAGTCAGACGCTTAACCGACTGCGCCACCCAGGCGCCCCTCTAGACTGTGATTTAAATACTAAGATGGTGCACCAGTCTTCATCAGAAACTAGCAAAATATATATGTGTCAGAACAGATTTATAGAGTGAGACTGTAGCAGGATTCTCAGACAGATAGTCGTGACGCTGAGGCTTTTCTTTCCAGGAAGTAACTTTATTCCTGCCAGCATTGCTCAGTTGGGTTCGTACCTGGAGAACTGAGCCCTGAACGCCACATGGTGTAGTTTTCTATATACTTTTTACTTCTTTGTCTCCTATATATGGTAACACACAAACATGTACTCTGGTTAAGTGGTCTCCTGTTACAAGGTTGTGAGGGATATTGTCACATACACATATAGCCAGGTTGCTTTGAGGTTTGTTTTTTCTTACATTAGGGAGGGGACCCTACCACAAGACTTGGCAGTCTTAATTTGTAAATCCTTATTTTTAAGTAGCTGAGACTTCCACAATGGAAGTGGTTTGGTCTGCCCTGAGTCTAGCAACTTGGTAACTTGCCACCTCTGAAACCTGCCCAACAGGAGTGGGATTTTTCTTCAGTCTGAATTAGAAGACTTTGAACTCTTCCTGCTAAGACTGAACCGCATTGGAGGTGTGATGCAAGATACTCTACCCGTTCAAAACTACAGGTCCAAAGAAGGTTGGGATTTCCATTCTGACTTCATTCTCTATTGTTTGGAACACAGTCTGCAGTATCTTCTCTATGTCTATCTTGACCGTTACAAGTGAGTATTGAGAATTGATTTGTCCTTGTGCAGCACAAATCAATTTCCTCTTTCCATACTACTTCTGAATGTGACTTTTAGGAAAATATTAAACACTCCCTTGAGGAATACTGATCTTTTTGAAATAGTGCCCCTTCACTCCAATACTTGGTACCTTAGTTCAGTGCTGCATTCAGCTAACTGCTTATCATGTGTTTTTTGGTGATGTTAATCCTGTAACATGTCTGTTAACCTATAAGATAACTACAAAGAATAAAATGAAAGAAATGCCTTAAAAGTTTAAAAGAGAGGAAGATTCCGAAAGTTAACTTGGAGTTACTTGATACCTTCATTACCAGGCAAATGAATGCTAAACAATTCTGTAAGATTAACAGAATGTTATGAGTTCGTAACCACTGCAAGGTATGTTAGGTATACTCTTAAATTGATACTTAGATAGATAGATATACATCTATGTGTACTGCCCAAGATCACTCTGGCTGCTCTGAATTGCTGTTGGGTCAGTGCTAACAAGACTATGTCTCTAATATAGGAGTACTTACAGTGTTCCTGGCACTAGACTAAGTACTTTACATGCATTATCTCATCTAATTTTCACAAAAGGCCTATCGGGTGGTTATTCCAATCTCCATTACACAGATGAGGAAACTGAAGCATTGAGAGAGGCCAAGTGCCTTACTTACAGCACATGGCTCTCATAAATGGCACAGCCAGATTTAATTCTACTTAGATTTGATTCCAGAGTCCACCCTTAGGTGCTAATGAGAACCTTTTTATTTTATTTTGTGTATTAAAGACTAAGAATTCAAATAGATGGTATTTTTCTGGTTCGTATCATTGAAGCTTATTTAGACACAGAAATGTTTTCCCCAAAGCTGCTGGTAAGAGAAGATTTAGAAGTCATACATTCAAAGGATCTATCCTGAGACTTAATTCCTCGGTCCTAGCTTCTCTGTAGTTGTGGAAGTTTTTAAAAGCCTCTGAAGTTTGAAAATGCTGACAAGTTTTTGTTGTTTAAAATAATAAAATATGACAGGACAAGGTATCTGTTAATCTTACAGAGTTGGTAAAATTTCATCATGGAAGTAAACACATTATAAATAAAATTATCTGTCTCTAAATTTTTCTCTATTTCTAGACGATAAATAATAAGTAAAACACAACACAAGATTGGAGTATATTATATTTACTTTTAATTCTGAAATTCCTTTTTAAATGCTAGTTATCATCTGGGGCAAACATGATTGTAACCGTCTTATTTTGTGTGCTAACCAGAGTTTGTTCCTTTGTTTTATATACAGACTTAATCCTTCAAATTGTCCCTTTTTGGAAAAAAGCGAATTATATGAAGCTCACCCTTGGTTTGAATTTTTAGTTCAGTGTCGACAAGTTTCCAGTAATTTAACAGGTATGGGTGTACTGTATTAAATACAAAAATGTCGGGGTGCCTGGGTGGGTCAGTCGGTCAAGCATCCAACTTTGGTTCAGGTCATGATCTCGTGCTTCATGAGTTCAAGCCCCTCTTTGGGCTCTGTGCTGACAGCTCAGAGCCTGGACCCTGCTTTGGATTCTATGTCCCCTTCTCTCTTTGCCCTTTCCTTGCTCATGCTGTCTCTTAACAACAACAACAAAAAAAAGTCTGGCTAAATGGTCTGTTATTTTTTTTTTTTTTTAATTTTTTTTTTCAACGTTTATTTATTTTTTGGGGGACAGAGAGAGACAGAGCATGAATGGGGGAGGGGCAGAGAGAGGGAGACACAGAATCGGAAACAGGCTCCAGGCTCTGAGCCATCAGCCCAGAGCCCGACGCGGGGCTCGAACTCACGGACCGCGAGATCGTGACCTGGCTGAAGTCTGACGCTTAACCAACTGCGCCACCCAGGCGCCCCCTAAATGGTCTGTTAAATGGCACATAATTTGTGTTCTCTAAATAAATCATTTGTCTATAGACAAACATCTGACTATAACCTAGGTTCAAGCTTTGTTTAAAAAACAGAAGACCAAAAATGTTGCCCTCTTGCCAGCCAAGAAAAGCTGGACAGCATGTGTGCTAGTGTTCCCTTCCCCCTCAGCCTCAGGCTTGTTCTTTCTGGATATGTCTCATCTTACCAGTTTATCACAGGGTGAATTCCTGCTCTGGTAATGACACCCTTTTTCTGTGAAGAAGTGGTCTGTCTTCCAGGTGTCTGCCCTGAATTTTTTAGTAAGTAACTCCAGATGGAATTTAAAAAAAAAACCACAGTATGTCTGGATTGTTCTGTCTTATGTAGTGGAGCTGCTGAAGGAGAGCTTTGCTCTGGTTATAATCAGAAAAGCCCTGTAACCCCCGCCCCCCTTGAGGGTTTAGCTGGTATTATTCCAGAGACTCCACTTGGGAAAGGGGACAGGCAAAGCCACTAACACAGGCAAGGAATGTCAACAGCCAATCTTTCACTTTTATGTAATTCTGGGTTTTTTTGCAATATAAAGAATTTTTTCATAATGTGGGTTGGGGTTTTTGTTTTGTTTTGTTTTTGATGTTGATAATATGTTTATTGTAAAGAAAAATTGGACGCCACAGACAACTATCAAAAGGTAAAACTCTGCAGGTAGATAGCCTAGGTAGATAATCATCCACAGGCAACTCTTGATCTGTCTTCATGTATTTTGTTCTGGTTATTTTCTCTATCCTTTTTTTTCTTTTTAGCCTGCATTCATCCAACAAATGTTTATTAAGCTCCCACATCGTGACAGTCTATCTGTGAGAGTCAGTATTTCAGGCATTGATTTGTATGAGCTCTTTGCTGAAGACATTAATTTTAGGTTATCATTTGTTGTTAATTTGTTGTTAAAATTCCACACCCCGCCCCCCCCCCCCCCAGTTCATTACTTCCTTTTAGTTTTCTTTTGTTTATCTCAGTTGTTTGAACAGTTGTTTGTCTCAGTTGTTTAAATAGAAGTTTATTTTTATTTGGACAAATCTCTCGTTTTCCCTTTTGATGTTTTCTTATTGCTTTTAAACTTAGAAAGTCCTTCATACTGTGGATAGGGAAAATTTTCTTCTCAGAATTATATAACTCTCTTAAGGAAAAAAACCTACTCTTTTGTTTTCCAGATCCCAAATTGATCTTCCAGGCTAGCCTTGCAAATGCTCAGATACTGATTCCCAGCAACCAGGCCAGTGTAAGCAGTATGCTGTTGGAAGGACATACTCTCCTGGCCCTTGCTACTACAATGTATGCCCCTGGGGGTGTCAGCCAGGTACGGATAACACTTTTACCTGTTATTGCAAAATAGGACTGATTTTAAATTTAGCAGAAATATCTATGGATTTTCTAGACCTCCTGTGATATTCAAGTATAACTACTTATAAGTATCTCATATTAAAGAGCATAAAACAAAGGATGAAGTTTTATATTTTATATTATATCCTCTTAAGTTGAAAGGGAACTAATATGTGGTGTAGAGATTCTTTCTTTCTTTCTTTCTTTCTTTCTTTCTTTCTTTCTTTCTTTCTTTCTCTTTCTTTCTCTTTCTCTCTCTCTCTCTCTCTCTCTCTCTCTCTCTCTCTCTCTCTCTATGGATTTCAGAAGCCTTGTATTAGTCAGGGTTCTCCAGAGAAACAGAATCAAGTGTGTGTGTGTGTGTGTATATCTGGTATTTATTTATTTTTTTAAGTTTATTTTTTTGAGAGAGAGTACAGGCAAGGGAGGAGCAGAGAGAAGGAGAGACAGAAGCAGGCTCCGCACCACCAGTGCAGAGCCCTAGGAGGGGCTCCAACTCATGAACTGTGAGATCATGACCTGAGCCGAGATCAAGAGTCAGACTCTAAACTGACTGAGCCACCTAGGTGCCCCTACCTTTGTTTTTTAAACTCCAGGTTTGTTTTAAGGATAGCACGTCAGTTTCTGATTGCTCCTGGGAGTAACTGTATTTTAGATGTGTGGCTTAGGAATTACTGTCTACTATTTGTACTCTTAGGCAAAAAGGAAATCATAATTTTTAGCTATCCATATAAACTCTTAAGGGACCCAGTGGAAATTTGCCCATCTCTGCTTCTTTGTAAGTATAGTATGCCTGGTTAGAGGGAACTGAATTAAGGATGCTGTTTAACATCTAATCCTTAAAAGCTTCTTACTGATGCTAATTTAATATTAATACTACATCCTCCAGATTATTGCAATGTATTTTAATTCATATGGTTATCTATTCCTCTGTTTATAATCACCTGTCAAAAAATAGTCATAGAATAACTTGAGCACTGAGGGAGAAAAACCTAGGTAGGAGTCATCTAGTCAAGTGGTTTTCTTTTTCCTTTAAAAATATTTACTATTGGGGCGCCTGGGTGGCTCAGTCGGTTAAGCGTCTGACTTCGGCTCAGGTCACGATCTCGTGTTATGTGAGTTCGAGCCCCACATCAGGCTCTGTGCTGACTGCTCAGAGCCTGGAGCCTGTTTCAGATTCTGTGTCTCCCTCTCTCTCTGACCCTCCCCCATTCATGCTCTGTCTCTCTCTGTCTCAAAAATAAATAAACGTTAAAAAAAAAAATTTTTTTTTTAAATAAAAATATTTACTATTTAATCTTTAAATATTTTAAGGGGTGCCAGGGTGGCTCAGCTGGTTGAGCATCTGACTCTTGATTTCATTTCAGGTCATGATCCCAGGGTCATAGGATTGAGCCTCATGTCAGGCTCCATGCTGAGTGCGGAGCCTGCTAAGATGGTCTCTCTCTCTCGCTCCCTTTTCCTCTGTTCCTCTCCCCTGCTCACACATGTGCTCTCTAAATAAATTAAATAAATAAAATTTTAAAAAATAAAAAATACTCTAAACATATTAGTAGCAGAGCCTTTTTTCAAACAGTTTTTTCACATATAGTTTGAAAACCACTGATCTAGTTGAACTTCCTAATCTTATAGGTGAGGAAACTGAGGCCTGATGTTGAATATCTGGCCCAGGGTCACCAGCTAGCTTTTCCTAGAACCAGAATGAGAACTCTTGGCTTCTAACTCCTTGACCATTGGTTTTTTCACTTCCATGTATTTTTTCAAGCTAACCTTGTTTCATTCTTGTGAAAAAAAAACTTAAATTTGGGAAAGAGAAAACCCTTACTCTGTACCATGTGATCTTTTTATTTAGGTTGTTCAGAATGATGAAAATGAGACCTGTTTGAAGAAAGTAGATCCCCAGTTACTGAAGATGGCATTAACTCCTTATCCCAAGCTAAAAACTGCTCTATTCCCACAGTATACTGCCTCTAATGTCCTGCCACCTGATATTACACTTTACCACCTTATGCAGGTACAGTATTTAGGTGGATGGTATGGAGGGGTATCAGTCAAGGTTCAGCCAGGAAAACAGAAACCTACTCTGGGTCTTTCAATGTTTATTACTTCTTTTTGAGAGAAACAGAGTGCAAGCAGGGGAGGGGCAGAGAGACAGGGAGACACAGAATAAAGCAGGCTCCAGGCTCTGAGCTGTCAGCACAGATCCCGTGTGGGGGCCCAAACTCCTCAACCGCAATATCGTGACCTGAGCCAAAGTCAGACACTTAACCGACTGAGCCACCCAGCTGCCCCTACCCTGGGTCTTTCAAATAGGAAATTACACTGTAACAGCAGAAGGGAGAATCCAAACATGCCCTGGTGAGACAACCCAAAAACTGATGAAGAAGGAAGCCGTCAACACTCCTAAGGCTGCAAGAACAGTGCAAGAAAGGGGTGTTATCAGAACCCAGAAGCTGGAGCTGTCTCTGGGAGCTAATCTGACAACCTGGCTGTCTAATGAGAGCTGGAAACAGAAGGTGGAGCTGGAACCTTGGAGGAGATACCCCAGAAAACAAAGAAGGAAAAAAATACCTGGTTTCTCCCCTCTTCCCACCTTTAGTATCCATGTTGTTCTCTGGGCTAACCCTACTGGTAGCCAAAGGGCAAATGAGCTTGGGCAATGCAGTTCTCTATAGGGGAAAGGTGGAAATGGATCTGAGAGCGGATAGTTGGCCAGCATACTTGTCTGCTGCTTTCATCAAAAGCATTCTACACAGATAACTTGGGTCTCTCTCTTCTCAGTGAATCGAGTTATTTGTTTATTTAAATCAGTGCTTCTTAACCATTCTCAGGACAAAACCTCTTTAAGAATGTGAGTCCTTTACCCAGAAAAACTGCACATATATGTATAAGTTTGCATATATTTTCGAGGAATTCATATACCCTGAAACCTATTCAGGGATCTTCTGTTATGAACACATTCTTTTGTTCATTTCTCATTTCCGAGGGCTTTTGCTTTTTTTCTTGAGGTGCGCATATTTCCCATTAGGGTCTTTAATTCAACATAAATGCTATAATCTATAAAGGTACAAAATTTCTCCAGTGTGAACAGTCCTTAATTTATAGAGTAGTCCTGCTCAGAATGCTCACTCCCCATGTGGGTGCCACTCCATGAACTGCTTGTTGCTGGGATGTGATGAGATTAGGATCTTGAACTATTATATAAATCTATGTTACTAAGTACACGGTTCAGTTCAGCAGGCTTTTGTTGTGTTTTTTTGTTTTGTTGTTTGGTCTGTGTAGCAAGACACTCTTGAAGCAGGAAGCATTTAGCTGGATTTAAAGTTATTGCAAGTTTCTTATCTTATTGCAGACCAGTAACACTGGTATAAACTTTAAGTGGATTATACCAAAGCAGTTGCACTGCCTAAAGTGGATTCAATCAGCCTAGAACATAAGTGATTCAGGTTGTTCTTTATTCTGTTCTCAAGTTGACTGATGCAATTTTTTAGTCGTATTACTTTATGAAAAGTAGCCCTTCCTTAACAGACCACAAATTCTTATTTAATTTTAAATCAAAGCTGCTTTTTCCTTAGCCACTCACATCTTGACTTAAAAGTTTTATTTTCTCCTTTATCTTTTCTACCATCTGTTGATCATCTTTGCTAAATCTTTGGCTTAGACAAATTTCAAACAGCTATGGCTCCCAGCTTTCAAACCTTTTCTGACTGGCTTAACAACTTCCTGCCCTCTTTTTTCTTTGATGGCAGTGGTGGTTCATTCACCACATTCCTCTAACCTTTGATCTACTTTTCCTCTTTCCTTTCTAGTCCTGCCTTAGCTTACATTGTCTTGTTTACATGGTAACATTTTCTAGCCTCTTCTCTTGCTTTTGGATTCCAAAAGTATTTCAAAAATCCATTTACATTATGATTGATGTTGTTTGAACCGAAAGAGAGTACACTTGAAAGTGTCTCATGCATTCTTTTTTTTTTTTTTTTTTGTAAGTTGGGCTCAGAGAATTTATGTTCAGAAAGATAAGGTTGAAGAAGGGAAGCAGACTACCTGTGAAGTCTTTTCATACAGTTTGTTTACTTATTTTAGAGTCAATTAACTTTTAATTCTGACTTCTCCCCTTTTTCAGTCATTATTGCCCTTTGATCCTAGCAGATTGTTTGGCTGGCAATCTGCCAACACACTGGCTATAGGAGGTAAGTCATTATAGGTATTTAGGGCTTTAGAAGTTAAGTATTTCAGCAGTGTTGACAGTAGAAGTTAATTTATGTAAGGCCAATCCAGTTTTTTTCTCTGCTTTTTTTTGTTTTGTTTTTTGAGAGAGAGCATATGTGCATGAGTGAGTGGGTGATTGGGGGAGGAACAATGGAGAGGAAGAGAGACTCTTAATTAGGCACCATGCCCAGTGTGGAGCCCAGTGTAGAGCTCGATCTCATGACCCATCATGAGATCATGACCTGAGGTGAAATCAAGAGTTGGTTGCTTAACTGACGGCTGCCAGGCACCCCTTACTGCTTTCCATTTTAAAAATAAAGATATATTCCGATGGAAAACATTTTCTAGGAGACTGAACTGAAAACATTTCGTGAGTTAAAAGTAATTGTAATACATCACTAGTGCTATTCTTGCCGAGAAATATAAGATGTATTATCCTAAAGTGTATCTGTATTATCTATCTACTTAAATTTCTCCCTTTCCAAAAATCCCTGTTTGCAGTATAGTATTATAAATAAGATTAAGAGCATAGGTGTTGGCTTTAGACAAATCCTGGCTCGATCTTGGGTAAGTGACGTAAGCTTTCTTCAGTTCCCTACAAAATAAGGTTAATAACAGTGCCCACCTCACGTATTACATGAGAATGACAGGAGACAAAGTATTTAAAAAGCTCTTGGAAGGGGCGCCTGGGTGGCGCAGTCAGTTAAGCGTCCGACTTCAGCCAGGTCACGATCTCACGGTCCGGGAGTTCGAGCCCCGCGTCAGGCCCTGGGCTGATGGCTCAGAGCCTGGAGCCTGTTTCCGATTCTGTGTCTCCCTCTCTCTCTGCCCCTCCCCCGTTCATGCTCTGTCTCTCTCTGTCCCAAAAATAAATAAACGTTGAAAAAAAATTAAAAAAAAAAAAAAAAGCTCTTGGAGCTCCTGGCTCATGGTAAGCACCAGAGGCATACACATTGCTGTTCTTATTAGACCAGAAGCACTTCTCTGATTTTTTTTTTTTTTTTTTTTTTTTTTTTGGTGCCATGCTTAAACTCTACTTTTTCTTTTTTACTTTTAAATTTAGGGTTAGCTTTTAATGTCATGGTACTTGTGGTGTCTCTGCCGATATTACTCTGAAGTAGGCTTCAGATTAGCACTTTGCACATAATGTATACCCTGTAAATATTTATGGACATGCATAAAAATGAATTTTCTAATGTGTCCATTTTGTAATTTCAAATTTCAATATATTTAACTCACCTAGTGCCCAGAGCTCGTGCAGTGCCAGACCTGTAATAGATGTTCAATAAATATTTGTTGATGGCTGAATATAGTAGTGCGTATTGCATTCTCAAATGAAAATACTTTCTTAATCTCAGCGAAGTTACTACTAGAGTGTAGACTGATTCCCCTGTGCTGTTCTAATGCCTCCAACTCCAACAACTTCACCAGAATCCTGACCCCCTTTTGGAGACTGAGCATCGTACTGGGTACACTTGGGGAAAAGAGAGGAAGTTAAAGGCATATTCCCTGCCTGGTGTTTGGAAATATTTAAAGAAATAAAGCATAAAGTAAATGAAACAATTATAAAAACATAATGTGGATTTATGAGATTGGAGAATTGTATTTAATTAGAATGTTTATACTTTTTTTTTTCATATGGTCTTACCACTGAAAAGAGATGTAGGGTGACTGCGAGGTGACTTGGCTTCTGTGTCAGGCCAGAGAAAATTACCTTTTGGGTAGAATTTTTTCTTGGATACCCTCTCCATACTAGCCCTCAGCTGCTAAAAGATCACGGTCTTACTTGAATTAAAAACTGAAGTTAGCTGATTTGGTGCTAGGCAGTGCTATATACTTCACATGTATTTAGCAAATATTTAATGAGTGAATGAACAGTTTTATGTGTAATTACTAGTTACCAAAGTCACTGTGTTCTCACAAAGAATATAGATAAGGCATGTGACAATTTTTTAATCTCAAAGGTGGTAGACTTTTAAGTAATAGCTTTGTTAGATGACAGACACCTCTCTTCAAGTCTGTCTGTCTGTCTTTTTCTTTTTTTTAAGAACCAAGTTACAGTATAAAAAAATCCTTTTTTTAGAGGATAATTTTTTTTTTTTTTTTTTTTTTCAGAAATAGGCTTTGAACTTTGAAAATAAGAGCAGATGAAGTTTTCCAAGAACTTGTTCCTTAACAGTTCAAAATATGGTTTCAGGGGTGCCTGGGTGTCTCAGTCAGTTGAGCATTCAACTCAATTTTGTCTCAGGTCATGATCTCACAGTTCATGAGCTTGAACCCCGCATCTGGCTCTGCACTGAAAGCACGGAGTCCTTGGGATTCTCTGTCTCCCTCTCTCTCCTCCCCTCCCCTGCTTGCACGCACAGGTGTTCTCTCTCTCTCTCTCAAAAATATAAATAAATGTTAAAAATATACATTTAGAAGAAAACAAAAATGTTATTTCATTTTTTTTTTTTATAGGTAGTGAGTGGCCTAAGAGGCAATTAAAGATTAGGGCTTGACAGAAGTGGTTATTTCATACTAACTTGTCACACGCAAACATCTTCTGACTTCAGATTTCTCTAGAGAGGAAAAAATGTTTTTTCTGTTATTTTCATGGGCACAGAGTAACTTTAAACTGAGCTACTCTGCTAATCTTAGAAAGATGGTATCATCATATAGCTAATAAGGTCCTATATGAAAACATCATCAGAAACTATAGCTAGTGATAAACGGAAATTGTAGAATGGTATTAATATGAAGAAAAGGATGTTCTTAAAACCGTTTACTGGAGGAAGGTATAGTGAGTTGGCCTTGGTGAATAGAGGACTCATATAAATACGTTATGAAGGGATTTCATTGTGTTAGGAGCTGCATGAATGAATTGTAAAGCTCTTTTTGCAGATCATCGGCAGAGATTTTACAGGCTAAAGGATTATTGCCATTGTGAACTTAAATGATCATCAAATATAGAATTACAGCATATAAAATAAGTTCTGTGAGGAACTTTTACCATTGCAGAGTTAAGTTTCCCACGTACAAATTTGGAATTGATCATGGTGAAGTGAAGAGGATTAATATTGCTTTACTTTCCCCCCAGATGCAGGGAGTCATCTCCCGCATTTTTCTAGCCCTGACCTGGTTAATAAGTATGCTATAGTGGAACGTCTGAATTTTGCTTATTATTTACAACATGGACGGCCTTCGTTTGCATTTGGTACTTTTCTGGTCCAGGAATTAACCAAGAGCAAGACTCCCAAGCAGCTGTGAGTATTTAAAACATAATTTGTACTCTTAATAAAAGGCATATCTGAGTATTTTTCACATGTATTTGAAAAAAAATTCTGAAAATATATCACAGTTAAATAATTATATCTGGCTAGTAATTTAGTGTTCTTTTTTTTCCCCTTTGTGCTTTTCTGTATATCCCAAGTGTGGGGAATTTAGTGTATCTTTGTTAATAGGAAAAAAGATAATAAAGATAATATTAAAAGATTCTTTTTATGTCTTTTAAAATTCTGTTTAAAACAGAAAAATGACCCAGGAGCTTGCCAAATATTAGTGGTTCCTCTAAAGAGGGAATTGTATATATAATAAGATGTGAATTCTGTATTTATGATCTTCATTTTTTATAATTCACTTTTATAAAGTACAGAATTTGGAGAAGTATTTTATATAATCAGCTAAATATAGATTTACTTTATTGATTTGTCTTATAGCTAACAAAGTAATGCATTTTTATGGTAAAATGTTCAAGTAATTCAGAATGGTGAAAAATGAAAGATAAAAGTCCCTGAGTCTCCTGTCTTCATCCTACATAGTAAATTAATACGGTTATTTTTGTGTGCATCTGTCCTTGAAATTTGTCTACGCTTGTAAAACTAATATAAACGGGGACACTTGGGTGATTCAGTCAGTTAAGTGTCTCTTGATTTCTTTTTTTTTTTTTTAATTTTTTTTTTTCAACGTTTATTTATTTTTGGGACAGAGAGAGACAGAGCATGAACGGGGGAGGGGCAGAGAGAGAGAGAGACACAGAATCGGAAACAGGCTCCAGGCTCTGAGCCATCAGCCCAGAGCCTGACGCGGGGCTCGAACTCACGGACCGCGAGATCGTGACCTGGCTGAAGTCGGACGCTTAACCGACTGCGCCACCCAGGTGCCCCAATCTTGATTTCAACTCAGGTCATGATCTCACAATTCTAAGATCGAGCCCCGTATGAGGGTCTGTACTGACAGCATGGAGCCTGCCTAGGATTCTCCCTCTCTCTCTGCTCCTCCCATGTGTGTGTGCTCTCTATCTAAAAATAAACATTAAAAAGAAATTTTAAAACCTAATATGTCAAGTTTAATTGGCATTAATTTTCTTGGTAGTATGTATATATATTCATAATTGATAAGATCACAAGTTGACAGTCTTTCAGAAGTTCTGTGTTCCTTGGATGAAGTTGGAAGCAAGAATAATTTGGCTTATAAACAGGTGTTTTAGGAGAAGGTGAAATGTACGGGAATGGGGAGCTATGGAGACAACTAAAAACTGCCAAGAACTTAAATGGGTGTGTGCAGGGGGCAAAAATCATAGGTGTCTGACGCTTCATGTATCACTGTGTAATTCTGGCTGCTCTTCCTGTTGAGAAACAATTTTCATATCCTAATGTGATTTTGATTTCTTCCTTTTTCAGGGTCCAACAAGTAGGCAATGAAGCCTATGTTTTAGGACTCTCCTCCTTCTACGTACCTTCAATAGCAGCTGCGTGTGTTTGTTTCTTAGAACTGCTTGGCCTTGACAGCCTAAAGCTCAGAGTTGATATGAAAGTGGCCAATATAATTTTGAGCTACAAGTGTAGAAATGAAGATGCTCAGTACAGCTGTGTCAGAGAGTCTCTAGGTACAGCACCTTTTCTATCTGGGGTTTGTTTTGTTCAGGGGACAAGGGATGAATAGGTCTGAGGCACTGGATTATGAGTGGTTGGGGGAGAAACAGTTACCTTCCTGTCTCATTCTTTTCCGGCAGAATGTTTGCACTTTATCTCACTTTTTTTGGGCCTTTCAATTAGGTTCTGAAATGGCCCAAGGCCACACTCTTCAAACAGAAATTCCCAGTGCCTGACCCTTTCTCTTCACCATATTTTATTGTTTATATTTCTTACAGCTGAAAAACTATCTAAACTGGCTATGGGTGAAAAGGCAACCATAGAAGAATTGCTTATTCTTTTAGAAGAAGGTATATGGAGCAGCATTCAGCAGCAGGAAATAAATAGGTTTGTTGAATTGCAACCTCAGTCTTTTTTCCAGCAAACTTTAATCTTCCAAGCTGTGTTTGCCTAGTCTTTCTTCTAACGCCTCACATATTTTTATCAATCCTTTCAAGTCTTCTTACTCAGCCAGCGTATAGCAGATACTTGGTAAATGGACAAGGATTTTAATTTCTTCTTGCCATTAGTAAAAGGAGGGTGAAGATAATTATTCACTCTTTAGAGATAGAGTTTCCAAGAGATGGAAAAGTGCTCTGTCTCCTCCACTGTCCTGCTGGTCAGAGGAATCTCTTAAGTGTCACATATTGAAATCATTTAAGAAGGTGTGGGATGGATCTCACAAAATTTGACTCTAAGTGATGTCCTTAATTTTTTCTTCCTAATGTATGTTAGTTGATAATGAAAGTTGAGGTGACCATCTATCCACAAAAACCCCTCTACATACACATTTATGCCATCTTTCCTCTGTGCTACGCCACCTGGGGTAACCCTGGGGTGACCCCAGACTGTGGGGAGGCACACTATTCTCCTATACCTGCTGTCAATGGCTCTGTTTTCAGCAGTTTCCTGCTGCCAGTAGGAACAGGTACTCCCTGTCTATAGCCATACCACTCTGAACGCACCTGATCTAGGAACAGGTACTCCCCACTTAGGAAGCCCATGCACTTGTCTGCACTCTGATACTGTAAATCATGCAAAAACAGTTAAGCACTCAGGAAGTGTCTTGACTGACTGTTTATGCATTTCTCCTTAAGATTGTATATAGCTACTATATCTACTGATAGATACTTGGCTGATAAAAGAAATGAATTCTGCTAGTATACTAAGAAAGCTTTTGTGTTATGGGTACAGGAGTCCTCTTTTTTTCCACCACTGTTTTCCAGAACAGCCTACTAAACATTGATATTTGTTGAAAGGCTTTTTAGAACATATGCTGTGGTTAAATTTATTTAGTGTTTACTAATTTTCCAGTTTAAAATTAAAGGTATATCTTAACAAGTTTGTTTTTTCCTCTACTGCCCAATTACAGGATATCTAGTGAATCTAGCAGCCAGTGGGCATTAGCGGTACAGTTCTGCAGGATCCACAATGTAAAACTGAGCACATCTTATCTCAGAGAATGTGCCAAAGCAAATGATTGGTTACAGTTCATTATTCACAGTCAACTCCATAACTATCACCCAGAGGAGGTAAGCCACCATTTGTTCCCAACTATTCAAGAAGAGGAAATTAGAAGACTTCTGGAAAGAAAAATAGTGTTCTTTCTGTTGTGTATACCTAGGCTTTTGTTTTATATGATGCTACTATTTTTACTAAGATTTCAGTGGATTGGCTTCAGTTAAAGGACTAGTCATTAGGGGTGCCTGGGTGGCTCAGTCAGTTAAGTGTTCGACTTCGGCTCAGGTTGTGATCTCACGGTTCGTGGGTTCGAGCCCCGCGTCGGGCTCTGTGCGGACAGCTCAGACCTTAGAGCCTGCTTCAGATTCTGTGTCTCTCTCTCTTTCTCTCTGCAGCCCCACCCCCTCATGCTCTATCTCAAAAATAAATAAACATTAAAAATGTTTTTTTTAAAAACGGACTGATCATTAGTATTAAAGAGCTGAAGGAAGAGGTTTTTGTGACTCCAGATTGAATATGGAAATTCACTGCAAAGCAATAAATTACTTTGTAAAATTCCATGGTCACTTCCCCTGCACGCAGTTCAGGGTGAGAAAGACAAATTTGCCTCTGCTATTCTCTAACATTTTTCATCTCCAGGTGAAATTGTCTTTTTTAATCGTCTGTTTTCTAGGTGAAATCTCTTCTTCAATATTTCAGTCCTGTCCTTGAAGACCACTTAAGATTGGCTTTTGAGAACTTGCCCTTAGTGTCCAACTCCAGGATGGACAGTGATCAAGTCTGCAACAGGTCCCCCCAGGAATTCCAGGGAAACAAAGAAGAGATGACTGATCTCTTTGAAGTTCTGCTCCAGTGCTCGGAGGAGCCAAACTCCGGGTCCTGGCTCCTAGCTGAAGCGGTGAAACAACAGGCCCCTATTCTTAGTGTCTTGGCCTCATGTCTCCAGGTGAGGATAATGAAAAACCTAAATTAAGGACCCAGAGAGCAAGAGGAACAGTGGAGAGGGACTGGGAAGGCTGCTAATCAGAGAGGAAGTGGGGTGATGATGTGAGGCTCCAGCCTGTGTTTTCAAGGCCACTGTCACTTTTGTGCTTTTCCAGCTTAGGCTCCAGGCCATCTAATAGTACACTTTCTTGTACGTTGATACTCAATAACTCGGGTGATCAGAGCCTTGCTTCCTGGTTGGCAAACAGAAGGGACCCTGCCTCTTGAGCAAAGAAGTGGGATGCTGTAGCCAGCCCCTTGATCAGCCTTTCTGTGGAAGGCTGTCTTGTTTTCTTATACTTTGTATTTCCACAACTTCCATGTATACCTGCTCAGTCTCTTGGTCCTTTGACATGTTACACTCTGCAGAATAGTTTATAATAATCCCTTGTTGTTTATTAGTGTTTATTTCATGTTTGAAGGCTTTTCAAGCTATTTTAACCAATTTATTGTTGGTGAGGTGACTTGTTCTAAACAGGACATATCCATCCATGGTTGTAGCATTGCTGGCAATTCCCAACTCCCTCTGTCAGGTAATTCAGACACAATTGTTATTTTATTTTGAAAAGTTTTCATCCAATGGCAGGGTGCCAGTACTATTCCTTGTCTCTGTGTTTGGATCATCACATCTGTGGAGGAGAGTGTTGCAGCCGAAGCAACAGGACACATTCAGGGCTCAGTGGAGGGCCACACGTGGGAGCTTCAAGACCTCTCAGTCATCTGGAAAACATTATTAACAAGGCGGAAGAGCAAAACTCTCATCAGAGGTTTCCACCTTTTCTTGAAGGTAGTGATAGTCACTTCATTTCTTTCCTGAGTTTAAAAAGGTTACTTCAGAATATTCCCATTGGATTTTTCAATTGTTGTAACCCTGGGTTTTTTGGGGTTTTTTTAGCCAACAACAAATAATGATAATAGAACTACCATTTATTTAGCAAAGAGCTTTAAATTTATTTTAGCCAGTTCTCAAAATAATCCAATACAAAGACAGTATTAAAAAAAATTTTTTTTTTTTCAACGTTTATTTATTTTTTTTGGGACAGAGAGAGACAGAGCATGAACGGGGGAGGGGCAGAGAGAGAGGGAGACACAGAATCGGAAACAGGCTCCAGGCTCTGAGCCATCAGCCCAGAGCCTGACGCGGGGCTCGAACTCACGGACCGCGAGATCGTGACCTGGCTGAAGTCGGACGCTTAACCGACTGCGCCACCCAGGCGCCCCCAAAGACAGTATTATATGAAGATGTTATGAAATGGTATTATCCTCATTTTATACAGTAACAAGCTTGGGCTTGTAGAACTTAGGTATCTTTCCCCAGGGTCTCAAAGTGTTTTAGTAAGTAGTATATTTATAGTTCAGATCTATACTTTCTCGTTCCAAAACTCCTGTCTTCTGACTGAAAAGCTTTCACCAAAGTGATAGAAATGCCCCAGACACCTGTAGGTTGGCAGCTCTCTGGAGCCCATTTTCCAGGAGTGTATGTAGAGGTGTCCTAGCGCCATCTAGTGGAACATCTCCAGCTCGTGTGGATACAAGTATACATACAATAGACAGAAAATGGACTGTTGAGTAGGTGTACCTGGCCTGAATATCTTTTTTCTAAAAGGTAAAAGAAATATAAATTTAATCTTTCTTTTTAACATATATGGCTTAATTCTACGATGAAACTGTTACTACTAGTACTTCTGTTTTTACTTTAACCTCTTATATTGATTGGCATTGTTCATTGAGAAAATAGCATTGATTGAATTCACGATTTTGTAATTTCATTCAAACTCTTTCTTAAAGGATTCCCCACTACTGTTGATGATGGAGATGTATGAACTATGTATGTTCTTTAAGAATTATAAGGAAGCTGAAGTTAAACTTCTGGAGTTTGAAAAAAGCTTTGAGACTGTAAGTTGGAATCATACTGCTCTTTGTGGCTGATCTGAAATTGGGTAGCGTGGCCCATCATCTGTTAGTAGTCAGGATATGACAGGCGAATGGCTGGTATGTGTCATAATTCATACCAACTCATTTGTACTGTTCCAGAGGTGGGGGGGGGGGGTAGGACAGGAGTCACAGCGGCCTTGCTTACAGCACCTCAGTTGCCAGGCATGACAGAGAGGTTTCATCTAATGTGTTAATTCTAATCAGGGTCTCGAGCTGCAGCCAAGCTCAGTGGGAAAGGGATTAACAGGATCTGCTATGGATGCTTGAGAGGAGTATGGTGGTGTGTGAGCCACACTTTGCCACTCTAACAGAACCGCCAACAGCACTGAGCGTGAAGGGTGCATAATACTGCTGTATTTGCTGTGGCAGAAAATAATGGCCTTTTCCATCCAGAGTTCTCGTAGTCCCTATCCAAATGATGCTGAGCCTTGTGGTCCATTTCAGGATTCACCGTTTCAGTACTTGTTTCAGGCCTGTTTATCATGTGGAGCTAATTAACCCTATGGAAGAAAGAGGAAGTTATAAGGAAGGAAAAGAGATGTGCCTTAGTCCTCCGTGGGGTTTTAGCACTTTTGCTTTCTCTAACCCCAAAAGAACTCGATGATAAACGACACAAAACTATATACTGATTCTATCCAACAAATATATCACAGTGGAACCAGTATAGGCTTTTGCTCTAAATCAATAACTGTAATGAAGATTTAAAAGTTAAATTATTTGAAAATATTGAATAAATTATTGAAATATGCCTGAGGTTACAAAATCACAGCAAATAGGAACATTAATGTCCTCAAGTCTAGCACTTTTCCATGGCTGGGGCTCTGCTAGATAACTTTTCTTTTCTTCTCTTTCTTTCTTTCCTTTTCTTTTTTTGACATTATTTTTTATTTTAGCAAAATACACATACCACTTACGATTTTAACCATTGAGTATATAGTTAGTGGTATTAAATACATTCCCATTATTGCACGACCATCACCACCATCCATCCTCATCACACTTTTCATGTTGTGAAACTGAAACTCTGTACTCAGTAAACGATAACTCCCCATTCTCCTTTATCCCCAGCCTCTGGCAACCATGATTCTACGTTTTGTATTTATGATTTGATTACTTTAAGTACCTCATGTAACTTGAATCATACAGTATTTGTCCCTTTTGTGACAGGTTTATTTTCCTTAGCATGACGTTCTCAGGGTTCATCCATGTTGTAGCATATTGCAGAATTTCCTTCCTTTTAATTGCAATAAAATTCCATTGTGTTTTATATGCCACATTTTGCTTCTCTGTTCATCTACCCATGAATATTTGGGTGGCTTCTATGTTTTCACTATGCTGCTATGAACATGGTATACAAATAGCTCTTGGAGACCCCGCTTTCAAGTCTTTGAGGAATCCTCCCAGAAGTGGAATTGCCAGACAATATGGTAACTCTGTTTTTAATAGTTTGAGGAATTGTCATACTGCTTTCCATAGCAGCTGCACTATTTTACATCGCTGCAACAATGCACAAGGGTTCCAATTTCTCCACATCCTTCCTCTTCAATGCTTGTTAGCTGTTTTTTGTTCCTTTTGTTTTTAAGTAAGCTCTACGCCCAGTCTGGAGACCCCAAGATCAAGAGCTGCATGCTGTACCAACTCAGCCAGCCAGCCTCTCCATTGTTTTCTGTTTTTTTTTTTTTTTTAATTTTTTAACGTTTATTTTTGAGAGAGCGAGAGAGAGAGAGCATTAGTGGGGGTGGGCCAGAGAGAGAGAGAGAGACACAGAATCCGAAGCAGGCTCCAGGATCTGAGCTGTCAGCACAGAGCCCGACATGGGGCTCGAACCCACGAACTGTGAGATCATAACCTGAGCCAAAGTCAGACGCTTAACTGACCGAGCCACCCAGGCGCCCCGGATTACTGTTTTTTCTGATAGTAGTCATCCTAATGGGTGTGAGGTGGTATCTCATTGTAGTTTTTTTGCATTTCCCTAATGATTAATGATGTTGAGCATCTTCTCATGCTTACTGGCTGTATATCATCTTTGGAAAAATGTCTATTTAAGCCTTTGGCCCATTTTTGAATTGGGTTATTTTTGTTGTTGAGTTTTAGGAATCCTGTATATAATTGAGATATTAATCCCATATCAGACATATGATTTGCAAATATTTTCTTGCATTCTCTGGGTCGCCTTTTTACTGTCGATAGTGTCTTTCCTTAAGTTTTCACAAAGTTCAATTTGCCTAATTTTTCCCTTGTTACTTGTGCCTTTAGTGTCCTATCCAAGAAATTATTGCCAGATCTAGAGTTGTGAAACTTTTGCCCTATGTTTTCTTCTAAGAGTTTTTATTGTGTTTAGGTCTAATATTTAGGTCCTTGGCCCATTTTGAGTTAATTCTGGTATAAGGATCCAACTTCGTTCTTTGCATGTGGATATTCAGTTTTCCCAGCACCATTTGTTGAAAATACTGTCCTTTCCTCATTGAATGGCTTGGCACCCTTGTCAAAAATCATTAGACCATATATGTGAGGGTGTATTTCTGGGCCTTCTGTTCTATCCTATTGGTCTTTATGTCTGTCTCTATGCCAGTAGCACACTGTTTTGATTATTATAGCTTTGTATTAAGTTTTGAAATCAGGGAGAATGAGGTCTCCAGTTTTGTTGTTTTTCAAGATTATTTTGGCTATTGAGGGTCTCTTAAAATTCCATATGATTTTAGGATGGTTTTTCTATTTCTGTCAAAACTCATCATTGGGATTTTAATAGGGATTGCACTGAATCCAAAGATCACTTTGGAGAGTATAGATGTTTTAACAATATTAAGGCTTCCAACCCATGAGCATGGCATGTGTTTCCATTTATTTATGTCTTTAATTTCAACAGTGTTTTGTAGTTTTCATTGTACAAGGCTTTTACCTCATTGGTTAAGTTAATTCCTAAGTAACTTATCCTTTTTGATGCTTTTGGAAATGGAGTTGTTTCTGTAATTTCCTTTCCGGGTTGTTTGTTGTTTGTGTATAGAAATGCAACTGATTTTTGGGTGTTGACTTTTTATCCTGCTACTTTGCTGAATTCACTTATTCCAAGGTGTGTGTGTGTGTGTGTGTGTGTGTGTGTGTGTGTGTGTGTGAGATAGGGTTTTCTTACATGTAAGATCATACTTTCTGAAAAGATCATTTTATTTTCTTCTTTTCCAATTTGGTGCATTTTTTTCCCTTGCCTAAAGGTTCTGGCTAGAACCTTCAGTCAGTGCTGGGTGGAATAGAAGTGATGAAAGCAGACATCCTTGCCTTGTTTCTGATCTTAGAAGAATGGTTTCAGTCTTCCACCTTTGAGTAAAATGTTCACTGTGGGTTTGTCACATGTGGCTTTTATTATGTGGGGTAGTTTCTTCCTATCCCCAGTTTGTTGTTTATTTTTTTAACCTTGAAATGGTGTTGAATTTTGCCAAATACTTTTTTTTACATCAATTGAAATGGTCGTGTGGGTTTTTTTTTCCTATCTTCTGTTGATACGATGTATACATTGATTAGTTTTTTGTATGTTGAACCATCCTTGCATCCCAGGAATAAATCCTGTTTGGTAATGGTGAATGATCCTTTTAATATGCTGCTGAATTCAGTTTGCCAGTATTTTTTTAAATTTTTTTTAATACTTATTTTTGAGAGAGACAGAGACAGAGCACAAGTCAGGAGAGGGACAGAGAGAGGGAGATACAGAATTCGAAGCAGGCTCCAGGCTTCACACTGTCAGCACAGAGCCCGATGTGGGTCTCAAACTCACAAGCTGTGAGATCATGACCTGAGTGGAAGTCGGACCCCTAACCGACAGAGCCACCCAGGCGCCCCTCAGTTTGCCAGTATTTTTTTGAGGATTTTTTTTTACATCAGTGTTTGTAAGGGATGTGGTCTATAATTTTCTTGTAGTGTCTTCATATGTCTTTAGTATTAAGATTATGCTGGTTTCATAAAATGAGTTGGGAAGTGTTCCTTCTACTTCAGTTTTTTAGAAAAGTTTGCAAAAGATTGGTAGTAGTTCTTCTTTAAATGTTTTTAGACCTCATCAGTGAAGCCATCGTGTCCAGGGCTTTTCTTTGTTCATAGTACTCTGTTATAATCCTTTTTTTTTTTTTTAAGTTTATTTATTTTGAGGGTGCAGGTTGGCCCAGTCATTAAGCATCTGACTTCAGCTCAGGTCATGATCTCACAGTTGGTGAGTTTGAGTCCCACATTGGGAGAGCGTGAGCCCCGCTTTGGGTGAGCTCAAGCCCCACTCGAAAAATAAATAATCCTTTTTATCTGTAGAATGACCCCACGTTCATTTCTGATTTTAGTAATTTGAGACTTCTCTCTATAAAAAATGTTTAATTTCAATAATAAAACCACAATTTTATTTTTTCAGTCTTCCTTTTGATAGTGACTTCTAACTTTATCCTATTGTGGTCAGAGAAGATACTTTGTATGATCTCTGCCTTTTGAAATCTCTTGAAACTTGTGGCTTAATGTATGGTCTGTCCTGCAAAATACCTCATGTGCACTTGAGAAGAATATATTTTCTGTTGTTCTTAGGTAAAATGTTCTGCACCTGTCTGTTAAATCTATTCAGTTTATTGTGTCAAGCCCTGTATTGTTTTTGTCTGATTATTCTATCCGTTAGTGTGAGTGAGGTATTGCAGTCTCCAACTATTATTATTTCTTGATTCAATTCCATCAGCTTTTGCTTCATGTATTTTGGAAATCCATCATTAGGTGTGTAAATGTTTATAATTGTTACGTTTTCTTGCTGTATTAAACCTTTTATGAGTATCTACACTCCTCCTCCTTCTCTGTAAACTTTTTTGATTAAAAGTTTGATATTAGTATAGCCACCTCCACTCTTTTTTGGTTACTATTTGCATGGAATACCTTCTTCCATCCTTCCACTTTCAACCTGTTTATGTCTTTGGATCTCAAGTGAGTCTCTTGTAGACAGCACATAGTTGGACCGTGTGTTTTTGTCTATTCTGATCTCTGTCTTTTAATTGGAGAGCTTAATCCATTTATATTTGAAATAATTACTGACCAGGAAGAACTTACTTCTGCCATTGTGCTGTTGGTTTTCTTTATAATTTGTAGCTTTATCGTTTCTCATTTCCTTCATGACTGTTTTCTTTTGTATTTAGTTGATTTTTGTAGTGAAATGTTTAAATTCCTTTCTGATTTCATTTTGTGCCTATCCTGTAGCTGTTTTCTTTGTGGTTACAATGAGTTTATGTCAGCTTAACTTCAATAACATACAAAAAGTATGCCTGCAGCTCCAACCTCACCCCTTTTAGTTGTTCATGTCACCAAATTATGTCTTTATAGATTATATGCCCAAAGACATAAATAATTCCTTTAAGGGCATTTAGTCTCTTAAATTATGAAGAAAACAATAGTTGGAGTTACAAACCAAAGTTACAGTAATACCAGCTTTTATACCAATAATTGTCCTTTTTTTCTTTAAATGCATTAGTCTCTTAAATCATATGGAAAGTAAAAACCCCTTGCTACAGTAATACAGGCTTGTATAATGGCCCATGTATTTATGTTTATTGAGTTCTTTATTTCTCCATATTACTTTGAGGTATCGTCTAGTGTCCTTTCATTTACCTTACAGGACTCCCCTGAGCATCACTTATAGGAACAGCCTACTAGTCAAAGACTCCCTCAGCTTTTGTTTCCCTGGGAATGTCTTAATTTCCCCCTCACTTTTGAAGGATAGTTTTGCTGGATATATCAGCCCATGGGGTGCCTGGGTAGCTCAGTTGGTTAAGTGTCTGACTTTGGCTCAGGTCATGATCTCACAGGTCATAGGATCGAGCCCCACATTGGGCTCTGCACTGACAGTGTGGAGCCTGCTTGGGATTTTCTGTCCTCTTCTCTCTCTGCCCCTGTGTCATTCTCTTTCTCTCTCAAAATAAATAAAGGAATTTAATAAAACAATAAAACTAAAAAAAAAGTTAGAAAAATTTAAAAAGGAACACCCATTTAAGTGTGTGTGTGTGTGTGTGTGTGTGTGTGTGTGTGTGTGTGTGTATCTATGTATATCTCACCCCACTGTCTCTGGCCTCCACAGTTTCTGATAAGAACCTTGCAGATAATCTACTTGAGGATCCCTTATATGTGACCAGTCCCTTCTCTCCTGTTACTTCCAAGATTCTTGTTGTTGTTGTTGTCGTTGTTGTTGTTGTTGTTGTTGTTTGCCTTAAGAAAGTTCAATTATTATGTGTCTCATTATGGGTTTCTTTCAGTTCACCTTGCTTAGAGTTTGCTGAGCTTCTTGGATATTTATATTCATGTCTTCCCTCAAGTTTGGGAAGTTTTCACCCATTGTGTCTTCAAATATTCTCTCTACACCTTTCTGTCGTCTTCTGGGACTCACATGATGCTTACAATGGTCCACTTGATGATGTCCCATCAGTCTCTTAGGCTCTGTTTGGTTTTCTTCAATCTTCTTTCTCTTCCTCAAACTTGATAATTTCTATTGTCCTGCCTTTAAGTTTGCTGATTCTTTCTTCTGTCTGCTCACTTCTACCTTTGAATCCATGTAGTGAATTTGTTATTTTACTTGTCAGCTCCAGAATTTGTTTCCTTTTAGATTTTCTCTTTCTTGGTATTTCCATTTTGTTCACACATTATTTTCTTGACTTTCTCCACATCTTCCTCAGTTAAAACAGTCGTTTTAATGGTGTATCTGCCATCAGGTCTATTTTAGGGACTGGTTATGTCAAAATTTTTTTCTTTTTGGGCCCTACTTTCCTGCTTATGTGTATGCCCTGTGATTCTCTGTTGAACTCTGGACATTTGAATCTAATGATGTGGTAACCCTAGAAGTCAGATTCTCCCCCTTCCCCAGGGTTTATTATTTTTTGTTATTGTTTTATTATTTTGGGTTTTGGGTGGTCAGAAGTCATTTCTGTGCCAAGGATCAGCACGAAGTGTAAATCTAAGTAAGGTCTTCTTGGGTCTTTTCTAGCCTTTCCCTGCACATACACAGTAATTTTCTAATTTTCCTCATATATGCAGTTGTTTTTAAATGTCTCAGTCTTTATGTCTGGCTCCCAAAAGGGAAAAAAGCAAAAAATGAAGGGAGTGGAGAGGAAAAGGGTGCTAGCCCTTTAAATCTCCTGGAAGTCAGGGGAGGAGTTCGGTGGAGCTTGCAACAGTGGGTGAGGTGAAACAACAATGACTGCCCACCTCTTTGTCTACACCTCTGTGGCTGGAAGCAGCAACTGGGGATCAGAGCACCAATTTCTGATATTTGGAGGACAGGGTCCTTTTTGCCCCCACAACTCCTGCAAGCTGTGTGCAAGCTGCTCTAGGAACATGTGCATACACAACTGCCTCCCCTGTGGCTAGGGGTGAGGAGTGGGTTGCAGCTACTGTGGTAAGGACTGAAATTGATCAAAATTGTCAGCAATTTACCTGCCATTAGGCCTTCCTCTGGAACTCGCAAGCCTTCAACAGACTGCAGAGTTCCAAAATGATTGTATTGAACCGATTTGCCAGTGCAGTTGTTGTCTAGGTGAAGAGAGAGATGCTGGTGCTTTCTGCTCCTTCCCTCCACACCACCTTTTCAAAAGGAATTTATTTTTTAGAGCAGTTTTAGTTCATCATAAAATTAAGAGGAAGTTTCAGAGATTTTCCATATACCCTCTGCCCCCACACCTGTATAGACTCTCCCCGTTATCAACATCACAACACCAGCATGGTCCATTTGTTACCGAGGATGAACCTATACTGACACATCATAACACCCCAAATCCATTGTTTACCTTGGGGTTTACTCTTAGTGTTATACATTCTTCAGGTATACATTTGGAGATATGCATAATGACATATATGTGTTACAGTATCCTACATAGAAGTCTCATTGCCCTAAAAAATCTTCTCTACCTATTCATCCCTCCCCACTCCGAACCCCAGGCACCCACTGATCTTTCTACTATCTTCATAGTTTTGCCTTTTTCAAAATGTGGTATAATTGGAATTGTATAGAATGTAGGCTTTTAGGATTGGCTTCTTTCATTTAGTAATATGCATTTAAGTTTCCTTCATGTCTTTTCATGGCTTAATAGCTCATTTTTTTTTAGTGCTGAATATTACCTTGTCTGGATATACCACAGTCTATTTATTCATTCACCTACTAAAGGACATCTTGATTGCTTCCAAGTTTTAGCCATTATGAATAGAGGTGCTCTAAACAAAATTTTCAACTCCTTTGGGTAAATACCAAGGAGCATAATTGCTCGATCAAATGGTAAGCGTGTGTTTTGTTTTGTAAGAAACCATCAAACTTTCTTCCGAAGTGGCTGTATCCTTTGCATTCCCACTAGCAATGTATGCTGGTTCTTGTGGCTCCACATCCTTGCCAGCCTTTGGTGTTGTCAGTGTTCCAGATTCTGGCCGTTCTAATGGGTATGTTGTGATATGTCACTGTTTTAATTTGCATTTCCCTGATATATGATGCAGAGCATCTTTTCCTATGTTTACTTGCCATTTATATATCTTCTTTGGTGAGGTATCTGTTAAGGTCTTCAACCTTTTTTTTTTTTTTTTTTAAGTAAACTCTATGTCCAACATGGGGCTCAACTCACAATCCCAAGATCAAGAGTTGCATGCATGGGGCACCTAGGTGTCTCAGTCAGTTAAGCGTCCAACTTTCGCTCAGGTCATGATGACGGTTGATGTTTTGAAGCCCTGCATCAGGCTGTCTGCTCACAGCTCAGAGCCTGGAACCTGCTTCAGATTCTGTGCCTCCCTCTCTCTCTCTGCCCCTCCCCTGCTGTTCACTCTCTCTCTTTCTCTCTCAAAAGTAAGTAAATAAACATTTAAAAAAAAAGTTGCATGCTCTACCTACTGATCCATCCAAGTGCCCCCAGCCTATTTTTTTAATGGCGTTTTTTTATTGTTTCATTTTAAGAGTTCTTTGTGTATTTGGATAACATCCCATTATCAGATTTGTCTTTTGCAAATTCTTGCAGTCTGTGGCTAGTCTTCTAATGCTCTTGACATTGTGTTTTGTAGAGCAGAAGTTTTTAATTTTAATTAAGTCAATCTGGGTAATTATGTTTTTATAGATTATCATCCAAGGTCATCTAAGTTTTCTCTTGTATAATCTTTTAGGAGTTTTATAGTTTTTCATTTTATATTTAGGTCCTCCCAGGTGGTTCTTATTCTTGTTTGACTGCCCCTGCTCCAGTTTCCTGTGGAGAGGCAGTGCACCTGTTCCATCCTTGCCTCAGCCCTTTACTTTCAAGTATCTTTTCTTCTGACCAGTTCCATCACCTGCCTGCTATAGACTCTCTTCTAACAGCAGCAGGAGTAGGTAAACAAGTAAATAAAGACTAAGAACTAATTCTCTAATTCAAACTAATGTAGCCTGCTACTTGGGATCATCTTCCTATTAATATTGCCAGCATTTGATTGTAATGACATAAGTCTAGGCTTCTTAATCGAGATCCTTTTCTAATGATAATATAAACTACATGCAAAGTGGTAGAACAAGTTGGGCAATGTTAAATCTTTCTGAGAGGTCTTGATATATGAATTTCAGATCTTCAGGACTCCAGGGCAGCCCTAGATCCCTCTCCAAAGCTGTTAGGTGAAACATGTCAGGTTAATTTCACAGCAACGCACAGCATTGTTAGTTTGGCTGTCACTGACTTGCGGGTATTCACATCAATTCACTCCATGGTTAGTGTTCAGTCTTTAGGTCTCTAGTCCATCTTTGACTTTGACACACACAGCTCTTTACAGCAGGACATCTCACAAAGAGAGTATCTGCAAAGCTGCCAAGGAGGGCTTATTTTTGCACTCCTCTGAGGCATACTTCCATTTCCTGTCATGTGGAAAGGACCTGAATAAGTGTCCCCCTTTGTGACAGGAAATGACTTTTGGTGGTACCTTGGCTTTCTTAGACATTCCCAAATTTGGAGGTTTTGATTTGCTGTGAAATCACCTTTCCTGACCCCCTTTTATTTTCATAGGTTGAAACAACAGCCACAAGGGTCCATGCTACCATCCCTGCTGCGTGGCTGAAGGAGCAGGTGTGTTTTCTTTTGAAGCTTATGCTGCAGCAGTGTGGGACCCAGTATGAACTGGGGAAGCTTTTACAGCTATTTGTTGGAATAGAACATCTCTTCTGTGATGGTAAGAGACAGTCCTTAAACTAAAGTTGTTAGGAAATTAGCTTTCTTTTTTTTTTTTTTTTTTTTTTAGTTTATTTATTTTGAGAGAGAGAAAGAGCAAGCAGGGGAGGGGCAGAGAGTGCAAGAATTCCAAGCAGGCTCTGCACTGTCAGCGTAGAGCCCCATGTGGGGCTTGGACCCACAAACCATGAGATTATGACAGGAGCCAAAACAGAGTCAGACACTTAACCGACTGAGCCACCCAGGCACCCCCAAATTAGCTTTCTTAATCTTGAAAATATTTTAGAAGGGCATTCAGGAAAATAAAATACATATAACTTTACATTTATAGTCCATAATGAGGTATGAAGAAGAGGTTGCAGGAATCTTCAATCATGGTGAAAGCATTCAAAACATAGCACAAGATATAACCTAAATAATACAGCTGTCTGCTCCTTCTGAGTCCTTGTCAGCTACATTCCCCTTGGCTAGTCTGCACCCTGTCACTGTCATTCTTTTTTCTGACAAGTCACCTTAACATGTCATCATTGCTCAGGGTCACAAACTGTTTCAGGAATGTCTAATTCATTTTGAAGGTTTCAGACAAATTATGCTTATTTTTTGCAGACTCCTCCAGACACGGGCAGTCTCTAAGGTTGTTACGGATTGAAAAAAACCAGTTACTGCCTTACCCTCTTTTCTATTTGATAATTTCAAGTTTTTATACTAGATTCTGACATTTTCACTACTAGGGTTATTTTATCACATTTAAATTCATAGATATTCATCTGGAGAACTCACATCTGTACCAAACACTGATAGAATACTGGGCTCAATGCCTGGATTGTAGGCTGTCAGGGCTGACGACTGGAAATAAAGAGGGGTGTTTCCAAAATGCAGTGTATGTCACATGGGACTTGTCAATTACTTTGTACACCAAATAGATCCTTTTTACATATAGGTGTTTTTATTGATCTGTAGTAATCTTAATTTTTTTCAGAAATCAATTTCTGGTTTTCTTGCCAGAATTACTGTATCCTTGAGAAATTATAAGGATTGTGTTGTTAACTGTTATTATGCTTTGATTCATATAAACATTTTCTGTTTTTATAGAACATTTGTGCTCTGTGTATAACATGTATGTGCTTAGAGAAAAGAAATTATGTTTTTTAAGTTGATTTTTGAGAGAAAGAGTAAGTGTGAGTGGGGCAGGGGGAGAGAGAGAATCCCAAGCAGATTCCTCACTGCCAGCCCAGAGCCCAACACAGGGCTCGAACTCATGAACCATGAGATCATGACCTGAGCCAAAATCAAGAGTCAGATGCTTAACTGACTAAGTCACCCACGTGCCCCTAGAAATTGTTCTTATAAAAAACCTGTGTTTTATATGAAGAAAAGAAGCCCAGCATCCCCATACTTGTGGTTATTGTGCAAGGTGTCTCACTGTCCCCAGAACCACCTAAATCAGACCGCAGCCCAGCAGATGGCCCCTACAGAATATTTTTCATGCCCCTCTTTTATGGTAGGGCACACATCAGCTCTACACAGACTATGTGGGAATGGGAGCAGACCCAGCCACATAGGTTGTGGGCAGAGAATTCCAAATGTCACTGAGGAAAAGGACTTCCCAGGGATATGAAGAAGAACTCAGCTGGGTCTCCCTGGGTTAAGCAGTTGTGCGAAGGAGAAAGTGACGCTCCATTCTGGATACAGTGTGCTGCATTAAGGGGCTTGGCTATTGGTCAGCTACAGTTTCAACTGTCCTGCCAGTTCTGTGTCTTAATCCACATGATGCCTGCACCGAATGAGCAAGTGAGCAATCATAAAAACAGATTTGTTCAAGGTAGGAGAAGAATCCAGAAAGAGGTGGGATTAGCCTGAATGACTGGTCAGATCTTCCCAAGGTTGACTGAGTTGATACTGCAGGCCACCAACTTCTGCCGTGTATATAAAGCCACATGTGTAGATGGAGTCCCTGTGCGAATCTTTAGTGGTTCTTACGATGTAGGAAATGCCCTTATAGCTTCATGTGCTAGCAAACCAGAGAAGAAAAATAGGTTTGTGTTATTCCTTTGATTACATAATTGTGTTAAACATACGTGCTTTCCCCCTGATATTTACTCTGGAAAGGCCATGGCAGCATTTTCCTGATTAAATATATATATCCTTTTCTCTTTGGCACAGGTCCAGATGTGAAGAAGCTCTGTGTCCTTAGCAAAATTTTGAAGGATACATCCATAGCCATTAATCCTGTAGTTATTAGCAGCTACAGCCCTGAGAATTTTCAGCATGAATGCAGATCTATTTTGGAAAAACTGGAGACAGAGGGACAGTTTGCTTTGGCCAGGAGGGTAGCAGAATTAGCTGAGCTACCTGTGGACAACTTGGTTATTGAAGAGGTATCATTAGTCTCTTAAGTTACTTAAAATGTTAGCTTTTTACACCAGCATTAAACAGAATCAAATGAGATAGAAGATTTATAGGAGAAGAGGCTTTTTTACTTTTGACACACACCTTACTTTCAGAAATGGATGAGCCTAGGATGCCCGTTAGCAAAGAGTGTGTGTTTTAAATTCAGGTCAGCTTATAGGATATGCTGCAACTGTTGTGCTTTGAATAGAATTAAATACAGGGTGGCTTCATCTTGAACCCCCCTTCAATTACGTAAATTTAGAATTGCTTTTCATACTTTAACTTTCCAGATAAAATATTCAGGATCATCTGTAGCCAAGTCTCATGTTCTCTGACTTGATTTGGTTTTGACAAGTATGGCATTCTTGGGAGCATTCGTATTCATGACACTTTTATATCTAGGAAAGACTAAAAATTGCTTTGTTAAATTTCACAGATAACACAGGAAATGCAGACCTTAAAACACATTGACCAGTGGTCCCTGAAACAAGCAAGAATTGGCTTCTGGAAAAAATGTCACGAGAATTTTAAGAGAAATTCCATTTCAAGCAAAGCAGCTTCCTCCTTTTTCTCAGCCCAGGCCCCTGAGGCATGTGAGTGCCCAGCTGAGGGGGCACTGAGCAGCATTGAGGAGGCCCATCTGCTGCTGACACTGGCTGCACACTGGCTTGCTCAGGAGGGCCTGGTGCCCGTGGACGAGCTGGAGGAGCTGGAGAAGCGGATCTGGCTCTGCCGCATCGCCCAGCACACCCTCAGGGAAAACCCAGAGGAAACAGAGCCCAGGTTTTCTCAACAGATCTCAACTAGTGGGGAACTTTCCTTTGAAAGCGTAGCGAGTGAGTTTTCAATCTCCATGTTGGCCGCTCTGAACACATCAAAATACTTAGAACTTAATGGCCTTCCATCCAAAGAGACTTGTGATAACACACTGGGTCGGAAGGAGCAGGAATCGCTGAACTTCCTGATCGGGCGCCTATTGGACGATGGCTGTGTGCATGAAGCAAGTAGAATTTGTCGGTATTTTCATTTCTATAACCAAGATGTTGCCTTGGTGTTGCACTGCAGAGCACTGGCTTCAGGGGAAGCTAGTGTGGGTGACCTGCACCCAGAAGTCCATGCTATCCTGCAAAGTGCTGAGCTGCCTGAGGAGGAAGAACCTGGCATGCCACTAAGGAAAGCCCGGAGCAGTAAGTGAAAGAGATCAAACCTCCCTGAGTCCTGAATGGAGCTGTTGGCACTCTTTCCCAGAAAGAAAGGGTCCCTATTGGCATACTAGTTACATAAGTTCAGGGTAATCCATAAACTAGGTAATTAACTAGTCAATGAAATAGCAACACTTGTGTCTTTTAACTAGCTGTATATCAAAGTTGGAATCTATCTGACTTGTAGCTAGTCCATTGAAATTTTTCTGTACCAGTAATCATGTTTCTAATTATACATTGATAGTATATAGACATAGGCTGATTTTTGTGTTAATCTTGTATCCTGTGCCCTTGCTAAACTTGCTCATCCCAGTGGATTTCTTATAGATTCCTTGGAATTTCCTACAGACAATACTCTCTGTGAATAGAGACCGTTTTATTTCTTCCTCTCCAATCTGAATGACTATTATTTCTTTTTCTTGTTTTATTGCACTGGCTAGGACTTCCAGTATGATATTGGGGAAGAATGATAAGAGTGGACATACTTGCCTTGTTACTGATCTTAGGGAGAAAGCATTCAGTCTTTTTATTTTTAATTCAAATATAATTAATGTACAGTGTTACATGGTTTCAGGTATATAATATGATTCAATGGTTCTATACGTTATTCAATGCTCATCACAATAAATGTACTCCTAATCCTCTTCACCTATTTCACCCATCCCCCCTCCCCACCTCACCTGTGGTAACTACCAGTTTGCTCTATAGTTTTTTTCTTTTTCTACTTTGTTTTTAAGTTTACTTATTTATTTGGAGAGAGACAGTGCAAGTTGGGGAGGGGCAGAGAGAGAGAAAGAGAGAATCTCAAATAAGCTCTGCACTGTCAGCACAGAACCCAGTGTGGGGCTCAGACCCCCGAACTGTGAGATCATGACCTGAGCCGAAATCAAGACTCGGATGCTTAACTGACTGAACCACCCAGGCTCCCCTGTTCTCTATAGTTAAGAGTCCATTTTTTTGCCTCTTTTATTCTTTATTTATTTCTTAAATTCCACATGAGTGAAATTGTATTTCTTTCACTGACTTACTTCACTTAGCATTATACCCTCTACATCCATCCATATTGTTGCAAATGGCCAGATTGTGTTCTTTTTTTTTTTTTTTTTTTAATGTTTATTCATTTTTGAGAGACAGAGAGAGACAGAGCATGGGCGGGGAAGGGGCAGAGAGAGAGGGAGACGCAGAATCTGAAGCAGCCTCCAGGCTCTGAGCTGTCAGCACAGAGCCCGAGGCGAGGCTCGAACTCACAAACTGTGAGATCATGACCTGAGTCGAAGTCGGGCACTCAACTGACTGAGCCACCCAGGCGCCCCAACTGTGTTCTTTTTTTATGGCTGAGTAATATTCCATTGTGTGTATATACCTCATCTTCTTTATCCATCCATCTATGAATGGACACTTGGCTTGGTTCTATATCTTGGTTATTATACATAATGCTTCTATAAACATAGGGGTTGTATATCTTTTCAAATTAGTGTTTTTGTATTCTTTGGGTAAATACCCAATAGTGGAATACTAGATCATATGGTAGGTCTATTTTTAATTTTTTGAGGAACCTCCATACTGTCTTCCACAGTGGCTGCATCACCTTGGATTCCCAGCAGGAGTGCACTAGGGTTCCTTTTCCTCACCAACACTTGTTATTTCTTATGTTTTTTATTTTAGCCATTCTGACAGGTGTAAAGTGATATCTCATTGTGGTTTTGATTTGAATTTCCCTGGTGATGAGGGGGATGTTGAGCATCTTTTCATGTGTCTGTTGGCCATCTGGATGTCTTTGGGAAAATATCTATTCACGTCTTACATATTTTTAGTTGGATTGTGTTTTTTGGTGTTGAGTTGTTTATATATTTTGGAGATTAACCCCCTAATGGGATATTTTATTCACAAATATCTTCTCCCATTCAGTAGGATTTTTTTTGGTTTGTTGATGGTTTCTTTTGCTGTGTAAAAGCTTTTTATTTTGGTGTTAGTCTCAATAGTTTAATTTTGCTTTTTTTTCCCCTTGCCTGAGGAGACATATGTAGAAAGAGGTTTCTACAGCTGATGTCAGAGAGATTACTGCCTATGTTTTCTTCTAGGAATTTTATGGTTTCAGGTCTGACATTTAGGTCTTTAATCCATTTTGAATTTTTTGTGTGTGTGTATGCTTTCTCTCTCTCTCTCTCTCTTTAAATGAGGTCAATATATGTGTACTGACAGGAAAAAATGTACAACAACATAACTTTATTTTTGTAAAAAATAAATGGTGTGCATGTGCCCATGTACCTGTGCAAACCCATGCACAGAAAATAATGCATACCAAGCAAGTAAGAGACATTATTCTGGCAAATTTGGTGGGGGTGGTATTGAATGGATAAATGACTTTCACTTGTTACTTTATGCACTTCTCTACTGTGATTCATTACACTAAGCATGTAATACTTTTGCATTTAAGATACTACACATTAAAAATATGCCTTAAAAAGAAAAAGGTAAATAGCAACTCAGACCATGTTATCCCCTGCTTAAAACCCTTCCCTGGGGTTGTGGTTGTAGGTAAGGCAGAACGAGCTCGCTCTACCTGTTGAAATCAACGTAAAACCTGGCACACAGCAGGCAGCACTGAGTGACACAAATTATGATTCCCCCTCCCCGCCCCCACCTCCCATCACCTCCAGCCTGAGTGTGATGCTGCCTGAAACCCAAAACTAAGCACTAAGCCTGACAGAACACGTGTTCCAGGAGAAGCCCTGTAGAACGGGCTCAAGGAGCAGGAAAGGGAACTCCTAACACCCTTTCTCTTTAATCTCAGCTCCTAAGAAGCCCTTTGGCTGTGGTAGTAGAGGCTGGAGCCACAGCTGGTAAGATCCAAAACTCAGAGAGGAACTTTATTTTTTGGATTCGAGGTGTCCTGGTCTCAAGACGATGCAGTGAACCCCTGTTCTCTTTTGCATTATCCTGTCTGCTGGCCCAGGATGCAGGCACAGTCAGGGAAAGTGCAGGATAGAATGAGGCTGCTAAAATTCCAGCTGTTGGCCAGAAGGTTGAAAAGTGAAGCCTCAGGGAACCGGAAAATACTTGGGAGAGAGATTCAGGAAACCCAACAATAAAATTGTTTATGAACTCCAGGGCTCAATCCTGGGCTTTGCGTATATAGACCTGCTCCTAATCAGCATATCAAGACTCCGAGAACTGAATTAACAACTACACTACCCAGGCTGCAGACTGAGCATAGGATGTTACACACATGCAGGCTAGATCTGAATGGCACTGCAAAGGATTTGAAAACTGATATTAAAATCACAGCCACTGGGTGGCTCAGTCAGTTAAGCATCTGACTTTGGCTCAGGTCATGATCTCGCAGTTCTGAGGTCAAGCCCTGAATTGGGCTGTCTGCTGTCAGGGCAGAGCTTGCTTTGGATCTTCTGCCTCCCTCACTCTCTGCCCCTCCCCTGCTCACACTCTCACTCTCTCTCAAAAATAAATAAAAAACATGGGGTGCCTGGGTGGCTCAGTTGGTTAAGCATCCAACTTAGGCTCAGGTCATGATCTCACGGTTCATGGGTTCAAGCCCTGCGTCGGCTCTGTGGTGACAGCTCGGAGCCTGAAGCCTGCTCCAGATTCAGTGTTTCCCTCTCTCTCTGCCCCTCCCCTGCTCACACTCTCTCTCTCAAAAAATAAACATTAAAAATAAATAAATAAACATTTTTTAAAAATGGTCCTTAAAAAAAAAAAAAAAAAACCAACACAGTCTACAGAACATGGGTTGGATATCATAGCCGAAACATAACCAGATCAACTGCCTGCTTAAAACAAAACCGGGGGCGCCTGGGTGGCGCAGTCGGTTGGCGTCCGACTTCAGCCAGGTCACGATCTCGTGGTCCGTGAGTTCGAGCCCCGCGTCGGGCTCTGGGCTGATGGCTCAGAGCCTGGAGCCTGTTTCCGATTCTGTGTCTCCCTCTCTCTCTGCCCCTCCCCCGTTCATGCTCTGTCTCTCTCTGTCCCAAAAATAAATAAACGTTGAAAAAAAAAAAAATTAAAAAAAAAAACAAAAAACCAACATTCTTCATAAGATTTAAACAAGAATCAGAGTCTCATACTATTCAAAATGTCCAGGATGCAACTTGAAATTACTTGAACATTTAGGTGTATGTGTTTCACCAAATGTAGGTAGTTTTCAGACCTTATGTTTTCAGATATTTTTTCAACACTGTCCTCATAGTCCTCTCCTTTTGGGACTCCAGTGATGCAAATCATAGAACTTTTGTCACTGTCTCACAAGTTCTTGTGACTTTATTCAATTTTTTTTCATTTTTTTTCGTCTTAATTCAGATTGGATCATTTTTCTTTCCTTGTTTTCAGATTGGATCATTTCTGTCTGTCCATTTTCAATTTCACGGACTCTTTTCTCTGGCATTTGCATGCTGCTCTTGAGTTTATTTCTGTGATTTTAAATTTTCAGTTATTTTTCACTTCCAGAATTTCTATTTTATCCTTTATACCTTGTTTCTTTGAGACTCTGTTTTTCTTTTTGTCTCAAGAACACTTATAATTGCTTGTTGGAACAATTTGTATGATAGCTACTTTGAAAGATAGTTTGTTCAATAAATGGTAATTCCAACATTTTGTCACTTTAGTACCGGGGGTATTTTTGTGTATTTAGAAAGCAGGGGAGGGGCAGAGAGAGAACCCAAGCAGGCTCTGAGCTGTCAGTGCAGAGCCTGTCACGGGGCCCGATCCCACAACTGCAAGATCATGACCTGAGCCAAAAATCAAGAGTTGGACACTTAACTGATTGAGCCGCCCAGCACCTCTGGACCTCATTCTTTTTAATGGCTGCAGAGCATTCTATACACTAATTTTATTTAAGACTTTATTGTTTAATAGTACTGTATTTTTGTTTGTTTTAATTTTTTTTTAATGTTTATTTTTGAGACAGAGAGAGACAAAGCATGAACGGGGGAGGGTCAGAGAGAGGGAGACACAGAATCTGAAACAGGCTCCAGGCTCTGAGCTGTCAGCACAGAGCCCGACACGGGGCTTGAACTCAACGGACCGCAAGGTCATGACCTGAGCCGAAGTCAGCTGCTCAACCGACTGAGCCACCCAGGCGCCCCAATAGTACTGTATTGATACATACTTAAAGTCTTCAATTTTGTTTTTGCTGTTAGGAACACTGTGATCTAAATTCTCCCTTCTACTTTTTTTCCTAATAGAAACCCTTTCTCAATTCAAGACCACTTTCTTCTATTTTCGGCTGAGAGGTTGTTTTGATTTTTTTCTTTTTTAAGTCAGGAATGGATTTTAATTTTTATCATGCGCTTCAGGCCTCTATCCGGTTGACCCTTGGTTTTTCTCATTTCCGATTTGGAAAAATCCTTCAGAGTCAATAGAAGATTGAGTTGGGGAGGGGGAGGCTGGCGGCAGGGGCTGGTGCCAGCCTCATAGATGCAGGGTTGTGAAGACTGTACCTCAGGCAGTGACCAGGGAGATGTTTTAGAGATACAGTCAGCTAGATCTGGTGACTTAGGTGGTACGAGAGGAAATTGGGAGGGTGTGTGGAGGAGGGTTCAGCAAACATCTTTGGTAATTATCTAGAGTGTTCACTGGGTGGCTTGGAGTCTTGTGTAGCCTCTCGAGGCCTTTGAAGTCTCCTGGCCGGGATTTCCTGGAAGAAGGCAATGAAATAGTGGGGTGTGGGCCCAGTCACAAGTGGTCCCAGACCCAGGGGGAGTCATGGAGGTGTAACGGGAGGAAAGTGTGAGCAAACAGATTGTGCCATAGGGGGCTTGGGAGAGGCCTTTACTTGCCAGCTTAAAGCCCCCCTCAAACCTGTATCTGCTTCCAGCTTCAAGTTTGGATAGTCAGTCACTTGTGATGCTGCCCCCCAGGGATGAAGTGGTGACTAATCTGGAAACTCTGACAAGCAAATGCCTCCATGGGAAGAACTACTGTCGGCAGGTCCTGTGTCTGTATGAACTTGCCAAGGTATGTGCCCAATGATGGGGCCTCTGGGGCAGCTGAGGGAGGGAAGCAGGAAGATGGAGATAGATTTTGGATGCTGCCAAGTTGGCCCTTCACGTGATAACCATGACACGAGAGCAGATGGCTCGTCAAGATGTCGGCCCCTGTAAATCCATCTCTGGGAATACCGGGGACTCCAGGCCAAGTGCCAGGCCTTTTGAGTCCTGGCTGTGCCCCAGCCAACCAGAAGTGAGGGCAAGAAATTTCACTTTTCTGGGCTCCTGATTCTCCATCTATAAATGACTTAATCATGAAGGTCCCTTCTAGCCATAATATCTTAGTTAGCTTCAGGATTGTTTGGAGGTCTCCATATGCGGAAGAGCCCAAAATAAGTTATAAAATAAAATGGAATGTGATGACTGTAAAGACAGGAACCAGAGCAGCCAGAAATTGTTTGTGGCTTTGTGCTGATCGAGGGGAGAAAATAATAGACACTGAGAAGTGGGAGAACACAGGAGAAATAATGGCAGGCACTAAAGCCCTTTGGAAGAGCTTCTTTGGAGATTGAGGGTTTTGCTGCTGCTGTGGGAACAGCCGAGTGGAGGCTCTTGCCTTTTATTCAACTTTCTTACATTTCATAACATTTGAAAAGCTCAGTGTTCAACAAGAGGTGAGTCACCTGATGGTTTCTGAAGACAAGCCTTTCTTTCTCTTGCTTGGATTCAGCTCATTGGTGAAGAGAAAGAAAGGGCTAGAAAATAGTGCTTCTTCTTCTAAGGTTTCTGCCCAGGGTGAGGGATCTTTAACCTCAGAAAAAATAGTGGAGTCTGTCCACATAGGATTTCAGAAACGGATGCCTTTTGCTAGCTTTTTTCCTGGCTCCTAACAGTAGCTTTGACCAACTTTGCCTTCCTCTCAGGAGTTGGGCTGTTCCTACGCAGATGTGGCCGCTCGGGACGGTGAGGCCATGCTCAGGACGATCTTGGCCTCTCAGCGGCCCGACCGATGCAGGCGGGCCCAGGCTTTCATCAGCACCCAGGGCCTCGAGCCAGACACAGTGGCTGAACTTGTGGCTGAAGAGGTGACCCGGGAGCTGCTGACCCCATCGGAGGAAACAGGTGCTCCACCCTACATGCCTCCATGTCTTTCAGACCACATTCCCACGTTGCCAGCATAAGGAATCTGCATGTCATGTTCATGTGCATCGTGCATGCTGCCTCTGAGACTACCAGGCTGCACTTGTCAGAGGAGAGAACACACTGCATTTATTTTGTTATTGTTACTTTTTGTTTATTATTTTATGATTATGCTTAGAGTAGCTATGCCTTTCTCGGAGCTAACGAACTCCTGCTGACCTATAAGGTGACCACTAGGCCAACGTGTCTGAGCTCAGCGAAGCAGACAGCTGCACTGGGAGCTCCTTCCGCATTACTGGGCAGAGTGCCTGGCATGGGGTTCTTAGCTTTCTCTCAACTCTCAAGGCTAAAAGCAGCCCCTTTCTCACCACCTTTTTATCCAGGACTTAAGCAGATGTTCACCCCAGCAGAGGAAAGCCAGACATTTCTTCAGCTGACCACTCTGTGTCAAGACCGCACGTTGGTAGGCATGAAGCTATTAGACAAGATTTCCTCCGTTCCCCATGGGGAGTTGTCTTGCAGTAAGTTCTTGGCTGTTTTCTTACATGTTTGGGCCCAAGCCGGTCTCCAAGAAGTCTCCCCAAGTTAGTCTTTCCAAAACTCAACTTGGATCCTTGTTCCTGCTCTGGATCCCTTCCCTTCCAGCATAGTTTACAATTTCTTGGTGGAGAGCCATCAGTCATTGAAGAAAATTCAGAAAATAAATATGGGAATGCTGCCCAAAATGTAAAATTTACACAAGAAGGTAACCTTATAACATTTATATAACATTTACCTTACCTTACTCTCACGTTATCCCCTAAAATGGGGATATTACAGTCCCCATTTTATTTTTTTTTTTCAACGTTTATTTATTTTTGGGACAGAGAGAGAGCATGAACGGGGGAGGGGCAGAGAGAGAGGGAGACACAGAATGGGAAACAGGCTCCAGGCTCTGAGCCATCAGCCCACAGCCTGACGCGGGGCTCGAACTCACGGACCGCGAGATCGTGACCTGGCTGAAGTCGGACACTTAACCGACTGCGCCACCCAGGCGCCCCTACAGTCCCCATTTTAGAAGGTAACTGAAGCTGAGAGAAGTTGATTGATTTGTAACTGTTACGTGTCAGAAGTGTTACTTGCACCCAGTCCCTGTGACTTGAAAGCATGCTCGCTTTCCACAATATCTAGTTCATTCTAGGCATTCGGTAGTATGTGTCCATCTGATCTTTCTCTATGGAAGTCTATAGGCATTTTTTAAAAAATGGCATTATCCTGTGTATACTGTTTATAATTACTTTATGAACATGCTGTCATTAACATCTTTCCATGACCATATTCTTCTATATCATTGTCACTGGTTACACAATATTTCTCATGTAATTATAACATTTTATACCTTACTTTGGTATAAGATTGCTTCCAACTTTCTGTTTTCAACACCGTGACAAGCATCCTTATAGGCACATTTATATGCACATTGATGATTATCTCCCTAAGATAAATTCCTGATTCAAAAGTATGTCTATTTTTGAAGCTTTATATGTCCATTGCCACACTTTACTCCAAAGCTGGTGTCTTCTCAGAGTCTTCTCCAGACAGGCTGTCTATATAGGCCCCTCCACCCTGCTGCCAGGGTTCGCAATCCTTTCTTACCCTGACTGCCTTACCTACCCAGCCACGGAGCTGCTGATCCTGGCCCATCACTGCTTCACGCTGACATGCCACATGGAGGGCATCAGCCGAGTCCTGCAGGCTGCCCGGTTGCTTACAGACAAACACTTGGCCCCCAGTGAGGAGTATGGGCTGATGGTAAGTCACCCCTGAACCCCCACCCTCCATTCTGAGGCCACCTTTGAGAGAACAGATAGGCCAGGGACCAGTTCAGAGCTGACATGGTCTTAGGGCATTTGCTCCTCTGGATACCACTGCCTACTTGGGAGCTGGCTGGGCAGCTCAACCCTCTGCTCTAGGTTAGGCTTACTGTCAAAATCAGAGCAGAGACTGCCCCAAAGGAGCAGATATCAAGAGGGTCTATGCCATGCTCCAGGGCTGTCCTACCCCCTTGCCAGGGCAGTTCATTTATCTAGAGGGCTGAGACAGCTCTGTTTCCCCCCAAAACAAGGTTCAGTGTTGTCTCTGAACTGAAATGAGCTGACAGCTCACACCTCCTGTGCCTCCCCAGTCTCCCCAGGCTTGAAACTGACCCATGTGGGTGAGCAAGCCACTGGGCCCTGTAATAAGGCGTGGTGGGAAGAGGAAGCGTGCCTGCCTACCATGTCACGTCAACACTTAGGTTTATAGACGACTGAGGAGGCAACAGCCAGTGGTGGCCCAATGGCGAGCATTTCTGAATCCTCCAGAGGAGGTCCCATTGGGTACATGGGAAGGGAGGGAGGGAGCTAAGAATGGCAGCCTTGCCATTAGCCTTTCTGCTCCCTGGAGGTTGGCATCTGAAAGCAACCAAAATGATGAGAGCAGCGGTGATCCAGCTGACACTGATGCAAGCTGCCCTCACCCTTTCCAGGTGCGGCTGCTCACTGGCATTGGAAGGTACAATGAGATGACCTACATATTTGATTTGCTGCATAAAAAGCACTACTTTGAAGTGCTGATGAGGAAGAAGTTGGATCCGGTAGGTGTACAGTATTTTGAGCTCCAGGATGGCATATATTGTTGACTTTACAGCTGACTTCTCAGGAATAATCCCAGTCAGGGTGGCCCCCTGGGATCAAAGGGAGAGAATTAAAGAACTTCCTAGGACACACACCGTAACCAGTAGCTTTAAGTTACAGAGTTCAGACTAGGTAGCAATTATCCCAATAGATGTTAAATAATGAGGAAAACAAGTTTGTGCACTTCCTGTCAGCCTGTCACCTGCCTCGGCTGTCTGAATGCTGGCTCCGGGGAAGCAAAAACCCTTCCTGGGAGCCATGTGGAAGTAGATTAACCAGCTCAGAATGCTGTGTCTGATGGCTTTGAGTGGAGAGTTTTCAAGGGACCATGAGAATGCGTGTTGCCAAGAGCCGCTAGGAAGTGAATGGAATGCCCAGGCCTGGGCTTGGAAGGCTGTGGGGCAGCTTACAGTGATGACCAGGAAGGAGGCCTGGAAGCCAAGGCCTGACCTGTCAGCCCTCTAGGCTCCGGGCACTTCTCTGTCTTTGGCGTGCCATGTGACCCCAGGCATGTCACTTTCGGAGCCTCTGTTCCCAAATCATTCATTTGGCTGATGGATTGCTTCAGCCTCTTTCACCTCTGAAGATTTGAAAACCAAGGCACATTTTTGGCTTCTGGGAACTTGAGCTCAGCCAGTCAGGACTAAGAGATAAAGCAGAAAAACTCTCCCCAGTGCTGGGCCAGTTTCAGGACAAACCAGTCCAATTGTGAGGAGAGGAGCAAGTCCTGGGCCGAGGTACACCTGCAGGATACCCCAGAGGGTTTTTTAAAAATTGTTTCCAAGGCCTTTTGGTTTGTGCATGGAAATATTCTTTTAATAAGTTTTTTTCCTGATAACAAAAGTAACGCATATTCACTATAGAGACACTTGGAAAACAACAATGCACAGAAAAAAGTCCTCACCAGGAGACAGCCACTGCTAACAGTCTGGTGTAGGCCCTTTCTCTGCACATGTGGCCAGAAACATATATACATACGTAGTTACGTATTTTTTAGCAAAACTTTTATCATGGTGTGTAGATATAAAATAGCCTGCTTTTCTCACTTAATAAGCATGTCATGAATATTTCCCAAACCAACATTGGCTGTAATGGCTACATGGTATTCTCTTAGTCCTTATTCTGGACATCTGGGTTCTTTGCAGTTGTTTGCTATTGAATACCTGTGGTACATCCATCTCAGCACGTTTCTCTGCTTACTTCTTAAGGGATAGATTCCTAAAAAATGGAACTGTTAGAGTAATGCACATGTGCACATTTTTGAGGGTTCTCCCTTCTGACAGGTTTCACCGTTCACATTTGTACCAGCAGAGAGGATGTGCCTGTTTTCTTACGGTAGCATAAACTTTTGTGTTCATTTTTGCTTATCTTTTCCTTTTTCTTGGGAGTTGTCAAGGAACTTTCAGAACCAAGGGACTCAGCCAGTCATGCCCCCTCGCAGTCACTGGTTGACCTTGGTACTCCCCTTTTTCCCTGGGCAGAGCGGTACCCTGAAGACAGCCCTGCTGGACTACATCAAACGCTGTCGCCCGGGAGACAGTGAGAAGCACAACATGATTGCTCTGTGCTTCAGCATGTGCCGGGAGATTGGGGAGAACCACGAGGCAGCCGCCTGCATCCAACTGAAATTGATCGAGTCTCAGCCCTGGGGTGAGAAAGGTCACAGCAGTGCCCTCAGGCCAGTGCTGCCAGCCAGGAGAGGTTTTTGGGACTAAGAAGGGGATTAATACCCACTTCAGCTATTAACTGCCACTCAGTGGGGCCCCAGCTGGGCAGACAAGAGACGGAAGGGGATTTGGAAGGCATTTGCCCCTCTCGTAGCCCATGCACCCGGGGTGACATCCATCCGGAAGCAATGTGTACACTGAGGCTGGGCGAGCCTGCCTGGATGCTTCTGAGAACTAGATGAACCCTGCTCCAAAGTGTGTGCTTCTGGTCCAGTAGCCTTTAGCTGAGTAAGACATGCCTGCCTCCTAGCGAATGTGAGCTGGATGTTTCTAGTCCAGCCCACCATCACTGAGTGGGATGGGAGCAGCCAGCCTCCGGAGTCAGACACACCCCACAGGTTTCCCCTTCTCTCCCGCAGAGGACCGCCTCAAGGACGGGCACCACCTGAAGCAGCTGCTGCTGAAAGCCCTGACTCTGATGCTGGATGCAGCAGAGAGTTATGCCAAGGTAACAGTGGAGCCTCATTCCAGAACGGCCTTACAGCTTGGTGTCTGCAGTAGGAATTATCTCCCTGGGCTCTTCCAAGTGAAAGGAGACGGAGCCTTGGGCCAACGGGGGGCAGAAGCGGTGAGTTCAGTTGCTGGAAGGTTCCCAGGGGACATGCCAACATGTCCCCTGTGCCTCCCTCTGCCCTTGTCTCTCAGGACTCCTGTGTGCGACAGGCCCTGCACTGTCACCGGCTCACCAAGTTGATAACACTGCAGATTCACTTTCTGAACACTGGCCAGAACACAATGCTCATCAACCTGGGCCGCCACAGGCTGATGGACTGCATCATTGCTCTACCTCGGTTCTACCAGGTAAGCAAGGAAGGAAACTCTAGAAGTCCGCTTTGTTGCCAGCACCCCTTCCTGCCACCCCTCTCCTGGGGCCCACAGGTTGAGTCACTTGCCTGGAATGTCAGAACTAGAGACAATCAGGGTAATTCTAAGCTTTTACTTTTAGCTGTCCGATACACCAAATTGCTTTTCATGGCAGGATTTGTTAGCATATTGTTTGGACAGAGGTTGGAGCTTGCGGTTAGGCCAGCAGAAAGGCAGACAACCTTTGGAGAAACATTCCTGCTAATGGGCTGAGTATCTCTTAGCCCGCCCCACTGTTTCTAGGATGGTACACCTGGGTTAGCATAGGGAGTCAGGGCTGCTGGGAGGCTGGCTTTAGCACTTAGGTTACCAGGGAATCAGCCCCTTCCCTGTTCCTTACACAGTTGAGTTAGTGGGAAAAATACGATTTCTCAGTAGTTTTACTAACTCATTGTGAAGATTAAAAATACTGCAGGAAAATGGGGTTTAAGGGAAGAGAAATGTCAAACGAACACCAAACTTCCCAATGCTAATGCTAATAGTCTTTCCGCATGTTGGTGATGGTCACATTCACCATGAATGTAACAGTAGGAAGTTGTTTTTTAGAACCCCTTGCCTTCAATTTTATATCAGATAGGGTTCTAATGGTATCCTTCTTCCCCTCCATCCTTTTATAAGGCTTCTATTGTGGCTGAGGCCTATGACTTTGTTCCTGATTGGGCTGAAATTCTATACCAACAAGTGATTGTTAAAGGAGACTTTAATTACTTGGAAGAATTTAAGCAGCAAAGGTTATTAAGATCTAGTGTATTTGAAGAGATTTCAAAAAAGTAAGTATTAAAATGACTCTGCTTTGAGATAAGGCATGGGTTAAGAATTCTATGGCTAAATAGAACATGTCTGTAGCTGCCTCTCTGAGATGGCAAACAGATGTCAAGAATCCCCAGGGGCACCTGGGTGGCTCAGCCGGTTGAGCATCAGAACTTTTGGTTTCGGCTCAGGTCATGATCTTGCAGTTCGTGAGGTAGAGCCCTGCGTCAGACTCTGCACTGACAGCGCAGAGCCTGCGTGTGATTCTCTCTTCCCCTCAAAATAAATCAACTTAAAAGATCTCTTGCTTCTGGATGTTTTTTTTAACAAACGTATGCAAATAGATGAATGAGAACAGTTTACTTACAGCACGCTGAATTTAAAATGGGAGGACAGCTGTTCAGCTTGTCCAAGGTGCCAAACACTCTAAACCTCAGGGGCCTCCTTTGGAGTACTGAACTTACTGCAATTAAAGTGAGCATTAAGATAACATTTTTAATGAAATAATTTTATGTTTATCCAGGACCCCTAATACCATAGATAGAATTTCTCAGATTCCAGCATCGTCTATGTAAGTAGCCGTGCCAGAGTAGACAGCTCTCGCTCAAGATATAGTATCTTAACCTGTACATTCTTCTATTTCTTTTCTAGATACAAACAGCATCAGCCTACTGACACAGCTGTGAAAAACCTGAAGAAGTTACTCACTTACTGTGAAGATGTCTACTTGTATTACAAACTTGCATATGAACACAAATTTTATGACATTGTAAATATGCTTCTGAAGGACCCTCAAACTGGCTGCTGTCTAAAGGACATGCTAGCAGGTTAGGTGGATGCAGATGATAGGAGGGTGGTTACTGCCAAGATGTCATAGATGCCTGTTTTCTTGTACTGAAGTGAGGTACTGACAGATGTTTGTTCAGAATAATGTGGTGGGGGTATGTGTTGTCAAGTTGTAAAACCCCAGGACTGACCATAACCAGTCCTCTGTGAATATTGGGTAAATGAGAGAATTTTCACGAGGAAATTCTTACTTAAAAGTGATTGTTCATCTATACCACTTCAGATAGTATAGTATTGGTATAAAGATCAAATGCTCCATCTTCCTGAAGATGGCTTCTATTTAGATATGAAATATTGATTAAAGAATATCTGTGCCTGCAGATTCCAGTTTCAAAGGAATTTAATATTTACACAGTTAAGGAACAGATGATACATTTCCATTTGTTAGAAACTGATCTCTATAATAAAATAGATTTTAAATTCATTGTATGTCATCATTACTGCCAAGGAAATCTTAGCCCTTGTCTGCCCTAAAACAATATTTACTGTAATTATTGCTGTGTAGTCATTGCTTTCTGTTAATTCCTCCATTTAGATGGTTCTTACACTTAGTATTCTACAGAGCTTTGATTGAGGTTCCTATTTCCTATTTAAGAGAAACTTAAAACATGTTTTGTTGTCCCTACTTTTGATTCTCTGACAGTTTCAAAAAGACTCCAACCACAAATTTGGTTAAATTGCTTAAAATATATAATAAAGAGGATCACCCAATCTACGCTTTTACAGCCGTAACCTGAGTAATAAGCTCAATTACTCCAAATAAATAAGCTCTTCTCCGTACTGAGTTAGGCCTTACTATCTAAACAAGCAAATAATTTGCCCAAATAAGGAGAGGAAGGCAGCCCTATACCTTTGTCGCTCTAGGGTGACACTAATCAAGCCTGGCACATCATTTTTGTCTTAAAGCTGTTAACTGCTCATCAGGCATTATTAATAGCTTTGTAAGTATACAGAGAACTCTAGTCCCAAGAGCTGTTGTTCTATACTCTCCAAAAATATCTCTTGGGAGTTAACACAAAATTTAAGTCCTCACAATAGTGATTTTATTAAATTAGTTGCTTTATAAAACATTGCAGATGTCATAATTGTTAACATAACAATTTACCAAACTGTAGTCAACTGGTGCAGTTTGCTGAGCATGTTTTATAAAGGAAAGGAAATGCCAAAACCCTGTTAAAGTTGTTCCATTGCAGCCCAGGAGAACAAAGGAGGATTGTTCAGACACTTAAATCAGGGAAATGAAACAGGTAAAGAGCTTCCCTCCCCCGTCTGAAGCACTCCGTCAGCAGAACAGTCTGATAAATAGAAACTAGACAGTCTATGCATTCAAGAGATTCCACAACTTGTAATGCAACACAATAATGGAGGTCTACCTTCTTCAGCTTCAAAGTTGGAGGGTTTTGGTCATTTGATTTTTAAGTATCAAGCTAGTGCTTTTCAGCCGTTGTATCTTCACTCTGAGATAAGCAGTCTTCTTCACAATGTATTTTTAATATCCTCACGCTCAATTTTAAGACAAAGCAATTTTAATACTAGGTGCACACGGCATGCCCTTGCTGCAAACTGCTTTTCTTGACAAGTTATGAAGTAGTTCAAGGAGGTATGGTTAAGGCTGTATTACTGAATGGTGCTGGTAAATACTACACAATTTTTGTCATGTTGCAACCTTTGTTTCCAATTCAGTGACTGCTGCTATGGAATCAGAGAGCAACAATGACAACATTATTACGCTTGTTTTTTTTAAACTATGATTTAGTAGCAACTGAGGTTCCCAATTTTAACCCCTTGGCAGCAAGATCCAAGTTCCCTCATTCGCACATTAGCACCTAAGTGTCAAGGGGTTAAATAACCAGCACAAAAGATACTGCACTTCTGATTGTAGCATTTGGCAGAACTGAAAGGAAAGGAAGTTGTGCTACATGTTGAAGGGATTGTGGGCAACAGAAAGAAGACACCAGGAGAAGATAAAATGTCACATGAAGTCTTCATAGTCTTGTACATATCCTCCATCATAACCACCATAATCTGCCAGATCGTCTTTCATGGTGGCCTTTAATCCCCCTCCAGGAACCACGCCTTTCTTCTTCTTTTTGGCTTTGCTTTGCTAAAGACAAAAGAGAGTTAATTCATGAGACTGTCCACTGTGGGCACCTTTTTCTGGCACAGAAACCCTCACAGAGACACTAAAGCCTCTGGCAACAAAAAAACTTTAGGGGAGATCTCAGACCTAACCCAAAGCAATTTCTGTTCCAAAAGAAAACTCTGACCATGTCTGTGAACAAAAGGACAGTAATGGCACTCAGGCTCCAGCTCTCTTCCAATTTAAATTTTAGTTCAGGCTCCCAGTACACTGAGAATATTATGCCTACACCCCCATCCTAATGTGATAGGCATCTCCCTTGCATGTTTGCCCTTACCTTTTCTTGCTTTTGTTTTTCACTGCAAAGCACAGTCAATGAATTGGTAATCTTTTTCAAGTCATCAATTTCCACTAAAAAAAAAAGAAAAAGGAATTACCACCTCTACTTTGTCCATCATTAGCTTCAGTAACTTTAAAAAGGCTATGAATTTGTCCTGTTAAACATAAGATGGTAAAGAATCACGATTCAGTCTATGGCTAGGCTCACAAATCAGAACTATTTAACGTAAAATAGAAAACTCAGCAACAAAAATTTTATAATGACCTGAAATAACCAAGACACCATTGTTCAAAAAGAAACCCGAAGTGTCTTCAGAGCTCATACTGTCCCCTACCATACCTCCTTAATCTAAACATGTGAGGGGGCAAAAAAATAAACACACGGAGGATCACCATGCCTTTCCACAACACATCCTCGATGCACACTGAGGAGTGGCTGAATGAACATGGAACAACCATTCTTAAAACTACAAATTACAACTCCCCACCCTTTAGGGTCTCTATTTTCTACCACTTCTACCACGGGAACCAGAATGAAAACAGGTTATCTCAGAAATCTCAGTATCCTACTAGGAGACAAGTCTGATGAGTGGACAACACATCCTTTGATCCTTATAAAAATACCAAGCTGAAACACAGCAGTTTTTAGCTACCAAAAAAGAGTTTCAGTTTTGGTTAGAGAGCACCTTCAAAAAGAAGAAAAAAAGTATATGTAAATAAAATACCAACTATGGGTATATCACTAATCAAATTCAGAACACCCAAATGAGTAATGATTTCTCAAGGAAATCCCAATTGAAAGTTCATCGTGTAGAATTCCTTTTTCTCGATCTTAAAAACAGCAGTGCTAGCAAAAACAGTCCCTTCCACATTAGTGCCACACCACCCCTGGTTTTTACTCCCACACACCCTGTCTCTGAAATGTATGACTCCTTTCAGGGCATGGCACCACACCCACAGACCCAGAATATAGGTACCTGTTCTGTTGAGCAACTTAAACCTATAGTCACAGGCTTCCTTGTTTGTAAAATGAACACTTACTATGGTTGCACTCAGCTCTAAAATTCCGTATGGTGAGAGACAGTTTTCCCCAAAAGATACTTCCTCGTCCATTTAAGATATAATTAGATAAGGGGAGCCAACAGCTCAGAGCCTGCATCGGATTCTGTGTCTCCCTCTCTCTCTGCCCGAACCCTGCTTGCACTCTCTGTCTCAAAATCAACGTTAAAAAAAAATTTTTTTTTAAAGATATAATTAGATAAAAGAATAAGCTAGTGTTTTATCAGCTTTGTATCAGCAAAGTCCAGATGTCCCTTTGGGAAACCATTTTAAAAACATTAAGAAGAAAGCCTCAAAAAACAAAACCACTCAAACTCACTGGGTATTTGCAGAACATTCCCAAGGTAACTTCTGAAAAGGAAATCCTAAGTCTATTATAGCATCCCAAAAAAAGTCAACCTCCATCCTCCTATGATGGGCTGTTACTAAAATCCACCTACAGAAGTAGAGATTAGAATTACTTACGTGAAATACACACATCTCGAACTAAGGCTTCCAAAAAACTGGCATAATATAGTGACTTTTCATATTGTGTAATTTTATCTTTTAGTAACTTTCCAAACTCTGTGAAGTCATCTCTTGAAGATGGGTTCATAGCATCTATTCCATAAACTGTATTATTAACACCTGCAGGAGAAGAGGGAGCACTAAAAATATCAGAAAGATTTTTTTTAGGTTTATAAACCAATTCGGTATCTGAACAACGCTGTTATTTCATGCTAAAGCAGAGTTTCTTAACCTGGGTCCACTGGAGTTCTTGGACAGAATTCAGCAGGTCTGCAAATTTGGATCAAAGATTACAACTTTATTTTCATTAACCTCTAATTTAGCATTTCCTTCCATTTTGATTACAGGCAATAAATCACAGTGGTTATAACTAGCAAAAACCTGTTACTAGTAAAGATCAGATATTTTCATATCACATTACAGTTGTAGTTCTCTTAAAATATTGTTTCGGTCATCATTACTTTCAAATTACATTACTTATTAGATAGACCTGCCACTAGATCTTATTTACTGCATTAATGAAACACATTATTACTGTATCTCATCTTTTTAACATTATACCTATTTCAATATAACAGACTTACTTAGTAAGTAAAATTCTATGAATTTTATTTTCTGCATTTAAAAAATCATATCAAGAGGAAACCTGTAGTTTTCACCACAGCACCAAAAGCGTCCCTGGCACAAAAAGGATGTTTTTAAAGTTTATGTCTAAGAATAGCCTGCAGCAGGGGAGGGCCTGGGTGGATCAGCTGAGCGGCTGACTCTTGCTTTTGGATCAGGTCATGATCCCACTGTCATGGGATCAAGCCCTACGTCGGGCTCCATGCTGAGCATGGAACCTGCTTGGGATTCTCTCTCTCTGCCCCTCTTCCCCTGTTCCTTTCTCAAAATAAATAAACTTAAAAAAAAAAAAAAATAGGCCACAGTAAAATGGGGAGAGAAGGAAAAAGCAAACAAAACAAAAACCCAGATGGCTCCTGTCAAAGTATGCAGCTGACTCCAGAAGCTAAGAGGGGTAAGCCATGTATTAAAATCCCAACAGAGGGGCACCAGGGTGGCTCAGTTGGTTAAGCATCTGACTTCGACTCAGGTCATGATCTCACAGTTTGTGGGTACAAGCCCTGCCATGAGGCTAGGCTCTGTGCTGACAGCTCAGAGCCTGAAGCCAGCTTCGGATCCTGTGTCTCCCTCCTTCTCTGCCCTTCCCCCATTCATGCTCTGTCTCTCTCTCAAAAGTAAATAAACATTTAAAAAAATTAAAAAAAAAAAAAATCCCAACAGAAAGAATCTGGCCTAAAAGGATTCTAGGCTAAGAGACAGTACACTTTGTATCTTCCTCAATAGCAAACTGAGTTAACAGTATCACTGATTTAGTATTTTAATATGAGAAATACAACATTAAAACCCTATTAACTAAATGATGGCTGTATGAATCCAAGTTTTTGCCTTGCAATCCACAGTTGTCCCATTTTAGAATTTTTAAGTAGCATGTAAACTCTTTTCTTTAATAAACACTTGGCTGGCTGTTACCATGCTATGAAGACACTGGATAATGGCTGCGTGCCCTCTGCAGGTTAAGATCTGCCAAGCACACGCCAGTGCACAGGAGCACCCAAAGTAACTCCTCAGGTTGCCAGCAACTCCTGGAGTGAGAAAATCACATCTCCCACAGAAAGGACAATGATCACTTGTCAGCCTTCCTTAAAGAACAGCTATAGGTTTCAAAGCTCGTTAACTCTTTCAACATAATCTTCTACTCTGAAAAGTACACAATAGGTAATGACAACAACGAGCTTAATTAAACAAAGGGAGAACTTTTAACTATTTCTTTGGCCATGTTTCTTACTTTCCCCTTCATGTCATGTTACTCTCCCCCTAGAACACTCTGAACTTCCATACATACAGGATCCTGAATATGTTTTTTATCTCATGTACCACTCACAACTGTAGCATGGCACACAGAAATGGAAGCCCTCTAAAGACTGGGTATGGCGAGGGCCAAGAAGGGTCACAGAAAGGAATGATCCTGAGCAGAGGCACAGCTGAAGGTGAATGCCCCACAGGGACATTCTTATCCAGATTTAAGACAATAGGACAGCCCTACAGTCAGTTCAATATTTAAACCTCAAAGCTACAGACCTCACATTTCATCCAAATTTCATCCAGCTGATATATTTAAAGGAGCAGGAAACTTTATTTGAAAAGGTCCAATGATTTATCTTAATAACCTTTTATGTGATACTCAGAACATAATCATTAAAAAATCTGAAAATGTATTTCACTCTGCCTTAAGCAATGAAACCTCAAATATAAAGTAAAAACTACTTTCTAATATCTAAGTTAGCCAGTATTGTTATGCCAAAAATGGAGATGTTTTCTAAACTTTCATAACTAGTAAGACTTCCACCGCATGCACTTGGAACTTCAATACTTCACTGCAATCACCCCCTCCCTGCACCTTACCAAAAGTTTCTTTTGCTAATTCAAGGTCTGACTCTTCCTGTAATTTCTTTAGCCGCAGTTTATCTGCTAATTGTTCTTCTGGTGTTAGCACTTTAGGTTCTTCAGGTTCTTCTAACTAAAATGAGACAGAAAGAAAATTTTAAAACGGCTGGGATTATGAATGACCAGTACATTTTTGAATTGTGTGAACTTTTTTTAATAAACACAAAATTATAAATAATAGCAAATACTTATAAAGTGTTTATTTCAGGCATCCTTCTAAACACCTCAGATGTTCTTATCCTGATTTTACACAAAAAAATTTGAGGCACAGAGAGGTTAAGCAACCTGTCCATGGTAACAGAAGGTTAACACAGGTGCTAATGTGAGAGAGCTGAGTTAAGAACCCAAGAAGACTGAGTTTATTTCCACAGCCTTTTTAAAAAATATGGAATTGAGATTGTAGACAAGGGAAAAAATCACACTCACATTCTGCTGCTAAAGACTGTATATTGATTGAAACAACCTTTCTAGGGCAACTTGGTAATGTGCATCAAGTCTTAAAATAACTTTTATATGCTTTATGTGGACTCAATTCCACTTCTAGGTATTTATCTTAAGAAACCAAAGATGCACACTAACATTTAGCCACAAGGATGTCCATTGGAGTATTACTTATAATTTCCAGTAAATTTAGAGATAACCCAAATGTTCAACAAAAGAATAAATAAAACATGGCACAGCCATATGACAATACAGATGGCCCTTGAATAAAACAGGTCTGAAAAGCATGGGTCCACTTATTCAGACTTTTTCTGGTATTTACAGTACAGCAAATGCATTTTTCTCTTCATGATTTTCTTAACATTTTCTTTTCTCTAGTTTACTGGAAGAATATGATATATAATACACACAACTACAAAATTATGTGTTGACTGTGTTAGCAGTAAGGTTTGCAGTCAATAGTAGGCTATTAATAGTTAAGTTTGAAGGAAGTCAAAAGTTGTATGTAGCTTTTTGACTGTGCAGGGGTCAGCACCCCTAGCCCTCACATTGTTCAAAGGCCAACTGTACTATGCAAACATAAAAAAAATGTTTTGGGGGCACACAGGTGGCTCAGTCAGTTGAGCATCCAACTCTTATTGATTTCCATCCAGGTCATGGTCCCCCAGGGTCATGGGATGGGGCCCCACATCAGGCTACATGCTGAGTGAGGAGCCTGCTTAATATTCTCTCTCTCTTCCTCTGCCCATCCCCCACTTGTGCACACACACGTTGTAATTAAAAAAAAAAAAAAAAATTGGGGGCGCCTGGGTGGCTCAGTCCGACTTTGGCTCAGGTCATGATCTCACAGTTTGTGAGTTCGAGCCCTGCATCGGGCTCTGTGCTGACAGCTTGGAGCCTGGAGCCTGCTTCGGATTCTGTGTCTCATTCTCTCTGCCCGTCCCCCAGGTGTGCTCTCTCTGTCTCTCAAAAATAAATAAAAATGTAAAACAAAACAAAACAAACCACCAAAAAACGTTTTCCTCTTGGGGCACCTGCGTGGCTCAGTAGGTTAAGCATCCCACTCCAGCTCAGGTCATGATTTCACAGTTCATGAGGTCAAGCCCCATGTCGGGCTCTATGCTGACAGCTCAGAGCCTGGAACCCGCTTCAGATTCTGTGTCTCCCTCTCTCTCTGCCCCTCCCCTACTCATGCTCCATTTCTGTCTTTCAAAAGTAAATAAACAATAAAAAAATTTAAAAAAAGTTTTCCTCTTATTTACATTTTTATATTATTATTATAAAAGTAACACATTATCATTGTTAACAAATTTTAAAGGCACACAACAGAAGTTGTCAGTTACTTTCCAGTTCTACTTCTCTGACAGTCAACAGTTTAGTGAGTATCATTTCTTTATACTGTGATACTTCCTACAACAAATGTATCACTTTTACTATGAAGGAGAATCTATGACAGTATTCATTAAAGTGGGAAAAAAGTAAAGGGAACTTGTGCTATTCATAGTTAACTATGTCTATGCAGCTTGCAGATTCTGACTCACAAGTCCACTTCTGAAATACATCATATTTTGTTTCTCATGGAGAGGATAAAATGAGAAATGTCATTATGCCAAGTTAGGAAATCTCAGAATACTTTCTAGAAAGAAAAAAGGAAATATCTTGACTTAACTGTCTTTGTAGACGTGGACATATTAAGTACTTCCTGCATCAAAACTGAACTCATCTTAACTCAATATTTTACTTAAGACAAACTGAGCACACTCTAATAAGGTTTCTTTATGTTGGATATAAATACCAAGACACAACAAAGGAAGTACAAATTCTAACTTCAATGACCAAGAAAGATCTAACCAAGATGGCTTCTTAGACTGAGGTCTAAGTTTCTATTGCTTGTTCTGATCATAGAAACACACATGTAAATATTTTTGATATGCAAGTATAAATTATTTTAAAAGTATCTAAAATGTCCCTGACTGGGGAAACACACTCTGATACATTGTTGGCAAATGCAAACTGGTACAACCCCATACAGAGGGCAATTTGAGAACCCTTGGCAAGACTACAAATGTAATTTGCCCTCTGACCCATCAATCTCTCATGTGACAATCTATCCTACAAATATGACTATACCCATTAAAAATGACACACAGATACGGCTATTCATGGAAGCACTGTTAGTTCAAGTACAGGAATGGGGAAAAAAGATCCAGCTGCCCATGAGTAGAAGACTGGTGAAATAAAATATGGTACATATTTGTAGCAACAGAATACCATACAGCTACAAAAAACAAAAAATAAAAAAGAATAAACCAAAAACTAGTGAAAATGCTTTCTTATAGGGGGTGACAGGGAACAGGATGGAGAGGACAGGACAGGAATGGATGTTTGAGACTTTTCTGAGTGTACCATTTTTGTATGGTTTTGCCTTCTGAACATTATTTCATGTTTAAAAAATAAAGTTACATAAAAAATAAAACTTTAAAAATGGAAATGGTAACAAATGACTCTAACATGTGTATCAAAAGACATACTGACACAAAATAATACAAATGACTTTAGAACCCAGAACATAATTATACATCCTTAGAGGATATATTCTCAATGCAAAAAGAATTGCAAAGAAATCCTACAAACATTGTTAGTATTACTGGTATTGTAGAAAAGCAAATAAACAATTATGTTAACGTTATTAGAATCCGTGAACTAACGCTGACATACACAACACATATACTCATGCATTTATTTCTTTCCTAGCTTCACCTATAAAAATGGGTCTAGAAGGCAAGGCCACCTCAATAATGCTGAGTACTACTAGCAACTAGATTTGGCTTCTAAACATCATTTCCACTAAAAACCTCAGGGAAGTAGCACATTCCAGGCTTAAAGAAGAGAGTTTACCAGGTGAGCCCGGCACTTATTGTGCCAGAAAGCAGAAGTTTTCAAAGACTAACAGGGTTCTGTCAAAAGGATGAACATTAGAACAACTGAAAGGGTTTCCTACTGGCCAAAGTTGGGAAAATTTGAGCATCAAAAGAATAATTACTGTATCTGAGTAAAATTTATAAAAACCTGTACATGTACAAATTTACTCAAAAGAAAAAAACCCACAACCCCCTCATTTTTCAACCCTTTGAAGTTACTATTACACTCCCTCCTTACTCTGGAAATTAGTGATTACAAGAAAACAATTAAGCTTTTACTCTGCTTTTCTAACACAAACCATATCAAAGTAATCAAACAGCACAGCAAGTAGAAGAGGAGGAAGAAAAGCCAGCCAGTAACAAATGGAAGAGAAGTCACTGGATGAGAAAAATCACCATTCTGCAATCCCTAATAAAATAATTAGGCAACAATCATTACTAACACTAAACTAATGGGTGGGAGCTTGACGTGAAATTGGATTACTTACAAGAATATGTAATTTTATAATAGAAGGATCAGACTGTTACCACCTTAACCCAGTCATCAATTTTAGCATCACTAATAATAGGACAGATATTACGTGACTCTTGATGTGATATGATGCAATATAAAGCACACAGCATGACCTCTAAAGTATTCCAATTAAAAATGTTTAATCTGAATCCAATCAAACTTTTAGACTTACTGGCCAAGTTACAGGAAATTGCAACTGTAAGTAATCAGACAAATCAAAAAGGTGGGATATTCTACACGACAAATGGGCTCCTCCGTTCAATAAGTGAATGTCATTTTACTTTTTTTTTTCAAGTTTATTTGAGAGAGAGCGCACATGCATGTGCATAAGCAAGGGAGGGGCAGAGAGAAGAAGAAACAGAACTACAGGCAGGTTCTGAGCTATCAGCCCAGAGCCTGATGCAGGGCTTGAACTCATGAACCATGAGATCAGACCTGAGCCAAGATCAAGAGTTAGATGCTTAACCAACTGAGCCACCCAGGTGCCCTTACTGTCATTTTAAGACAGAGAGAAAGATACTCTAGGAGACTTAGGATATGTTAACAACCTAATGCAATGAATCTAAGGTCCTTGTTTAAACAAACCATATGTAAAAGATATCTTGGGACAATTAGAAATTGGGCACATATAGGGGTACCTGGGTGGCTCAGTTCGTTAAGGGTATGACTCTTAATCTCAGCTCAGGTCACGAACTCACTTCATGAGATCAAGCCCAACATTAGACTCCACACTGAGCGTGGAGCCTGCTTGAGATTCTGTCTTCCTCTGCCCCTTCCCTGTCTGTGCACTCTCTCTCTCTCAAAAAACAAAATAAAACAAAACAACAAACAAAAAAACCAACCCATATAAACTGAATATTAGATGACATTAAAAAATTACTGTTCATTCTATTAGATACGTAATCATGTGAGAAACAGCTTTGATTTTTCAAAGATGCATACTGAAGTATTTAAAGATAAAATGCACATTTTATTTACTTGATTTTAACAAAAAAAGATGAAGCAAATATGGCAAAATATTAGCAACTGTTAAATTCAGGTGACATACATGATTATTCATTATGATAATTTATCTTTTATTTTGAGGGGCTTTTTTAAATATTTATTTTTGAAAGAGAGAGCACGCGCAAGAGGCAGAGGGGCAAAGAGAGAGGGAGACACAGAATTCAGTTTGGGGATTTACTTCTCTAATAGTGTCCATTTATAGTCTTTACAAAGCCCGTCAGACTGCTAGGTAATACTTGCTTGTCTATTAAGACAATGTAGCGTTACTGATGTGAGAATTCTGTATTTCAGGAAATGAGTATTACTTACCCTCTTTTTAATTTCTTCTTGCCTTTTTTTCTGCTGCCGTTCTTTCTCTTTTATTTTCTCTGCTATTTTTTTCTTTTCTGAAATTTTTACTTCTGAAAGAAATGTTTTAATCACAGTTACCTTGAATATTTTCCAGTTTGTGGATGAGACAGACATAACAATAATATACTTCAAAAGACCAAACTTCTCCTAGCTCCAATTTCATATGGTGATTTACTCGTGAATAACAATGGGAAAGTTCTGGGACTCTTCCTTTCTCTTCTCTGATCTGACCCCTAGGACCCAAACATCTCCCTTCATATTTCCCCAGTGCTTTCAGCAGGATTTAGATTATTAAAATATGAGATCACACCCTCCTCTACTGTCTCCTAACAGCAGCACTCAAACAGAAAGTGGCAGGCAGTATCCGATCTGATTATGTTTTGAGGGGAGAGAAGAGATGGGAGGAGAAGAGAATAAAGTGAGAATGGAAGGGTGTTTGGTTTCTCAACACAAAAATTTTCAATTTTGCAAGCATTTTGTCATTTGTCTTAACATAAGTATTACATGCTCACAAGATATAAAACCAAAAATGAAGGAACCCCAGTGGCTCACCTGGTTTTACTTCTGCTTCCTCTTTTTTTTCATCATCATCATCATCCCAGTTATCCTAAAGAAAAGGACTTCTATTAATAATTCTTGCCTGTTTACTTTTCCATGTGCAACTTATCTAACTCCACAGAAAGAAGTATTTTTTTTTTTGTACTGCATTAAAATTGTAAATTAATGTTAGGAAAATGCACATCTTCATAATGTTGAGCCACCCTAGCCAAGGAAAAGGGCTGTTTTTCCATTTGTTCAAGTCTATTTCTGTATCTTTCAAGGAATGTTTTAAAGTTTCCCTCTTGGAGATTTTGTGAATTTCTCTTCAAGTTTGTTCCTAAGTATTTCTCTTATGTGTTCCCACTGTAAATTGGAGGGTTTTTTTTTTCCTTCCCTGTTATGTCCTCCAACTGGTTATTATTTGTGTATACAATTGGTTTTTACATGTTAATTAATTTGTCACTTTCATTGATTCTCTAGGGTTTTCCAGGTGTACTATAATATCATCTGTAAATGAAAATGGCTTTACTTCTTTACCAATTCTTATGCTTCCACAACTGATTTATCTAACTGCACTGGCTAAACCTCTAGTACACTGTGAATAATGGCAGAGATAATGGGCATCATTATTTTGTTTTTTGTTTTTTGAGAGATAGAGAGCAAGTGGGGGAGGGGCAGAGAGAGAGGGAGACAGAATCCCAAGCAGGCTCCAGTGATGTCAGCACAGAGCCTAATGCAGGGCTTGAACTCAAAAAACTTGAGATCATGACCTGAACCAAAACCAAGAGTCAGAAGCTTAACCAACTGAGCCACTCAGGCACCCCTGCCTTGTTGTTCTTAATGGAAATATTTCTAGTGTTTCCCTACGAAGCATATGCACCCCACCACATTTATGCAGTAAAATTTATCAGTCTTTTCTTTTTATTGCCTGTGAACTTCATCAAGTCAGTTTCTTCTAAAACATGAATGCTTTCATTGTTTTTTATTTAGATCTCTAGTCCATATGGAGTTTTTTCTTTTGTGTGGTCTGAAGTATGGATCTAACTCTTTTTCTAAATGGTTACCTAATTGTCATGGCATCAGTTATTAAAAAGTATACCTGAGCCCTGTGATTTGCCACATACTAAATTGTCACAGGTACTTGGTCTACTTCTGCTTTCCCACAGGTCTACTGTCTCTTCATGCACCAATACCACACTGCTTTCATTACTTTAATTAATTATAGTATGTTTTTATGTAGGTCAAGGCTGGTTCCCTCTCTTATAGGTTTTCAGGCTTTTTAGTGTTCTCCTGGCCATTCTTGCATGTTTGTTTTTCCATATGAAATTTTATATCAACTTGTCTGTTAACACAACACAAGACAACCAAGCCAAAACTACTTCTCTTAAAGTAATTTGCAGTTGTTTTAAATAAAAAATTAAAAGGACCTTATATTTCTTACTTTCCCAAATGTGAAAGCATCCAACATTCTAGCCAATGGCTCAATTATTGATATACAACACAAACTATACAACACAATTATTGGTATACAACACAACCCTGATTAATGAATTAAATCTATATAATATTTAAGCCCAGTATTTAAGAGCAGTCAAGAGCTGATCAATAGCTTATTGAACCCACTCCCTAACTTGGGTAGGGCACTTTAAGGTTGATCTATACTCTTGTCTTTTCTACACCTAACACAGTCACTGAACTAAATATAAACTGATTATCAAACAATTTTCTAAAGGTTCCAGAGACTTTAGAATGTTTAAGTTTAATAGGGATAGCCATTTGAAGCTGAACCACAGGATTGCAAGAGGCTCTGCTGCTGCTGGAAGATGTAGAGGCTGACTAATGTGCCATAACTATGACACCAAGCTTCTGTTTTATAACAAGACAGCTCATAATGAATCAGTCTAGGTATTTAAACTAACCAAGCCTCGATTTTAATAAAATTCTCTAAGTCCACCAGAGAACTAAAAAATCCTGATTAAGGCTATCATAGGCTCTGCAAGCAGAGTAGAAAGAAATTTGGATAAAAGTAAAATATTTTTATAATCACCTCACCTTGGCAATTTAACTCACAGGTCAAGGTTAACAGACTGAAAACAAACCTGCTAGTCATTATTTGGACATCTAAGATACAAGAGTTAGAAATTAAAAAGCAAATGTTTGTATAATCTGACTGGTTTGCTTAAGTGCTTGTTATCAATACACCACAGTACAAAAGGAACGCTAGAGTTGAAAATAAAAATTAACTACTAGGAGTTTTTTGTTATTGTTTTAATCTTCACATAATATAGAAAGCTGGGTCTGTGAGTGATATCCTGTTTAGGTGGTGCTCCAGACAGGAAGACCATTTGCTTACTTCAAAGGGGTACATATTCACCACTCTCTATTAATAATAGTGATGATGATGATGATGATGATGATGATGATGATAAAGCATTTACTAAGTGTTTACTTTGCACCAAACACTGTGCAAAGGGCCTTACATGTAGTAACACAGTTAACCCTCACGAAGTCCTGTAAGTAAGATGGTGGTTTCTCCATTTTATAGGTAAGAACATTAGGCCCTCAGATAGCTATCCTAAAATCTCAGTGAAAAGTAATGAATGAACCAAAAACCAACAAAAACAAAACAAAACAAAACAATGAAGGAACCAGGTTTAAAGTGTCATAGTAAACAACTTCTTACTGGAGTCCTGAAGTATACCATAAATATCTGAGAACTAGGTCCCTCCCCACTAAAATTCATTCTATCAATCAGTTCTGGAATGAGCTCCCCTGGAATTGCAGGAAAGCTCATCAAAGGAAGGGTATGGCACAGAGTGATGTGTCCAGCTACAACTATACCAGTTACCTACCTCAAATTGCCTGTGATGGTTTTCTATTAATTTTAAGAAACAAGTCTAGCAGCCTCTGGTACCAGGAGGCCAAGAGGGGAGAGGTATAGCTAAAAATGAGCAGCTCCATCCCAATACCTCCAACATGGAGAAACAGATACATCAGGAGCATTTCTCAGTTCCCTTTCCCAGTAAAACATCACCCCACCCCCATCCATATCCCTGCGCCCTCAATATCTCATTTATACCAACTCTGTGTACCACCCCTATCCCAGTTCCTGGTTTCCCTAAATCAAAGTATAAATCTTATTCCAGACACTCAAGTTAAACTGTCCCATCAGGGCTGACATAATGAGGCTACCTAGATTCCACCACAAAATGGATTTTAGTAGCAACAGCAGTGGTTCCTATCAACAAGTCCTGGGAACAGCTATGGCACCTGCTCCTGCGTTCATAAAAGGACCACGGAAGGCAAGCTCTGCCTGTCACCCTCACCCCAAAGTGCTTGAAACAAGGCTGCCCTGACTGGGGACAAGTCCCTAAAGAAGGGAGCATAGTGAAATCAACAGAGAGACTTCCAAATAGACGTAATTCCCACAGCATAAGGCCAGATAGTTTTCCCCAAGAACTAGAGTTTTTGTTTCCTTAGTTATAAAATTTGCCAGCGCCTAAAAAGTAAATGTAAGGTCAAAATCTGCCCAATTTGCTGTAAACACTAGGACTTTGTAAATGCTGACAGTAAGTTCAGATAAAATTTAAAAAACTTTCTTAGAGAAACACCTAAAATTTAACACGTTTAAACAGAGAGTAAGTCTGTAATTTAGTAAGCTCTAAATGGTTATTTGGTTCCAGAGAATACTTATCAATAACCAAGTAAATTCCTTACCCAATTTTTGGTAGCTAATAGATCTTCCAACTGTAATATTCAATTAAAAAATTTTTTTCTGGGGGCGCCTGGGTGGCGCAGTCGGTTAAGCGTCCGACTTCAGCCAGGTCACGATCTCGCGGTCCGTGAGTTCGAGCCCCGCGTCGGGCTCTGGGCTGATGGCTCAGAGCCTGGAGCCTGTTTCCGATTCGGTGTCTCCCTCTCTCTCTGCCCCTCCCCCGTTCATGCTCGCTCTCTCTCTCTCTCTCTCTCTCTCTCTCTCTCTCTGTCCCAAAAATAAATAAAAAACGTTGAAAAAAAAAAACTTGTTTATGACCACAAATATAGAAAATGTCAAGGCAATAATATACACCTAGGTCTGTCTGATTCTATAGCAGAGGAATCAAATTACTCCATGAATAACATACCTTGGGAATCTTGAAGAAATTCAATAGAAATAAACCAACATTTCAAGTGAGAAATAAAATGGACAAGTTCAGCTTTTTTCTCCAAGATCAACTTCAATGTTTATGTAAAAGAAATAAGATATTTGCATAAAAGAAAAATTCTGCACTAAAAGAGTGACTGGACAAGATGACCTTTATGGTCCCTTACAACCTGTAAATCTCCAAAATTAGTTCCAAGTGGTAAGAATTATATTTATCAGGAATGACACCATTTAGATCCAATAATCACAGGCAGGTTACTTCATGGCATTAGTCCAGACTACTCCCTTCAAGCTTCATTTTCTGGTACTTCTTTCCTGATTTCTCTCTCTTCTCATTTGCTGAATTATTCCCAATAGTCAGAACAGATGTCCTAACTGCTGCATCCAGTAAGCACAGAAAAAGTGAAAGGACAAATGTGAACTAAATGCTCAAATTAGAAAATCTGTTACAATGTAGTAAGGTAACTAATATCTTGCAATGAGAATGATACACAATCCATTCCCATGTCTATACAACAAGTAAATGAAGCATCTAAGTATATGCACAATAGCACTACTCATTTATTAACCCCAATGTGTGCAAAGCTCACATTATTTCTGGACCTCAAGCTGTTCAATAAAGTAGATATCCACCTCATCAGACTCAGGAGAAAAAAAAAAAATCCAAACATAAGTAGTATTAAGTTCATAGTGATACCTAGCTTAAATTTTTTCAGCTCAAGCAGAAGGACTTAACAGAACTCCCAAGATGTGTTGAAGGGTGTAAGTCAGGAAAGTAAAACACTAAGTGAATCAAAACCAAGAGAAACCATCTTCTCAATTCATACAAAACTCTGCACAAATGTAAAAAGATTTTGAGAGTTCTGTTAGAAAGAATCTTAACATTCTGGGCTTGAGATGTTTGTTAACTACCAAAAACAAACAAAAAAAATGAATGCACTAGTCATAATGTCATCTGGACCAATATGAGTCCCCAGGAGTTTTCAACAACAAACGAGAAGGGTAAATCTAGTTCAGATCAACAAGGCATAGGAAAAAAACACTGGCCCCCTCCTCTATTCTAACCAATATTTTCTTAGGCGTCGTTCGTATGCGAATAAATAACTCACTCCGTCAACTCTCCGTTTTCCCAGGACTACCTAGGTTTCTGACAACTTAACTGCTGGCTATCTCAGTACTCGGTTAATATTTTTACAACAGGGTGGGGAGAGGGTAGTCTAAAGTCATTTTGTAAACTTTACTGTTTCTACTTGTCTTGTGGGGGGGGGGAGGCTAAAATTAAAGCACAATATTTCATTCATCAAACTGCTCTAACCAACTCTACAAATGGGCCTTCAGAAACAAAACTGAGTTACTGCCCCTAGGGATACCTGAGCTCAAACAGGCAGGTGGTTGTGAGACTTTCCATATGGGATAAACCATTGGGCTCAATGCCCAACTTCCCAGATCATTCTGGCGAGTGGCTCCAGACCGCGAAGTCTGCACGTGGGCCGGGCCCGGCCGCTGCTGTCACCTCCCGTCGCCAATTGGTGGGTGGGATCCTGGCCGGGACGCAGACCCTTAAAGAAGGGTTGGGGCCGGGGCCGCCACCGCCCTCGCCAAGGAAATCCAAAAGGCCACGCTGCTCGACTCCGGCCCAAATGGCCGGCGAGCGTAGGGGAGGAGGGCACCGGGGGGCCCTACGCTCGCGTCTGGACCCGTAGACCGCAGGCTCGGGCGGCGCCCCTGGGCCCAGAGTCCACCAGCTCGCCCCTCAGCGGGCATCCCCGCCCGAGACAGCGCCAGTTCGCTCCCGCGCGGCCCGGAGTACCGGCCCGCACCCACCTTGACGTCCTCGTCTTCGTCCTCGCCTTCCCAGCGGTCCCCGCCGGCGGTGCCGCCGCCCCCCACCTTCCGCACCGGGTCTTCCACGGAGAACGTGTCAGCGTCTACGGAAGAGAGCGAGCCGCGTTAGTGCCCGATTCAGCTTGGGGCCAGCGCCGGCCCAGCCCCTGTCCCTCGTAACTTCCCCTCACCCCAGGAGTCAGAGTCCCCCGCTGCTGCCGCCGCCATCTCGAACCGGGTGTGAACGTGTGTGAGGGGAGAGCTAGCGAGGAGTTAGCGCGGCGGAGGTGAGTCACTGACTTTGCTCTCGTTGGCCGGCGCGGGGCAGGCTGGGACCGTGGCTGACTCTGCGCCGGGGCCCAGGCCCCGCCTCTTCTGGCGGCGGCGGCAGCGGCGACGCGCGCGCGGGCGAGAAGGGGGCGTGGAATGCGGCCGACAGCGCGGGAGTCGGCGGGAGAGTGAGACTGAGTGTTCCTTACCCCACAGCGTGGAGGTAGTGGTCCTGGAGGTAGTGGGGCGGGGAGAGAGGAAGCGCACAGGAGACGGCTGCCCCAGCGTGGGTCCCGGCGAGGAAACATACGTGCGAGGAAGTTAGAAGGGCGCCTTCCTTGGCGTTTGGTGCTCGCCTGTCGTTGCTACCCTTTCCCTGACAACTGCAGCCCCGCCCCGACCGGCCGGGTGCGCCCTCCCTGTCTTCAGTGTGGCCACCGCCCGGAGCTGTTGGCGGATACCAAGGAGACCCCCAAGCTTTCCAAGCCGCGCCCGCCAGTGGGGGCGGCGGACCCGCGGCCCCGACCCCCGGAGGAGGCGTCGCGCGCTGGACGAGGGGAGATTGCTCTGGACGCCGGCGTGGACCGGGCGCCCGGGAAGGAGCAAGTGCACAGGGCCGCATTCTTGGCAGCCTTCTCAGCCAAGGTACTCGAATTCAGCTCCTGGCGCGTTTGCCTTGAGTTATTCACGAAGGGATCGAAGAGAGCCCCAGAACTCGAGGATTGTCCCTTCCTGTGAGCCCCTTGAGGCCAGCCAGTACATGATTCTTTCGTAGAATAATTTCGGAAGTCGGTCTGCGCTAGGCCTTGTCCTCTCTAGCCTTGTCCTCGAAGAGCGCACAATCAAGTAGCAAAGATAGACATGTAAACAAAATTTCGACACAGTGTGATGACTGCAACAAAAAGAAGCATTATGAGGTTAAATGTAAAAAGGTAAATTTAACGGCGAAGGCGGGGGGCGGGAGGATGCATGAAAGGCTTCCTGGGGTACGTTCTGCAGAACCTGGAGTTTGAAAGACCAAGTGAAATTTGCTCACGTGCATTTCCGGTGGAAAGAATGCCTGTGGTCCCTGACCTGACTGGCAACATTCGACATAAGCTGAATAAGTAAACTGATCATAATAAAGGGTTTAAGATGGGCTAAACTGCACTCTGCCCTTTGGGCCACTGGGCTCCACTGCAGAGTATTAAGAGGAGCAGTTTCAGGTGTTTTTACTTTACTTTTGTTGTTAATTTATTTTCGAATATGTAATACACGTACTTGGTATAAAATCCAAGTTATAAAAGGGTATATACAATGATCAGCCATTCTGTTCTTTCTAGGAGCAACAGTTGTTATCTATTTCTTGTGTATCTTTTCAGGGAGTCTAAAAATATACATTTTATTTTATTTTTTAAGTTTATTTACTTAAGCAATCTCTACACCCCATGTGGGGCTCGAACTGACTACCTGGAGACCAAGAGTTGCTTGCTTTTACAACTGAGCCAGCCAGACGCCCCTATAAATACATATTTTATAAACATGGTCTTTAAAGAGATTTTGTACAGCCCAGTTACTCTTAGTTTATTCCTCATCTACAGCCATATCTGGAGAGCTTGTTAGAAATACAGAATCTCAGACCCCATCCCAGACCTACTGAATCAAAATCTGCCTTTTAACAAGGTCCTCAGATGACTCTCCATGTTAAAGTATGAGAGGCAATGATATACAGTCATCCTTTTATAAAGCTAAATTAGAGGGAGGCTAGCAGAAGGCAGGGAAAGGCTGGAATGCAAGGTCCCTAGGGTGCAATAATCTTTTATTCACAGTTGTATTTCTACCATTTGGCACAGTATCTAATACCATAAAGTAAATATTTTATGAATTAATTAAATGAGAACACAAGCCTAAAGTAAGGCAATGGTAGCAGAAAGAAAGAACCAATCTGGGAAATATTTAAGGGTCAAAACAATTTATTGACTGTGATGGTTAATTTTATGTGTCAACTTGGCTTGGCCGTGATAACCAGTTTTTAGTTAAACACTAGTTGTTGCTGTGAATGTACTTGTTGTATGTGATTAACATTTAAATCAGTAAGCCTTGAGTAAAACAGATTAACCCCCAAAATGTGGATGGGTCTTATCCTAATCATTATCCAATCAGTTGAAGGCCTTAAAAAAAAAAAAAAAAACTGTAGAAAAAGGAATTCTGCCTCCAAACTGCCTTTGGACTCCAGCAGCAGCACTTGCCTGGGTTTCCAGCCTGCTGGCCTGCTCTGCAGATTTCAGAATTGCCAGCTCCTACAATCGTGTGAGCCAATCCCTTAAAATAAATCTCTTTATGTATATACACACATGCTGTTTGTTCTGTTTCTCTGGATAATCCCAACTAATAACAGTGACTGGTTGGATATGGAGGTGAAGTGGGAGAGAGCAGTAGAGGATAGTGCTTTTGGAGATTGAACGAGTGGTGGTGACACCAATCTCCAGGTACCGTAGTCAAAAAACCGAGACGTATCTCTGCTTTCTTCCTCTCACCTCCTAAATTCAGTCACCAAGTTCTTTGATTTACTTCCACTATTAATCTTGAATACATTTAATTACCCCCATATCTCTTTGCAACCACCTTCATCCAAACTTTCTCTAGACTCTTCTATGATGACTTCCCAGTCGGTTTTCCTTCTCCCACCTTTCCCTCCACAATCCATTCACTACACACCAGGCAGTTTGCTTATTTAAAAATGTAAATCAGATTGTGACACCCCTTTCTCCCAGTTGAAAAGCCTTTAGTGGCTTCTTGTTTTCATTTTTTTATTTTTTGTTCTTGTTCTTTTAAATGTTAGGGCGCAAACGGTGTGGGGGGTGGTTGCGGGGAGGGGTAGAGAGAGGGAAACAGGATCCAAGCTGGCTGTGCACTGACAGCACAGAGCCCGATGCAGGCAGGGCTCAAACTCACTAGCCCAGCCGTGAGATCATGACCTGAGCTGAAGTCAGACGCTTAACCAACTGAGCCACCCAGGTGCCCCTGGCTTCTTGTTATTTTTAGAGTAAATTCCAATTCCTTACTATGGCATATAAGGCCCTACAAGTCTGACTCCTACCTCCTGTCAACCCCCTATGTCATTCTCTCTCATTAACTTCATTGCTTCTAGCCTTATAAGGCTACTAACCCTTTTCCTAGTTTTGGACTTTGTACTTGCTATTCTTTCTGCCTACAGTGTTCTTTCCAGACCTCTTTGCATGGTTGGTTTTCTTCTTTCATATCAGAGTTCAAATGCTACCTTTGCAGAGCTCTTCCTGATCTCCTGCCTGCAAGAAGCCTCCCCCAGTTACTCTATCTCATTGCTCTGTTTTTGACATAGCATTTATCATAATCTTTAATGACCCTGTTTACCTATTTAATGTCTGTTTGCAGCATGGGGACCTTGTCTCTTGTTTTTACTACTATATTCCTAGTGCCTGGCATATAGTAAATGGTCAATAAATGTTTTTGAAAATAACTGAATGGTGCCTCTCATCATAATAAAGAATAAGGATAAATTAACTTTTGGCCACATAGATCTTGACATTCTTGTGGGACATCCAAATAGAAATGTCTAGTACATGTTTGGAACTAGAGAGGTCTGGGTTATGGAGAGGACTAGGAGTCATCTGATTATGGTAGTGGATGGAATCATGTGAAACTAGGGTATATAGAATGAGAAGAATCTTTGAAGAACATCAATATTTAAGGAGCAGCCAAAGAAAAAAAGGCATAGAAAGCATAGTAAGTTAAAAAAAAAAAAAAAAGTATCCTTCCACTTCTACCAGTTTTTTGTTGTTTTATTTATAAAACAAATGAAATACTGTGGAATATATTTGAAAATTCACTTTTGGAAGTCAGGGGACCTGGGTTTTATTCATTCAAATGATCAGATTATATTGAACTGAACACTGTACACTTTTTTTAGGGGGGGGTGAGCTCACAGTGATTCCTCCTTTTCAGGAAATTGTTCTAGTACACAAGAATATGTGGGCTCCTAAAAGCCGTGTTTGCTCCCTTACCATAGCTAATTTGGGAAGGACAGTCAAAAACAAATAACTGTGAAGTTTAATGAAGCTTTACCTTCAGAGCTCCTCATTGCACAGACCCCTTACACTCTTCAAAAAAGCCCTCCAAATTGTGTATGCTTCAAACTACATAAAATCTGGAACTGCCCTTAGGTGGGATGTAAATAACCCAGTGGAACTATCAATTCTCTTTGTAGCTAGTCTCCACAGTTGGCCCTTCAATGAATAGTATTCAAGCCCTTATGCAGTCTCTTCCCCCTGAGTCTGGGCTAGCCCTATGATGCATTTTTGACCAGTAGAATAGGGCAGAAGTGACATGGGATGCTAAGCCATAACAAACCTTGCAGCTTCCACCTGCGCCTTTTGGAATGTTCACTCTGGTGGTAGCCAGCAGCCATTTAAGAAGCCTTACTACTCTAAGACCACCAAGCTGTTTCTGACTAACCATATAGAGAGGGTGTTTAGGGAGAGAGCCAGCCAGCCCCTGGCTGTTCCAGATATGCCAGCAAAAATGCCAGACATGGGAGTAAAGAAGCCATCTTCGACATCCAGCCTAATTGAGCCTTCAGGTGATTCCATCCCAAGCTAACGTTTGAATGCAACTGCAAAAGACGGAAAGCAAGAGTTGCCCAGCTGAGTCCCATCAACCCACAGATGAGTTAGAAGTAGTCATAAGCCTCTTAACTTAAAAAAACATTTTTTTTTAAGTTTATTTATTTTGAGAGCAAGAGTGAGGCGAACGAGCAGGGGAGGGACAGAGAGAGGGAGAGAGAGAATCCCAAGCAGGCTCTGCACTGTGCAGAGCCCAATGTGGGGCTCAAACCTATGAACCTGTGAGATCATGACCTGAGCCGAAATCAAGAGGCACTTAACAGAGGCACCTAGGAAACCCAAGCCTTTTTACTTTTGAAGTGAATTGTTATGCAGCGTTAACAGGGTCTCTTTCCCAGGACTTTAGAATTTAGTGACTGATGACAACACCCTGAAGGGAAGACCACAACTCTTGATGAAGTGATGATTTTCCAGGCCACCTCACTTCCTCCTGCCTACCCTTGATGTCCAGTTGTCCAGCTCTTCTTTAAATGTTATAAGGTACCCCAGCATCTTTCCAGTACATTTCATTCTTGGCCTCAGCAAAAACTTTTAACAGGTACATCCTAGTAGTCTAATTACAGGTAAGAAATCTTTAGAGGCTAGGCTCTGCTATATTTAAGTCTGTGTTTGCCACATAGTAGGCACTTAGTAACTATTGAATGACTGCATGAATAAATTTTATGCAGAACTGGGTTTTTGTTACCAAGAAAAACCTGCCCATCAGGTCATTCATTGTTCCTCCCTCATGAAAGAAAGGTGGTCTGAAAAGAAAATTAATTTGGGTCCTTTTTCTTTTATTATATTACTAGTAAATCTATAGCATTATAGCAGTAACCTGAACTAGTAAATAGTAAATAAGTGGTTAAGAAGGTGCCAGATCCAATCAACTACCCCAAGGTAGAGTCTCAGGAAAGCAATATATGTATCTGTAATAATGGTGGTGATTAGTCATTTGTCATTAGTGTAGTTATCTGTATTAACTTGCCTGGAGATGTTCTGAGACCATATATCTTTTTTTTTTTTTTTTTTTTTTTTTTTATTTATATATGAAATTTATTGTCAAATTGGTTTCCATACAACACCCAGTGCTCATCCCAAAAGGTGCTCTCCTCAGTACCCATCACCCACCCTCTCCTCCCTCCCACCCCCCCATCAACCCTTAGTTTGTTCTCAGTTCTCAACAGCTGAGACCATATATCTTAAAGACAAAAAAAAAAGGTTAACAGAAAGAAGGTGAAGCATAGGGAAGGAAAAACCAAAGAACAAGATTTTGAGTCTCTAGAGAAAAGGCTAAGTCTCTGAGAAAAGTCTCTAGAGAAAAGGTAAGTATCTATTAGATATTTGGCCAATATCTAGTAGAGGGGTATCCTGTTGAATTGATATTAGACATTATAATTCATTTTCAATAGATTTTCTCTTTTGTTTCACCCTCACCAAGGAGGCATCTGATTGTAATCTAGTTTCATAGGGAGAAAACTTTTGCCAGTAAATGAAGGAAATTGAAATCTGGCTTAAAAACTAGTGTCTCATGAGTTTAATTGGTATGAACCAATTCCCCTGAATCTCATCAATTCTGGGGTGCACTGAATGAATCAATTTTCTGGACTTTTAAATAGAAGTCCATACTTTGAAGTGTGAACTCATTCATTCATTTATTTATTCAGCAAATAATTATCAAGTGCCTACCCTGTACTCAGTATTGTTCTAGGTTCTGGGGATATTAACTTCAAGGTTTTAAACCACATGCAGTTGAAAATGGTTTGTGGAGATGCTATGGAAAAATACATGGGCTATATGTAGGCAGCATTGATAGATTTTTGAGGCAGAAATTGAGAATTCACAGTATTGTGCGTGTTGCTTTTTGAAATGAGGAAGCAGGGAAACAATTGTCTAGAATTATGTGCCAGGGATGCCTGGGTGGCCCAGTTGGTTAAGCGTCTTACTTAGGCTCAGGTCATGATCTTGCAGTTCACAAGTTGGAGCCCCGCATCAGGCTCACTGCTGTCAGTGCAGAGCCTGCTTCAGATCCTCTGTCTCCCTCTCTCTCTGCCCTCCCCCCACTTGTGCTCTCTCTCAAAAATAAACATTAAAAAAAAAAAAATAGAATTATGTGCTGAGAATTTATTCAGTCCTTAAAATGAATCTGTGATTCACATGTTAGTCCTCTAGAGGAGCCCTAAAATCACACAGAACAGTATTCTTATTTTACAGATGACCAGAGTAATTGATCAATGTTTGTTGAAAAAATTAATATTAAAATCTCTGCCTACAAGAACTTCATCATTAAGACCACAGGATAGGGGCACCTAGGTGGCTCAGTTGGTTGAGCTTCTGACTTCGGCTCAGGTCATGATCTCATGGTCCGTGAGTTTGAGCCCCGCGTCAGGCTCTGTGCTGACAGCTCAGAGCCTGGAGCCTGCTTCAGATTTTGTGTGTCTCTCTCTCTCTCTGACCCTCCCCTGTTCATGCTCTGTCTCTCTCTGTCTCAAAAATAAATAAACATTAAAAAAAAAGAAAAGACCACAGGATAGTAAATAACAGCAGAAATGGAGATGCCAATGGCTTCTTTTTAAGTGAACTGCCTTAAGCACTAGACTCAAAATCTCAGAGATTAAGTGAAGTAAGGCTGAAGAGGAAGTTTTAATTGCAAACAGGACCAAGTTAAGACATTTATAAAGTACCAAAATAACTGAGTCATTACATATGTAAAAAGATTTGATTTATATTTGATACAAGAACTGACTTTTTTCATTTAACCCCAACCGCTACCCAAAAAAGCCTACCCAAGAATTTTGTAAGACATGAATGACAGCATCCGTCTCCATTCAACTCCTATACATTTGCTCTTACTTTTATATGGTGCCATAAAATCCTAGTTATCTTCCTATTCCTGTCCGTTAAATGGACAGTCCATACTCTCCCTAAGACTTTACCAACCTCCTGGCCTCAGATTGTCCATTAGGTTAGCACCGAATGTTTGTGGTCTTACGAGAAAGGGAAGACGTTGTATGGAGAATTAGGTTAACTTATTTAACTTTAATTTTTAAAGTTTATGTGTTTTTCTTTTTAAAAAAAATCTTTTTGTTTTTACTGTTTATTTATACTTTGAAAGACAGAGTGCGAGTTGGGGGAGGGCAGAGAGAGAGAGAGAGAGAGAGAGAAAGAATCTGAAGCAGGTTCCAGGCACTGAGCTGTCAGCACAGAGCCCAACGCGGGGCTCGAACTCACGAGCCGTGAGATCACGACCTGAGCCAAAATCAGATGCTCAACTGGACTGAGCCACCTAGGTGCCCCAATGTGTTTATGTATCTATTTTGAGAGTGAGCAAGAGCAGAGGAGGGGCAGAGAAAGAGAATCCCAAGCAGGCTCCACACTGTCAATGCAGACCCTGACACAGGGTTCAAACACACAAATCACAAGATCATGATCTGAGCCAAAATCAAGAGTTGGAGGCTTAACTGAACCACCCAGGAGCCCTGAATTAGGCCGCCTTTTGTAACTCTTTTAACTGATCTCCCACCAACCCCCTCTCTTCCCTGTATGGTAAAGTGATCTTTTCAAGATAAATCCGATCATATACTTCCTTACTTGATGTCCCCTCCACCTGCAATCAAGCCTGGCTTTACATTCTTTCAGTACATGTTCTACAGATCTCAACCTAATGCTTTTTCAGCCAACCCAAGCCTGGTTCCAGACTAGATTGTGGCATTCTCAAAGCCATTCTTCCCCTTCATGACTCTTTTCCCAACATTATCAGTCTTCACTGCTAGACTGTAAGCTTGAGGGCAATGTCAGGGTTGTTTTCTTCCTCCATTCATAGAGCCTGGAATAGTGTCTAACACATAGTAAGGCAGCGCTTTAAAATGACTGTTACTGGGGCGCCTGGGTGGCGCAGTCGGTTAAGCGTCCGACTTCAGCCAGGTCACGATCTCGCAGTCCGTGAGTTCGAGCCCCGCGTCGGGCTCTGGGCTGATGGCTCAGAGCCTGGAGCCTGTTTCCGATTCTGTGTCTCCCTCTCTCTCTGCCCCTCCCCCGTTCATGCTCTGTCTCTCTCTGTCCCAGAAATAAATAAACGTTGAAAAAAAAAAAAAAATTAAAATGACTGTTACTGTCATTAGGAAGGCTACTTATAGCTTTCAACAAATATTGCCATACACCAAGTATAACATTAAAGCTCATTATGATAGCCACCAAAAGTTCTAGTTCATTTGGTTCATCCATTACTAAGCAACTACTAACTTGGCAAACCATTTATATAAGCCTGCTACCCCAACTACTTACCAGATTTCTCAAGCCATTCAGTACTGTCTTCATCATCCACTTTTTTCCTTGACACTCAGCATATTTTCATCAAACACATTCTTACAAGGTGACCTCTCCACAATCACTTCTGTGGTCTTCATGGGAATGCACCCTACTGCTCATGTTTTTCTTAAAAAACTAACATGTGGTTATTACAATGCCTTGATTTTCTGCTGTCCTTTTCAGCTTCAGACATCTCCCCAAACACTGTGCATGTATATCTCCTGCATATCTGCAAGAGAACTAGCTGCTTTACCATTTCTATTCTGGTAGTTATTTGTATATTGCCTTACAGTTTATGATGTCTTGGTACCATTCATCTTTGTTAAGTCTGAAAAGTACATCTTGGTGTACCCTTTGCACAGATGAACACATTGAGGCTTAGATACCTGCTTTTGGCTAGTAAGTTAATGAGTACCTATGGACTTGAAATCAGATCTTTTGATCCTGAAAGCTCCTTTTATTAACCAAACTCCCAAGTCAACTATTCACCTGAAGTTGTCATTTTAAGATTTTAAAGTAATCTCTACACCCAATGTGGGGCAGAACTCACAACCCTCAGATCAAGAGTTGCATGCTCTTCTGACTAAGCCAGCCAGGTCATTTATTTCTAAAGGCCCTGTACTTCAGTGACTCTCAAACCTGTATGTGCATCAAACTCCTTTGGAGCTGAGGGAAAATACTTAAAAAATCTCATCACAGCCTGGGGCTGTGAAGAGATGCTGATCAAAGGGTAGACCTCCAGTTGTATGAGGATCTAATGTTCTGGGGAGCTAGTGTACATCATAGTGACTACAGTTAACAGTACTGTAAATGTATACTTGAAAGTTGCTATCAGAGTAGATTTTAAATGTTCTCATCTCACCCTAACAAAAATGGTAATTAGGTGAAGGATGTTAACCTTATTGTGATGAACATCTCAAATATTTGTATCCAGTCCTCATACCATATACCTTAAACTTACACAATGTCAGTTTTGCTCAGTAAAGAAGAAAAAGTCTCACCACAGAAATCGGGGTGGAACCAGAATGGTATTTTGTAGTTATGTTGGTTCATGTTATTTTGCCCACTACATCAAGTAGAAATTCCTCATGTTAGGTTCACCATAATCTGGTTCTTTGCCATCATCTCTTTTTTCAAAACTAGCCCCTTTATTCACATTTTATTCCACTTCTGCACACAGTAGTTCCAGAAATTGTCATTCTGCCTGTCTGTAACCTATTCTGTGTTCCTTACAGGTACATCCTGAAGATATCAAAGGGGAAAGTAATGTGAAAAAACCACGTAATTGTAACAAGCAAAAAAGCACTATACAAATATAAGCTGTTAGATTGTTTCTAATGGCTGATAAAATATCGTCAAAGAAAAGTGCTTCCATAAAAGTTTTATTTATCCCCACAACAACCCTGTGAGGTAGGGTGATCAGGGCATTTGAAGATGAGAAAACTAAGTCTACATTACTTGTTCACGGCTATACTGCATAGTAAATATGTAGAAATTAAACTGAGATTTTTAAATATCCATGACTTTTATATTGATTCACATGGAAAAAGGCAGAGAGAATATTAACTCCCCCCTACCTTAATGCCAAAAGGACAATGCCTTGAAAAATCCCATTTCAAAAGATGAAAGTAGTATTTCATTGCTTATTTCTACAAAGATTTATAAAATAAAAAAATAGTGAAATATTTTACAATTAATATATATAATGGTCTCATTCAGGGATGTCCTTCAGCTGTATATATGATCAACTATTCCAAGTGCTAGAAATGCAAACTCTTAAAAAGTAGGAGATAAGAATGATAATGAGCAGTAGCCTCAATCTTCTTTATTATTCCTCCATGTATCTTGAGTAAGTTCTGTGAAATCTGGTCCCGGCTTAAAAAAAAACTACCAGAGATGTCTGGTAAACTTTATTTTAGTTGCCTACTCTCAAACACCGTCACATTATTTAAAACAGTGATTTCCCAAAGCTGGCTATTAGAATCACCTGGAGGTCTTAAAAACACACACACACACACACACACAAAACTCTCAGGCCCCACTCTAGATCCATCCAGTTTCGCAGGGGGTTAGGCTTTTGGAATCTGTATTTCTTAAGCTCTTCAGAACGATTCTAATGGTCAGGTTTGGGAAACACTGATGTATTTTAAAATACTAATATCAAAACCATAAAGTAACTAAGTATAAACTTGCTGCTCTCTTCTCCCCTTTCTAAAAATTTCTCAAAACACATTATACCCCCAGAACTCTTGCCTCTGAGCAAGTAATTTCAATTCAAGATACAGAGAAACATTTTATAAAAATGTATCCTAGTGAGTGAGACTTGGATTCCCATAATAATTTAAGTGGCATTTGAATATAAGATACTGAGTTTTGTGGTTCTTATTCTGAAAATTTTAAATGTGTTTTATATAGGTTCCTAGCAGGCTTTCAACTTGGGAAGATATGAGAAGTAATGACATATCAAGCATATCAGCACTGAAAAAATACTATACTCAAATATAGCTCATGAGAGGAATAAGAAAGTGAATGAATGACAACCTAAGGCCTTTTGGCCCATACATTTTTGTTCCCAGTCCACTCTTCCCCTATAAGGGGAAATAAAATAAACATTCTTTCCTAGTTGCTTGGCATAGTTATTCAGTGGGTAACTATTAACTAAGTTAATTTAGATACACAAGATTAAAAGAGATAACAAATAAATACCTAGGAAGACAAAGAGAAGTCAGTTCAGAAAACCTTAACTAGCTAATGATGTGGTATATAACACCATTGTGTTAGTACAATTAAATGAAGGCTTCAGTGTCCTTTACATTTCAGCTTTATGTGATTGACACAAGATGTGGAAGAGATCTGATCCTTATGAAGAATTCTGTGCTCGCTGTAAAGATTTGTAGGAATAATGACATGCTTTCTTCATTGATGAGATGAAGTCTCTCTTTTTCAGGCAAGTTGACTGAACAAAACAATGAAAACAAACTTCTTTAGAAGGCTGAATAAAAGTAATTATCTAGCTGAAAAAGTCATTGGCCAAAGATAACTTTTTTAAACCATTCTATGTTTAACACTTAAAAAACAAACAAACAAAAAAAGCCAACAACAACAACAACCAAACAAACCAGAAAAACCAGAGAAATATAAAAAAAAACAATGTACACATCCATTTTCACTGACAGGTACAAGAAAATAGCCATTTATAGAAGTTACAATGCTTTCAACAGCTCCCTCCCCCCCAATTTTGGGAAACAAGATAAAGCCATCGGGTAAATAAATATACATACTAGCTAATATAAAACAATTATGGTTTCAAATTGTTATCAACTCTTTAAGACTCAAGAAGAAATATGGTGATATAAATCTGATTAGGGCTACATATATTACACAGAATTAAAAAACACAACTGATTTAAACATCCTAACAATAATACAAATATTTAAAAGAATGTCTTAAAAGCCAGACATTTATCACTGGAAATATCACAATTATAATATGTACTTCAGATATGTTAATGTGTATATAGGTCACTTTTGCTGTGTCTTATCAGGTATGCAACTCTCCTGCATTTCCTACAGTCAGTTTTTAAGAGTTCATGTTTCCTGTGTGAATTGAAGGAGCTGGGCACATCTCAATTCACAAAATAAACACCTCCGCTTAACTAAATGGAAGTGTGTTTAAGATAACATTTACCAAAAGATAAAAGAAAATTAGGGGTAATGAGAAGATAAAACATGTTAAAGTAGAAGGAAGCTGGATAATTGTCTCTTTATAAGTTATTTTAAATTTTATATTAAATTTAAAATGACCCAAATTAAGTAATGAAGAAAAATAAATTGGTCTCGAAAAATTTTCTCAGGTCATATAAAATTTCCCTTTATTCCTTTACAGAATCTTGTTATGCTAGATTCCTTTGTCAGTTGACTTAAAGAACTCTCCTAGCATGGGACTGAAAATAGTTTACCATTAATAAAAGAGGACTAAAAGTTGGTGTTTATTTAAAGTGCCCAGAGGCACAACAGTACAGGTGCTTACGTTTCCCTTAAATCATGGGAAAGCCCTTTGAGACTGTTTGCTTAATCAGAAAAGCTTTCAGCAATTATAATGCACGCTGAAAGCTTAGATCTTCTTGTATAGGTTTAGGGTTTTACTGTTTGAGCATAAAAAGGGGAGCAAGGAGAAATGTAACTAGGTTCACAATTTTGAGCAAGAGCGTATGTAAAGGTAACGTATGTACATTTTATTTCAAGAAAGACAGAAGACAAACAGCATAAAGATGCCCAGATGCCCTAAAGATAAATACATTTCAAAGATTCTCATTAAAATGAATCTGGAGTATTTTTCCTGCAAGCAAAATACCTTTCTTTAAATTAAAACAAAAACAAACCAAAACAAATTAAAAAAAAAAAAAAAACCAGTATTCTGAATTGCAAATGCGTTTGCTTTTTTTTTTTTGCAGCAAATCTGCCATGATTATTTTTTTTTAATGAATAAGGATTTTCCACAAAACAGGCTTGCTCTACATGCTAGATTTTTTAAACAGTTCAGTGACACAATATGCTAACTACATACACAACAGATAATATAGTAAGAAAACACTCAACCTGATGAAAAGTTAAAATCTTCATTAATACACTGAAAATTGACATAACTCATGCCTTTAAAATCAAAAATACAAAAATTAAATGTTTTCCTAAAAAGATTTCCTTATTTTAAGGATTCATTTGAAAATGAAGCTGCATGTAATTTGTACAATAAGTTGTACAAGTAAACAGGTAATATACATAAAAAATTAAGTGACATACTCCTCAATTATCAGTTGTCCACCTTTAATTTCCAATACTGTACTTTCTTAACAAGCATACAAAATATCAAACTTCTCTTTAGAAAAAGTGCCGTTCTTTGACATCCTTTACACAAAAACAGTCTGAGCCTGTGGCATGTTAATGCAGTCGAGAGGCAAAGCATACTAACTTTTACAAATTCTACCTTCCATAAAAAGCCTCCCGAAAAGGAGATTACACGCCACTATAAAAATATCAACCTCTTGTGGTAGCTGCATTAGAGAACCAAGGCTTGAAGACTATTTTCATATAGCATAGAAAACCACTATGAGAGCATATTAACTGCATTGGTGGCTTGGGAGTTTACTGTGCCACAGGATTATGCATAGCTACTGTAAGGTACCAAGACTGTTACACAGAGTTTTAAATTGATTGTAACCAAGAGCATAACAGAGGTACTACCAGCCCATGCAAAATAACTAAAAATACTGAGTCACTGTGCTGAATACTTCATTCCTGGAGAAAACCAAAGGCAGCAGTAACCAAATCAAGCCCAACAGGTGACCAAACTCATTCTCCTCAAAGATTGGTGAGCACAGTGAAGTCTGAGGTATACCTTTATCCGTTAAATCCGTGTGCCATTGCAAGATATTACCATTTGGGGAACACATGCCATCACAATGGTTTAAATCTTTTGAATATTAGTCATTCATATATTCTTATCTACCCAGTCCTTTGATTTTTTTTAAAAGATTTCACCTACAGAATATTACAGAAACAAAATATAAATGCATGTCTTTCTAAATGAAACTTACATGGACTAAAAGTAGAGAATATTTTTAAACAAATATACAATATGCAGGCAGACAAAGCAGGAAAACGGCCATTCAAATGTATAATAAAAAACTAAAAACTGACTATTTCCAGAAAACTAGGAAGCGCCTCAACTAAAAGGAATGCATAATGAAAATCTAATCTAATACAGGTCAAAAATGTAAAAAGGTTATAAACCTTAACAGGAAAAATAAAACAACTTTTACTGGCCATTCCTGTTGAAATGAGAATCTTAAAGTAACAGAAAAGTGGCTACAAACCCACTTAGAGCACCAAACAGAGAGAAAATAAAAGTCCATTTTCATCTCTGTTATTATCATAAAATCCTGTGTGACTACAGGTCAAACTGCTGGTGGCAGAAACAGAATTCTTTATAAACTGCAGATGTCCTGTACATAAAAAAATTTCACCGGAGTTGCACTAGTTCTAAAGACTCTTCTGTTTTAGCCTACCTACTGTATGTATTCAATCTGAGATAAAGTCTCTTTCTGTAACCCTTGATTATTATTGGGCACCAAAGATAAGAAAAGCAAGACGGGGTACAAAAATGCAAAATTTCAACAGTAATGGCAATGTTTTTGTCTTAGTCCAAAAGGGTCCTGCATTCTCTCCCCCTTCAGTGATTTGACAAGTCTTTGTACTTAATCTGGGGGCAGCAAATCATGCAAGCGAAATCTGTCTCTGATGTGAGGTCGAACATCTTCATTCTGTGTGGAGAAAAAGACATTTTAAAAGCCATGTAAAAATATGATTCCGTAACACTGTGAACATTCTTCCTTTGCAAAGAAAATATACCACTATTTATTTCACTTTGTTTGCCAAATATAAAGATACTACACACAAGCAGTTAACTCAGAATTAAATTTAGATTAAAAGAACTGTCATTAAAGTTTTAATTCTGTAAAGAACAATTATGCACTAAGAGGCAAAACCAAAAGACTGGTAAAAGTGTTAAGCCACTGAATTCTACTTTATTTATTAGGAAAAAATAACACCAGAATAAAGTTTCAGTAGCACAAGCATTAATTCTAGACCTGAACTATGAAAGCAAAGTGAAATCAATTTAATACTGTTAGTGACTTCATAAGAAGCAGCCCAGTGAAAATAAAAACATTCAACCTGCAAATTATTAAATACTGAGAAGCATGATTTTTATAGTTTACAAGGTTAGAAAATGCTTGTAATCCTTTTCAATTTTTTTTGCCCTAATCTCATACCAAGTTGACTTTAAAAGTCAGTGCACCTAAAGTAAAGTAATTAAAAAGATTTACTTCAATAGAGTTGAGGCAACAAGTGCAAAACACAACAAGATAAATAAGATACTTACCAGTTCTACAAGCTTCTCCAGAAATGGAATCAATTTTAGGAGTTCATTGTCATTTTTATCCATAAACCAGCTTTCTATAGGGATTCCATTAGATAGCTAAAATAATAATTAAATCCTTTTTATTACATTTTGCATACTTTATAAAAACTTAAAAGAAATAACAGATACTTAAGTACACAGTGATCTGCAGAAGTTACTGTGAAAAGGAATGCCATCAGTTTATGGTTGTTACATTCTGACAATTCAATAGTGCAAGAAACAGATGTTAAGGGATACATCAAAGCCCAATTGGTTTTTTAGCTTAATGTCTTAATATATATGAAACTAAACAAGAAAGATCCATTGAAACAAGTTTTGCAATTACGTAATTAAAAATATTACTTTATGGATTAAAAAAATAGTTACTATTAGTCTATGCTAGGCACTGTGAGAGGGGTGTTGCCAATGTAAACACTATCAGAAAGCCTATATACTTTTACACAGGGATTGTGTGACATTCATTGTTCTATTTCCAACAAATAGCAGGATAACCTGAAACGGCAGGACGTAACAAAATGATGCAATGGTATTTCACTGAAGAGAAGTTTAAAAACGAGAATGCAAACCACATGTTATAGTAAATAATCTCTAGGTTATCTTTAATATTAATGGAGAATACTATATTTAAGATGGTAGATAAATGAAATTATTTTATCCAGGAACCAATATGAAATTCTCAAAAATATATTTCAAAATGTGACCAATGACCTAAATTGAACACGTTTCAATACCATATGCAGTTTTCCCCATTTTTCTTTTTTCATCTTTTTACTGTTTACTTTTCACTTGTTCTTTCTACACCCAACCCAATTTCCACCATCCCTACTCTGCACTGATTTACTGTAAAGGAAATCTCAGACCTATCACACAAACACATTCATAATGTAATACATATCTTGCTGGGTGCCTGGGTGGCTCAGTTGGTTGAGCTTCCGACTCTTGATTTCGGCTCAGGTCATAATCTCAAAGTTTGTTAGTTCAAGCCCCTCATCGGGCTCTGCACTAACAGCGTGGATCCTGCTTGGGAGTCTCTCACTGTGCCCCTCCCTAGCTTTCGCACAGACACTTGCTCTCAAAAGTAATAAATAAACATTTAAAAAAAAAGAAAAAAAGAAAAATAAGGGGCGCCTGGGTGGCTCAGTCGGCTACACTTCCAACTTTGGCTCAGGTCATGATTTCATGGTTCATGAGTATGATCCCCATATCAGGCTTGGTGCTGACATACTGATTTAACAACTGATAAGAATGCTATTAACTGATGTACAGCTTATAATCTCTTCTTATCCAGAATTATTACTCAGATTTTTATCTATGTTTCATTTATTTAAAAGAAAAATGTCCACAAGAAATATAGCAATTTGGCATTTCTAATTCTAAAAGATAACACTAAAAAGGGAAATTCCACCAGTGAAAATTCTGTTCTCCTATTACATTCTGTTTGGCAGCATTTGTTCTCATTGTGGTTTTTTTTTCCAATCTCATTTTGTTTAGCAACCCTCTCTTCATACCTGATATGCAAAGGCTTGTGGTGAGTTGTCAATTATTATAGTCTTTGAAAGATCTCTTCCAAGGATATTTAAGTCCTTTATATAATTTCCTTGTACACAAACACAATGTTCACGGAAAAGCCGATGCCTAAACATAAAAATAAAAAGAAATTAACTTAAAAAAAAAACCTCCAAAAAGTGTAACACATACTGAAACAAACACACATACCACAGGCTTTACAGTCTTAGCCTTATTTTCTCTCACAAAGGAAATTCAAATACAAATGTGGGCCTAAGCTTTGGGCTACAGTTTTACTTTAAAAAATGTTAGCAATTATTGAAACCTTACAACCAAATATTACCATGCCTTTAAGAACTTTGGCTTATCCCAAAATGTTATATTAAATTATAAAGAGGGATTAAAAACTCTGTAAATTGTTTTTGTAATTTATTTACCCAGGAAAGCTCAGTTCAGATGCAGCATCTGGTTGTGTCATCGAGGTCCTGCTTTTTAACCAATTTTCCAGATGGTTGACTGAGGCACAAGGAGGTCAAGTGACTTGCCCAAGGTCACACAGTAAGTCAGTGGTTAGCCCCGCATTGGAACCCAGGATCCTCCTGGCTCCCAGTCCTTTGCTCTAACCAGAAGACCACACAGCCTCCCTATCCCTGTACATGCCAGAATAGAAAATATAAGAAGGAATGTTTCTGTGTTGGCATTTTCAAAAATGTTTTTCGTTTCCCTTATAGTTTTTGAGAAAAGCTGTGGAGGCCAAAACGAATGTTTATTCCATCACTTCATACTTTTCCCAAACACCCATCTTCCTTTTAATTTCGTGTGAGTGTGTATATGAATATTTGAAAAACAAGGATTGAATGAAATGATGAATTCAGATTTAAGTATTACAAATGTAAACTGATGTTTCACCAATGATAGATACTTAACTGAAAAATGGTGTACCACTAAAAGCGATTGAAGGTCTTATAATACTTATATACTGTCATAATTACATAATCTCATTTAGCACTCAAAATGTTAGTCTTGGAATATTACTAATAGTTAATACTGGTCACCCTGAAATACTCCATTTGCATACATTAGTAATTTGATAGTTTGGCTTCCTTGTGTCTTAATCCCACTAAACAATTTTTCAGCAGCTAGGGCCTACTTATATATACCTATATTTTTAATTATGGAATTTCAAGAAAAGGGCATTTTCCACCAACAAAATTGGCCATAGCTCTAACAACAACAAAACTCAACCTTAAAAACATCAGTCCTGGTGATGACGAGTTTTCCAACCAGAAGAAATGTAGTAGAAACAGTTCTCTCCCCCCCTTTCTATAAAGAAGACTTTAAATTAAATGATCATCTACCACTGTATGGTTTAAAGACTGTTCTACTTTGAAAAGGTAAGACCAGACAAAAGAATTTGAGTCCTGGATGGGCCTATAAAAGATTCCATTTTTATCTGTACAAACATTTACATTTGAGGAAACTAGACAGGCAGGTGCAGCAGGTACACGCAAGTCACTACTGATGTTTCTTTGGCAATAGCAGCAAACTCACCCAAGACAGGAGACAAATGAACATGTATGTGGATACAAATGATTACTGTAAATAAATTACACTAAAATCCCTCCAGTTATTCAGGAGCCTGAGAGTCAATAGCAGGCATTTGCAGTTTTAGAAAGGAACTACTCTTGCTGGTCATCAGATTTGCATTTGGAATCATGAGACTCAGATACAGGAATTTGAGTCTACCTTATCTTCAACATAGCACTCTAATGCAATACACTGTTCAAAAAGCTCCTCCTGTTTTAAATTATTCAAATACTAGATACAAAAACTAGATAAAACAAATTTAAACTCTCAATGTGTAGGTTTATAAATGTAGTTTAAATGAAGGGTGTTAATTTGTAACATTATAATTCCATGACTATGATTTGTTCCCTAGTAAAATGAAAGAAAGCTCTAAAAGAGAACAGAAATCTTTAGAATGAAGTCATCAAAACAAAATCATTTGTGTACTTTTGTTAAAGTTAGATAAAATAAGCATGCATTATACCTTTATGAAGAGAAAAAAAAATTTCATTTGTGTGTCTAATGCTTGCTTATAATTGGAAGCTAAAATGGGAAGTGACAACAAGGACAAATTTTGCTCCTTTAGGTTAAAAAAAACAAAAAACATAGTTCTATTTACAAGAAAGCAAATCCCCTAAACATGGACATCAGAAAAAGTCTTTTAACACAGTTGTAACCACTCTATAACAAAGGTACTATTAACAGTAGAAATTAGGACTTTTCACTAAAAAAATATGGGAAAAAATTCAAGAAAATGAATTCCTGGCTATTAAAGTTTTTATGAACCTTTTCTGGCATCTCTCTCAGCATTCTCGGTTAAAAAAAAAACAACAACATGGGGCGCCTGGGTGGCGCAGTCGGTTAAGCGTCCGACTTCAGCCAGGTCACGATCTCGCGGTCCGTGAGTTCGAGCCCCGCGTCAGGCTCTGTGCTGATGGCTCAGAGCCTGGAGCCTGTTTCCGATTCTGTGTCTCCCTCTCTCTCTGCCCCTCCCCCGTTCATGCTCTGTCTCTCTGTCCCAAAAATAAATAAACGTTGAAAAAAAAAAAAAATTAAAAAAAAAAAAAACAACAACATAGATTAACTCTGTCATCTTAGAGGATACAGCAAGACTGCTGGCAGTCTTAGTATTTCATTTCTGTTGACAGAAATAATGGAACTGATTTTTAAACTGTTTTAAGATTACCCGAGGCACTCCCACCTAACCAGGAACACACTGCATCTGCTGGCTCAGGACACACACAAGGAAGTGAGTCCAGATCGGGTAACTTGAGTGACTAAACCAACTGCAATTTCCAATTAGATTCATGTAATGTTTTCTTTCCATGGAAGAGAAATTTGCTCTTGAAAAAAGCAAAAGAGTTTAATTTATCCTTTCTGTTAAAATCAACCTTTATTTTCTATGCCATTAAAAAGGTGACATAACATGCATTATCTCAGAGACATAAGGAAGTGAAAACATCATGCACACAGTGAAAAATTCCACATACCCCCAATCTCCCCCCAGTCCCCAAAGAAGTGAGGATACAGATGTAACAGTGAATAAATACATTTGATTTTTGTATCCTTTAAAGAACGTCTGTCTGAAGTTAATATCATTAGGAACTCTTAAAGAGTTTGGGGGCTTAAAAAAGATCGTTTTCACCATTCAACACAACAAATGTCTATATATGCAGCCAACTGAAAATGGCCATGAAAATTAAATAGAATCATAGTAATTTCATAGATCAGTGTGACAGACATTTCTACTATTTCTTAATTAAATTTACCTGACCAGTTGCTTTTTAGGGTCTAGTATGTTCAGTAACTTGTCTGCATACACCTTCTTAGAAGCAGTAAAAAGAATGATCTATAAATTCAGGGGAAAAGAAGTAATCATTATACATGATCTAAATATGGGTACTATATTGAATAAAATAAAAATACTTATGTAATTAGCTTAAGCATGTTTACCTCATACATCTGAGACATTCGCTCCAGGAATTCCCTGAAGAATGGTCTTAATCTCACGTAAACCTAAAGAAATAACAAAAATAAGCTTCAGTAAATAAACCTATAAAATAGAAACAACTTATTTATAAGATATGTTGTGTTCTAACTTTGGGTATAATTTAAAAGTTCATATTTTAAAGTAATAGTAAAGTATACTAAGTACCATTCAGCCAAATATATTTCACATACCAAATACCACTTAAAACAATCTTTTGGTAGGGTAACAATAATTATTGGTGATGTCACTTCTTAATAGTTAAATTGCAGCATACAATATGATAGTACTTTGTGGAATATAATTTTAATAAACATTTCAACTAAAAATGAAAGGTTTCCCTTTGAGATTTTGATCCACCAATCTGCTCCATCTTCCAGCCAGGTAGCATCCATCCAATTATTAGGCAGGCTGTGTGTCCACCTCTAGCTGACCTGTCTCAATGACCTTCCTCTATACTCAGAATTTCTTCTCAACAATCACCTGCTAAGAATACCTTTATTTTAAATCTCTATTAGGTAAATAATGTTCAAGAAAGAGATGTCTGGATTGGTGGGTTTTACATAACTGGAATTTTTCAGAATTCAATCTTGTTCTACATTTACTGATTCAGATGTGGCATCTAAATTAGCACTACTGGGTTACTTGAGATTGAAAATATAATAAGGCACACCAGTTATCAAAACCGACTGGCAATATCAGGATAAACTACAGTACCCAAAGAACTGCCTTATATACGTTATTTCCTTATTTCTGTGTCTATCTTCTTGCCTACATTTAATGTAGCTCTTACTCCAATTTTCAAAAAGCACAGAATTATAAGCCATGAGCAACTACTAAAACTGACATACAAAAGATTTTAAATTGTTTTCATTTTGTGACAAAAACTTTATAAAAAGAAAACTTTATACTCAAAGGTGATTATTACCTCCAAACACCACGAACAACAAATATATATAGAACACCTATGCACCAGATTCACTGGATTAAGATTAAAAACAAACAACAACAAAACAAAACACTAGTGGCAAAAAACTCAAAATCTAGGCTTCATGAAATTTAATTCTGTCATAAACACACATCCACACAAAAAATGCCCTCATGATAAAAATCCAGTTCTGGGAATGTTTCAGGGCAGAAAAAGGAAATCGTGCAAAGGATGCTAGGAGGTAGCGACCATGTACTACCAATCTTTATAGTTTCCAAAGCCCAAAAGGCATAAGACAATACTAAATATATACTAAGCGCTTGAGAAAAAAAAAATACATTGAGTAATGAAATCAAAGCCAAGCAATATAAACAAAACAAATAAAGAAAAGCAAGCATATATGACTATATAAGGAAAACTATAGAGTTTCCTTAAAAACTGATCATTTGTAGAAGACAAATTGTGAGTGATAATAATATCATTCTACCCCTACCTCCAGGCTAGAATGATAAAGTTTACTTCTTTTTAATCCTATTAGGCATTTTATCTCAATTTCTTGGCTAATCAAAAACAAAGTAAGCCATATACCCCTACCACTAAGTCAAATAAAAATAAATCCTCAGTGTCCAATCCGATCATTTAAAATGAGGCCCAAGAAATTTAACTAGAGCTGCTCTTCTAACTAATTTTGACATTTTCATCTTAAAAACATTTGGTATGCCCTGTAACCAACCCATGTAACTGATGGATTGCCTTAAATAGAAATACCATTTTTTATTAACTATGGGTCTTTTCAAAATAGATTTGTGATGATTAAGAAAACAATCAATTTAGTCAATACTTCTTTTCCGATTACCTCATCTCAAGGAGGATGATAAACTATGAACCGTCAGAGCCTTTTGTTTGTTGCTAAGAAAGCTTACCGTTTACATACATTTAATTAAACAATGTTATTTTTGCATTTATGTAAATGATTTCATTTGGTCTCAATATCCCTGTTATCACTTGCTCCACACTATAAGCTAAGGAAGGCCTCTGTACTTTGGGATTTGCTTCCTCTGAACCCTAACACACTTCCATTTCAGAGGAATACTTCTATGTAAACGGTATTATCCAAGCATAGTAAGTGGAACACTATACAAAGGTGACATTTCCAACTTCTTATACATGACTTCCATATTAAATCAAAACTGTAACTTCATTATACATTGTACTTACTACTTTGACCATTCTTAATATAAAAATATATCTTAAAACGACATTACTTTCAAAATGTACTTGTTTACAGAGGATGAAAAAAAGGTAGTACTGAAGATGGGGGAATATATTGCTAATTTCCTTACCATAAGAATAGAGTAATTGTTGGCTGTAAAAGTTCCTATCCCCAAAACAGATTCACTATTTGAACAGGAAGGTCATTCAGGATTAAAATATATACACAGAAATTAATGTGGTTAGTGGGAAAGAGAATATAGAAAGGTACAAAATAACAGTGAGCAGAGGTGGAGGTTCTGCTATGTGCTACAAAGGTAAAATCTCAGAAAGAAAAATAGAAATGGAGACACAAGGCCAGCATGGTCTAAGTCATTTGGATGGATATATTAAAGCATAAATATATAAAAGTCAAACACTAAGTACTGTCTAGTAGGAAACAGAACAATTGTTAAGGTATATATAATACGAAGAGACTATGATCACTTATTATGTTAGGTCACAGAGATATAGAAATGTACAAATGCACAGAGGCATGCCTCCAAAATGCTTCAAAATCTATTCCACAGATGCTTATAATTATATTTTTCTTCTCCTTTCTCATAACAAAGATTCTTGTCCTGAGCTGCCTATTTCCCTTTTTCCACATTCTTTCCCTACTTAGTATTTCACCAACAACCATCCTTCTTCAAACCTGTAACTTTTCAAAATCATGTAGTCTCCCAAACGTAAGATTAGGCTAAAAGTTTCACTTCAGTCTGGTATACATATGTCCCTCCAAATATACAGCAATTATTCTATCTACCCTACAAATAGTTTTAATCAATCACTAAACAATATGCATTTTTAAAAAGTCAAAACTTTAAAAATAATGCAGAATGCTATAAATGCCAGAAATACCTGCAAAACTGTGATAATGGAACTAATCTTATATGATCTTGTAGATTGATTTTACTAAAGTTTAAATTTTATATAGAAAAAGTAATGTGTATAACAAAATATTACATCAAGATTCCTTGAGATGAACAAATACCTGATGGCCTGTACTTTCTTTAGTGTTAAGACAATGAGAATGTCCTGTAATTGTGTATGTAGATAATCCTACCAGGCCATAATGGTTAATAAAACTGAATTTAATAAAAGCAGTCACCAAAATAGCAATCTAGTTATAAAATGATTATAAATATTTTGTGGTAGTCTGTCCAAATTCAAATTCATGACTAAATATTCAATGTCAAGCTATATATACTGAATAATCTCTATTTGTTTACCAAACCTTATCTAATTTCATAGGTAATTTCACTTTTTAAAGAAATTTCATATATAACTTTAACAACATGAATGAAGCAGCAGAAGCAGGAGAAGAAAAAGGAGGAGAACAAGGAGGAGGAGGAGGAGGAGGAAGAGAAAACCCCCAAAGCAGCTTCACTTTGTGGGCAACTGAATAAGGAAGAAACAAAAACAAAAAACTCTTACATGTAAATCTTTTAAGAAAAAGTATTTCTAAATAGTTTTCAGCACAGATAATATAACCTTAACATATTCAAAAAGAAACATCTTTTAATAGTTATTCCATGGTATCTTTTGAATTTATTGCTATACTGATACAGGTTTATTTTTATTAAAAAAATTTTTTTAAGTAATCTCTATGCCCATCATGGAGCTCAAACTCATGACCCCAAGATCAAGAGTCACATGCTCTACTGACTGAGGCAGCCAGGAGCCACATATTGATATAGGTTCAAAAAAACCCCATAAAAACAGTCAATTCTGTGGGACTCCTCCACTTAAGAGTATGGCACCCTTTAAATAAAAAGATGATTGGTAAATGCTATTTACTTAATCAGCAGTAAGACTTTTTTTTTTTTAATTTTGGGAGACAGAGAGAGAGAGAGAGTGCCCACGTGCATGTGGGGGTGGGGCAGCAAGAGAGGGAGGGAGAGAGAATCCTAAGCAGGCACTGCACTACCAGCACAGAGCCTGATGCGGGGCTCAAATTCACTAACCACGAGATCATGGCCTGAGCCAAAATCAGACGCTTAATTGACTGAGCCACACAGGCGCCCAAGTAAGACTTTAAGGCAGTAGAAAACCAATAATCCTGGGGAATGTGAAGAATGAGATGCTACATATAACTGAAAAATCTTACCATGAGTAGATAGATACCACAGGTATAACAAGTGACTGTCAATTTGTTAACCCTTCTGTGCACCTCAGTCTCCTCATACATAAAATGAGTAAAATAAGAGTACCTACCTCATAGGGTTGTTGTGAAGATTAAGTTAATACATGTAAAGCACCTAGAACAGTGCCTGGCACACGGAGAATGCCAACGACTATTACTTATCCACCTTATTATTAACCAGTCATAAGGAGAATAGCTGGAATGAGTATGATTCTATGGGACAGAACTGGGCAACCTAACTGAAAAAGAAAGCCCTACAGCTGCAATCTACACTTTTAGAAGAGAGAAAATAATCAGGAGTTCGATCAGTTGATAGCTTCGCTATTTAACTTAGTTAACACTTTCTTAGCATCAATACTAGAGCACAGAGACAAAACCCAAATCCTCTTCATAGAAAGAGGGTTGCTCAGGTAGGCCCTGCAGAGACCTCAACCTTATAACCCCTGGGTGACATTACAGTCATCCTTTGTTTAACACAATTCCAACAAGAGGTAGATGGCTGCTGGGGATAGTATTTGTAGGCAGATCATCTGAAAATGAATAGGTAAATACTAAAACATCAAAATAAAAAATAATAAAATCAAAAATCCCCACACTAAAAACTTCTGTAAAACATTAAACTAAGTAGAAATAAATCTGAAAAGGAATTTTCCTGTAGAGTCTACATGGGATAAAATGAAACTTAAGGTATCCATATACGTAAGTTAGCAATGAAGCATAATTTTCAAATAAAAATTGGCATATATATATGTTTTGTATGTATAAACTATTGCTGATTTTATTTAAATAAAGTTTAATCATTTTAAAAGCAAAAAAAGGTCACTTTAGTAAAACAAAAAATGCTGCCTTTAAAAACAAGCTCTAAACTGCCTAAATGATTTAATATGCTTAGTAATTAACTGTCACGTCTCCTAAATTTGCAGCACATTTTCAGCTGTTGAACAAGAACTTTCCATGCTTTTTTAAGGAACTGCCTCTAATTTTAAGATAAATTTACAAAGAATACAAAGAGGTCCCCATGAAATATACTTTATCATCTTTGAGAGGCAGCTAACTATAGGTTTCACTTCTTTCTTTTTTTAACCTAAAAAATCAATAATGAATAATTACAATGAAAAAAAATAGACCAATGACTAGTTATACTTACTAAGAAGGATAGGAAAGTTACTTTAAAATTACTTTTAATATTAACCTACAATTAGTTATCACAGTATTGTTCCCTACCAGCTAAAATATTACCTTAATCCTCAATACTAAGTGTCCATGAACCCCAAATGTTCTTTTTAAGGTATATTATAAACACTCCTTTTGTACAACAAAAATTATGCTTTATGAAGGTCAAAACAAAATGCCTCTTGGTTAATGTCAATTTAAGTCAGAGCTTGAGAGGAAGAAAAACTTGATTAGGTATTTACTACAAAACTCTTCCTTTACACGATTGCTTATTTCTCCATAAAGCAAAAATAATGCTGACTTTTCTAAGAAAGACTATACAGAAGAGATAGAAGCCACTGACTCTCTACTTTTCTTGTTCTGTGGGATAAAATATTTGAGATCCTTATGAAAATTATCCTAGGCTAAGGTTCCCAAGAAAAAAAACAAACTATAGTGATGGGGAAAAGTCTAAGCTTTGCTAAACGTGGGGTTTCCCGCCCACCTCTCCCCCCAACTTTTCCCATAAAAGCAACCTCTACTAATAAAACAAAGCATCCTTTATCAAGTAGCTCCCTACAGATCCTATCTCTCCTTGAGTGCTTACCACAATCTGATTTCTGGACAGCTGACCCAAAGTTTGATGATTTTACTGATCTTCAGAAAGCCACTGACTGGCTAAAGTCTTATTGGTGAACAGAGTCAAAAATCAGATGCCCCTGCCATACTTTACAGAATGAGGAGTTGGACAGCACAGTTACGTTTGGCTGCACTGTGGTGAAACATATGAGGCATCTTCTTTTTGTCTTCAATTAGCCACGTTTGGGCTGAGTAGCTCTATTACATCTTCAAAAAACTGAGCTCCAGTTCTTGATGGAGATAGAGGAAGGTCATTGAGGAGGTGGTTCAGCTCAAGAGCTAAGTGAAAAATCTGTCTTTTGATTCAGTCCTGCTTGTGGATAGAAGTCATCTTCTGGATGGAAGAGGGAGTGAGATGACCTAGAGTCTTGAATTGGTGGATCTGCAGGAACAGAAACTAAATACAGTGGAGACCTCTTAACTGAGTAACACCACGAGATGGATTTCCTGACAATGTGTCAATATAAGCTAAATATAAAAATTAAATATGTGGATTGGAACTGATCATGCACTTGTTTTTCCAGGTATCAAATGCATCTGTACAATTCTAAGAATAAATAATGTTTTCCCAATAACTAACTGTAAAACACTTCATGGAAAAACAACCAATTTAAAGGGGGAAAAAAAGACCCAAACAAAAATCCATACACTTTGCCTCTTTGAGTGCCATACCCTCACTTTAAAAACTCACTTTAAAGAATGACTTTTTCTCTCCATCTACACAAACTAAATCTCTCTACCCAAACAGTATTAGTAACATGTATCAAATTTTGAGTTGAATCTTTTAGTTTTTTTGAATCTCCCAGAGAAATGGAATTCAAATACACTCAAAATACTAAATTGAGGCTTGAATGATCCACCTGCTCAAAAATTCTGAGACTTGCATTAAGTAAGTTGAGTCCTACTTATCAATCAAAAGGAGAGTATATACCATGGAGTCAGGCAGTCTTTAAATGTGAATAGTGGTCACCTTAAATTTCCCTCAAACTTTCATCTGAAAAAAAACTAAGAAAGCCCACAACCAGATTATAGTGGATCTAGTTTTAAATTTCTCTATATATTAACAAGAATTTTGATGAACATTTGATTACTTACTTCCACTTAGAATTTGAGTATGTAAATTTACTGTATATACTCTCACAATTATTAGACCAAGGGTCAGCAAACTATGGCTTATGGGTCAAATACATCACTTATTTTTGTAAATAAAGTTTTACTGGGACAAAGCCATGTTTATTTGATTACATTCTTACTGTCTATGACTAGTTTCATGCTACAATGGCAAAAAAAAAATATTTGGAACAAAGACTACAGAACCTAAAATATTAAAAACTGGCCCTGTACAGGAAAAAGTTTGCCAACCCCTGATATAGATGATTATTAAAACATATGTAAAACAATTTACACTTTAAACTGTTTTGAAAGAAAGAAAAAAAAACAAGTAGATTTAAAATTAGATATAGGCCAACCATAACAAACTTACCACAAAAAGAAACCAAAAGCAAAGTAAGTCCCAAGAGGACACTTTATCTGGCGTTGATTCAGGTGAAGAATCTGATCCTATCTTAACATTACAATTTTATTTTTTAAGAATTTATACATAAATGCTATGGAACTGACATATTCAACAGTATACAGATAAATGCCATGGAACTGTTCATTTAAAAATGGTTTATGTTGTGAATTTCACTTCAATAAATTATTTTTTAAGAGTATATACAGTATTTTACAGGTTTCTAACCTTTAAGTGGGCCACATTATATTGCACTGGTTAAATATGTAAGTTACATCTTACCTAATAATGTGGTTTCTCCAAAATCTCTTAGATCATCTCAGACCCTTGTGTATATTTCTTCTTTGCCAGTAGATGGAGACAACACCACTGAAAGTTTAAAAGACATCATTCCCTGTTTAAAGGGAGCTTGCTGGTCTGCAAACTGGGGGAACCCTAACCCAAGATTTCTTCAAAGTTATTTTTTAAAAAGCAGACAGAATGGCTATGCCAAAACCAGAAATCCAAAGGAATGTACCCAATATTAACTACGGACATCCTCAAAAATTTACTAAAGGGGGACTAAACTCTGTTTATGATGTAGTAACTAATAAATAATATTAAAATGCAATCATCCCTATAACTTGGAAGATTCAAACTTCCTGCTCACTGCTCCTAATTTAAGCTAGATCATTTATTTTTCAGTTTCAGAAAATTTAACTCAGAATATGAAAGAAAAAGAGTTCTTTGAATTACACAAAGGTAGATGCAGTACATATATAGTTTTTCTAAGTATTAGTCATATGCACTGCTAGAAGCCTTTTATTCAAAATAAGACAACTATCCAGATCCACATAAAAATAATAAGAACTTTATTAAAAAGAAGAGAATTAAAGCAGAAATGGTGAAAGCAGCAAGAAAAAAATTCAACCTTATGGTCACAATGAAAAGAAATGCTCATGAAAGGAAAGACTCAAACTCCTCCAATTTCCAAGTTTATTTCACTATTAAAAATGACATACAGACCAAAACTATCTGCAAGAAATAAATTTCAAACCAGAAAGCTTAAGAAGTCATCCCAAAATAATTATTTAATATTTTTCAAATGACAACTTTCCTTTCCAAATTCAAAGCCTGAATGGAATTTTAAACAAAAAAAACAAGGTAATCAAGCTAAAAAGACAAACCTATTAAGATACTGCTATACTATTTATATTTACCAGAAGACTCCTGTCCTTAAACATGAACTAAACAAGAACAACCTATTTGGCAGAAAATGTCTTATTAAGAAAAAAGATTACCTTAAACCAAATAATAACCAGTTAAAAACGAATACAAAAATCTTAAAATCCCTTATATTTATGTATGGTTTGCTCACTCTCTGATCAAAAATCGAAACTAAAATCAGGTTCCATAGAAGGGAAATGAATATAGTACTCAGATATTAGCATGCCTACAATAACTAGGTTAAACTAGAACTGACATAACTGCTAAAGTAAATCCTCTTACGACTCATTACAAGATGAAGTCGGTAAAGTAAATCCTGAACCACAAACTTCTATTTAATTATGAAATTTTATGATTCCCAAAAGAGAGTAACTATCATGTGCTAAGAAAACTATACCCACATTCTAACTGCCTATTAAGAGCACATAAACAACCATAAACACCTTTTCATCATCCACATGGCAAATGTTCTGTGGCTTTATTTAATCCTTGGGTTGGCTTCCTCTTGACAAAGAACAAACTTTTTGACCTTTCCCAATCCTTCAACAACTAGTATGGATGAAGGTAACGCTAATTAAATAACAGCCGCCACCACAGAAAGGCACTTTGCAATTTTCAAAGTGTATTCATATATGTTAATTCAAATTTTATGACAGGAAAATCTCAAACGTAAAGTAAAAGCTATGGCCAACAACATAATTCACAATGAAAGATAAATGATATTTGTATTTTGCACAGTTACCTGTCCATCAACACAGATGAGGGAGAAATGCTTTTACCCAGATTTTTAAAGCAGTAACTGGAAATGTCCTACAATTCTGTGATTGATATAAAGCAGATACACCAAACTGCAATCTACAGACCATATTACTACAAAAGGAAATAAAAATGACCAACAAGGAATGAGTTTTCTTTATACTAACTAGATTTTGGGGGAAAACACACACAAAAACAAAACACCAGGTGTTAACCTGGCAAGTTCTTCTTGGGGATCTATGATGTCAGTGCTTCTGCCTCCACCTGCTGGCAAACAGATTATGAAACTAGCAGAGATCACTGGGTTAAGAAAAGGTTCACGTTTTGGGTAACATTTAATGTTTTATGTAATTATTTAGCATGATGCTACTTTGTGTTAATAAATCAGTAATATATTGATGAAACTCATTAGGAAAAAAACACATTAAATTTTACACACACAAAATTACAAAAGATTTCTTGGTTCAGAACATTATCTAACAGGCCAAAAAAGAAGTTAAAAAATTTTTTTAAATTACCTGATAAATGACATCTTGGAAAAGGACTGGAAAAGTAAGTGCTGCATCTTCTAGCTCATTTAGACTACAGTGTACTAGTGTTTCATCCTTAAAATAAAAAACACATACTGAATAAACCAAGATACTAAAAGAAATTTCAAATGATAATTTTATGTACCCATGATCACCAAAAACATTTATTAAAGTACTCATTCATATGTGGGATTTTATATTTATCATATTGCTGTGTGTGGCACAGCAATTTGGGATAGAATTTTCTAAGCCACTGGTTCTCACGTATGGTCCCTTGACCAGCAAGAAGTATCACCACCTTCTGGGTTAGAAAGGCAAATAACTAGTTAGAAATGCAAATTCTCCAGCTCCACTTATGATAATTCAAAAACTTCAGAAGGGGGTGAAGGAGAGAGGAGCTCAGCAATCCATATTTTAATAAACCCTTTATGTGACTCCAATGAATGCTCAAGTTTGAGAACCACTGCTCTGAGTTCTGCACTTGCCAACTTTCTGGTAAGTATAATCCATACTCCTTTTATTTAACAAATAACAAATGAAAGTTTAGAATCTAATTATTTTTAAAATTACATATATTCTATTCACATAGCTCCTTATCCTTAAATCTTTTATAAAGACTTTTATTTTATAAAATGGATGTCTTAGTATTTGTTGAATATGTTTCAGACATAAACATGATTTAACTAAATTAGCAGTCAATGAAGACTTGTCATCTTTGATCACCAAACTGTTTTCTCATTAAGAGGATAAGAAGGTGAGGATCATTCAATCTAAGATATGTGCAAATATTCATATTTCTTAAATACCGAATACAAATAGGAGGTCTATTTGTAGTTAACAAAATGCTTTCTTTTAAAAAGCTGCCAGTGACTACCCCCAAATTTTTCAATGCATTTAAAATGAATTAAAATGAAACACAAATGTTCATACCTTGTGATTCCACATCTTATTAGCTGGAGTGTTTCTTTTAACCTAAAGTTAACTCTGGGGAGGCAAAGAGCAAAAAATACTCTAGATATGCCTCATTTTCTTTTAATAGCATATCAGACTACACATTTCAAGGTACTGTCTTATCATCTTAAAAAAAAAAAAAACGGTATCCTCTTTCCTACAATTGAATAACTAATTCTACTACTTCATTTACACACTATCTAAATTTTGATCATTCTTCATTTACTTCTATAAAATTATTCATTTATGCTCAGCCAATTCCTAGCTTTCCTTCTCTATTTACCTTTAAACTGGATTAAAAATTACATGGTCAAACTTGCTATGATGACCATATCAACTCCTAACACAAAAATCTAGCAAAATCTTTTTTCAGTTTTTCCACTAACTTGCACATCACATCTAAACTACTCATAATCAGTTTCAGAATTTTTCTCTATACTTATTCTCTAATAAATATCTTAATATTTAGGACCTCTGAATACCTCTCTTACACCTCTTTGGCTAGGCAAAGGCTAAGGTGGTGAACTCTCAAAAAAGAACTATACATCCTAGTTAAGATTTAAAATAATGATCTTTTCCTCAAGAAAAAAATTTTATGAGAAGTAAACCACATCTCCAATTATAGGATACCAGTAACAAAGGCTAAATAATAAATTGTTTCCAGTATTATGTAAGAGGTAGATGTTCATTTTTCAAAGCTCTTTTGGTATCCTAAAACATAAATTTTTAACATACCAAGAAAACATATCAAAGGTTTTATTAACATTCAGAGCTCATGCTTTGGGGAGTCTATTAATAAAGTTATTGATATTAGACAATACACAAAAATAAGAACAGGAAAAGAACTATAATCTTGCATAAAGTTAACTCATTGGGACACAGATAATATTTGGTCCTTCAGGGAAACATAATCCTAACCACGACCCCCTTCCCCCCCCCCCACCATAAAAGGTGAAATCTAAGCATGAAATCAAATTATAATTTATTGGGAAATTTTTCAAAAAAGATCACAAGGGTTCCAGAAATATGGGGGAAAGAACCAATTTAAATACAAAAATGAAAGCCTAACTTATTTTCAAAGAGTACCTGATACCAACCAAATGTGGATCCTGGCATTATACTATACTTCAAATAAAAACATTTCAGAACATCCTGGACATGTTTAGTAAATGTGTAAGCCTATTCATTCAATTGTATCCTTTTAGTTATTTTCAGCTAGTATTTTAAAAAATAAATTTAACTTACTTTCCCTACCTCTATAGATAATATACTTACCAGGTCTAAAACTAAGGAGAATTCTGGTGTGCTTCTTGTTTTCAATGGAAGAGCAGGTTTCCTATTTAGTTGTTCTTCTGTCAGTGGTGGAACATGTTTGATGAAATAATACCTATAGATCAAATTTTTTTAAAAATCTCAACATTTCTATTTTTTATAAATAATATTAAACATATTACTAAATTCAGCTCATATTTAAATCTTTTTAAAATAAATCTTCAATTAAATAATATCCATTTAACCTAGTAAACCAAACCTATGAAACATAAATAAAACTGAAAATATATAAATTAGTACTTCAGTAACCCAGTAAAATTATTAATACCTAAGGGTCACATGTTCTTTGCAATATACCATTGAGCCACCCTTCCACACACACACTTTCATTCTGCTCCAAGAGCGAAAGGAAAATAAAAGACAAAAAAAAAAAAAACACAAAAAACTCACGGGTCAAATACTTCCCAGTCTTCTTCATAGGTGGCCTCTGCATGAGCTGACGAATAACCACTATCTGGAGTTACTGGTGCTATTTAATAAAAGGAAAAACAATATGTTGGTTTTAACTCACTGTGAGTATACATTTTTACTGATTTTATAGAAGATTTTCCTGACCCTTTGTGTACTTTAGGTTAAAGATATGATAGAAATAACTTGTAAACAGTATTTCAAAGCAAATTTCTTAACACATATTTCTTAACACAAATTTCTTAACTCCAGAAGCAAAGGAAAAAACTGCCATTACAGATAAAATGGCAAGCTAGATCATGGCTAGTAGAATTAACATCCTTAATAGCAAAGAAAAAATTTACTACTTATTGCTAGAAAAATATACTCCACCAAACTTCAATTTCTAACTGAATGGCGTCTATATGTGTAACCATAAAAACTTCATGCTGCCTCTTGCAGCAGTAACATTTTTCAAAGTACCTTGTACATACATAGGAAGTCAATATATATGTGTGCTGACAATAGACCCAAAGGTAGTTTTTAACCTGAGATCTATGAACATTCTTTAAGAGGTTCATGAAACCCCCTTGTGCACTTATGTTGTATGTACATTTTCCCAGGAACCTCAAGGCTATCTAAAATCTTTTAAAAGTTAAGAAATGCTGTTCTATTTAGAAACCACTGCTTCAGAGGAGGCTTTATTTTACTTCTAATTTACAAGCAACCTAAAAATAATCATGAAGCAATTCTATATGCCATGACACATGACACATGGTATATGTTTAAGCTAAAATTCTATCAACTGACAGAGCTTTAGAAATTATGCTGGAAGGGGCACCTAGCTTGCTGAGTCAGAAGAATGTAGGACTCTTGATCTCAGGGTCTTGAGCTTGAGATCCACAATGGGTGTAGAGATTACTTAAATAAATAAAAAAACCTTGCTGGGAATTTTCTAAGACAATAATTACAACTTAAATTCAAGAAGACAAAAGATAATATTAGTCAGAGGTAATGTTTCAGACAAAAGCTTAAGTTGGATGCTACAGACTGAATGTTTGTGCCCTCCCAAAATGGTATTTGGAGGTGAAGACTTTAGGATGTCATGAAGTCATTAGGGGGGAGCCCTCATGAACAGGATCAGTGCCCTTATAAAAGAGACTCCAGGGACACCTAGGTGGCTCAGTTGGTTAAGCGTCCAATTTGGACTCAGGTCATGATCTCGTGGTTTGTGAATTCAAGCTCCACATCAAACTCTCTGCTGTCAGTGCGGAGCCCCTTTGGATCTTTTGTCTCTCTCTCTCTCTCTCTCTCTCTCTCTCTCTCTCTCTCTCACTCTCTCAAAAACAAACAATGGGGCGCCTGGATGGCTCAGTCGGTTAAGCGTCCAACTTTGGCTCAGGTCATGATCTTATGGTTCATGAGTTCAAGCCCCGCATCAGGCTCTGTGCAGATAGCTCAAAGCCTGGAGCCTACTTGGAATTCAGTGTCTCCCACTCTTTCTGCCCCTCTCCCACTCATTCTCTTTCCCTCTCTCTCTCTCTCTCAAAAATAAACATTAAAAATTTCTTTAAATTATAAAAAAAATAAACATTACAGAAAAAACAAAAACAAAAAACAGAGACTCCAGAGAACTCACATAGCTTCTGCCATGTGAGGATGCATGAGAAGACAGTTGTCTATGAACCTAAAAGCAGGCCCTTAACCAGGTCCTGAGTTTGCTGGCACTTTGATCTTGGATTTCCCAGCCTCCTAAACTGTGAGAAATAAATTTCTGCTGTGTATACACCACCTAGTCTATGGTAGTTTGTTACAGTAGCCCAAAAGGACTAAAATAGTGGAACACGGTAAAAACTGCTGTAATCTGTCTATAGGAATGGAATATTGGTGGATAATAGTCTTTCAGGACAAAAAGAAATCATTTTTGCTATTATGATATATTAATTTCTTACATATGAATTACCTTGTAACATAGTATGTTCAGTGAATGCCAGATGTAAATAATAATTTTTGTCCATCTGTAATAACTTTATGCCAATGACAGTTCATTAGCACAAGGGTTAATAGAAAAATACAACTTCTAACCACTTCTGTTTCAAATTCCTATTAACCTCAGAAAAAGGGAGAAAGGAAGTAATATTTGAGAGCCTTCATGCTAAGCATTTTTCTTCTTTCATCCCATTTAGCCTTTAAAACCGTGAATTATTATTACCCTTTTAAAGCTAAGAAAACTGACTCAAGTGAGCTTAAATTGTCTAAAGTCACAAAGCTAAGTAAATGGTAGAGCCAGCCTCCTTCTGTCTTGTTCTCTTTGGCTTAGTTCTTAAGGAAAAGTAATAATCTTTGTCACTCATACTCATCTTTTAAGATCAGCAAAAATTTTACTTCTCTCCTGTCATGATACTCCCAGAGTAAATATAATATGCCACCTCATCATTTTGCTCATTTATTTGTAACAGCACTCACCACACTGTACAGTAATTTTTGTGTATACCTGGCTCATCAATTAGATCATTCACTCTTCAGGGTCAAGAAGCATTATCTTATTCATCTTCATAAACAATGCCCATCACAAAAAATAGATGTTCAATAAATGTTAGGGGACTAAATGAATGAATGAATGAGACAACAGGACTAAATTTTCCTTTTCCCCTCTAGAAATCACTATGGTTATAGAACTCCCTTCTCCATTTTCATAGTTGTCAGGGAAAAAAAAAATACAGCAGCACAAAAATATAGAACAAACATCAAACACGAGGCCCAAAGCCCTGGACTTTGTCTACTTTACAATTCACTAGCTTAAACACTGGCAAAGTAATGAGCATAAAATGACAGGTCAAGAGTAGGTTCATTTGCAAGTTTTAACCACCCAAAATGAACTATGTGCACCATATTGATTTGCTTGTCAGATTCAATATTATTCTTAAATTACAACATTATAATTTAACATTACAGATATTAACATTACAGAGCCCAATCTTTTATTCGACCAAGTTAAAATAAATCTTTCCTATTTTATGTCACTTTTCATTTTGGTACGACTGGGTTGCACTATATAGAAATTTCATAATTGTATGCATTTTTTCTTTAAATGTTTTCAGCTGTTTGGATTGTAGTTTTTCAAGTTTCTCCTTTATATTCAAGGGAAGAACATATTCTACTTCCTTACACCAAACTACATTTCTGAACCAATACATATGTGCAAATGCCTGGCATTATAAGAAATAAACAAATCTAAAAGTGCCTGGGTGGCTGTTGGTTAAGGGTCTGACTCCTTGATTTCAGCTCAGGTCACAATCTCATGGTTTGTAAGATTGAGCCACACATCAGGCTCTGTGCAACTTGCTTGGGATTCCCTCTCTCCCTCTTTCTCTGCCCCACCCCTGCTCATGCTTTCTCTCTCTCTCTCCCTCTCTCTAAATAAAAAAATAAACATGAAAAAAAGATTTTTTTAATCTAAAATAAAAGCCTAAGATCTTGTCCCTCTGAGAAACGATGACCGCCCTCAATTTTATTTCTGCTTTTAAGTATGATGGAACAGTTTCATCTTTTAGCTTTATGCATCTGTATACCACAACCCTCAGAAGTAATAAATTCTGATCTCATGTGTTCTACATTTCCATGACAAGTGGCTCAGGGACCAAACAATTATGTTAGGCTTTTATAAGGATCCAGAATTAGGCTGCAGTTTGAATACAGGGCAAGATCTAGGAACAGAAGCTTCTTGGGGGGGGCGGATGTCATCTATATATGCAACAAATCCGAAGGTGTAAAGCTGCCGTTAGGTAGGGACTTCAGACTTAAGGGTCTGAGACTGGGTACAATTACAATAAATATACTCATAAACATGAGCATCTATTTCGTTATTTGTGTTCAATTTCTCTAACTAGTAAGATCAGTACAAATAATTAAACTGTAAAATGATTAATTCTCAATCAACAGAACCTTCTAAAAACTTTCAATTTCAAAATGACTGTATATCTGGGAGAAAGTTTTATTTTCGATTTTAATTGTCTTATGTTCAAGGAAGAAAAACATGCATTTGACATTAAATAAAAATAAATAAATACCGTATTTTTCTAAATTCATGAAGATGCATAAGAAAAGGAATTTTCTTCACCTGTAAGGGGTGGGATATCACGATTAACTGTTTCTTCTGCTTCTTCTAAACCATTATTTATCGATGGTCTCACTTGAACTGCTTGATTTGAGTAAGCTGCTCCATTAGTTGATGTCGTAGTACTGGTAGTGATCTCATCCACCTGTTCCATATCAAGTTGTTTTACTATCTCTTCAGCTTCCACAGCCTGTCCTGGGGAATCAGATCCTGATGTTCCTATAATCAAGATTCAGTGTACTCACAACCATCATTTAAAAAATCAAAAGGGGGGGCGCCTGGGTGGCGCAGTCGGTTAAGCGTCCGACTTCAGCCAGGTCACGATCTCGCGGTCCGTGAGTTCGAGCCCCGCGTCGGGCTCTGGGCTGATGGCTCGGAGCCTGGAGCCTGTTTCCAATTCTGTGTCTCCCTCTCTCTCTGCCCCTCCCCTGTTCATACTCTGTCTCTCTCTGTCCCAAAAAAAAATAAATAAAAACGTTGAAAAAAAAAATTTTTAAAAAATCAAAAGGGAGTGGCAGGATAGATGTTTTTAAGGGTACAAACTTATATAGCAAGCAAACATAAGCCCTAGAGACCTAAGGCACAACAGAGTGCAGACAACAATATTGTATTATAATCATCAAACTTGCTGACACTAGAATTATTCCAACCACTAAAAAGAAAGGATGATTATGTAATGTGATAGAGGTGCTAATTATTGCTACATGGCAATCATATTAAAATATATAAATGTATCAAATCAACATGTTATACCCTTAAACTTACATAATGTTGTATATCAAATATATTTTAATAAAGGGTTTTTTTAAAATGCTTATTTATTTATTTTGAGAGACAGTGTGAGCGAGTAGGGGAGGGGCAGAGAGAGAGGGAGAGAAAGAATCCCAAGCAGACTCTGCACTGTCAGCACAAAGCCCCACACGAGGCCTGATCCCACAAACTGAAATCATGACATGAGCCAAAATCAAGAGCTGGTTGACTGACTCAACCACCCAGGTGCCCCTCAAATACATTTTAATAAAACTAAAATTAAATATTGAAAAATAAACTCATAAATATTTAGAAAAACTAAATGCAACAGACATAGAGCTGATGATCACTGTTTAGTGAGTCTCTTCTAGATATTTCAAATAATGAGGAATAAAGACTATTATAAGCTACAGTGCTATTAGTGAACAAAATTTTTCTTAAGAGTGTTCAGTTTAGAAACATCCACCTATATAGACAGTCATAATTTAGAACTTTAAAAAATTTTTATTGAGACATAATGGACATACGACATTGTGTAAGTTTTAGGTGTATGTGCTAATTTAACAAATCTATATATTGCATTATGGTTACCAACCTAGTATTAGCTAATACCTCTATCCTGCCACATCGTTATTTTTTGTGGTAAGAAAATCTAAGATCTAGTCTCTATGCAACTTCAAAGTATACAACACAGTATTGTTGACTACAGAACTTCTTTTCAATAAAGCAAATATCATTTATTAAGTGTCTACTATGAGCTAGGCATTGTGTGTGTGTGTGTGTGTGTGTGTGTGTATTTTTCATTATCCTCAAATTAGTCCAGTACTAAGTAAGCATCCTAGCCACTGTGGACAGAGGTAGTTATCCAAGAATGAGCTGTTACCCTAACCATCAGAACATTTTTATTCAGAGACACAAGAACAATTTCCTAACACGATTCCATCTCAGTAACAAAGACTGAAGTTAGTTTCCTAATCATACTCAGCCACAACCTAAATGACCCTGCTACCCAATTCTTCCACGATGAGATGACCCCAACTCTATTTCCTTATGGAATCCTCCAAATGTCATTTTCAAAAACAAAATCAACCTCCCATACTCTCAATTTTCTCAGACAACATTCCTTCTCCCTCAAAGCTTTAAATGTGACTTATTTCCAAAAAATCTCTTCCTGATACCTTTCCCCTCAAAGCTCTTTATTCTTCCATACTCAACATACTAAATGAATCAGAATTCATTTATTCCACTGCTGCCACCAAATCATTGGTTTTCCATTAACGTGCAAAAATTCCTCCTCCTTTGAGACTGATGGCACCTAGCTTTGTAGTTCTTCATTTATCCCCACTGCTGTCCTCTACCAACTGTTGCCAGCATCCTCTCTCAACCAGACGAATTTAACACCTAGCTACCAGTTTAAAGCTCTATGAAACACCTGCTGGTTGTTACTACAGGGGATGTCAATGACTCATCCCTAAGACTAATCAAAGGTCTTGCGCTCTTAAGCTCCATCTTCATACACGCTGCTCTCTTTAGCAAGTACCATGACCATAACCTGGACATTCACAGTAAGAAACTGTTCATCTCTGAAAACTAAAGTTCAAATGTATCAATCCACTACCAAAACTTCCTAACCTTTTAATTACCTATTTCATATTCCCATTACATGTGACCTTCATGTTTGATAAAGGCCAGTCTCATTCCAAACAATCCCTTAACAGCCCCTTCCCCACCCTTCTCATCTAGTCAGACTGCATGGTATATCACTTAATACACTCACAAGCCAGCAGCTTCAGTATTCTTGCTCCCTCGTCTTTCAAATGTCACCCATCATAGAAATCTCTCTTGAATCAATGTAACTTACAGGCTTACTGGATTATGTATGTATTTCTTTTAATTATACCCAACAACAAACATTCTAAACCTTCACTGTTCTCTTCAGTCCCCGCCACCAGGAATCTCAGCACATGGCACCATCTCCTCCTTCAAAGAAAAAGTAACTTACCAAAAACCAACTTCTTCTGCCCATTTATTTCCGCACACACCTTCACAGCTTCTTTCCTTTAGCACTAGAGAAAAATATCTCTTTTCCCTCTCTTCTCCATTCTAATCCTTCTACTATCTGTTTCCATAATCTCATCATTGTCAGCAGACTCCAGAAACTTTCTTCATTAGTTATTTTCCCCCTATTTTCAACCTCTTCCTATGAGACTCCTCCCTGAGGCTTAAAAACATGCTGGTCTCTCACAAAGAGAAACCACTCGAGACTTGGTAACCTCTCTAATTTTATAGTCAAGTAGTTCATAACAGTAACCTACATTTGCTGCTTCCTTTCTTACTCCCATTTTACTCTTTTAACCCAAATGTGTTAGGCTTCCAACTCCAGCCACTCTCCTGAAACTGTTCTGGCAAAAGAAACCAATAACTTGGGATGCCTGGGTAGCTCAGTTGGTTAAGCATCCAACTTTGGCTCAGGTCATGATCTTGTGGTCCATGAGTTTGAGCCCTGTGTCAGGCTCTGTGCTGACAGTTCAGAGCCTGGAGCCTGCTCTAGAGTCTGTGTCTCCCCTCTTTCAGACCTCCCCCACTAACACTCTTGCTCTCAAAAAATAAACAAACAAACAAACAAACAAACATACATTAAAAAAAAAAAACAGACAGAAAGAAACCAGTAACTTTGTAATTGCCAGGCTCAGCAGTCTCTTTTCAATACTCATTTCCTTTCCTTCAATCTTTACAATTGTTTGACCCTGGGTTTTGATATTCTCTTTTCCTTTGGCTTCTATGACACAAAATCTCCTGGCTTCTTCCATGTCTTTGTTGCTTTCTTTTACTTTGTCCATCCTTAAATATATTCCAAGATCTTAGTTTGCTGAACATTTACTCCATTAGTTTCAAATGATACCTATAAGCTGGTAATATAATAGTCTACTGTTGGGGGCGCCTGGGTGGCGCAGTCGGTTAAGCGTCCGACTTCAGCCAGGTCACGGTCTCGCGGTTCGTGAGTTCGAGCCCCGCATCAGGCTCTGGGCTGATGGCTCGGAGCCTGGAGCCTGTTTCCGATTCTGTGTCTCCCTCTCTCTCTGCCCCTCCCCCGTTCATGCTCTGTCTCTCTCTGTCCCAAAAATAATAAAAAATGTTGAAAAAAAATTTAAAAAAAAAAATATAATAGTCTACTGCTTAAACCCAGGTTTCTAAGCTCCACACAAGAAGGACAAATGGCTACCAGACATTTTTATTTGGTTGTTTCATAGCATCTCAAACTCAGTATGGCCCACCTATCTCCTAGAACCCAACCTCTCTTGAAAAAATAACCTTGTGTCATCTTAATCTCTGGTCTCTTTCACTTCCAATCTGTGCTCAAAATTTGTCTACTCTATATCTCTGATCCTTCTTCTTTTCTCTAATATCATAGTTAAGGCTACATGAAGTCTCATGTGGACTACAAGTCTACTAATTGTTTTCCCCCAACACAACCTTTTTAGAATGTAGCTGACACATTGTGATTTTTAGAAAACAAAAATCTGTTCATATTACTCACCAGTTTAAAACCTTTCAGTCATCCCCCACCAAGGATAAAATTCAAATATCTTACCATGTTAGTTTTGATCTGCCATCTTCGTAAGTATCTTAACCATCCTGTGCACTCCTCAAATCCAATGGTCTATCTGTAACTAATTTCAGTTTCTCAAACACACTATGCCTTTGCTCACGCTGCTCATTCTACCTGGAATACCCTTTACCACCTTTCAAGATTCAGCTTTTCTATAAAGACTATTGTGAGATGTCAGAATATAGAACCATTCCATCCTATGAATACCATACTACCCCATACCTCTATCAGTGCACTTATAAAAATTTATTATACCTATTTATAGATCTCTCTCCCTCTTGTAAAAAATTAAGCTCCTTGAGCACAGGGACCATGGATGTGTTAAATATCCTTGAATCTCTAGCGATTAATACAATGGCCAGGACACAGCAGATACTCAAATGAATGACATGAAATCTTCGAATCGCCCCTGCCCCATATTTAAGTATAGTTATCCTCTCTCACAGACAAAGAGGCTCAAGAATTTAAAGAACTAGACCAAGGTAACACAGCTAAAGAGGCAGAGCCAGGATGAGGATGAGGATGAGGAGGAGGATTTGTTGTTGCTGTTGTTGTTGTTGAGAGCAAGGGGCAGAGAGAAGAGAGGGGGAGGGAGAAGGAGAGAGAGAGAGAGGTGGGGCTCATGTTTACTGGCTCAAGCTCACCAAAAGTGGGGCTCAAGGTCACCCAAAGTGGAACATGTGCTCACCCAAGCAGGGCCCAAGCTCATGAACTGTGAGATCATGACCTGAACCGAAGTGAGATGCTTAATGACTGAGCCACCCAGGCACCCAGGAGAGCTGAAATTTTAAGACAGGTTTCTCTAATTCCAAGGCCCATTCTTTTCCCACTACACCAGCTATTTCCAAAGTTGGTCTATGGGGCACTAGTTTTACAAGATGTTAACAGATGTTCCACAAAAAAGGGTTCACTGGATCATACATGTCTAGGAAATATGGGGTTAAACAAAGTTAAAGGTAGTTTTTTGTTTTATTTCTACTATAGGACTTCACAGTCCTTTTAAATGTGCTAACATACATTATTTTCATCCCCCAGAGCATCTAGATTTTTATAGTGCACTATTCTGCCTTTTAAAAATCGTATTATCATCCAGAAACATATTCAAATTAGAATTTAAATAATCAGGCAACAAGCACTTAATGGCTATTTTCCATGTGCCCCATACTATCAAACAACATGGTGGATGCAAAAATAAAGACAAGATCTCCTGCCCTCACATAAAGACTAAATGATCATTTATGAAATTAACAATTATTCATAAAAAAAGAACACTAGCTATCTCTTTTTAAAATATGCCAGGGGCACCTAGATGGCTCAGTCAGTTAAGCGTCCAACTTTGGCTCAGGTCATGATCTCATGGTTTGTGAGTTTGAGCCCTGTTGTCAGGTTCTGTGCTGACAGCTCAGAGCCTGGAGCCTGCTTCAGATTCTGTGTCTCCCTCTCTCTGCCCCTCTCCTACTCACACTCTGTCTCTCTCAAAAATAAATAAACATTAAAAAAATTTTTAAGAAAAACAAAAAACAAAAATAAAATGCTGGGGCTGGGAGGGGGGCGGGGGGCACCTGGGTGGCTCAGTTGATTAAGTATCTGACTCTTGATCTCAGGGTCGTGAGTTCAAGCCTCTCACATTGCGCTCAGTGCTGGGTGTGGAGCCTAAAAAAAATGCTGGGCAACAATCCAAATTTCTTTTGCAAAGGCATTTCATTTGAATTAGAGTAGTTTTACTAAATATCCAAATTAATGACCCCTATGGGGAAAAATCAAGCAAACGAAAAATAAAAATAAAATGTGTTACAAAAAATGACCTACTTTCAGCTCACTTAAATATTCAACAAATTCCACTTTACTGATCTAGAATATTGAAAATGTTTCTGGATTCTCTCCTATACACAGCATCATAAAAATCATTTTCCTTCCAGCTCAGAGTTTATCATCTAGCTTTTCGGAGAGTGAAAGCGGAGTTCATGCACTTCAACAGAGTTAAACATAACCTAAATGTATTTCAGTCCATTAAAAAAAAAAAACAGTCTTTCAGGAGCTGTGTATTTTTAATGAGGCTGAAAACAAACTAAGATGCTCACAAAATACTCCAGTAAAATCAAACAGATCTCTTGAAAAACCAGGAAAACTAATTTTTAAACCCAGATTATGGTTTATGGGTAATAGTTTATACTTACCATTTTTATTTGCTGGTGAAAAAAAGTTGAAGACAGGAGAAAATATGGTCCCCAACAATGTAGTCCTTGGAGGACTGCCAGAGGAAGGATTATCTTCTAATTTTCCATTTTGTTTTACATGTTGATTTGTCACTTCATAACTACCAGCTTCTAAGGCAAAAAAAAAAAAAAAAAAAAAAAAAAAAAAGTTGCAATCTAGAAAACATGACTTTGAGAAATGTGTTTTAAACAATTCATTATGAAAATATTTTTTCCCTTAAAATACTTCATAAAAACTGATGAACACTAATGTTAAGAAAGCTTTACTTAAAAAAATCCTGAGGTAAATCAAATGATCTTTATAACAAATTTATTTATTTATAATGTTTTATAACTGCTACAAAACACATTTACATCTAGAAGTATATATATAGACTGAAGTTTCTAGTATGTAGACTATAGGCTTCCACAGTGTAACAGAAAATGAAATAAACTCTTTGTAAGTAAAGCAAGTTACAACAAAATGAAATAAACTCTTTGTAAGTAAAGTAAGTTACATCAAAAACACAAATGCAAGACTGTGTCTTTATTTACATTTTGGGATGCTGCCTACTTCATAAAACCGACCCTCCAGTCTCTTACTAATGAATAACAGCTAAATAAATAGCGGCAACATATATATACTGAAGCAGAAGACTATGTATAGTATATAGCAAAAATTACTTATGTGCATACCGAGGCACCATTTCAGAGTGGTTAAGAAAAACAGGTTTTTTGTCTTTTGTTTTTTTAGATTCTTAATAAAAATTTTTCATGGGTTTTGGAAAATAAACAATAAAAATAAATTCACACAAATGTGTTTTGATTAATCATCCTTGACCTTTCACAACTTTACTTGGTATCTACCCACATTTCTTTCTTTCTTTGCTGCTATAGCTCTTTTCTTTTTCCCTAATAGTTCAAAATTTAGAGATACAATATTGAATTGACAGGAAAGAGGGAAGGTATTCTTGCTGTTGTGTTTAAAACGCAGCACCCCATGCTCTAAAGTGTTCTTTATACCTTCCTCTGCTTGTCCTTCTTGTTTTTCTCCTTCTTTTGGACTTGGGGAGCTTCTCAGCAATACTATAACAGACTGACCTAGAACAAGATTTATCAACAGCAGCACTACTGACTTGGAGCTGGACAATTCTTTATTATGGGAGGATACCCTGTGCATTGTAGGATGTTTAGCAGCAGCCCTAACCTCCACCTGCTAGATGCAAGTAGCAATCCCACCATAGGTTGTGACAACCAAAAAGGTCTCTAGACATTAACAAACATCCCCTAGGGACAAAACAACCCCTCATTAAGAATCACAGCCCTGAGTGATCCAAGACCCCTCTGAGCTGAAGTTCCATGATCCAGAAACAAATTCTTTGTACTTATTTCAGTAAATTAAGTCACAATTATTACTGCTGTAAGAAATGAATTTATTAGAGGTCAAAAATGTTGTTCTGTATGCATTTTCATGATAAATAGTATAAAGCCAGTTGTTCTGCCTTTATTTGTCATTTTAATTCATCAAAGTATATTTATATGAGGTAATTTTTATTTCATTTCATGCTAATACTTAATACAAAGGAGATTACAAAATAAGGCAAAAATTACACACATTCAATTTTTAAAAACAGAAAAGAAACACGTCAGGTGAAATTTCTGCTTAGACCTAATAGAAGAATATCTAAATATTAACAAACCTCCATTTACTTGACTTTTCCGTCTTACTCGAGATATCTGTTTGTTAGGCTTTTCTCCTGCTCTTGGTGTTGATGTGATCAAATTATTATCTATATCACGTTCAATCCTACTCCGTTTTGAAGGATTTTCTCTCTCTTCCTTAAGATATGAGGAAAAAAACATGCATTGAGCATAGGCATTCTGCCTTACAGGTTACACTTATAAAATATGGTATGTACCCCCGTTTACTGCAGCTTAATTTACAATAGCCAACAGAAACAACTTAAGAGTCCATCTATTGATGAATGGATAAAGAATACATGGTGTGTGTATGTATATATACATATATTAATATCAAATTATGTTGTACACTGAAACTAATGTTGTATATCCATTATACCTCAATCTTTTTTTTTTAATTTTTTTTAACGTTTTATTTATTTTTGAGACAGTGAGAGACAGAGCATGAACAGGGGAAGGTCAGAGAGAGGGAGACACAGAATCTGAAACAGGCTCCAGGCTCTGAGCTATCAGCACAGAGCCCGACGCGGGGCTTGAACTCAGGAACCAAGAGATCATGACCTGAGCCGAAGTCAGCTCTTAACCAACTGAGCCGCCCAGGCGCCCCTCAATCTTTAAAAAAGGTACAATATGTGTAATATATTTTCCTGTTTTCACATGCAGGAGAAACAAAATAGAATTATATAATATCCAAAAGTGGTAAAAAACAAAGTAAAAATTTGACAATGTTGTAGGGGTGCTTATTATTAATGCACTTAAAATACACAAATATAATCACAGCATTCTCAATTCAGATCCTTTCCCCAATGTCCATTACACTGTCTGTGCTATTGAAACACTCGAATTGTAAGATGTGCTCTGAATTTTCAGCAATACTCCCCTACTCTTAGATTTGTCCAAAAGAACAGTGGTTGTTCTTTTGGACAACCACTCAGGGTAAGCACTCAGGGTAAGAAACAGAACCTCACTGGAATTTGTTGGCATATCACATATTACCAAAATAACAAGGCTTGCCAATGCCACACCCAATGCCAACCTCAATTCTTTAAATGCCCAAATTAACACTAAGGAGTTTACTCCTTAATGAAGCTCTCTATTCATTTCCTTATATGGGGCAAATCTACACCACCAGTGTACATTGTTTTTGCGATATTATTGACTAAAAGAGTATACTCCAAGTAATACCTGGTTTGTCTTCACTTGTACGTCTATTTTTCTCATTTGTAAAATTTTTCTAGAGTCATCGACCACATGAGCGATTTTCTTACATTACTGTAATACTGACCTATAATCCCTTGCTGTATTTTTTATTTTTTAGTAATCTTTTTTTTCTTTAATCTTTACTTATTTTTGAGAGAGAGACAGCATGTGAGCAGGGGAGGAGCAGAGAGAGAGGGAGACACAGAATCAGAAGCAGGATCCAGGCTCCGAGTTGTCAGCACAGAGCCCGACGTAGGGCTTGAACTCATGAACTGTGTGTGACATCATGACCTGAGCCGGAGTCGGACGCTCAACTGACCGAGCCACCCAGGCGCCCCTTATTTTTTAGCAATCTTAATCTCTACACCCAATGTGGGGCTCAAAACCCCAAGATCAAGAATCACATGCTCTACCGACTAAGCTACCCAGGTGCCCCAATTCCTTGCTGTTTTAATGAGACTACCTGAATCCTTTTGGTAAGGATGAGATTAGAGATTCTTAAACCTATATTAAATATAATTTATATGTATAATCAACATTCTTATTCAACAAGAGTAAGAATTCTCTACTCATACTGAATATTTGTACTTAATGCTTTTATACCACAGTAAATAATATGCTACTATGCATTTTTTAAAGGTTGAATATTATTTTATTTCTGAAACAAACCTTGGTATTGTAAATGAACACAATTACAATTTCCTATTTGGATGAAAACAGAACAAAGATACTGTCAAAATATATCAGTCCATATCATACCACATAGAATTTTACTTTTACTCAGTAGTTTTGCTAATTTTAGGTAGCTCCATTACAACAGTATGTCTATTATAGCACAAAATAACACTTCAGTGATCCACAACAAAATTCTTCATATGTTTACTATTTATCATTCCCCTGCATGTTTAAAAGATGAACAGGGAAGCCTCATATCCCAAATATGGGAACTCCATTGCCAGAAAACAGAACTCTCTTCATAAAGTCCTTCAAGAACAGAAATAACACCACAAAGCCAACAAGACTAAGCTCCAGCATCTTCTTAAAGAAGTCTCTTAGTACATCTGCTATAACATAAATACTTACATTCTGAAAACCCTGCATTCTGCAACACTAAAAATAACAAGGCTTAAGGAAAAAAATCAGTCAATGCCCCGTTAACTCTGTAACCATAGCACCAACAAAAACAATGATTGGGACACCTCCAGAGATAACTTGGACACCCCAGTGAGGGAGCTAACAGCAGCTGAAATGCTACCTCAGGGCTTAATAAAAGGTAATAAAAACAGAAGGAGAAACAAGGGCTTATGGGAGCTGAGAGGAGCTTTAAGCCAGTAGGGCAAAAATGGACACAAAAGGAAATGCAAACTGCCACGTGAGAAATGTCTCTGCTAGATCACAATGTACCTCTCTAGGAGGCAACCCCCCATTGCTAATTATCACTTCTAATTAAAAACTGTGTGTGTGTGTGTGTGTGTGTGTGTGTGTGTGTGTGTGTGTGTCTGTGTGGGGCTTTTGTTTCTGTAGCAGCTGAATTGAAAGTTTTTTACTTTCCTGATGAAATATAAAATTCAACTCCCATTACTCAGGATCCCCTTGTCCAGTTCAGGAAAAAATCATGTATAAAGCAACACATCACCCATATTATACTGACACTATTCCCCTATTTACCAATAGTCTAAGCTAGTTGATACTGTGGAACTACATGTTTATTGTAGTAGAAGAGACTATACTGTGGTCAATTAAAAATACATATAGTATTTTTGCATACATAAAGTATGTAAATACATACAGAAAGTAAAAATATTTTAGCTTACATCTCTAAGGAGGAAGAGGAAGCCATTTTTTTTTAAGTTCATTTATTTTGAGAGAGACAGACACAGTGTGAGTGAGAGAGGGGCAAAGAGAGAGGGAGACAGAGAATCCCAAAAGGGCTCCATAGTGCCAGAGCGGAGCCCAAAGCCAGGCTCAAACCCATGAAACCATGAGATCATGACCTGAGCCAACACCAAGAGTCAGAAGCTTAACTGACTGAGCCATCCACCAGGAAGGTAGTATTCTTAAATCTCTGAATCCCAAGGGAAACACACAGAACTAAAGAGGCAACAAAAACTCAAGGTGAAAATAACAGCAAAAACAAGGGGACAAGCTATCTCCCTTAAATTCTAAGCAGATGAAGACAAACCAACAGCCACCATACCTGAATGCCCACATACACTAGTGTAGAATAAAGGGATCAACAAGGTGTGTGACACACCTGAGAACAAGAGAAGCCCAAAACAGCTAAAAGGTAGGTATTCAATGTAAAGCATGGCAGGTCAATGTTAAGACGGGAAAAAGTTGTGCCCAATCTAATAGCAAAGGGGTCCATGGTGAGAATGAAACAACAGCTCCTATGAACTCCTAAAACTGACCAACTAAGGCTCTCTTCTAGAACAGGGCTCCACACTAAGGGGAAACTGCTGGGAATGGAATCAAAATTGAGTAGCAAAGAAACAAAAGAAAAGAAGAAAAGCGAAGTTTCAGATAAACATGAGGTAAGAATAAAGAGACAGGAAAACTCAAAAAGTAATCACTATATTTTTTAACACTACACAAAACTAGTTAGAAAAGATACCCTGTGGGGTGCCTGGGTGGCCCAGTCAGTTAAGTGTCTGAGTCTTGATTTCGGCTCAGGTCATAATCTCACAGTCTGCGGGACCAAGTCCCACGTGAGGCTCCATGCAGACAGAGAAGATCGTGCTTGGGATTCTCTCTTCCTTTCTCTCTGACCCTCCCCTGCTCATGTTCCCTCTTTCATTCATAAATAAATAAATAAATAAATAAATAAATAAATAAATAAATATTTAATTAAAAAAAAAAACACATATATTTGTGTGTGTGTGCATATGTATAAAGAATGACATCAGTAAAAGAAGCATTATAGATAAAAATTATAACTTATTTCAAAGCAAAAGACTTACTAAGAAAACAATACGAGACACACATCAAGAGTTAGAAAATTTCAAATCAGAGACAAAATAATTAGACATAAAAGAAAAAAATCACACAGTGCAAAAACGATCAACTTTTTCATAAAAGTGAAAATTAAAAACCTGGCATCATCCTCATTATTTTAGTCATGCTGTGCCTATGTTATAGCAGTTCTGAATTTCGGGATAAAAAAAGAGATGGGCCTTGAACATCAGGAGTTTATGCTCGAAGATACAGAAGGATGCTTTACTGTAATATCAGAAATAAAGACTGAACCAGAACAGACATAAAAGTGAGTAAACAACAGATTAGGTCTTTAATTACTTATTTTTTATTTAGTAGGCTCCACACCCAGCATGGAGCCCAACATGGGGCTCAAACTCACGACCTTGAGATCAAGACCTCAGCTAAGATCAGACCCTGAGATCAAGACCTGAGCTGAGATCAAGAGTCAGATGCTTAATCAAGTGGGCTAACCAGGCACCCCTAAATTATGTTTTTTAAAAGAAACAGAAGATAAAATGGGGGAAAAATTTTAAAGACATCAAAATATTACAAATACTGAAGATAGATAAAGAAGATCCAATGGACAGAAAATAGTAGTCCCTGAAGAAGGAAACCAAACAGAAAGTTTTCCACAAAGAAAAGATTTTAAATTACATGTTGAAAGATATGTTTAACTAAAACTATCAACCCAGAAAAGCAAACAAAATATATCCTAAACTTCATAGAATTTGAAGGAAAAAAAAAATCCTTTGGAGATCAAAGGAAAATCACTTCATTTATAAAGGTAAAAAATTAGATTATCATCAAACTTCCAACAGCAATGCTTTTATGTCAGAATAAAATGGAATAACATTTAAAATAATTACAAACAGAAAAGGCTACCCGAGTATTTTATATGCAGCAAAACTGATTTTCAAGCTTAAAGAGTACTGTTATCAATGTGCAAGAATATTGTTCCCATGAGTACTCTCTGTGGCATCTACCAGAAAATGAGCTTCAGACAACAAAAATGACTACAGACAATGACATAAGAACTGAGGATAAGCATGAAACATAGTGAACGTATGTAGAACCTTTGTAACTAAGATAAATGAGGATTAAAAGATAGTATGGAATGACTATAGGCTCAGAATGTACAGATATAAAACTATAAGAAAACTGATAAGAGATAAAGTTTTTTTTTTAATTGATCACTTTAAAGTCATTCTGAGACAGAAAACAGAATTCTTCACAGCTGATCTACACAAGAAGTACTAAATGAAATTCTTTAGGCATAAAATAAGTAATACCAGATGGGATCCTAAACCTATAGTAAGGAATGAACACCACTAAGGCAAATATATGAGGAAATATAAAAGACTTTGTGTTCACTACTACTGTACTTTTACTAGCTATCTTCAAAGGTCATATTTGCTATAATCTCTGTAGCCTCATTATGATCCAGTAAATTATACTGAAGTCTTAAAGCTTTTAATAGTGTGTATATATATATGTGTGTATATATACATGTATATATATGTACATATACATATATATATGTATAGGTAGATATATGTATATATATATGGAAACATAGTAAGAGTACTCTGAATATTTTGCTTTGCAGTAATACCAAATTAGGTTTTTAAAATTTTGTCTAGGGGTGCATGGGTGACTCTGTCAGTTAAGTGTCTGACTTTGGCTCAGGTCATGCATGATCTCACGGCTTATAAATTCAAGCCCAACACCGGGCTTCATACTGACTGTGTGGAGCCTGCTTGGGATTTTCTCCCTCTCTATCCTCCCCCACTTGCATTCTCTCTCAAAAAAAAATTTTTTTTTTTGGTCTAAAACACTTATTTTGAAATTCACTAAAAATTTACAATAAAATTCATAACTTTATAATTAACAATGAATTTTAAAAAAGGGAGATTAGACAATTTGTGGTTTCACTCCATTATTATACTGACGCAAAGAAACTGACATAGAATTCTGACTCACAAAAGGGGGAAAACTACTCTAAAGAATCTGGATCAAACTGCAAATTACAAATAAGAATATGATAAAGCTATTTTCCTTTAGCTGTATAAATATTATTGTTTCATCGTGCCTTATATAATAGAACATACTCAAATAAAGTTATGGTGCCAATTCAGTTCCACTATCATTTGAGAACACTCATTCAACATTTAAAAAAGGAATTTAATATTTTAAATGTACACATCGAGTTTTTAAAAGCCAAAAATCGTTATAATTTTTCAAACTAAAAAAACTGAATCACCGAGGAGTGACTGGGTGGCTCAGTTGGTTAAGCGTTCACCTTCAGCTCAGGCCATGATCTAACAGTTCATGAGTTCAAGCTCTGTGTCAGGCTCTGGGCTGACAGCTCAGAGTCTGGAGACCACTTTGGATTCTGTGTCTCCTTCTCTCTCTCTCTCTCTGCCCCTCTCCCACTTGTGCTCTTGCTTTCTCTCTCTCAAAAAAAACAAAACAAAACAAAACAAAAAACAAATAACAACAACAAAAAAACCCCACAAGACAAACAAGAAACTGAACTACCACTGAAATATCTTAAAGAGTAAGTTATACTGCACTGGTTGAAAATGTGCACATATTACTCACTATCTGAGAGACTTATAAACTCTTGCACAGTAGACATTGCTGGAAGCCTGGTGAATAAAAAAGTCAATGAAAGAAACAGGCTCTTTCACTTCCCAGAGATAAAGTAACTCTGAATTAAAGACTTACCTGCAAATACAGGAAATTAGTTAATATCTAGTCTGTAGAATTGTACTTTTGCCTTACAGATATGGCCAGACTTTCTGTTTTGACTATATTTATCTAATACTAGCATCAACTAATTATCAAAGATCTTCTTTACTGTGAATGTGTGGTAATAAACACAAATGGGGAGTAATTTTTTTGTGTCTCAGTTTATCCTGAAATAACATGTTGAACATTTGTGCTGACTGTGCAACAGCAATGGTAGATATTAACTACTGTCACCTTAGCACAAATTAAGGCAATGACACCCAATAGTTACCGTATTATTTACTGCCATGCACTGGCAGGGGGAATAAAGCCAGTTCGACTTAAGAATGTCCCTGCTGAAGCTGTAAGATTAATTTAATCTCAACCCTTAAATATGTGTTAACATCCTGTAGGATGGTAAGTACAATAAAATACTACAGCTGCAAACTTGTGCTTCCACAATTGTCTTGAATAAAAAGTATCTGAGTGATTATAAGCTGAATTACACCACTTTTCTGATGGAAAAGTATTTTTACTAGAAGTAGACTTTTTAAAAATTTTTAAATGTTTGTTTATTTTTGAGACAGAGAGATGCAGACAGCACGTGCAAGTGGGAGAGGGGCAGAGAGAGAGGAAGACAGACACAGAATCCGAAACAGGCTCCAGGCTCTGAGCTGTCAGCACAGAGCCGGACATAGGGCTCAAACTCACAAACTGTGAGATCATGACCTGAGTGAAAGTTGGACACTTAACCAACTGAGCCACCCAGGTGCCCTGGTATTTTCTGACAAGTGAACAAAGTAAGCCTGCCACTTCAAGAAAAACTGACACTTTTTGTTGCCAACAATAAAATTTGAGCTTTCAAGCAAAAATTCGAATTTTAGAAAACTTAGACCCAGCACCATAAGCTTGACAGTTTCCCAGTACTTAACGACTATCCTGTTGAGATCAATGGGGATGTTCAGAAATGTAATTTTTAAGTACTGAATAATGAAATATATCAGTATATCAAAGATCTACATAATTCAGTGAACCAATATCTTCTAAACAATCAGTGTATAGTGTTACAAAACCATACATACACATTCCAAGTGCAAGACTGACTAACGAAAAGATTATTGCAATCCTTTCAAATTTCATCTTGGAACAAGATGAAATCATTTGACAAGTTTTGGTATAGTATCAACAGACTATCAAAATTATCTAAAAAAGATAGTAAAGTACTCTTCTGTTTACCAAATACAGGCAAATATGGTTTTAAGTGCTTCAATGATAACAAACTACCTTGTATGAAGTCAACATTAAAGAGATTTGCAAAACTGTAAATGTTATGCTCCCATTAATTTCCTTTTTGTTTTTAGGAAATACTTAAAAACATATTATTGTATTAACATGTAGTGGATTTATAATTGCAATTAGAAATGAATATTTTCAAAATTCCTCAGTTTTAATATCTAATGAGATATACTGATAAATAGCTCACATAAACAAACGTTCTTTAGAGTTTCCAATAATTTCTAAGAACGTAAAGGAGCCTGAGATCAAAAAGTTTAAGAACACTCGCTCAAAAGAAACTACTAATGGAAGTCACAAGAAAAAAGTTAAGAAGTCACCCCCTCCCAATGGGGAAAAAATCTGAACTGGCAGTTCACAAAAGAAAATCCACATATGGCCAATAAGCACATTCAACTTCATTAATCATCAGGGAAATACAAAATAAAAACACAATGAGATAACCACCCACCCCTGTAGAAAGGCTAAAATTAAAAAGACTGGCAATATCAAATATTGCTAAGGATGTAGGCAACTGGAACAGTCAAACAATGCTGGGTAGAATGGTACAAATACTCTGGAAAACAACTGAACAACTTCTTAAAAGTTAAAGAGTCTTTCAACAAATGGTGCTAGGACTAACAGATATTAATATGCAAAAGAATACAGATGGACTCCTACCTCACACCATCTACAAAAATTAATTCAAAATGGATGAAAGAGTTGAATATAAGAACTAAAACTATAAAATGTATAAGAAAAAAACTCTGAAGCTTGTAAGAAAAAATTTATAACAATTATAAGAAAATTTGGGCCTAAAACTTTATCACCTTGAGTTTGGCAATAGCTTCTTGGACATGACACCAAAAATATAAGCAACAACAACAAAAAATAAATAAATTAGACTTGATTTCATCAAATTTAAAACTTTTGTGCTTCAAAGGGGTCTAAAAGAATGGGAGAAAATGTCTGCAAGTCATTTATGGAACAAGGGACTTATATCTAAAATATATAAAGAACTCTTACAACTCAATTATAAGAAGACAAAACCCAATTTAAAAATGTACAAAGATTTAAAAGACATTTCTCTGAAGAAGTTACAATGGCCAAGCTCATGAAAAGTGCTCAGTGTCACGGGTCATTAGGAAAATGTATCAGAACCACAATGATACCGTTTCACTCACTAAGATGGCTATACCTAAAAGAACAATAACAAGTGTTGTTGAGGATGTGGAGAAACTAGAACCTTTAACTTTGTTGGTGGGACTGTAATATGGTGCAGCGATTTGGGAAACAGTCTGCAAGTCCTTAAAAAGCTACACAGGGGGGCGCCTGGGTGGCTCAGCTGGTTAAGCGTCCGACTTCGGCTCAAGTCATGATGTGTCATGATCTCACAGTCCGTGAGTTCGAGCCCCGCGTCGGGCTCTGTGCTGACAGCTCAGAGCCTGGAGCCTGCTTCAGATTCTGTGTCTCCCTCTCTCTCTCTGACCCTCCCCCGTTCATGCTCTCTTTCTGTCTCAAAAATAAATAAAACATTAAAAAAAAAAAAAGCTACACAGAATTATCATATCATCCTGCAATTCTACTCTTCAGTATATTCTCAAGAGATGTGAAAACAGATTTCCACAATGGGACGCCTGGATGGCTAGGTCCATTAAGCATCCGACTTCAGCTCAGGTCATGATCTTGCAGTCTGTGAGTTCAAGCCCCACATCAGGCCCTGTGCTGACAGCTCAGAGCCTGAAGCCTGCCTCAGATTTTGTGTGTGTGTGTGTGTGTGTGTGTGTGTGTGTGTGTGTGTGTCTGTCTCTTTCTCTCTGTCCCTCCCCCACCTGCACGCACATTCTCTCTCTCAAAAAGAAACATTAAAAAAAAATTTTTTTAAATAGATTTCCACAAAAAACCTTGTATGTGAATGTTCACCAGGAGTCACCTTCATAATAGCCAAAATGTGGAAATGTCCATCAACTGATAAAATGGATAATCAAAATGTTGAATATCCATGTTATAGAATATTATTACTTGGCAATAAGAAGGAATGATGAAATGATATATGCTACAACACAAATGCACACTGTGCATATATTGAAAGCTACTGAATTTATACCTTAAATGGGTGAGTTTTACGGTATTGCTAATTATGCAGGTCTCAATAAAGCAACCACAAAAAAAATTAACATGCATTATATGACTTAGCAATACCACTCTGTTTAACTTAAATATATGTCCATACATGGGCTCAACACAAATATTCATAGCAGCTTTATTCATGATAGCCAAAAAATATATACAATCCAAACGGAGACACAAATTATGTTATGCAGTATACTCACACCAACAGAATTCTGGATGGAGGGCAGAATAAAGTATGAAGACACGCAGTAACATAAGTGAATCCAAAAACTTTACACAGAGTGAAAGATGTAAGAGATGCTATATGACTACAATCATTATGAAACTCCAGAAGAGATTTATGTGATTTATAACAACAGCAGATAGATGGTTGTCTAGAGTGATAACTGTGAAACTGTCTGCAAAGACTGTAAGGGTTTTTGGGCATGAGTGTATAAATCTGTTAAAAATTCATGACAATATATACTTTAAATGAGTGTGTTTGTGTATAATTGTAAATCAAGTTAATTTTTAAAAGTTAATACAGGAGATAGAATGATATTCTAAAAGATAACTAGTTTACCAAAAGAAGGCATAGGAAAAAGAGAAAAACAATGTTGTAAATACAGAGTAAGATTAATAAACTCATATTAATAATTACATCTAACTAAATATGTCAACTTAAATATAAATACATAGGGTATATTTATACACAAAAGGAAAGAACTATATCATGCAAATGCTAATAAAGTTGTGTGGCTATATAAGTATTAGGCAAAGTAAACCTCAAGGCAAATATTACTAGAGATATTGAGACATTTCACAGTGGTAACAAGAACAATTTATATTCCTCACAAATGTATATACACCTAACAAGAGAACTTAAAAATATATGAAGAAACAAAAAAATGACAGAACTGAAAGGCAAAGTAGACAAATTCACAATAACAACTGGAGATTTTTAACACCCCTGTCTTAGCAATTGATAAAACAAGTTTAAGATATAGAAGATTGAAATATTATCAGGGTGCCTGGGTGGCTCAGTCGGTTAAGTGCCCGACGTTTGATTTCAGCTCAGGTCATGATCTCATGGTTTGTGAGATCGAGCCCAGCTTCAGGCTCTGCACTATCAGCATAGAGCCTGCTTGGGACTGTCTCTCTCCCCCTCTCTCTGCCCCTCCCCCGACTCATGCACTCTCTCTCAAAATAAACTAAAAGAAAAAAAAAAGAAATATTATCAACGAACCTGACCTACACTAATTAATTCTAGAATATGCATTTTTTTTCAAATACACATGGGACACTCACCAAGATAGACTATATGCCAGAAAGTATAAAAAAAATACCAAAGAAATGAAATCATACAGAGTATATTCTTAGATCACAATATTAAATTAGAAAACAATTAGAAGATATCTAAGAAATGCCCAAATATCTGGAAATTAAGTAACACATTTCTAACTAATCCACAGGTCAGAAAATAAGTCACAAAACACACGCACACACGCGCGCACACACACACACGGTAATAAAGATAAAATCAGATGAGCAACACCAGGTGATGTATTTATAGAACTGCTGAATCACTCTATTGTACACTGTAACACTGTATGTTAACTAACTAAAGTTAAAATAAAAACTTAAAAATATATATATAATCAGAATGCATGGGAAAGCAGTACTTTGAAATTCACAGCTTTAAAACTTACATTGGGGGGGTAACGGGGTTGCCAGGGTGACTCAGTAGGTTGAGCATTCAACTTCAGCTCAGGTCTCTATCTCATGATCCGTGAGTTCCAGCCCCACAATGGGCTCGCTACTGTCAGTGCAGAGCCTGCTTTGGACCCTCTGTCCCCCTCTTTTTCTGCTCCTCCCCACTTGGCACTCTCTCTCTCAAAAATAAACATTTGGGGCGCCTGGGTGGTTCAGTCGGTTGAGCGTCCGACTTCAGCTCAGGTCATGAACTCATGGTTTGTGAGTTCGAGCCCCACAAAGGGCTCTTTGCTTGTCAACACACAGCCCGCTTTGGATCTTCTGTCCCCCTCTCTCTCTTTGCCACATGCTCACTCTCAAAAATAAACAAACATTTGAAATGCCTGGGTGTCTCAGTCTTCGGTTCATCAGACTGATGCTCTGAAGCATCAGACTTCGGTTCGGGTCATGATCTCTCGGTTTGGGAGTTCAAGCCCTGCATCAGGGTTGTGTTGACAGCTCAGAGCCTGGAGCCTGTTTCAGATTTTGTGTCTCCCTCTCTTTCTGTCCCTCCCCCACTCATCCTCTGTCTCTCTGTGTCTCTTAAAAATAAACATTAAAAAAAATTAAAAATAAATATAATAAACATTTAATAAATAAATAAATATTTAAAAAATAAAATAAAACTTACATAAAGGGAGGGGCACCTGGGTGGCTCAGTTGGTTAAGTGTCCCACTCTTGATTTCAGTTCAGGTCATGAGCTCAAGCTCCCTTTCAGGCTCTGCACTGAGAGCATAAGGTTTGCTTGGGATTCTCTCTCTCCCTCTCTCTCTGACCCTCCCTGGCTGGAACACTCTCTCCCCCTCTCTCAAAATAAATAAATAAACTTAAAAGAAAAAACTTACGGGGCACCTGGGTGGCTCAGTTGGTGAAGTATCTGACTTGATCTTGGCTCAGTTCATGATTTCACAGTTTGTGAGTTTGAGCCCTACACTTGTCTCTGTGCTGGCAGTGCAGAGCCTGCTTGGGATTCTCTCTTTCCCTTTCTGTCCACCCCCCACTTGAGTGTGCTTTCTCTCTCAGAATGAATAAATAAACTTAAAAAAAAAAAAAAACAACTTACATTTTGGGGGGAAAAGTGTTGTATCAATGATCTAAGCAAGGGGCTGGCTGGCAAACTATAGCCCAGAAACCAAGTCCAGCAAGCTGTCTGCACATAGCCAGCAAGCTAGCAATGTTTTTTCCCCACCAAAGATTTTATTTATTTTTTTAAGTAATCTCTACATCCAATATAGGGCTCAAATTCACAAACTTAAAGACCAAGAGTCACATGCTGTACTGACTGAGCCAGTTAGGGAAACACATATGATTAAAACTGAAATATGAAATAGAAAAGCTAAACAGCCCCATATAAATTACAGAAATCAAATTTATAATAAAAGCTATCTCACAATAAATTCTACTACTTATTTAAAGAGAAAATAATACTAAGCCAATATAAGTTATTTCGGAAATAAAAAGTATAGGGAATAATTCTTGACTTGCTTTAAGATCCAAGCACCATCCTGATCCTCAACTACTACAGACCAAAAACCTCATGAACACAGACATAAAAATCCCTAAAAAAAAACCAAAAAACAAAAAACAGCAAACCAAATCCAGCAATACAAGTCTGGTTTTCCATTAAAAAATATTTAATGCAGGGGCGCCTGGGTGGTGCAGTCGGTTAAGCGTCCGACTTCAGCCAGGTCACGATCTCGCAGTCCGTGAGTTCGAGCCCCGCGTCGGGCTCTGGGCTGATGGCTCAGAGCCTGGAGCCTGTTTCTGATTCTGTGTCTCCCTCTCTCTCTGCCCCTCCCCCATTCATGCTCTGTCTCTCTCTGTCCCAAAAATAAATAAACGTTGAAAAAAAAAAAATTAAAAAAAAAAATATTTAATGCAAATTTAAAATTTAAGAGAAAATCTGAAGAACATCTCGATAGATGGAGAAAAGTCTTTAACAAAATTCAACACGATATTTTTAGAAAACCAGGAATAAAAGGAAACTTCCTCAAATAAATAAAAGATAACTATGAAAATCATTTAGTTAATATCATAACTAATAGTAAACAAACTTTTCTCTAAGATCAGCAACAGGAGGTGTTTCCTCTCACAACTTCTACAGGGCACTGTACTAGAGGTCCTAACCAATGCAGTAAGTAAAAAAAAATAAAATGTCTAAAGATCAGAAAATAAGAAAAATTATAGTTATCTGCTATGTATGTTCATGTATGTATAACCAATCAACCTGATGTTCTAATTTTTGCATTCCATAATAAACAGTAAAGTACTTCATTAATCTAAGATGTTAAAGAACAGGTCTAGAGACTGACTTATATTAACTTTGGTAGGAAGGAAGAAAATTCCCAATAAAACCACAAAGCCTGGTAGTACAAAGGTTAGAGTTTTTCAAACACAGGGTACAACCGCACAGTGGACCGTGAAATTAATTTAAGGTATTAAAATCATCTTTAAAAGGGGAATAAGAAGAGAAAAGAAAAATCAAAGCACATCAAATATGTTAAGGGTGAGTTTTGTTTCACATACATGAATGTAGTAAAGGCTAGATTTCTTTCTGAGGGTTATACTTAAAAAAACTAAAAACACTGGCTTGCTCAGTCAGCAGAGCATGCAACTCTTGTTCTCGGGGTTCTGGGTTCAAGCCCCACATTGGGTGTTGAGACTACTTAAAAATAAAACCTTAATAAATAAATAAACAAACAAACACTTAATATAACAGAAGAATTTTACTATTTCTTTAGAATTATAACCATAGGCAAACTGATGACCCTTAACTACAACAGTGTAACAGTATTTAGATAAGAACGGAGGAAAGACCATTTTGTTATGGAAAGACTCTAGAAACTACTATTTGGAAATGTATACAGAGATTCCTGGTATAAAGCAAATATATTTTAGTTGTAAGGACTTCACTTCAAATATATATCAGAAATCTCATTATGCTAAAAGCAGAAAGACTGCATGTCAACAATTCCTGAGTGCTTTTGTTGACAATTGCATAATTCTGAAATCAGAGAAGTAAATGTTTGAATCATAAAATCTGGATTTGAAAGAGAGCAGAGATTTCATTCATCTTGTTATGGGCTGAATTATGTGTCCCCCATCAAATTCATATGTTGAAGTCCTAACCCCCAGAACTGCAGAATATAACTATATTTGGAAATATGCCTTTTAAGGGGTAATTAAGTTAAAATGGAGACATTGGGGGGGGCGGTGCCTGGGTTGAGTGACTGACTCTTGATTTGTGAGATCAAGCCCTGTGTCAGGTTCTGCAATGAGCATGGAGCCTGCTAGATATTCTCCTTCTCTCTCTGGCCCTCTCCACTTCTCAAAATAAATATTTAAAAAAATGAAATTAAATGAAATTAAATTAAAAGAAATAAAATAAAATAAAATAAAATAAAATAAAATAAAATAAAATAAATAAAATAAAATAAAATAAAATAAAATAAAATAAAATAAAATAAAATAAAATATGGGGTCCTATTAGGATAGGCCCTAATCCAATTATGACTGGTGTCCTTACAAGAAGAGGAGATTACAACACAGACAATATAAAGGACCGAGGGGAACTATGGAAGAACATAACAAGAAGGCAGCCATCCAAGTCAAGGAGAGAGGCCTCAGAAGAAACCAACTTGCTGATGCCCTGATCTTGGACTTCTAGCTTCTCAGCTGTAAAATAACTTCTGTTGTTTAAGCTACCCAGTCTCTGGTGTTAGGGCAATCCTAGCAAACTACTACATACTCCTTATATTCATAAATTAACAACCTATGTTTGGTTTACCTAAATACACTCATGACTAATTTATACAAAATTAAGACTAGAATACATATTATAAAACTTGGTAGTAATATAAAAATATAAAAACAAGTCAGCAATGGTAAACTAGCAAGCACCCACAGCCACTGATCCTAGCCATCTTAATAGTAAACAAAAGAGCAAAAAAGTAGGGTGATATGAGGAGAGCACATTCAAAAAGTCAGGCTCCTGGGGCACCTGGGTGGCTCAGTCATTTGAGCGTGCGACTTCAGCTCAGGTCGTGATCTTATGGTTCGGTTCGTGGGTTCGAGCCCCACGTCAGGCTCTGTGCTGACAGCTCAGAGCCTGGAGCCTACTTCGGATTCTGTGTCTCCCTCTCTCTGCCCCTCCCCCTGCTCACACTCGGTCTCTGTCTCTCTCAAGAATAAACATTAAAAAAAAAAAGTCGGGCTCCTGAGACAGGCATGAAAGCAATGTTAGATACCTTAGAAAGGACTACAGCTCAAAAGAAGGCTTATCTAAAGAGTTCACATACCTTTTTGTTTTAGTGTTTATTTATTTTTGAGAGAGAGTGCAAGTTGGGGAGGGGCAGAAAGAGAGAGGGAGACAAAGGATCCTAAGCGGACTCTTCGCCACTGACAGCAGAGCACCCAACGCGAGGTCTCAAATCTACAAATTGTGAGATCATGACCTGAGCAGAAGTTGGGCCACTCAGGGGCCCTGCCACGTATCTTTAAAAGTCTAAAAGCAGACAAAAACGAAAGGAACCAAAAAAACAAAAGAGACAGCACAAGGAGTTGTCTAACTAATGTGGTTTTAAAAGGATACTTGTAGAGGTAAGAGCAGTAGTTTATTATCCAGCCAGAATAAAAACAGAAGATGAAAATATATGCAAAAAATACTAGAAGGAAAAACTTCCTATAAAAAGAATAAGCTTCAAGCAGCTTTGAAATGATGATAGAATATAAATGACAAAATGGTTAGGTAGCATAGAATATTCAACTCTTACTTGCTTTCATCAAAAAGAATTTTCAATCCTTACACAAGATTCTATTAAGACATTATCTAGGGGCGCCTGGGTGGCTCAGTCGGTTAAGCGGCCGACTTTGGCTCAGGTCATGATCTTGCGGTCCGTGAGTTGAAGCCCCGCGTCGGGCTCTGTGCTGACAGCTCGGAGCCTGGAGCCTGCTTCCGATTCTGTGTCTCCCTCTCTCTGACCCTCCCCCGTTCATGCTCTGTCTCTCTCTGTCTCAAAAATAAATAAACGTTAAAAAAAAAAAAATTAAAAAAAAAAAAAGACATTATCTAGCTACTTTGAGAAAGGATGGTATAGTAGAAAGAGCACTATATGAGTGTCAAAGGTATGAGAGTCAAAGGTACCTGGGTTTAAATTTTTTTTTAACATTTATTTATTTTTTGAGACACAGGGAGCGTAAGCAGGGGGAGAGGCAGAGAGAGAGAGAGAGAGAGAGTCAGACTCTGAAGCACGCTCCAGGCTCGGAGTTGTCAGCACAGAGCCTGACCCGGGGTTCAAACTCAAGAACCATGAGATCGTGACCTGAACCTAAGTCGGACACTTAACCGACTGACCCACCCAGGGGCCCTTGTAACTGGGTTTAAACCTCAGTATTGTTGCTTATTGTAGAGGCAGTAGTGCATACTGGGATTAAAATGTAGGCTCTGAAACCAGGCTTTCTTGGCTTTAATGCCAGTGTTGCCACTTAAAGCTAAGTAACTCTGTACAAGTTATTTAACTTCCTGTGCCTTAGTTTCCTCATCTGTAATATAGAGATGATAGCACCTACTTCATATGGTTTGAAAGTCTTAAAGAAGTTATTATGCTTAAAGCACTGAGAACAATACATGACACATATTAATTGCTCAATTGCTGACAGTTATTACTGTTCTATTTGTTCTTTATCGTTCTTTTTTATTCGGACATTACAATTATTGTTGTTATTGACATTGTGCAAGTTACCTAAATTCATTAGGCCTAAATTTTTCTCTTCTATAAAATAACAAGATAGTTATAAGAATTAAGGAGATACTAGATATAAAGCACCTAATTAAATATATTCAATAAACATTAATTGCCAACTGCCACCCAAATTTTGAAAAAGATAACACTGTATTCAAGATACTGAACATAAGCAAGCACTGTATAGATTCTCAATAAAACTTTAGAATATATTATCAAAAAGATGATTTAATGATAATAAGAAATAACGACTAAAAGCCAGTATAAGCTCAATAGGAATAATACATGACAAGCTAATTATTTACTCTACTTCTAACATAGGGTTAGTAGACTGGGAGAAAAAATAAATGTACCTTGATTTTAGCAAGACATTCCAATACTATTTTTCATAATAACCTTATAGAATATAATTTAAAAATCTATAATGAATAAGAGTACAATTAAATGATTTTGTGGCTGCAGGAAAACTCTTGCCCCCCCCCAAATTAATGAATAAGACATTAGTTTGCAAACAGGTTTGGCTCTATTGTATTTATTAACATCTTTTATTTTTAATATAAGATCTTTAGGTAGACATTAATGAAAAATCCAAGATTTTGGGAAAGAAAGAAAGAAAGAAACAAACAAACAAACAACAAATTTCTGTAGGAAAACCCTGGGTGTGTAGTTGACACAGGCAAAAATTTGCTAACTAACAAAGACAGATCTTACTACTAAAGGAGAAAAAAAGCATGATATGATATGCTATGATGCCACATTAATAAAAGAATGCCCAGAGGTACCTGGGTGACTCAATCAGTTGAGCATCTGACTTCAGCTCAGGTCATAATCTCACAGTTCTTGAGTTCAAGCCCCCATCAGGCTCAGAGTTGTCAGTGAGGAGCCTGCTTCAAATCCTCTGTCCCCCTCTTTCTCTGCCCCTTCCCCACTAGCACTCTCTCTCTCAAAAATAAATAAACATTATAAAAAATAAAAGAACGCCCAAATCAAAAGAATATGAACAGGGGTGCCTGGATGGGTCAGTTGGTTAAGCATCTGACTCTTGATTTCGGTTCAGGTCATGATCTCAGGGTCCTGGGATCCTCCTTAAGATTCTCCCTCTTTCCCTCTGCCCCTCTCCCCAGCTTGTGCACATGATCTCTCAGAAAGAAAGGAGGGAGGGAGGGAGGGAGGGAGGGAGAGAGGGAGGGAGGAAGGAAGGAAGGAAGGAAAGAGAGAGAGAAAGAAAGAAAGAAGGAAAAAAAGAAAGGAAGGAAGAGAATACAAAGAGAAGTCAGAAGACATAGGAAAAACCTATCTTTCTATCAAGTTCCTTTCTTTTTTTTAACCCAAATCTTGGATTACTCATTAATGTCCACGTTAAATACATACAATGAATAACACTATTTATAGAGTGCATTAAAATTTCTCAAACTGCCTTTTCTGTTTGCCATCTAATGTAAAAACAACTCTGAGGCAGACAAAGCAGTTAAAATTAGTCCCATTTTACTGTCTTCTTAAGGTTCAGAGGGGTAAAAGAATTTCCTCAGATCATTCAAGTTGGTCCAGAGTATGAATGTGAAGCATGTGACTCCTGGTCATATCCATTTTTTAACAACTTTCCCCCCTCCTTAATGAAGTAATACATTTTCAGTGTACAAGTGTTACAATTCAGATAGAGAAATCATCTCCCTAAACAATGTATTAATTAAACTCACATAAAATAAGGAAAATTTTTTTTTACTTTTCATAATACTATGCTGAAAAAACAGAAGGCAAAGTGGGTCAGTTAAGTAGAATAAGTAATGTTTTCTTGAATGGCCATTATATATTTTTTATGTTACTACTCTTAAAATAACACCAAAATGAAGACATTTCCTTAATCTACTAGCAATATTAAGATTTCTCATCTTTGCATGCTTAAAGAAAATAACCTAAACTTCAATTTTAAGTACAAGGTAAAACCATTACCTTGGGTGTGCTTCCTTTAATGAATTTTTTAATTGAAGACAACAAGCCAGTTTCATTTTTCGGTGGTTTTTCTCCCCCTGAAGGCAGGCTATCATCAACCTCTGAATATTTCCTCTTTGCTCTAGCAGTGCGTTGTGTTTGGATTTGATTTGATTGCTGAGAAGCTTTCCGTGTTCTCAGCCTCATCTTTTACGGGTGCCACATATAAAACTACAAGAGAAAAATAACAAGGGTTATTAAAATTAAACCTAGCATGGCCAAATGTGCCCACCTTCTAACTAAAAATCCCTTGGTGTAGGTCTCCAGAGGATTAAATTAAGAAACCAAAATTTTAAGTGAAAGGATGCTTTGAACTTTTACATACTCTCCCAAGTAACCTTCCCAACAACTTCTGAAATATTTTACCCTATGATCTAATAAAAATATGAGTAACACCAAAGAGTGCGCATACTCTTTACACAGCACTGTGCAACCTCCACCCATGCCAATATTACCATTCATTCAACCATTCAGTCAAGAAACATTTATTGAGCACTTACAACATTCAAGGCACTGGGCTAGGATAAGCACCTCATAAACAGTAAACCACATACAGAAGATTTTTGTCTTCTGGAGCTCATAATGTAGTGGGAAAACCCTCAATGAATGAATTAATTACCTGAGCATGATTCTAATGATCAATAATCATGCAGTGTAAAAAGAGCAGTTGAATCATTCATTTTATAAGATCATTTTATCTTACCACACATGATACTTTAAAAATCAAATTCACATCGAAAAGAAATTATGAGGCAATCTACTTGAACTCTCTCACTTTATAGATGAGAAAATTAATGGCTGACAAAACTGTATCAAGACAGAGGTAGTTAAGAATATACCCTAAATTAGAATCTGAAAGAGAATATAAAAATTACCAAAGTAAGAATTAAGAAATGTGAATTCCAATCCTACTTCAATCCCTGCTAAACTATAGTCACTTAACTGTTTTTTCAATTATATAAAGAATACATTCATCTTACCATCCTGAGCTTCAAAATGAAAAAGGAATTAGAAAAGACTATAAACTGCAGAGAACATTAATGCTACTCACAATAGTGAATGCATTCACAGAAAAGTCTAACTCCTTTTAAGCATTCCCAAAGCCTAAAGATGCCAAAAATCCTGGCAAAGGGTAGTTAGTCTTCACCGACTTATGCTTAAGACATTATGTCTTTACTAAATCAAGAGTCACAGAAAAAATGTTAGAAACTTTTAGGAAGTTATACATACATACACACACATACACAATCTACTCCAACAAAAACCCCACACTCAAAGGATTCATCAGAGAAGTCCCTAGACACCTTTACAAACAACTATTTTTTTCCCTATAAACAAATGGTACTCAGTTGTAACTCGCCATCCCAAAATAAAAAACGCTGCCTTTTTCCCTGAAGAGTCAAAGTTAATTCTAAAGTGATTTATCATTCAAGGCATGTATTATTTACTTTAAAATCCTATTTAAAGTACGTAAATGATGTCTTAATTCCTTAATTCTTCAGCACAGCACTCCTTAGAAAAGGAAAATTCGCATATAGCAAATGCAAGGGGGAATTCTCAAAACTATTTTTAATCAATTTCTGTAATTTTTTTAAATTAGAGAGCAAGTGGGGAAGGGGCAGAGACAGAAGCAGAGAGATCATTTTAAGCAGGCTCCACGCCCAGCACAAAACCCCATGCAGGGATCAATCCCACGACCCTGGGACCATGATCCAAGTGAAAATCAAGAGTTGGATGCTTAACCAACTGAGCCACCCAGGTTCTATTCTGAGGTCTTTTTTGTTTTGGGTTTGTTTTTTTTTTAATGTTTGTTTATTTTTGAGAGAGAGAGAGAGAGAGAGAGAGAGAGAGAGAGAGAGAGCGCGCGCATGAATGGGGGACACAGAATCCAAAGCAGGTTCCAGGCTCTGAGCTGTTAGCACAGAGCCTGACAAAGTGCTCGAACTCACACACGAACTGTGAGATCATGACCTGAGCTGAAGTCGGCGGCTCAACGGAGCCACCCAGACGCCCCTATTCTTGGGTATTTTGGGGGAAAAAATTTGTTTTTTTAAATTACAGAGGGGCACCTGGGTGACTCAATGGGTCATGATCTTGAGCCTTCCCTCCCTGGCCCCCCAACAGGGCTCCTCACTGGGAGTGGGGCCTGGTTAAAATTCTCTCTCTCAAACAAACAAACAAAACACCTAGGAATGAATCTATCTTAAACCCAGAATCATCAAATAGTAATTATAACACCTTACGAAATAATGCACTAAGGTAAAGTAGGTCTTAAAGACTAAAAGCATATAGGTTAAGTCCAGTCTTACAGAGTTTGGCTCATTAAAATTCCAATACTTATTGGTCATCTGCTACTAAAATGTTAAGGATGAAAACTATCTCTGCCCATGAGAATAAGTCTGGCAAATAAATATATGTATCATAGTGTATATATAAAATTCTACATCACTCCACATGAAGAGTGAAGACATTTCTGGGAAAGCTTAGGAGAAAGGTTCTTTGAACTCAAAAATAACCAGTGAGCATTTACTAGAAAGAAAGACATGAGCATTTAAAGAAAGAGTTGAAATGTAGAAGATTTTTGTCCATTCCAATAGTGAACTGTAAAAGGTGTACTTAATAGGTCTAAAAGGGCTGGGGCAGTCAAGCTCTCATGAACTTTCAAAACTGACTACTCAGGCAACAGATAAAGAAAACATATACTTTTCAATTTCTCATGAAATACTTACCAATAGACAATATGCTGAGACATAAAAAAAGCTAAATAAATTTAAAGAAAAATCTTACAAAGTATGTTCTCTGACCACAATTACAAATCAAAAACAAAAATCTTAAAAAGTACCAAATACTTGAATATTTAAAAATATATTTATAAATAAATCATGAGTCGGGAGGAGGAGGAGAGGGGTGGGGAGAAGAGGAAATAAAAGCACAAGGGAAATAAATTTTGGACTAAAAAAACCAAAGAGCACATCAAAATGTCTGGGATATAATAAGCAGCATTTAGAGGGAAATTATAAACATATATGCACCTAATACCAAAGTCTCAAAATATATTAAGTAAAAACTGTCAAAAGTGAAAAATAGACAATTCAACAATAGTTGGGTATTTCAATACCTACTTTCAATAATGGACAGAACTAGACAAAAAGCCAATAAGGAAATAGAAGACATGAACAATTCTCTAGACTTAAGAGATACATATGGAACATTCTACCCAACAACAGCACAATACATAATATTCTCTAGGACAGACTACATGTCAGGACACAAAACAAATCACAATAAACTTAGAAGAATCGAAATCATACAAGTATACGGTCTCCAACTACACTGGAATGAAATTAGAAATCACAAGGAAAGAAACGAGAAATTAACAAATATGCAGAAATTAAACAAACTCCTAAACATGTAAGCATTGTGTCAAAGAAGAAATCACAAGGTGAATTAGAAAATACTTCAGGATGAAACAAAACAAAATCACAAATACCAAAACTTATGAGATGCCCCAAAAACAGTGCTCAGAGGGAAATTTATGTAAATCCTTATAATAGAAAAAAAAACCTCAGGGCACCTCGGTGGCTCAGTTGGGTGAATCTCTGACTTTGGCTCAGGTCATGATCTCGCAGTCTGTGGGTGCGAGCCCTGTGTCAAGCTCTGTGCTGACAGCTCAGAGCCTGCAACCTGCTTCAGATTCTGTGTCTCCCTCTCTCGCTCTGCCCCTCCCCTTCTCTCTCTCTCAAAAATAAATTTTAAAAAGTAAAAAACAAAAACAAAACAAAACAAAAATCTCAAGTCAGTAACAAAACTTTTCACCATAAGAAACTATAGAGAGAAAAACAAACTAAATCTAAAGCAAGCAAAAAGAAGGAAATAAAGAATAAAGCAGAAAGAACTCAAGTAGATGATTTACAAATAAACAAGAAAATAGTGAAGCCAAAAATTTGTTCTTTGAAAAGATCAACAAAACGGACACACCTTAAATAGACTAGCGAAGAAAAAAAAGAGAGAAGACTCAACCTACTAACGTCAGGAATGAAAGATGGCTCATTAATACCAACCCTACAGAAATAAAAACAATTTTAAGGGAATACTATGAACAATCGTACACCAACAAATTAGACAACCTAGAAGAAATGGATTAATTTCTATAGAGACACAAGTAAAATGGGCTCAAGAAAACAAAATCCAAAGGATTGCATTAGTGATAATTTCTTTAAAATCCAAAAAAAAAAAAAAAAAAAATCCAAGAGATTGCATTAGTGATAATTTCTTTAAAAACCTCCCACAAAGAAAAGTCCAATTTTAATGGCTTCACTGGCGAATTTTACCAAATGTCTGAAGAATTAACACCAATCCTTCTCAAACTCTTCCAAAAAATTGAGGAATACCTTCCAACTCAATCTATGAGGTCAGCATTGCTCTGATACCACAATCAAACAAAGACACTACAAGAAAAATTAAACTACTACTCAATATCCTTTACGAAAATAGATGCAAATATCCTCAATAAAATACTAGCAAACCAAATCCTTTAGGAACATAGATGCAAATATCCTCAATAAAATACTAGCAAACCAAATCCAGCGGCTTAATAAAGGGATTACACACCATGACCAAAGTGGAATTTATTCCAGGGATGCAATTCTGGTTTAACATATGAAACTCAACCAATATAATACACCATGTTAAAAGAATAAAGGAAAAATTCCGTATGATCATCTCAACTGATGCAGAAAAAAAAAGCACAATTGACCACACCCAACACCCTTTTCACAATAACAATACTCAACAAACCAGAAATAGAAGGGAACTTCTTAAACCTGAGAAAAGGCAGCAACGAAAAATCCACAGCTATCATACTGCATAGTGAAAACCTAAATGCTTTCCTCTTAGGTAAAAACTAAGACAAGGATGTCCACTCTCACCACTTCTATTGACATTTCACTGGAGGTTCATGCCATGGAATCAGGCAAGAACAAGAAAATTTTAAAATTCACATTAGAAAAGAAAAAGTAAAACTATCTCTTTGCAAAGAACATGATATTGCATGAAAAATAACCACAAAAGCAGAAACCATAAAAGCAAAAACTACTAACTGGACTTCATAAAAATTAAAAAGACCTGAGACTTCATAAAAGCTAGATGATTGGCCACAAACATATGAAATGATAATACTCAATACAATTCACCATCAGAAGTGCAAGTTAAAATCAAAACAGAATACTAATCTACACTTACTTGAAAGGCAAAAATTAAAAAGACTGACAACAAATGATAGCAAGGATGTGGAACAATGAGCACTCTCATACTCTGCTGGTGGGAACATAAGGTTTTTGGTAGAAGTTGAGCAATTTCTTTCAAACAACGCCTCAACCCTTGATCCAAGTTTTTATCCAAGAAAAAATGTAAACATGCCCACAGGATACTTTTACAAAACTGTTCCTGGCAGGCTTTATTTACAATAGCCCCCCAAACTGGAAACAACAAAAATGCTCAAGGACAGAAAAATGAATACTGTGGTGTCTTCACACAGTGAATAATTAGAAAACAGCAATGATCATCATTATCATCAACATGAAAAAATCTCAGACATTATGCTGAGCAGTGGCAGCCACAAAAGAGTACATATTTGATGACACCATTAAAAAGAAATTCTATTAGAGGCAAAAATAATCTGAGGAGAAAAATCAAAATAGAAGTTGCCTTGGGGAAAAGAAATGACCTGTATGCAACAGAGTATGGATCTATTTGTCAAAACTTATAGCTAAAACCTATGTATTTCAAAGTATGTAAATTTTACAAAAATGTATACCTGTAAAAAGTTCCTATAAACAATACTAACCAGCTAGCAAGAAGTTGGGAGTGGGTGGGGATACAAATCTAAAAAACATACAAAATATTAGTAACTACTTAAAAAGAATGATAGTTTTATAGGACTTCATAATGCCATTCTGTCTACATTGTGCATGTTTGATATTTTCCATTAAAAATTAGCAACAAAAGGGGCACTTAAGTGGCTCAGTCAGTTAAGTATCAGGCTTTGGCTCAGGTCATGATCTCACGGTCCATGGGTTTGAGCCCCGCATCAGGCTCTGTGCGGACAGCTCAGAGCCTGGAGCCTGCTTCAGATTCTGTGTCTCCCTCTCTTTCTCTCTGCCCCTCCACTGCTCACGCTCTATCTCTCTTGCTCAAAAATAAATAAACATTAAAAAAAACCAAAAACACCTTATTATCAGAGCTACAGACAAGGTTCAGCAGTGAAACAAAACTGAATTAAGTCAAAATAGAGTAGGGCAGTATCAAATGAGAAAAGCAAAGAGAACATCTACAAAAAGAGGGGTGGAGGAACATAAACTAAGCAATCTTCCATACTTTTTAACATGGTAAGAAAATAACAGAAAGCTCCATTTAAGTCCGCAACTGTCCTGAACCAAACCTTTTTCCAAAAGTTCAAGGAAACGAATTTCACATTAAAAAGTAACAGAAATTAGATCAGAGCCCATACAGTCATCATAAGGAAAAAAAAATTGAGAAGCAAAATAAAATCTCTAACTTTCTACAGACAGTAAGATTGCAAAAGATAAATCCACAAAAGCATATCACATCTACACACTATTTCCAAGTATGCTTAAAGGTATTAATACTAAGGAACAATTTTAACCAGGATAAGGAAAGGGAAAAGAAGCAAAAGAACTTGTAAAAAATTAAAAACAAAAAATCATTCTAAACTAGACTAAAAAAGAAGGAACAAAAAATTAAATGAACAGATAGAACAAAGACGGAATATTTTCACACATTAAAAAAGATTCAACACAGGGCGCCTGGGTGGCTTAAGCATCCAACTCTTGATCTCAGCTCAGGGTTGTTGAGTTGAAGTCCCACAATGGGCTCCCACAAGTGCACTTGGAGCCTACTTTAAAAAAAAAAAAAAAGATTCAAAGATTCAAGAGTGCCTGGCTGGCTTACTTGTGGAGCAATACAGCTCTTGATCTTGAGAGTTGTGAGTTCAAGCCCCACATTAGGAGTAAAGATTACTTAAAAATAAAAGTCTTGGGGCGCCTGGGTGGCGCAGTCGGTTGAGCGTCCGACTTCAGCCAGGTCACGATCTCGCGGTCTGTGAGTTCGAGCCCCGCGTCAGGCTCTGGGCTGATGGCTCAGAGCCTGGAGCCTGTTTCCGATTCTGTGTCTCCCTCTCTCTGCCCCTCCCCCGTTCATGCTCTGTCTCTCTCTGTCCCAAAAATAAATAAACGTTGAAAATAAATAAATAAATAAATAAATAAATAAATAAATAAATAAAAATAAAAGTCTTAGGGGCGCCTGGGTGGCTCAGTCCGTTAAGCGGCCGACTTCGGCTCAGGTCATGATCTCTTGGTCAGTGAGTTCAAGCCCCGCGTCGGGCTCTGTGCTGACCGCTCAGAGCCTGGAGCCTGTTTCAGATTCTGTGTCTCCCTCTCTCTGACCCTCCCCTGTTAATGCTCTGTCTCTGTCTCAAAAATAAATAAACGTTAAAAAAAATTTTTGAAAAAATGAAAAAAAAAATAAAAGTCTTAAAAAACAAATGAAGATTCAAGAGAAACTGATAAATACTGAAAATAGATCAGATACTCAAAAACAAGAGAAATTTCCAGAAATAGGAAAAGTTTGAAACTCTGTATTGAAAGAAACAGGCCTGAGAAAAGCAAATATGAAAACACAGCCTGGTATGAATTACTAGAACTTTACTGAACTTTAATTTTAAATGCGGAAAAAAAAATCCTCCTTTGGGCATCTAAGCCAGATACAGGCCAACTTTTTCTTATAGAACCATGCAGTAAATGTTTTAGGCTTGCAGATCACAGGGTATAAGTTAAATGAAACTCAAATATCAGTGTCTGGAACCATGCTCATTGGTTTCAATATTGACTATGGCAGTGTTTAGCAAAAGCATCCAAAGACAATATGTAAGTAAATGAGCATGGCTGTGTACAATAAAACTGTGTTTACACAGGCAGTCAGCCCACGGGCAACAGTTTGCATAATCCCCGATCTAGACATGTACTAAGTGACTTTATAATGGAAAAAAAAAATTAAACTACTCTCAATTTTTCAACAGCAACACTTCATGCCAGACGAAAAATGGAGTTACATATTTAAAATAAAATAATCAAGAAAAGGGGCGCCTGGGTGGCGCAGTCGGTTAAGCGTCCGACTTCAGCCAGGTCACGATCTCGCGGTCCGTGAGTTCGAGCCCCGCGTCGGGCTCTGGGCTGATGGCTCAGAGCCTGGAGCCTGTTTCCGATTCTGCGTCTCCCTCTCTCTCTGCCCCTCCCCCGTTCATGCTCTGTCTCTCTCTGTCCCAAAAATAAATAAACATTGAAAAAAAAAATTTTTTTTAAATAAAAAAAAAAAAATAATCAAGAAAAGACCATGTAAGTAAACCAAGGATTTTATATCCAACAAAAATAACAAGAATAATGGCCACCAACTATTGTCAATGAGCAAAAACTCTGGGAATACTGTGGCCTTCCTAAAAAAATCTAACAGAGCATTTGAGAAAACCAAACTGAGTACAGATATTGCATTAGAACTGATGGTGAATATCAAACATACAACATGGAGTTAGTTACTCATACAGCAAAAACCAAAATGAAGGTTAAAAGGAAGACAGTAGAGTGTGTATATTCTCTGACAATGTAAACATACTTAACTATTTAAAATTTAAAAGTGAGGGATGAGGGCAGCTGTCTCAGTCAGTTAAGCGACCACCTTCGGCTCAGGTCATGATCTCACAGTTCCTCAGTTCAAGCCCTGCATCAGGCTCTGTGCTGGAGCCTGCTTCGGATTCTGTGTGTCCCTCTCCCTCTGCCCCTCTCCCACTCACATTCTGTCTCTTTCTCAAAAATAAATAAACATCAAAGAAAAAAAAAATTTTAAGTAAGGGATGAATGTGAAGAACACAGCAAAAAGTGCATATACGGCTTCAAAAATCATGCATACGGTAATAGCACTGGCATGGCTATTGTCAGTCTGTCATGAGATAAAATTATTTAGATTTCTAATTCCAGGTCTATCATCTACTGGGTCCTCAGAAACCTAGAACAGTATAGAACAAGAAGACAGATATAGAGGAAGTTAAATCCCCGGAATTCTGACTATGTCCAGCTTAAGAGGTGAATAAATCTCCACAAAAAGCAACCATTCAGTTAGACAAAATAACAAAAACCACCACTTCAGTACTCTAGAAATAAACCAAAGGCATATAACAATCTAAGAATCCTTATAAAACTGCTCAACTTTGGGTAAGAACGTTAGGAGTCCGTGTCATTCCTGTCCGGGACTGCTCTACTCCCCTACTCCCTACTCCACCTGCAAGCTCAGATGGTTTGTCAGGCTGAGAGGAATGTCAACTTTGAGGTCACCATAAAAAGAGACTGATGGTTTACAGCAGTCGGACAATGACCACACTCAATGGTATCATCAGTATAAGTGACATTTCTGGTATAAGTAATAATTTCTGTAGCAGGTGAACTAGGAGGCCAACAGCTCTAATAGCCTGCAGATGCAGGGGTTGTTGCGCCAACCACATTCCTGGCTGAGGCAGCACACATGCACAACAGGGACTAAAGAGGGCCAAGCAAGCTATCCACATACTGAATCCTGCACATCAGAATTTCTTTTTAATTTTTAAAATGTTTGATAATTGAAAAAAATGATTTTTTTTTTAAATTTAAGGGGGGAGAGGGGCAGCGGGAGAGAGGGAGAGAGAATCTTAAGCAGACTCCATGCTCAGTGTGGAGCCCAATGTGGGGCTCAATCCCATAACCCTGGGATGCATGACCTCAGTCAAAATCAAGAGTTGGACACTCAACTGACCGAGCCACCCAGGTGCCCCAAAAGTAAAAATGACTTTAAACTGTAGTCATGACAGGTAAAATCAAATGTTTTAATTATATTTATAGGCTACCTCTAGTTCCCATTTGGTTAAATGCCTATGCATGCCCTTTCCTCATTTAAAAAAAAAATTTTTTTTTAATTTTCCTTCTTTACATTTATTTATTTTTGAGAGACAGAGCAAGAGCAGGGGAGGGGCAGAGAGAGAGGGAGACACAATATCCAAAGCAGGCTCCAGGCCCTGGGCTGGCCGCACAGAGCCCAACACAGGGCTCAAAACCATGAACTGTGAGATCATGACCTTAGCCGAAGTCAGATGCCTAACCAACTGAGCCACCCAAGCGCCCCCTTCCTTGTTTTTTTGTCTTTGTTTTTAAGAATTAAAATACTGGGGCACCTGGGTGGCACAACTGGTTAAGTGTTGACTCTCGGCTCAGATGATCTCACAGTTTGTGAGTTCGAGCCCCACCCACAACAGGCTCTGCACTGATGGCACAGAAACTGCTTTGGATTCTCTCTCCTCTTACTCTCTGCCCTTCCCCCACTTGTGCACGAGCATGTATGCTCTCTCTCTCTCTCTCAAATAAATAATAATAATAATAATAATAATAATAAAGAATCAAAGTACTGAAGTTGAAAAGAACTCTAGTTCAACCTCCCCAACCAAAGCAGAAATCTTTCAGATAGTTTTTCTGTTTAACGGTAACCTATATTGTGCTCAAATAACTTAAGGAGACATGAAGCTCAATACTTCCTAATGCAAGTATTTCAAAATGTTAAATGAGTTCTAAACAAAAAGAACTTTTAAAGTGAGCCGAATAAAACCTGCAAATATATAACATCAATTCCCTTATTTAATAAAAAAGTTCTTTTCTTTTTTAAGTTTATTTTAAGAAAGTGAGCACATGCGCTAGTGCACACAAGCAGGGGAGGGGCAGAGAAGGGAGAAAGAATCCCAAGCAGGCTAAATGTTGTCAGCACAGAGCCTGATGCAGGGCTCAAACCCACAACCCATGAGATCACGACCTGAGCCAAAATCAAGTGTGAGACACTTAACCAACTGAGCCACCCAGGCGCCCCAATATGTAGAATTTCTAAAAAGAATTTAACTCTTGCAATTTGGTTAAGCATAATTTTCCTTGTTTTAAACCCAAAGCTTGAATATTTTTTTCATTTTAATACTTAAAAACAAATATTATAGAACTTTTTTAGTTTGCCAATTATAGCTTAATTTAGAAAAGTTAGGTATTTACATGATTTGTTCCAACTCCAATATAATGGAACTATATTTACTTCAAAAACAATTTGTATTTCCAAGGATCTCAATAAATATTTGCTAATTTAATCTCTTCGCATTTCTTGCAGATTACTAAAATCCTAAAATAAAGGCTCAAATGTCTATGCTTACCTGAATATTGAAACATAATTCAAACAAGCACACTACCAAAACACTGCCTAAAAAAGTACTGTGTTGGTTTTCTAGTAAGTTTCCTGTGTGCTCCAGAAAACCAATCCTTAACCTATCCTTTTCAAAAATAAAGTTCCTGGGGTGCCTGGGTGGCGCAGTCGGTTAAGCGTCCGACTTCAGCCAGGTCACGATCTCGCAGTCCGTGAGTTCGAGCCCCGCATCAGGCTCTGGGCTGATGGCTCAGAGCCTGGAGCCTGTTTCCGATTCTGTGTCTCCCTCTCTCTCTGCCCCTCCCCCGTTCATGCTCTGTCTCTCTCTGTCCCAAAAATAAATAAACGTTGAAAAAAAATAAAAAATAAAAAAAATAAAATAAAAAAAAATAAAGTTCCTATCTAACTACATGTATCTGAACATGGAAAAGGTTAAAGTGATATATTAACCAATAGCTTTCCTTTATTAACTGCTCCGTCCAAGGCACTGTCCTAAGTGGTTTTTAATACATTGTTTCACTTAATCTTTCAACATCATAAAGTAGTATCCATTACTTCCATTTTATGATGGAAGAAAATGAGGTGGAAAACACAGCAGAAGTGTTTTAAGGAACAATTTCCAGGTAATTTCCATAAAAATAACTGGCAATGTAAAAATGGTATATTTATCGCCAACAAAAAACTAATTAAAAAGCCACTAAAAATTCTAATTTCCCATTACCCTCTAAAGTTTGTTTTTACTTCTGCTCTTTTCTAAATACATAGTCATTCACAAGTGATTTTCCCGCTGAATGAACCCCTGTCTATACAAAGCCTTAAAATAGGGTTAACTTACAAACAGCTGTGTTTACAAACTGGCAGTTGGGAGCTCAAAATACAACTTCTCATAGAAATAGTGTTACAAATGCAGGTTACAGTTCCAGGGCAGCTCCTATGGCATACTTTTACCCATAATATAATTGGATAGAAAAATCTAGACTCTAAACCATTATATCAACCGTGTGGAAAACTATATTCCCTATTTCTACACCAAGCCTATCTGTACTCATATTAAAACCATATGTCTCTAGTGCTGGGAAAACTGGATATCCAAAAGCAAAAAATGAAGTTGGACCCTTACCTTACACCATATATAAAAACAAACCCAAAACAGATCAAAGACCTTAAGAGCTAAAACTATACAACTCTTAGAAGAAAACATAGGGAGAAAGCTCATGACATTGGGTTTGACAATAATTTCTTGGATATGACACAAAAGGACAGGCAACAAAAGGAAAAAGAAAAGATAAACCAGACTACACTTAAGTTAAAAACTTTTCTGCAATAAAGGACACTATCAGGGCACCTGGGTGGCTCAGTTGGTTAAGTGTCCGACTTCGGCTCAGATCATGACCTCATGTTTCTTGAGTTCGAGCCCTGTCCAGGCTCTGTACTGATAGTCTGGAGCCTGCAGCCTGCTTCAGATTCTGTGTCTCCCTCTCTCTCTGCTCCTCCCCCGCTCGCGCTCTATCTCTGTCTCTCAAAAAGGAATAAACATTAAAAAAATTTTTAAAAAAGAATGAAATCTTGCCATTTGCAACTACATGGATGAAACTAGAGGGTATTATGCTAAGCGAAATTAGAGAAATATCATATGACTTCACTCGTATGAGGACTTTAAGATACAAAACAGATGAACATTGGGGAAGGGAAGCAAAAATAATATAAAAACAGGGTGGGGGACAAAACATATGAGACTCTTAAATATGGAGAACAAATAGACGGTTACTGGAGGGGTTGTGGGAGGGGGGAATGGGCTAAATGGGTAAGAGACATTAAGGAATCTATTCCTGAAATCATTGTTGCACTGTATGCTAACTAACTTGGATGTAAATTTTAAAAAAAAATCAATAAAGAGAAAGGAAAAAAAAATCTGTGCTTGTTAGTCTGGTGTTGTTCTGGTGTAGTCACAATGTAGGATAGGCCCTGTGTATCTGGGCATCAGGAGTGGGGCTCTGTCAGTGATTGCCTCTCAGTGCCAAATTAGGCTTGCAGCTTTTCAGGTCTTGTTTGGAGAGTTCCCTGAGCCTTGCCTTAAGGGTAGGAGATCTCTGAAGACAGTAGTATTAAGATCTCTCTGCCCCAAACTGTTTCCTGCCCCACCCATTAGTGGTAGACGGGTTTTTCTTAGACTTTACCCTCCTCCTTAATCATGTCTTCACTTATGCCCTGAAGGTTACTGGACCTGCCCTTCCCCTGGCTTTAAAATTTTCTTTCCTTGGGGGAAAAAGACCTGGTTGAGGCTTTGGTATTTTTTTCCCAGGTACAAGCTGCTCCCCTCTTTAGCTCTGCACCGCAGAGGAAGGTTCTTTCTACTCATGTGTTCCCATACTGTGAGCACCTGGTGGAAGTCTGTGACAAAGATACACTTCCATTGTGTCTATAGCTTCCAGGAATACTATATTCTGTGCTAGCCTACTTTGCCTTAATTTTAAGGAGTTTATTAACAATTTTACATGATTTTTTTTTATGTTTTTTTTTTTAATTAATTTATTTTTTTTTTCAACGTTTATTTATTTTTGGGACAGAGAGAGACAGAGCATGAATGGGCGAGGGGCAGAGAGAGAGGGAGACACAGAATCGGAAACAGGCTCCAGGCTCTGAGCCATCAGCCCAGAGCCCGACGCGGGGCTCGAACTCACGGACCGCGAGATCGTGACCTGGCTGAAGTCGGACGCTTAACCGACTGCGCCACCCAGGCGCCCCTTTTTTATGTTTTTATGGCTCTTCCCTTGCTCTGCCATAGGTGAGCCAGTGCTTACATCCTGTCTCTCTTAGGAAAGGCTTTCCTTTTCTTGGATATTTGTTTGGTTGCCCTAAGTCCTCAGCTCTCTGATAGGTTCAAGAGAAGTTCAAATTTGTAGTTTATCCCATTTTTTTTAATTGTTGTTAGGCTTGTAGAAGCATTTTTTTTCCAGCTTTCTGTTGTGTAGGCAGAACCCAATTAATGTATAAAAGTGGATCTTTAGGTAAAACTCTACAATTAGAGGAGCTTTCCTTTCTGATCTAGAGCTGCAATCTGTAATTCCATGACTTGTTTGTGCTCAGGTTGCTTGGGATAAACTCCCTTGCCTTTTCCTTGGTTTAGACCAAAGGAAAGGGTTCAAACTGGCTAGGCTGATAGTAAAGAGAATAATTCCCCAATGGGTCCTAGATTTTCTCCTTTTTGGTTTTTGTTTTGTTATTGTTGGAGACCCAATTAGGGTGGACATTCAAGGCCTGGGCAGAGTGGAAAGTGCCCTAAAATTGGGCAGGCAGACAAGGTGGGTGAGGGCTGGCCCCTGCATGCCAAGGGGAGTACCAGAAAGGTGGTCCAGGCAGGCAGGTCTATCAGGGGACCTGTAGGCCAGCCCTTGAAAAGGTATCTAAGCCAGGTGGTGAATGCCTAGGTCAGAGCCTCACCCAGGGAGGCAGGGTTAGGGCTGGTTAGGGTTTTCTAGAGTCTACAGACTGGCATTGCTAGGGGCCTCTCTGAGCTGCTGCTGGAACTCACAGTGTGTCTGCCGGTTGGAGTCTCCTGGAAGTGGGTGTGGAGGTGGTTGTTCTTCACCAGGTGGTCAAGACAGGAGTTGATCTGGTCCAACATGGAGTCGATGGTAGCATATTCTGCCTCCCTGAAGTCATCATCTTCACCTTCCACCCTTGCCTCCACTGGCATGCCCAGGTCCCTGTTGGGGCCCAACATTGTGGGCCTGGGTGCCCCAAGGGCTGTGCGATGATGGAAGATGCTGGAATGCAGCGATCATGCACCCACAGCCAGCACAGGGTGGAAGGTGGAGGCACTGGATGAAATGCAGGACCAGAAGAGCAGATTTTTTTCCTCTTTCCTAAACATTGTGGTTCTCCCAAAACTATCTTATGGTTAGGCCTTCCTCTATGGTTTTTGTTATCTTTTCCCCAAACCTCTCTTTATCTCAATCCTACTTATCGTTCCATTCCAATTCCTGTTATGAAAGGTCTGGAAAAACCAGATTTATACAAAGTACACAAGTACATAGGTACATAAGGTACTTAATTTGAGTAGGTAAAAGTGAAATCATATAATATTTGTCCCTTCATAACTGATTTATTTTCCTTAGTGTAATGTCAAGTTTCATCCATGTTGTAGCATATTATAGAATTTCCTTCTTCTTTAGGGCTGAATGACATTTCATTGTATATTTCTACCACATTTTGTTTATACACTCTTCTGTCAATAGACACTTATGCTTCCACCTTTTGGCTGTTGTGGATAATGGTGCTGTGAATATGGCTATGCAAATATCTGTTTGTGTTCCTGCTTTCAGTTCTTTAGAACTACCTAGAAGAATTGCTAGATCATATGGTAATTCTATGTTTAAATTTTTAAGGAACTGCCAACAGTATTTTCCACAGTGGCTGCACCATTTTGCATTCTTATCGGCAGTGCACCAAGGGTTCCAGTTTCTTCATATCCCTGATGACAAGTCTTATTTTCTGTTTTTTGATAATGGCTATCATAGTGGTGTGAAGAGGTACCTCACTGTGGTTTTGGTCTGCATTTTACTAACGATTAGTGATGTTGAGCATTATTTGATGTGCTTTTTTGTATATCTTCTTTGGAGAAATGTCTTTTACCTGTTTTTGAACAGGTTGTTTGATTTTTTTTGTTGTTGCAGGAGTTTTAAAATATATTCTGAATATTAAATCCATATGAGATATATGACTTGCACATATTTTCTCTCATTCCACAGGTCACCTTTTCACTGTTGATAGTATCCTTTTTTTAATTTATTTTTTATTAAAAAAAATTTTTAATGCTTATTTTTGAGAAAGAGAAGGTGCAGGGGGAGGGGCAAAGAGAGAAGGGAGACACAGAATCTGAAGCAGGTTCCAGGCTCTGAGCTGTCAGCACAGAGCCTGATGCGGGGCTTGAGCCCACTGACCGTAAGATCATGACCTGAACTGAAGTCGGATGCTTAACCGAGCCTCCCAGGTGACCCAAGATTTCATTCTTTTTGATTGTCAAGTAATACTCCATTATTTATATATATACACACACACATACACACACACACACGTATACATACACACACACACACACACACATATATATACATATGCATATATACACACACATATACACACATATCTTTATCCATTCATCCATCAGTGGACATGTGGGGTCTTTCCATAATTTGGCTATTGTTGATAGTGCTGCTATAAACATTGGCGTACATGTGTCCCTTCGAAAGAGCACACCTAACAAGCACAGATTAACACAACTGTAATCTACCACTGGAAGAGAGGAGAATCTACAAAGGACAACAAACAGGTGCACAAGGAAAGCCAAAAACTGAAAGTCATCAGGAAAACTGAGAAATACTTTCTCATGCCTCAATTTCTAGCTTAAGCACAAATAACACTAGAGAAGTTTGCAATTAATAATGCACTTAAAATATTCTTCACAAAGAAAAAAAAATTCTTTTGTTACAACAAAACTGAAACTTAGATCAACTGGACTCCCTACACTAAAAATCCAGGTACACAATTTTCCAGGTATATATACTATCTACTCAGTCTTTAACTGTTGTGTTCATGATATCTAGCATTTGATAAAATATTGAAAGACACACAAAAAAAGAAGAAAATTCAACCCACTGTCAAGACAAAGCATTCAACAGAACCAAAAATCAATGAAGTCAAAAACAGAAAACTCAATGAAACCAAAAGTTGATTTAGAAAAGATCAGTAAATTGATAAGCCTCTAGTAAGACTGAGGGGAAAAAAAGGAAGACACAAATTACAAACATCTGGAATGAAAAGTGAATTCCTACACATCCCACAGACATTATATGAACAATAATGGAATATAACAACTTTATGCCCATATATTCAACAATTTACATGAAATGGTCAAACTCCTCAAAAACTGAGCCATCAAAGCTCACACAAGAATAGGTAACCTGATCAGTCCTACATCTATTTTTAAAAATTGAAATTGTAGGAAAAGCCTCCAACACAGGGGTCCAGATGACTTCACTGGAAAATCGTACCAAACATTTAAAACAAAACATTAAAACAGAAGCGCCGGGGTAGCTCAGTCACTTAAGTGTCCAACTCCTGATTTCCGCTCAGGTCATGATCTCACAGTTCATGATCCTCTCTCTCCCTCTCTCTCTGCCTCTCTCCCTCTCTCTCTGCCTCTCTCCCTCTCGTGCATGCACATGCACGCTCTCTCTCAAAATATATAAACTTGAAAAAAAAAGAAATCATTTAAAACAAAAACAAAACACCAAATCTACACAAACTTTTAGAAAATAGAAGGGAACACACTTCCCAACTCATTTTATGAGGTCAGCACTACCCTAATAACAACTGGGCCAAGTACAGGTCAGAAATTGCCTATACAACATCTGCAATAATCTAATACTATCACTTAAAATATAAAGGAAAAATTTTAAACATGCATATACTTCCTCTTCTTGGTAATTCTACTTATGTTAGAATTTAACATATCATCTAGGTTCTCTAGGAGCTCCATTACTAGATAAGCCCTTTTCTGTTATCAATAGAACAGAATAAAACAAGTAAAGACTGGGAAATGAGTACACTAGGGAAATGGATCTAATGAATGAAAATGATACAATTTAGTTAGATTACATCATAAAACAAACCTAACAATGGGGGCAATGACATTTTTAAGCCTACGAACTTATGACATTACAAGGGGGGAAGTATATAATGTAAAACATTTCAACTTTTTTCAACATTTAAACCAGACCTCATTTCAGGAATAGAAAGAGCTGACTGCTCAGCAATCTAAAACTGGGCAATGAAGTTTGCTTTCTATTTACCTGCAGGCCAACTAAAAGGATTGGGAAAGTAGTGGAGGGTGGGGAGAAAATCTCTTTCAAATGCTCATTATCAATTGTGAAATTAATTCTGCTAGTTTCTCTACCACCTCTAAATTTCAGACTCACATCTAACAGCCTTCTCATCACTTTCACTTGGCACCTCAAATTCAACTTACCCCAAAATGAACTCTTTCTCACCCACATTCCCATCCCACCGTCACACCCAAACCTACTCTTCCTACTGTATTATTTCCTACTATATTCTTTTTTTTTAAGTTTATTAATTTAAGCAATTTCTTTACCCAATATGGGGCTCAAACTCACAACCCCAAGATCAAGAACCACACACTCTACCGAGTGACCCTGCCAGCCGCTCCTCTTATTATCTTCTTGATCATGTTCCCACCGTCTACCCCATCAACCAAACCAGAAACCACCCTACATATCCTAGTCATTCCTCCTTGTTCCCTACAATCAACACACCCTGATGACTTCACCTCTAAAACAGTTCTTAGTCTTGTCCCCTTTAAATCCATCCTCCCCACTCCACAAATCTGCCTGTTCCTTCTCATTAACTGCCTTCAAAATAAAGACTAGACTCTAGTATAAAACCCTACATGATCTAAGTCTTTTTTCATTGCTATTTGCTGCCTCTCTCTTTGCACTCCAATAATAATAGTTTCCTGCCCACACTATGCTGTATCTACTTCTGCTTTTCTCTTTACCTCAAACATTCTTTTCTTTCAACTAATTCTTATCTTCATCACTGAAAGCTCAGCCCAAGTATCTTGCACCCCAGTAAGTTAAATAACCGCCTCCACATCCCCAAGTTGATGTAAACCTATATTATCTGTATCTAAGCTCTTAACAAATCCTACTGAAATAATTTATATCTTTAACTGCACTAGACTGTAAGAGTCTTGAAGGCAGAAATCTAATCTGTAACAATAACCTGGCACATAAGATAACTCAATCTATGTTGAACTGAACCATAAATTTTTCTCATTTTCCTCAGAGACCAGAGATTAGAAAATGGGAAAAAACTATGTCACTGAAACACAAACAACCCTCACTGCAGCAATCAATTCTTGCTCACAAAAAGGGGCCTATAAATAAAACTAAAAATGTTCCTTCCTCATGAGATTTCCTTCCTCTTCACAAAATCCCTGATTCCAAGCAATATCTGAAGCAAACAATTATGGTTACAGATTATCTTGTGCTAACAAGATTATAATAATGCTACAAGCATAAACTCAGTTAATAATTTGCTAATGAGGTCTTGAGTGCACAAATTTCTATCAAAACAACAAAATAGCACACTGCATATAAAGGATTCTTAACAAATTTTCTAGGACCACCCTGATGTACATCCTTTAAACAAGTATTTGCTGAATGAAGCGGAGAAGAGGGAAACAAAAGTGAGTAATAAGTAAAGACAACTGTAAAAAGATTACAAATCAAACTTTAAAGGAAACAAAGTCTGGGTTTTCACATTAAAATTGAGATACAGGGGCGCCTGGGTGGCGCAGTCGGTTAAGCGTCCGACTTCAGCCAGGTCACGATCTCACGGTCCGTGAGTTCGAGCCCCGCGTCGGGCTCTGGGCTGATGGCTCGGAGCCTGGAGCTTGTTTCCGATTCTGTGTCTCCCTCTCTCTCTGCCCCTCCCCCGTTCATGCTCTGTCTCTCTCTGTCCCAAAAAATAAATAAACGTTGAAAAAAAAAAAAATTGAGATACATATAAATTGTAAGTTGGCTATATAAAGAATATACGCATACAAGATTCCAGAGTAGCCTCCTGAGGGAGTTATTTAAGGAATAACAGGGAGGTACCAGTCCTGAATCTATCATTAGTTAGCGGTGACACTGATCAGACACTGATTAAGTCATGCAATCATTCTAGCATTTCATTTCCTCAACAGCAGAAATTACTGGACATTAGATCTGTGCATTTCACTACATGTAAATTTTACCTTAAAAAAAAAAAAGGTGCCAAAATGGGAAATGAGTCATTAATTAAGCTGAGCTGATTTCATCCTATCACATACAACTCATCCCACAGCACCCTAATTAAGAATTTAAGACAAACACTTACTACATGTTAAAAAGTCTTCAGAATGGCTCATCATTAATAAAACAAAGACTTTACTGGACTAGATGGCCCTTTGGTCTCCTCTAGCTCTAGATTTCTATGAGTTTGTTAATTTATACTATTACAAATAGTATCACTACTGGATTTATATTAAAATTTATATTAATGAGAAAAAAAGCTAAAAATCACTGCCTTCATTAATACCAAATGACATTTCCAAAAGTGTCAGCATCTGTTTTTCCTATCTATATTTCTAGCCTGACTAATCTGAAATCAACAACTTCAGGTACTGCAACTGTCCACTTTAATCTCCACGACTTCCCTAAGCCTTCATTAAATGACTTCAGAGAAGGAAGAGATTTCTCTGTCCCTCCCACTTATCATCTAATAAAAGTCAAAAATCAACTAGGGCAGAAGAACTTAGTAGAGGAGTATTACATAAGCATCAATTCCAATACAAGAAGAGTTTTCATCAAATCCTTCTCCAAAAAGTGTGATAAAGATAGGTGGTCATTTTGGGGTTATTACTATTTTTGATGTATGACTTTGTCTTTTTTTTACTAGCTAACATTATAAGATTCTTCAGAAGCTACTAAACATAATAAACTTATAAGCAAAAGCATTTGTCAAAATATAGGGAATATACCAAAAAACCCCAGCAGATGAGGTTCTTTCCTTGCAAAATTTTCTTCGATGAACAACAATGAAGAATGCTTTTTCTAAATCTATGATCAATTATTTTTCTCTAGAGAAACAAAATATGTGGATTGTTAAATTGATGACTATAACACTATGAAAATATGAACTCTGATTTTTTAGAGTGCATTATTCAGTTTGTTAATCACTGAAAATACTTATTAAGGCACAACCATTCAGATATAAAGTTTTAAAATACTACTAGCAGTACCCCAACTTAAAACCTTTTTATGTCTTCAGTAGAAATAACATTAGGACAAAATCAGTATTTGTTATGGACAGAATGAGGTAGTATGTCCTGCTGAGGGCATTTTTGTATTTCTTTAACCTAAGCTTTAATAGAACAATAATTTGAAGACTTTTAATTTTAACTACCTTCAATAAATATAATTTAAACATCTTGTAAAAACAGCATTTTACTACATGGTATGAAAGAAATTCTTATCAATAACACTTTATAACACAAGGTGTTAGCAAACATATAATTTATGAATTCATAAGAACTGAGTACCATAATACTCATGAGAAACTTTTCTTTTTCCTCAAAAAGCACATACGATATTTGTCACTCCAGTCTATTATTTTTCATCATATTACTATCCTTTCTAAAATATATGTGTGTTGTGTGTGTGTGTGTGTGTTTGTGTGTGTGTGTGTGTGTGTGTATTCCAGCATTTTTGTTTTTTAATTTGCTGGGTCACCTGTATACATACAAGTTACAATGTACTTTTTAAACACATTAACAAAGAAACTTGACGATAAAAGAAGTGAACTTAAACTTAGCAGAATTTTCCTAAAAGTGCTTTTATTTTAGTTGTCACCGAAACTGGGCAAGAGGATAGATACAACTACTTATTTATACTCTTTGATTAAACTTCTATTTATTTAAAGAAAATTAATTTTATGGGCACCTGGGTGGCTCAGTCAGCTAAGCGTTTGACTTAAGCTCAGGTCATGATCTCATGGTTTCTGAGTTCAAGCCTCGCAATGGGCTCTGGGCTCTGTGCTGTCAGCGCAAAGCCTGTTTTGGATCCTCTGTCTCCCTTTCTCTCTCTGCCCCTCCCCCACTTGCACTCTCTCAAAAATAAACAAACATTTAAAAAAAAGAAAATTAATTTTACATTAACCTACTCAGGCCAGTAGAAATCTGAAACCTGTAGAAAACATTAACTTATAGGAATAAAAAGCTAATGAGATTGACAAGAAGGAAAAATAGTTATTAACTAAAAATCTTTAAAATTATGTAGTAAACACCAAGGTCTTTGCCCAAAATAAATTTACAGTATCTGAAATAATCCCTACTATTCTTACACTACCTACCAAGAAAAAATTAGTCATTTTGATTGAGATAAACTAAAGACAGAATTTACGAAGTGTGAAATTTTTTTTTTTTTTTTTTAAGTAAACTCTACCTCCAACATGGGGCTTGAACTCACAACCCCAAGATCAAGAGTCACATGCTGTATGGACCGAGGCAGCCAGGAGCCCCAAGTGAATTTCTATTTAAATTACTAGTCGGGGCACCTGGCTGACTCAGTGCGTAGAACATGCAACTCTTGATCTTGGAGTTTTGAGCTCAAGCCCCACAGTGGGTACAGAGATTAATTTAAAATAAAATCCTTTAAATAAATAAATAAATAAATAAATAAATAAATAAATAAATAAATAAATAGTCAAAGACTAGGTATAGTCATAATTCTCTTACAGAAGTACACTCTTGTTTGCTATGACTAAAAAACTAAAATGGCATACTCCCAATAAGGAAAAAGTGCATTAGTTTTGAAATGTGATTGTGAATATTTTTCAAATAATTTTTATCAGTACCTCAGAAAATTAAAGGACCGTATAATTAATTATCTTATTTAACAAAAAATACTAAAGCAGGTACTTTTAAGATCAGTGAGAGGTTAATCATTTTCAACTCAACAGGATAATCATACATATTTGGGGACTACCAGGAAGAAAGTAATTATTCCTAAAACAAATAATCATAGTTTTTTCTCAACTAAAAAGATACTTATGTGTTCTGGATATTTTTCTTTAACAAGTAATATACTCCACTTTTAATAAAGTGTACTTTTAAATTCCTACTTAAAAATTACTTTAACTGGTCAACATAAGAAATTTAAAATACCAAGTTATGCTGCTAATGGAGTGTTAATCTTTCCCTTTCTTGGGAAGCCTGGGTCAGTCCATTAAGTGACCAACTCTTGGTTTCAGCTGAGGTCATGATCTCAAAGTTTGTCAGTTCTGGCGCCACATCAGGCTCTGCGCTATCACTGCAGAGCCTGCTTGGGATTCTCTCTCTCCCTTTCTCTCTGCCCCCTCACATCTCTCTCTCTCAAAATAAATAAATAAAAACTTAAAATCTTCCCCTTACCTACTTTTAACAACATGTCTGCTTTTTAACTTCCCAAACAATTTATTTTCTTTTTTTTTTTAATTTTTTAAAAAATGTTTTTATTTATTTTTGAAGGAGAGAGAGCATGAGCGGGGGAGGAGCAGAGAGAGAGGGAGACACAGAATTCAAAGCAGGCTCCAGGATCTAAGCTGTCAGCACAGAGCCCGACACGGGGCTCGAACTCAGGAACTGTTGAGATCATGACCCAAGCCAAAGTCAGACACTCAACTGACTGAGCCACCCAGGCGCCCCTCAAACAATTTCTTAATATATAAGTATTCAGTCCACAGAAAAATATTCTTCCTAAACTATATATGCAACTACTACTAAATATTAATCTCAATTATTCCTGAAGTATTCAGGTGTCTTCTAATAGTACAGTTTTATGTTTCTTTAATCAAGGTAGTAAACACATCTTCCTGTTCTAAAATTATTATAGCTATTATGAAAACCTGATTGCTAGAACCTCAAGTCAAAGTACAGCTGATGATTTATGTTTAATCTAGACATACTTCCTTTCCTACAGTCTCTTTAAATTAATACAGGAGGGGCGCCTGGGTGGCGCAGTCGGTTAAGCGTCCGACTTCAGCCAGGTCACGATCTCACGGTCTGTGAGTTCGAGCCCCGCGTCGGGCTCTGGGCTGATGGCTCAGAGCCTGGAGCCTGTTTCCGATTCTGTGTCTCCCTCTCTCTCTGCCCCTCCCCCATTCATGCTCTGTCTCTCTCTGTCCCAAAAATAAATAAACGTTGAAAAAAAAAAAAAAAATTTAAATTAATACAGGAGACTTTATGAATACCATAAAATATGGGATCCAAAATATACTCAACTGGCCTATTGTGACCTTATAATAAAATTAAAAGATTTATTATGTAAAAATTTTATACTATTTTTTTTTCAATGGCATATTAGTGTTTCCCTTTACTCTTCTAAAAATACCAAACTAACTGAGGGAAACTGGCCAAACCTTTAAGTCATATTTGTCCTTACAGTTCTCCCATTCTTTGGACCACACTTAGTCTCACAGTTCTACCATTCTTTGGACCACCCTTAGTCTCACCCCTCATTACTGTCAGATTCACAAGATTCCTTAAGGACCCCAAGAAACCCAAGTTTCTCATTGTGACTCGACCCCCACCATATCTTTCTCTGCTAGACAGTCAGTGCTCCTATGTCACACCTCTCCTGATCAATCAGCACATAAAAGCTTACTTCTACATTTTAGCACTACCTCTGAACCCTCACCTGTTTGTGGTATCAGCAAGTTTATCTGATAAACTAATACGAGATAATATTGCCAATAAAAGACAATAGTTTAAAGTTTATCTTCCAAAGAATTTTGTGATTTTAAACATCATTTTAAAAAGAATTTCAGAGGGGCACCTGGATGGCTCAATTGGTTAAGTGTCTGACTCTTGGTTTTGGCTCAGGTCATGATTTCACAGTTTGTGAGATTGAGCCCTGCTTTGGGCTCTGCTCTGACTGTGCAGAGCTTGCCTGGGATTCTCTCTCACCCTCTCTCTCTGCCCCTTCCCTGCTCCCACATGCATTCCCACAGGCTCTCTCTCTCAAAATAAATAAATAAACATTTAAAAAGAATTTCATAATACACGAGAGACACAAAATTAGGCACTAACAATTCTCAAATTATACTACACAGTAAACCATCTAGTCTACCTATTTGTAATGTAGAACCAATTACAATTTAATACAGTTTAAACTGAAAATTAGGGGCCCCCGGGTGGTTCACTCAGTTAAGCAGCTAACTCTTGATTTCAGCTCAGGTCATGATCTCACAGCTTGTGAGTTCAAGTCCCACATCGGCTGTGTGTTGACAGCCTGGAGCCTATTTGGGATTCTCTGTTTCCCTCTCTTTACCCATTCCAGCTCGCATGCTTTCTCTCTCTCAAAAATAAACAAACATTAAAAGAAAAAAAAAAAAAAAAAAAGATGACCCAAAGTTTAATGTAGTCATACAACAAGTAGTGAATATAGATCTGGCTTAGATAGGTGCCTCACAAATGTCAAGTAAGTAAAAACTAAAACTGTTAATTGTATGGTTTTATCATAAGCTCCATATCTGTTAAATCTTCTCTTCTTTTCATGTATCTAAGTGTTTCTCTCTTTTTTTTAATGTTTACTTATTTTTGAGAGAGAGAGAGAGAGAGAGAGAGCATGAGCAGGGGAGGGGCAGAGAGAGGAGATACAGAATCCCAAGAAGGCTCCAGGCTCTGAGCTGTCAGCACAGAGCCCAACACAGGACTTGAACCCATAGACAGCGAGACCATGACCTGAGGAGAAGTCAGATGCTCAAGTGACTGAGCCACCCAGGGGCCCCAAATCTTCTCATCTTCCAAGTATAGCAAATGACCCCCCATAGCTAATCCAGTTAAAAATGGTCAGGTAACTTTTTTTTTTTTTAAGTAATCTCTATCTACCCCCAACATGAGGCTAGAACTCAGGATCCCAAGATCAAGTCACATGTTTTACTAAATGAGTCAGAAAGGCACCCCTAAAATGGTTAGGTAACTTTTTAACCTACCCAGAATAATTACCTTAGTACACCATACATGAGGTCTCTCAGAACATTTGACACTTCTGACTTAAAGTGTCTTTTCTACTTTATGCTTTTCACAACAACCTGGTAAATTACAAATAAAATTGCAGACTGTCTACTTCAAATTCTGACAAATCACTTTGTTCTTTATTGCTTTAACCCAAAGTACATTCTCCTATGACTGAAATAATTTAATACCATTTCATTCAATCTGCAATTAATTTTACAGTTACAAGTCTAGAGCCTAGTACATCTTTCTAAACAACAATTTAGAAACCAGAATTGTATGGATTTTCTTCTATAATAATCTTGTGAAGAAACCTCTTGACCAGAAATCTCAAACATAGAATAGATAAATTTGGGAGAGAGAAAACACCCCCACTTCTTAATTTCTTAACAGTGGAAAAGAATAAATTACTAGCTCAAATGAAATTCCCAAGAGACACTATGTAGAATGGAATATTATAAGACACACCAATCCTATTCAGTTTTTCTATACAATCCTATTTGGAATTTCTATATAGCTACAACACTACAGAGATTTTTACACTTATAGCTTTTACATCCTTTCAAGCCGTACTGAGAAGAGTATGAAAAGAGCACAAATACTGAATGAATGTAGAATTTAAACAATTTGAGAGATTTCTTGAAGACAAAATCTACATACAATGCTCACCCAGCCATCTGAAAGCCAAATTTTATTAAAAACATTAATGCTTTATAAACTATCCAAAAAGGTCATTAAAACAGAGATGAAGCCTACACGAGTCCAATTATTTTACATTCTTTTAAACACATAATGGCCCTATTTTTTGAAACAAATAGGTTCAGCAAGCATCCACTATGCCCTCACCTCCACTTCCCATTCCCTTTTGGTCCTAGAAGACAAGTATGAGGTTCAATTCAATCCTAAAAGACTGCTTCACATAAGAGCTACTTTTGCCTTGACTTTCTTTATGACCTTGGAGGGAATCTACCAAATGACAACTATAATGATGTTGGTGTATTCTTGTTTATCACTGAAATTTAACCCTAATATGCTAACATTAATGAAGTCTTCTAAACTGAACCTAGAGAACTGAAAACCTGTGAATCAAAATATAGACTGATATGCATTATGAACCACGTTTTAAAACCTTAATCTGACTAGTAAGGGGGAAAAAAGTACCAAGGCCGCAAATTCAACAAAATTGAAAAATAAATTCGGAAAAACACCAACAGTGTCATTATTACTTCTCTTTATGGAAAACTGGTCTGCAACGCAAAAAAAAAAAAAAAAAAAAAAAGGGGGGGTGGAGGTGGGGGAGATAAAATTAGCTTCAACTAAACGTTTCCTTGCTTTTACAAAGATAACAGCTGGACAACAAAGGATAATTTAAAATTTGGCAAAGAATGGGGTGACTATGTAAAAAAATCTACAATCTGACAATTACTAAGATAAACCTATCACTCAAGTTACTAATTTGTATACCCATCTTGGGCAGTAATCATGGTACCATTTTATTAGCACTAGAAAGATAAATCCTTGCCTTGGAGGAACATTTACTAAGTACATTTCATTTCAGGATCTTAGGGCAGTTTACGAGCAGTATCTCTTTAGGCTTCCCTAAGGTACTCTAAAGTGCTTAACATCATTCACACATCCAGCCACCACTAGGGTGAGAAGTAAATAAACACGATTTACTTATGCAATTATTTACCACAGAATTCTAGTCAAGAATGCAAAAGTAAACATTCATATAGTTATTTAATCCCCAAAGAAAGCGTAGAATACGACGGGCGATAAGATTCACCCTTAATTGACCACTACAGAAACCACAGGCCTTCCACATGGGCTGTCCTTTACTATCACTCTTGATTCGAAAAAGTAACAATGTCAACTCAACATTTTAACAGTACAGAAGATAAACAGAACTCAGTGAAATCTCTAATTCCAGATCCTCAAAAAATGTTTATAAAAACTGAGATAGAGCAACGCCCCCCTAAAAGCACCCTACTACAAAGAACGAAATACCGAAAACATGAGGTGGGCCAAGGTTAGAAAAGCTGATCTAACCCAATTACCCGGAGGGACCACAAGGTTTGGGACTAGGAACGTGAGATCGGGGTGGGGGTGGGTAGCAAAGTGAAATCTAACCCCAGAAATCACAACACAGGCCGCAGCCTAGAAGCTGAAGCTGGCGGGAAGTGAGCTCCCTTTCTGTTCCCAGGGGAAAGTCCAGAGAAGAGCGGCTCCACACCGCGCACTCATAAGGCGCCAATAGTGCATGCCTACCAAGGCGCCGGAGCCGCTGGAGAACCCGGTTGAGAAGGGGAGGAGACCCCGGCAGACGGCCCTGGAAGAGGAGGAGGACTAAGGTTGGAAGCAGCGGCAGTGTCTGGACGAGGGGGATTACCTAACTGTGACGACAGGAAAGTGTCCTCAGGCTCCGGCGATGGTCCCGACTGCGCAATGTGTGGTGTCTTTCCCGCTTAGCCCGCAGCAGCAACAGAACCAGCTCCTTCAGCCAGTCGCCATTTCCCGCCTACCGACCTGCTGCACCGCACGGACAGAGACCCGGATGGAAAGCGGCCTCTCCGCGCAGGCGCCTTGACTTTCTCCTCCCCCTCCCGCCACAATTCCGCGAGGTGGGAGGGAAGGAATGCGGGCGGCCTCAGAGTCAAAAAAAAAAAAAAAAAAATCCAGCTTTTACTTCCGTAAAGAGCGTTGGAGTTCCTGCCGCCGGAAGAAACTCACAAGCCTGATTCCTGACACAAAAAGAACGCAGGCCCTTAGGACCGAATGGAGGAACAAGGACAAAACCTATCAGGATACGCCAGGACCTGGGGGATATTTGTACTTTAAGGGCCTCCGTAGCTGGCAGTGTAGTGATTGCAGGGGGAGTAGGGAGTAAAGCGTTGGGAGTGAAGAGGCGGGGACCCGAAGGACGGTTTTTCCTCCCGCTGCTAACGGAACTGCTTAGGCAGAGCTGGGAGGGGGAGCGCGCCCTCACCGTGGAGGCGGGGCTTAGGAACGCGTCGCTCACCCTGGCGGCTAGGGTTAGTAACCCGGGCGCGCCTTGTGGGTGGAGCCAAATGGGATGGGGTGGGACTAACGCCTTGGCGCGCTGGAGGTGGTAGTGTGTGTAGAGCGCTGCCCCAGGCCATGTTGAGACGAATCCTTCATCTTTCCAGGGATTCCGGTGGCCCTTGAAGGTCCTCTTTCCAGCTCTCTGCCTAGAGAGCATAACAGTTGCTTGTGATTCTGTCACACAAGCCCACGCCATTCGACTCCACGCGAACTCGGCTGTGGTTCTGCCGAGAAGTCAGATCATTCAGACAAATGAGTTCCTACCTGCTTGCCTGGGTCTAAGGACTGTCAGCCTAATGGAGTGAAAATGTATCAATCCGAGCATCTAGCCCTAGTGAACTATCAAAAAACCAAGACTAATGGTTGGAAGAGCATTATCTGTTTACTAAAGCTCTGGGCCACTCACATTATTCAATCAAGAAATATTTATTGAAAAAACACAATGTGTGAAGACCATACTAGAATGCGAGGGATACAAGGTAGACGTGAACCCTGCCTTCTCAGAGTTCACGGTCTGAAGAAGACAGACAAGTAAACAATTTAAATACAATGTGCTAAAATGACCACAAGGAGTTCTTGACAGGCATACAAACGGGGTGTGGGAAGGCTTTCATGAGATGACCTGAAGAGTTGATGTTACAAAGGAAGAGTGCCTAGGTAAACAGATGGAAAAAATCCAAAAATGAGATTGTGTTGAGTAGTTAGGGTAGTAGTTCTGTGCGCTGGGGATAGAGGAGTTGAGGGGAAGAAAGTGGAGAGAGATGAGGCTGCGAGGTAAGCAGAGAACCCTTGTGAATCTGGTTGTTTCAAAGTGTGGAGCAGGTGAGTTGTCTCCTGAATGCCTTATATACTGCAGATCTTGCCAGAGCTCAGAGTTCATTTGCACCCGATATCTTCCGATTACAAGAATGCTCTGAATGCGATGTTTACTGACAGCCAGTGGTGTATCAGCGAGCAGAACTGGTATTAGTGCACAAAATAATAGATTCCTGAAAAACTAACTGGAAATCAACAAATAGTTACTGATTATCCAGTGTATATCATGGAAAACCATACAGGTTAAACAATTACCCCAACTGATTACCAACATAATTTTTAAATCAGGTAAAAATTGGGAATATTTCTGAAAAAAAAAATATCAGTAGTAATAACTACCAGTGTTCGCTCTTCTAAAACTTAAATATGCCATTTACAAAGTGCTTTTATATGCATTTTGATTTTCCCAACAACCCTGTGAATAGGTGATATTAGAGCTCCCCCCACCCCACCCCCCCACCCCGCAACTCTTCAGCTGAAGACGCTGAAATTTTTTTTTTTAAGGTAGGAGGAAGGGAGAACAGAGGAAAAAACAGTCACCCTTTCCAAAGAATCCAGTAGTAAGAAATATAATCAGGACTCAAGCAAGCTGTCCTTCTGTTCATTATACCACATCCTACTGTCTCCTGTTAAGTTTAGAAAGTTTGCTGGTAGCAAGCCTAAATGCTTTTGCAATTTATTTAACATTTTAACATTTTTTCAGAGGATAACGATTATGTTCTGATTTTAACTTTCATCGTTTACATCTAATAGTTTCTACTAGACTCTCTTCTGCAATATCTAAGTGGATTGTTGTGAAAGTCAAATGAGATTATTCATTTATAAATGACAGTTCGTAATGTCATTAAGCTTCAGTAAAAACTTTGTCCAAGATTTTAGAATAAAATAAGGGTTTCAAAATATGAACTTAAAAAAAGTCAGGTATATTTATACACAAAGCAGTAGCCACAGGAAAAAAACTTAATGCAAAAACTTAGTGGCATGCATGCTTTCTAAACTATACAAAATTATTGCTATCTGAAAATATTAATGAAATAAGGTGTTCACTAAGTAATGTGATAGAAGCATCTTGGATATTTAACAAAATCCTTCAGCAAATCCCTTATTACCTTTTATCTGATATATAAGACATATGCACTTCACAATCCAGTCTTATATTAATTCTATCTCTATGAGATATTTAAAAAAATTTTTTTTTTAATGTTTATTTATTTTTGAGACAGAGAGAGACAGTGTGAGCAGGGGAGGGGCAGAGAGAGAGGGAGACACAGAACTCAAAGTAGGCTCCAGGCTCTGTGCTCTCAGCACAGAGCCCAATGCAGGGATCTAACCCATGAACTGCAAGATCATGACCTGAGCCGAAGTTGGATGCTTAACGGACTGAGCCACCCAGGCACCCATCTATGAGGTATTTTTGAATAGGCCTCACGCCCGGCATGGAGCCCAATGTGGGACTTGAACTCATGACCCTGAGATCAAGAGCTGAGATCAAGAGTCACACACTTAACGAACCTAGCTACCCAGGTGCCCCTATGAGGCATATTTTTATCACTCTCATACTACAACTTAGAAAGCAATATTCATAATAAACATTGAAATAGTATCAGAACTGCCATTGTACTTTAATATTGCATTCAGTTGATGGCAATGATCATCTGAAACTTAACATGGTCAAAACTAAACTCTCAAACCTGTTTCTCTCTTAGTATTCTCCACTGGATAGAATATAATTCTCTTATATTTCATCCAATCCACTGTAAGTGCAATAAATTAAACCTTGAAAGTATATCTTGAATCCAAACACTTACCACCTCAGCTATCTCCCCTAGTTCAAGGACCATCATCTCTGACCTGGAATACTATAAGTCTTCCTGCTCCATTCTTGAACCTCCGTCAATCTTTCCAAAACACAGCCAAGGTGATCATTTTAAACCTCTTTACAAATTTTTCAACACCCTTAAAATAAAATCTAAAGTCTTCACTATAACATGCAAAGCCCTTCATTAGCTCACTCTTGGCTACCTCATGACTACATTCCCTACCTCTTGCTATTTGTATTCCCATCCTACTGGCTAATTAACCATTCTCTGAAAAAGTATATTCCTGTATCAAGGACTTTGTTTTTGTTATTTCTCTGCGTCTACTTCTTTTCCCTTAGACCTGTGTTATTCAATAGCCACTAACCACAAGCCATGGGTGGACTGAGCACTTGAAATGTGGTAGTGCAACTGAGGAAATTAATTTTTAACTTTATTTAATTTTAATTAACAAAATTTAAAATTAATACCTGAGTGACTGCTTAACAGAGCTTCCAGCTGGGGTGATGAAATAGTTCTAGAACCAGTTAGTGGTAATGGTTGCACAACATTGTAATGTACTTAATGGCACTGAATTGTACTTTGCATGTAAATGTACCATGGTAGTTTTGCTACAATAAAAAAAAATTGCCCCAGGGCGCCCGGGTGGCTCAGTCGGTTGAGTGTCCGACTTGGGCTCAGGTCATGATCTTGCAGTCTGTGAGTTCGAGCCCTGCATCGGGCTCTGTGCTGATGGCTCAGAGCCTGGAGCCTGCTTGGGATTCTGTATCTCCCTCTCTTTCTGACCCTCCCCCGCTCATGCTCTGTCTCTCTCTCTCTGTCAAAAATAAATAAAACATTAAAAAAAAAAGAAAAAAAAAGAAATTAAAAAAAAAAAAGAAAAAAAAATTGCCCCTTGGTATCCCCCAAAGGAGTTGAGCTTGTGTCCGCACAAAAATCTACACATGAATGTCTATAGCAACTTTATTCATAATTGCCAAAAGTTGGAAGAATCAAGATGTCCTTCAATGGGGGAATGCATAAACTGCAACATAGTCATACAATGGAGTATTAATCAGCTAAAAAGAAGTGAGCTATCAAAAAAAAATTAAAAAAAAAAAAAAAAGAAAGAAAGGGGCGCCTGGGTGGCGCAGTCGGTTGAGCGTCCGACTTCGGCCAGGTCACGATCTCGCGGTCCGTGGGTTCGAGCCCCGCGTCGGGCTCTGGGCTGATGGCTCAGAGCCTGGAGCCTGTTTCCGATTCTGTGTCTCCCTCTCTCTCTGCCCCTCCCCCGTTCATGCTCTGTCTCTCTCTGTCCCAAAAATAAATAAACGTTGAAAAAAAAAAATTAAAAAAAAAAAAAAAGAAGTGAGCTATCAAGTCATGTAAAGATAAGGGGTAATCTTAAATGAATATTACTATGTGAAAGAAGCCAATCTGAAAAGGCTATATGCTGTATGATTATAATCATATGACATTCTGGAAAAGATAAAACTACGATGACAGTAAAAAGATCCGTGGCTGCCAGGGATTTTGGGATAAGGAAAGAGGAACAAGTGGAAAACACGGGATTTTTAAGGCAGTGAAACTGTTCTGCATACTATAACGGTAGATACATGTCATTATACATTTGTCCAAACCCATAGAAGGTACAATACAAAATGTGAATCTTAATGTAAACTGACTTTGGTTGATAATGATGTATACACAGTGTTGGTTTATCAATTTTAACAAATAATTCTACACTGGTGCAGGATGTTGATGGCACGGAAGCTGTGTGTGTGTGTGTGTGTGTGTGTGTGTGTGTGTGGGATATGCTGGGATTTTCTACTTCCTACTTAATTTAGTTATGAACCTGAAACTGCCCTAAAGAGTGAAGTATATTGAAAAAAATTAATATTTGGTTCAGTTATTATAAAACTTTTAAGTATACTTGGAACATGAGTATGTGAATGTATTAACTCAAATATAAATTTTATGAATGCCAAATACCAAATATTTCCAATGACAACTTAATGTCCATATTGAGATGTGCTGTAAATGTAAAATACACACTATATTTGAGATTTAGCACAAAAGAAAATATAAAATATCTCTATCTCATTAGTAGTGTTCTATATTGATTACATATTAAAATGGTAATATTTTGGATATATTGGTTAAATATCAAAATTTCACCAGTTTTTTTTAAAAATGTAGTTACTAGAAAATTCAAAATTACATAGGTATCCTGCATTATATTTCTATTGGATGGTGTTGCACAAGATATCCACATGGCTTATTTTCACACCACCTCTTCAGAAAGGCCCTCCCTGATCATCCTATCTAAAAATAGCACTCCTCCATCACTATTCCTTTATTCTGATTTATTTTTCTTAAAGCATTTATCACTATGAGTATAGAAAATAATGATCTCTCCCTCTGGTATTTATGTAAGTTCCATGAAGGCAGAGACATTGTAGTACTCAAAACAGCTCTCTATACAGATTAGGTACTCAATAAGAAATTAAAAGAATGATCGTTGTTCTTTCATGATTGAATCTTTAGGCTTATGTGTTAGGGGGTGTCTGGAGCACTCAATAAATATTGAATGAATCCCAAATCCACATTTCTTGGTCTCTCAACATTTCAACCTTCCATTTTCAAATACTTACAGTACAACTACATTTGTATGTCTTCAAATTCATTCTACTGCTATTTGCAATTTGCAATTAAACCCATCCAATGAATGTTTCATTTCAGTTATTATACTTCACAGTTCTAGAATTTCCATTAGGTTTTCTATAATTTTCATTTCTGTGCTGAGATCCTCTATCTGTTCACTTACTTAAAACATTTTCATTTAATCTTTAAACATACTTTTTTTTTTAAGACTTTTTAATTTAATGTTTTAAAATTTAAATTCAAGTTAGTTAACATACAGTGCAGTAAACACTTTTAATACCTGCATTAACAAATAACAATATAACAAATAACAACAGCCATCTAATTTTTTTAACTATAGATCACATTTCAAGTCTTTGTATGTCTGATAATTTTTTATTGAAAACTAGACATTGTGTATATGTTGTATAGATTCTTGATTGTTATCTTCTGAAAAGTGATGATTCTTATTTTAGCAGATTCTTCAGTTACTGAGTAGTTACCTTAAACTAATATAGGCTTGGTTTTATGCTTTGTTAGTTCATATCTATGAGAAGCCGAAGGAGTTTCATTAAGTTCTAACTTGACAGGACTCAATCTTCATACTTTATCTCCCCTTACAATCTTGTCAGAGCTTGTTAGGGCAGACCTAGGGTAGGTCTTACTCGAGGGCACGGTCTTTACTCCCAAGGTGCAACCTTTCTAATCTATCTGGATGCCACAATTGTTACAGAACTCCACCTTGACAGGCCCAGAAACCTAGTGTCCTGTAGCACGGCTTTCATGCCAACACTTCTTTTAATTAATATTTTTAATGTTTTTATTTATTTTTGAGAGAGAGAGAGAGAGAGAAACAGAGAGACAGAGCGTGAGTGGGGGAGGGGCAGAGAGAGAGGGAGACAGAATCCGGGCTCTGAGCTGTCAGCACAGAACCCATGTGGGGCTCAAACTCACGAACCAAACCGTAAGACCATGACCTGAGCTGAAGTCGGACACTTAACCGACTGAGCCACCCAGGCGCCCTTTATGGCAACACTTCTTGACCTCTGGTATCTACGTTCCATTCTCAACTCTGTGGCAACTGCTATGGGGTAAGCATCAGGTGGTTTTGCTCTAATTATGTACAGTCCAGCCCTCAGCTATGAACTTGTGGGCACCCTTATAAGGATTTCTGGGGCTACCTCTCTGTATAGATAGCTCCCTCTTCTCTGATGTCCACCCAATTGATTTCCAACTGCTTCAGCTGCTCCCCACTATGATCTCTGTCGTCTCAGTTCAGCTTTTTTACACCCATAGGAAGCTGGGTGACTGTGGGGCTCAACTGCTTAAGTTTCCCTTATTTTTTAGAAGCTTAAGTTTTTTGCTGCCCCAAAACAGTCACTTACATCTTGTCCAGTTTTATAGTTACCACTAATTCAGAAAGGGCTAGTCCAATTAATCATAGTCAGAAACAAAAATCTCCCTTCCCTCATATTTTTTGGAGTGGAATTAAGGAAAGAAGAGCAGCTGTTCTCAGGTGGCAAAACTAAGAAAATGTGATCTGCTGGAAGTCTTGGTTAGAGTTTTGAGGGGAGAGCTAGTCTGAGTGAAAGAAAGTAGCAAGTAGAGAGAAGCAGAAATGGGAGTTAGTGAAACAAAGTTGGCAGCGTTTAAGTCCTTGTGTCAATACAATTATCCTCAAGTCCAGCTGACTTCTGCCCTTTTTGCAGTTTATTTACATGGACCATTAAGTTTCCCCTTTTTCTTTCTGGGACAGTTGTTTGAATTTTCATTTGGAACCCTTAGTGAGGAGAGTCTTAAAAGGAATTAGATATAGCCCAATTAGAACTGAATATTTATGTGAAGACTCAATAACCTAGACTTTGGAAATGTATTAAATAACATCACATGGTTTGATTGTCTTATTGAAGCCATGGGGTCAGACATGTGAGGGAACAGAAGTTTCCAAGGCTAGCCATTATGACAAGTGACTACCCCCCTCATAACTACACGGTTTTTGTTTTGTTTTGTTTTATACATTCTCTGTCCTCATATTCTAGCAAATTTTATGTTTACAGGTGTATACAGGACAAGTCAAAAAGGAACACAATCTTAAGATTTTTTAAAATAAAGGGACATATTTTAGAAATGATTTTGAAGTTGTATTCACATTTTCCTTAGAATCATCCCTCCATGTATATTTTGGATTTTATATTTTCTCTTTATGGGTCAGTAGCAAGTGACCTGATCTTAAAAGGTTCTACCTACCCTACCCTTTCCATACCTCTTCAGCCTCATTTCTCTCATGATATTCTAGCTTCATAATTATGTTTCAGTTAAGTTGAAAACCTTATTATGTGGAAACTTAAGAGACCTTGAAACCTTGGAACTTTGTTTTATTTTTAATAGTTCTTATCACTATTTAAAATTAGCTGGTTCTTGGGGCGCCTGGGTGGCGCAGTCGGTTAAGAGTCCGACTTCAGCCAGGTCACGATCTTGCGGTCCGTGAGTTTGAGCCCCGCGTCGGGCTCTGGGCTGATGGCTCAGAGCCTGGAGCCTGTTTCTGATTCTGTGTCTCCCTCTCTCTCTGCCCCTCGCCCGTTCATGCTCTGTCTCTCTCTGTCCCAAAAATAAATAAACGTTGAAAAAAAAAATTTAAAAAAAAAAATAAATAAAAATAAATAAATAAATAAAATTAGCTGGTTCTTGTGTTTACTTGTATATTGTCGGACTGGTCCAACTTGAATGTAAGCTCCATGAGAACAGAAACCTGGTCTATCTTACCCACTACAGTATTCTTATTACATAAGATAATGCTGGGCACATAGGAAGCATTCAGTATTTGTTACACTAGCACTACGGTAAACAACCCTAATATAAATTTTTCTGCAATCTAGTTTAGCTTAGCCTAAAATGAATTCTAAATTTGCTCAAATTTTAGTGTTAAAATGTAACTATTTGCATCACATGAGTGTGATGTGTGTATATGTGTCAGAATCAGAAAAATAGTAAAACAAGTTTAATTTTAATTTATTAGAACCCAGTTAAGTGATGATTTTAAAAGCAGAGTTTCCATCAAATTAACACTTAATTCCGGGCAAAAATACATTTAAAAAACCTAAATCTTAAGGCAGAAGTAAAATATTATAAAAACCAGCATGTCTAATACAGACTGTAGAATGTCAGAATTTTAAGATTCACATAGTATTTTATAGCACTAAAATGTTAATACAGTCAGAAACATTATCAATTGGTCCAAGATCTCTCAGTTTATAAAATGTCTAGACTGCTAATTGAAGAAATTTTGCTATATAAGTAATAGCTACCATATAATTAAGTGATTGTTCTTATGACAAAGGAACTAAGGCAGGAAATTTCATGGTTTTCATTTGTAAAGATTTTACAGTATTAAATATAAAGTATTACTAGAAGTATGTTTTAGATTCATCTTCCCACTCTAATGCCCAAAAGGTGTACATCAATTCCCTTTAACTCCATTTTAAAAAATTCTGTGAACTATTATACCTATTCATTATAGGCCTGATATACTCAGCAAAGGCATAAATTGCCATTTTGATTTGGTAGAAATAACAATTTTAGTAAATCACTATATCTTTTCCTGGTCATTAAATAATTTCAAACTGAAGTCTAAGAATTTTTGCACTTCTAATAAATGAACAGCTTTTTTTACCTCTGTAAGTTTGAATTTTGACTAGAACCTGAGCACAAGGGGGAAAAAAAAACATTTCATGTTTATGTGCAATTAACAGTAGTCCTTCTGAAAAACAGAGTTAACAACCTTAAATGTCTCCTTGTGATCAAAACCTTTTATTTTGGGGGGGATAAGATTTAAAAGATTTAAATCTGAAAACAGGGATTAACTAGCTTAAGCATTCTCCAGAATAGTGTCAAAAAAGACAAATGCATTTAAAATAATTCTGTAAGTCTAGCAAATATGAGGCTTATGGGTTCTTAACATATTAATTACAAAGATTCTTCATCTTTATTACAAACTCTTAAGCTATTTTAATAAAACAGTTGTAGACCTCACTGCACTTCTACTTATTTGTGTGTTAATAAAAATCTGTTAAAACTCCTTATAGTACTTCTGAAAAATTCTAGTCAAATAAGATCACTAAAACTACCAGAGAAGCTTTGAAATGCTGATTGCAGATTCATTTTGAAGTTGATTTAGCTTCTTTCAGAATCTGGCATTTAAATCATGAATATTTTCACCAACTTGGACTCTGAAAATATAAAAAATTTAGCCAGTGATGGTTATTGTTAAACAGTACCAGTATTATGTGAAAAAAATAAAAATTGAAAAGATATTGTCAATCATGCATTTCACAATTTCATGAACTAAGTAAGGTATAACTCATAAATATTGTTATGTCTTTGCAGGTTACCTCAACTTCCATCAGGCCTCAGCTAAAAGTTAATCTGCCAAAACACATCAGCACTCATGTAAAATAAAAGGAGTAGGGAAATGATTTTGCACACATGCTGCCCAGTGTTTGGCTTCCAGGTTCCAACCCCTCTTTTATGTGACTAGATATAACTCCATGAAGAGCACGAGATGAGGGGTAGATAGAACAGAACACCTGTTGGGCTAACAAGAATATATTAGTGTATAAAAGTTTTTCAGTTGAATAACTGTTCTTACTGGGGTTATGCTATGTGCAACATATAAACCGTACAACCAATTTTTACTATTTGTCCATTTGTGGAAAGAATTAGGCTCAATAAAATGTAAAATATACATTAGTTCATTTTAAATGCAAAGATTACAGTTTTGCTTACTTTGTTTTTGGCTCAACTGTAATATAACAAAAAAAAATCTCTGCTTTAATAATACAATATGAAAAAGTTCACATATGTACATGGGTACATTTCTTCATTAAAATTTTTCCTTAAATCTATCTCAATGTATCTTTACAACTGATACAACTGATCTTTACAACAAAAGTCAGAAACAACAAAGTAGAAATCATTCCATTTTACAGCACTTTAGGTTTTCTGAAGTTTTCCTTTAGGGCTTAAAGAACGTCATTGAAACGTTGTTTTCCATAGTCTGCAGGATCCATTTGAAGTTCTCGTTCCTCATCATCTGTAAGGAAAATAATTATGTATCAAGAATATTATTTTTAAAATCACTTGCAGAAAACCAATAAAATAAAGCCTCAGTAGTTTTCTATTTGTTATTTTATACCTTCTAAAATAGCACTTTATTTCTTAGTTGCTTGGCTAAACAGTGAAAAGTCTGTCTTCCAGTCTTCCAATATATTGGAAGATTACTTAATTTAACAAATCTTTTGATGATAGTAGAGCTAGATATAGTTAGCCAAACTTTAGGAACCCACAAACATTGAGGAGTTGGTTCTTGTATATAAAACACATTATTTCTACTAAATGAATTAGTTCTATAAGTTAGTTTTTGGAGTGCCTAGATGGCTCAGTCCATTATGCATCCAACTCTTGATTTCAGCTCAGGTCATGATCTCATGGTTGTGGAATTGATCCTCCCACCTCCACCCCCATCGGGCTCCACACTGAGTGTGGAACCTGCTTGGGATTGTCTCCCTCCCTGTCCTTCTGCCCTTCCCTGCCTGCTCTCTCTCTGTCTTTCAATGAAAATAAATAAATAAATAAAATTTAAAAATAAAAGTTTTAGAAACCGTTCTGTATACATTTTCATGCCCTTAAAAACCAAAACTTTTTCTAATTACAAAATTAATCCACACTCATCACATAAAAATTGGAAAATAAAAGATAGGAAAATAAAAGCTACTCATAATCCCAATATTTAACATTATAGTGAATTTCTTTGCTCCTCTGCAAAGAGCTTAGCAGCAACTTCTTAAATGATATACTAACCAAAATTTAACTTCTTCTTTACCAAAAAGAAAAAAAATATATTACATAATATTGTTAGTAAGATCCTCAAAGTCACTTTGAGTAGCTACATTAAATGACTCTTTAGAGTTTGACTTATTTGGATATTGACAGGTTTTTCTGGGTCCTTCTTGGCTATCATCTGCCACTTCACATTACTGTTTATCTCGCAGTAGCAATCCTTTTCTAATTTTGATACAAACTACAGGTTTTGAAATAAGACCGCTCAGAATATTAAAATTATGTTAGAACAAGAATGAAAAGTAATTTAATCAAAGCAAAGAGACTTTCTTTCTAGTATATGGCTTTTAGTGACATCTGTTAGCTCCTCCAGAGCCTTGTTTTTTTTTCTTTTTTTCTTTGTTTGGTTTTCTTATTTTTTTCTTCTTTTATTCTTCCACAGCCTTGAAAAATGATTTTTCATACTTTATAGTTCACAGTTACAATTACCCATCAGCTTAGTTTTTGATAGATTGAGATGTTACTATCATAATTGTCCAGAAATATAATTTTATATAATTTAAAGTTATATGAGTTATATATAAATATAATTTTATATATTTCAAGAGTCAGAATCCCAATTCACATGTATACTATAGCTTTCTGAAATCTGTCTTTTAGATTTGATAGGTTTGCTACTCTTAACTTCTCTAGTATATCCTATGGTAATCCACTCTTAACTTCTCTAGTATATCCTATGGTAATCCACTCTTAACTTCTCTAGTATATCCTATGGTAAAATTTTGTTCAAGAAAAATGCTATGTGATATATGTACTGTGTATTTTACATAATGATGTGTTCTTATTTCTTCTTTATATTTATTCATTTTAAAAAATGCCAAATAAGACAACTTTTTCTTTCCTTTCAATAACTTTCCTATTAAACTTACAGAAATTCTCATTTAGAATTGCAGGCAACAATTTTGCATCATAGGCCAACAAAATTATCTTGTATCTTTAATAGTGTAATCCACTAGCTGTGATAAGATAACCCCAGATCTGTTATAGGCAGAGGCTGAAATTGTATCCATAATCACATCTGTATTTTGAAAAAATGCTAATATCTTAACATAGAACTTGTTGTACTTTAAAAAATTATCTTTGGTTTTAAACAGGAAAATGATCACTGGCACCTCTCCAGAAAGCTCTCCTTAGAATCCATGTTATGGGATATCACCTTATGGCTATAAATACATCTTTCATGACTTCAGTAATTAAATGAAGACTTAATCACCACAGAGGGGTGGGAAAAGCAGCTATACAAAAGAGAATTCCTAAAAATTTAACAGGAAAGTTATTGAAAGTAGGTATGTTGGAAGACTTTTAAATGAAAAATTATAAAGACAAGGTAAGAGCAAAGCTCTAGGAATAAAAACACTGAATTCTAGTTCTGGCTCAGTCCCTTAAAAACCTGATCTAGTTTCTAAACCTCTTTAGACCTTTAGTTACCTTCTCAGTAGAATACAGATAGCAACTGTTTATCCTATCTCAAAATAATAATAATAATAATAATAATAATAATAATAATAATGTATAGGAAGGAGTCTTTACTTCTGAAGTCTTCTATAAATATACAGAGGAGTTTGTTGGTTTTATTAATTCATGCTTTTAATCAAATTTTAAACTGTGCCTTCACATTATTTTTCAGAATTTCACAGGACTTTTGGAATATTGCATTTTTCTTACACTGAACTATTATTTACATTAACTAGAGTCCACTTTCAGTATAGCTATTCTAACCAGAATTCAAATTTCTACTGACAACCTATTTGCATGTACAGTATTTATAAGGTATGATGAAATTACCTAGTCAAATCTAATATAGAATAACAACCTGAAAACTAAATATATATATATATATATATATATATATATATATATATATATATATTTTCATTTTACAAGGCAGCAAAATCTGTAAATAGCTCATTAACATAAAATGACTATTAAGGAAATAGAAGGACATTCAAAATTTATTAAATAATTCCTAAATTCCCTCTGAAGTCAAGAAAGGATCACCTCCATAAAGCAAGCTCTACCAAACAAGAACATCTTGGGGATAATAAGGCAGTGAGGCCCCACTAAAAAGTACACGTTAATCCACAAACCAAAGTGTAATTATCCTCCAAAGCAGGCAATCCAAAGAAAAATATTCTGTATTTGCTTTAACTTCTTAAAAACTATTATTCAACAAACACTTATGTAGTGCTTACATTGTGGAAGACCTGCCCTAAGTGCTGAACAAATATTTGAGTCATATAATCTACATAACAACAGCTTAGTTAAGTAACTATACCCCTATTTTGCAGATAAGTATATTGAGGCATAGAGTTAGGTAATTCACAAGGTCACAGAGCTGGTAAGTGCTGGAGCTAGGATTCAAATCCAGGCAGTCCAGCTCCAGAATCCAGGCACTCAAGCATTAGGCTCAGCTTCCTTCCATAAGCACATAAATACAACCATAAATAAATATGCAGGTCATACTCTGTTAAAGAAACTTGGAACTTTTATGGGATTAAAGATAAGAGTAAAGAGAATTTATAAACATCCATCTCCTTATTACAATAAAGAATGAATTAAAAGATATCCATCAGATGCAGAGTATTTCCAGAGGTAATCTTTTCATTGGGTCACTTAATTTTTTTTTTAATTTTAAAAATTTTATTTATTCATTTTTGGGAGAGAGAGAGAGCAAGAGCAAGGGAGGGGCAGAGAGGGAGACACAGAATCCGAAGCAGGCTCCAGGCACTGAGCTGTCAACACAGAACCCAGCGGGGCTCGAACTCACAGACGAGATCATGACCTGAGCTGAAGTTGGACGCTCAACTGACTGAGCCACCCAGGCGCCCCTCATTGGGTCACTTAAAAGAAGGCAGGAAAAAAATTTTTCTACACCAATGTAAATAAAATAATATTTTTTTAGGCTGCTTCAGGAAACCAAGAATTAAAAATCAAAATAAACCAGAACTGTAAACACAGGAAAAATAGGCCTCACTTAATTCTACAAGAAAACACTTTACAGATAGTAGTATCCCAAATGATCAATACATATGAACAAACATCAGAGATAAAGCTGGCAGATAAACTCTATTGGCAGAGTTGCTGCCCAAATCTCCATTGACCTTAGCTGAATCCAGAACCTCAGCACTATAAGTGGAATCTCTAATCCTAGGGACCTAACAGATTGAGGAAAAACAAAACAAAACAAAACAACAAAACTCCTCCTAATATTAGAAAGAGTAGAGAAGAGCCCCTAATAGTATTTCTGAAGTACATGTTTCAATTTTAATTGAAGTTGACACAATGTCATATTAGTTTCAGGTATACAACATAGTGATTCCACAAATCTATACATTATGCTATGTTCATCACAAGTACAGCAACCATCTGTTACAAGCATGTTTCAATTTTTGATATCTCTGGCTGCAGAGTCTTAATGGCAGTAAAGATTTTCTTTCCTGGGTTTGGGGGAAGATATGTTTCAGGCATGCTCAAATCTGAAACACATTCTCCCATTATACCTGTGTTGTATATAGTGATTCTACTGTGAATATGATCACAGAATTTTAGAACTGAGAAGGACCATCTATTGTAGTTCAACAGTCACATTACAGATGAAGAAACTGTGGCCTAGAGAGTTAAAGTGACTTGAAAAGCAATACTCAACGGCTGGTCTCCTAACCTAATGTTTTTTCCCCCACTCTTTTCTACTGCCTGCTTTGGCTACAAGTGCAAACTCACCTGGGAACCCAACCATTATTTCTACATTGCAACTATGAAGAAATGTTCTTAAATTCTAAATATTCTAACTTAATAATAAAATTTAGAATCCAAATTATTGATAAACTAGGGAACAACCATAATTCCCCCTTCCCACTTTCTGGACAGTTAATGCCATACCTAAAGAATCCCTGAAAGCATGTTTTAAATTATTTGGCTTTCCAATACTCTTTTTTAGTCAGTTCGCCCAAACATCCCTCTTCACTAGCTGCAGCTGGTGGCTTTGTTCCCTATCATAAAGGAGTCCCCTTGGTAGCTGTCCTATCCTTCTACTGCTGTCATCTAGTGAACCCCGAAATGGGATAAAAATGTTAAGTGGCAACCCCCAGCTCAAGTAAGATTGAGTTGCAAATGAGAAAACCCCAAAATCTAACAATCCCCTCCCTACTTCACTGAGGGTATCACCTTAGGTCATTTCCTTATATTCCTTAGAACTGATGCATTTATTTCCTTGTGAAAGGAAAGGCAGAGCAGCATGAGGATACTGGT